>NC_143134.1:85061250-85667500 GCF_059928025.1 Delphinapterus leucas
AAACAGCTGGATGTCCATAGTAAAAAAAAAAAAAAAAAATCTAGACACTGACTTTACATCCTTCATAAAAATTCAAAATGAACCACAGACCTAAATGTAAAACACAAAACTATAAAACTCCTAGAAGATAACATAGGAGAAAGCGTAGATGACCTTGGGTATGGCAATGACTTTTAAGATATAACACCAAAGGCACAGTCCATGAAAGAAAGAATTGATAAGCTAGACTTCATTAAAATAGAAAATTTCTGCTCTTTGAAAATCACTATCAAGATAATGAAAAGACAGGCCACAGAGTGGGAGAAAATATTTGTAAAAGACGCATCTTGTTAGGATAAAGTGGCAACTTTCAAGCTTCTTACATGTGCAACTGGTGTAATTTATTTTGGTATGTAGTGTGAGGTACAGACTTTATTTAGTTTTAAATGGGTGTGCAGTTTTCTAGCCATCAGTTTTAAAGATTATCACTTCACTTTATCACAGTCAAACTTCCCAGACATACTTAGAACTATTTGTGGATATTCTCTTCTGTTTAATTTGTATATGTGTTCATTCACGTCGTAATGCTACAATGTTTGAATTGTAGTGGCTTTATAGTAAATTATACAGCTGCTTGCTAATTAACAGATACTCAACTTCTAATAAAATTTATTACTTGTACCTGAATGCCTCCAGATTATCTTCTTCATTCAGATTCTTTACTATTCACTCAGTATAAATTCAGAGCTGATATACATTAAAAACTGAACTAAAGTGCTAACATTTTTTAGTTTTCATCTATATTCCTAGATTTAAAATATGAGAAAGTAATAGAATGCAACATTTTTAAAAACCTCTACTGACTCACATTTTCTATGTCTAATTAAAACAGAATACCCTGTGGAATATCTCTGCATCATTTACCTGGTTTCATTAATTCTGGCTACTGAAGTTAATTTAAATTCTCTCTTGTAAAATGAGAGCTCAGTATAAGCTTTTATTTCTGTTAGCATACTCAGTGAGACTTACAAATAGTCATCTGCTAGGTGGTAAACAGTAAACAGTCTTGTTTATTACAAATAATCTTAGCCAATAAATGTTATTTATGCTCCATTTCAGAATAAAGATGTTAATCTGAGATCACAAAATGATCTTTTTGTTAAAGCTAAAAGCAATTCTGCTTTGATTAGTTGCAAATGCAAATATTACCCAACTTCTTTCTCCTTTTTTGATAGTTGTATAGAAATAAAACTAAATATAAGAATGCAAGCCAAACCCACTACAAATGAAACTGCACTACAGGCTCTGTATCTTCAGTGATTTCTAGATGATGTGTATGCTCAAACCTTCATTCTGTCCTCTCTTCCTAAACAGAATATTTTTTTTTGGTTTTGAATAACTTATTACACAAGGGATTCATGTTCATTATAGAGAAATCATGTAATCAAATAAACCAAAAATAGATTAAAAAGCAGCCATAATTCCACGTCTCAGATATATTATCACTGTATCTATTTTATAGTATAGCTTTCATGTATATATTTTTTAACATCTTTATTGGAGTATAATTGCTTTACAATGTTGTGTTAGTTTCTGCTGTATAACAAAGTGAATCAGCTGTACGTATATCTATATCTATATCTATATCTATATATATCCCCATATCCCCTTCCTCTTGCGTCTTCCTCCCACCCTCCCTATCCCACCCCTCTAGGTGGTCACAAAGCACCGAGCTGATCTCCCTGTGCTATGAGGCTGCTTCCCACTAGCTATCTGTTTTACATTTGGTAGTGTGTATATGTCCATGCCACTCTCTCACTCCATCCCAGCTTACCCTTCCTCCTCCCCGTGTCCCTAAACAGAATTTTAAGAAGTTAGCCAAGATAAAATGAGAAACTGATTTAGACTTAGGTTCCAAATTTACAGCTTCAGTGATTTAGGAAAATCCCTTGACAGCTATACTGAGCCTCAGTTTTCACATTTGTAAAAGGGTCAGGATTAAAAAACTGATACTTCTGGAAATGCCTGTCATTCTGATTGGATATTTTTAAAATGTTGAGTAAAGTTTAAATGGATAAATTATAAAAAGAAGATGACAAAAAGGCCTAATATCATTTTACTACCCAGATAAACCCTGGTGGCCCACTGATAGGAGAAGGGGCTTCTCTAAGTAGTTTTCTTCATCCTGACTTCTGGACACTCCCTTGTTTAATCAGCTTTTGGAGGCAGGGGGTCACATTTTGGCAAGTTTTATTCAAATTCTTTATGCCTCGATTTTAGGAAAGAAGAATAGTAGCTGTGCTGAGCTCTGCCAGGTCAGATAGAATTTTGGAGTATTCTCTTTCTCTCTCTTCTAGACAGCCACTGTCATTTGGTAAGCCATAAGCCTTCCTTTGGTTTGACTGTGGTTAGTGTGTTTGCTGGATTTCTAAAACATATTTTTAGTGTTTATTTGTTTCGATTGAAAGGACTGGGCTATATTTTTAAAAGTTTATCCCTTCATTTTGGAAGGCCTTTTAAGTTGTGATATTGCATGCAAGAGAGCTAATGGAATTCTGGACTCCATATTTTCTTTTTTACCTTTTTTTTTTTCTCAGACTTTGAACCAACAATGGTTAAGAATGAAAGGAACTCAGACCCCAATATTTTTTCCCTTGTCAAGCACAGAGAATATGGGAAAAAATGAAACTGGGAAATTGTTTTGCTCCTCTTCCTTTCCTCCTTTTTGGTCAGCTACCTCAGTCGTCCACCTCACTTTGTATTTCTAGCCTGGCTTCAGAAAGACCTGAATTTGATACACTACACAGTGTTGGAGTAGTAGATTGCTAGAAGGGACCAAGATCCAGACAACCTTAAATGGCGGCTACATGGAGTTATATTCAAGAGGGATGGTCCAGCCAGTTTCCTCACTACCATTGTGAAAGGAGTTCCCTATTCCTAAGAAAATGGATCTATGTCCGACCAACACAGAAGATGGAGATTTATCCCAGTGCATTATAATGCCTAATGGAAATATCTCAGATGGTCTCCTACTTTTGTGTTTTTTTCTTTAATTTTACTTATAAAATTGTGACCATTTTTTAACTCAAAAGACGAAACCTTAAAAATTAATTAAAAAGACATTCTCAGTAGTCTAAGGTTCAGGGTGACTTGGCAGAGAAAATTGCTGAATGGTGAGACAACAGTGCTGGTATGCTTGGCTATTGTTACACTTTACATTTGAGTTTCTCTTACTTGAAATTATAAGAACTATATGACTCTAGAGAAAGAGTGATAATTAGTAATATTCTGCTTGCTTTTTATATAGCCCATTAAAGAACATTTTGATTAATTATTTGGAGGTCATAGGAAGGTCATGATCTAACTTTTGAACGAGTAGAGTTGCAGCATAAAGCTATGACTTAAAATTAAAAAGGAAGTTTGAAATGACCTATTTCTTTTGGCATCTCAATCCAGACGTCTGTCAGTAAAATGAGTCACTTTTCAGTCAGATGGGTGGTCAGCAATGTAATTTTTTATTGGGAAGCTGAAAGACACCATTGCCAAACAGAGCATCTGCAGTGTTAACATCTATATTTGAGCATCTTTCATTTTCCCAAGGGGTGCAAATGGGAAGAAGGAAGGCAGAGAAATTCACTTGAATAAAACTTTGCAAAATGGATAGAACAGAGAGCATTCCCAGAGGCAGGTCAGGTTCAACCCAAGAACAACTCTCTCAGTGCTTTCACAACTAGTTAAAATACAAGACCAGTAATACCTCAACTCTCAAATCAGTGCTGAAATCAAGCAGAAGGTTGTTAATATTGATATGGTTAACATACATCAAATAGGATTCCTTTAATTTTCTGAATCGAAAAATTCTCCACAGTGTTGACATTTCCTTACTGAACTCCCAGGATTGTTTGGTTTCAAAGGCTGTTGGGCTCAAGATGCATTTTGTTTTAAATAATCCTTCATAAAAAATTCAGCTTTCAGTCTAATATGATTGAAACTCAGCTTGAGTGTGTTTTATAATGCATTGAACTGGAAAGACTATGGCCATTGAATTATTCAAAACATAGTAGGCAAAGGAGTGATATGTGGGGATGAGGTGATGAAAGAAATCAGTGAGATTTGATATGTCTTGTTATCTCATTTTATTTACCTTTTAGAACTCTTCCAAGTATTAGAGGGAAGAAATCAATATCAATTTTCACCTCTGTCACGTTCCACACTTCAATTATTAATGAATGTCAAATTTGACCTCAGTTTTCTGTACCACCTGCTCTGCAATAATATTTCTGAGCCTTTATTAAAAATGTAAAATTGTCATTGAATTTCCAAATATGATTCTCCAGTGGCTAATTCGGCTTGTTTTATTAATAAGTGAGCTCTGATGAGTAATACTAGTTTAATATGCCTGTATGTAAGATTAAACTGTAAATTATTCCTGCTGAAGGTGATGAGATATGATTGCAGTGTTGGTGGTTGGCCACTCACCTTCCTGAATTAACCCTGCAAGCACACGATTCTTGGAAGAAACCAGTACTTCATATAGTAGCAAATCTGATATTATTTTGCATGTCTCCTTTAAGAGTGGAATGCACACACACACACACACACACACACACGATGATGGGTGAAAAAACATACATGCACACCTTAGATGCTTACATTAATTTCTGAATATAGTTCTCCAGAAAGAAAAAGGTTTACTGATGATTTGTATTTTTATAGTTTATTATTTTATCCATACTAAAACACTTCATGAAATCACTTACTATTTTGTTGTCCATGGAATCCTTTCAATTTTGAGATGCTAAATATAAATCGAAAT
Organism: Delphinapterus leucas; assembly: GCF_059928025.1. Taxonomy (NCBI): domain Eukaryota; kingdom Metazoa; phylum Chordata; class Mammalia; order Artiodactyla; family Monodontidae; genus Delphinapterus; species Delphinapterus leucas. Next base: position 85,066,046 of record NC_143134.1, read on the forward strand.
AATTATTATAGTCCTTGGCCAGGAAAGACTAAGTTACAGAGAACCCAGTGACTGGAGGTCAGAGCTGCCACAGAATTATTCTGTGCTCCAGAGACCATTAGAATATCACTGTGTACCCACTTAAGGATAGAATGCTGCTGTTGAGAAACTAGCTATCTTTTATTTATACTAAAAGGAGAGAACAGTAGGGGACCTTGGCTGGGTGAGTGTGAGACTTTCTCTGTTTTGTATGATAAGCCACAAACAATACATGAAATAGCCTCGGGTCTTTTGTCTTTTGTACCCAGCTCCTTCCTGTATTGCTCCTGATCAATTACACTTAAATCAACAAGAGTTGCTTGAACATTTTGACAGTTATGTTCCCCATACCCTGAAGCATTTTTAAAGGGTTATTGAGGTAAAGCTATTTCAAAAAATACTCCCTCCACATTTTTTCAGGGTGGCATCAGTGAACATAATTTAGAGGAAAAAACTCCACCTTGAGTTCTTGGCCTACCACTCTAAGGCCAGGCAAGCATACACCTTCATAGCAAAACCTAAGTTTGCTCCCAGTTGAGAATTTGGTTTCCATGGTCTTATATAAAAAGTATATGGAGACTTTAATTCCCTATAAGCCCTTTCCAAAGAGTAAATACAGTTCATTATTCATAAGAGATGATGAAAATTACAATTTTTTTGAATAGGTGGAATATATATTATATATAATATATTTATTTTTAATATATATAATATATATAAAGCTACTATTCAGAGTCCTTAAACTTGCATTTTGTTTACTTACCACGAGTGAACAGTAACTTGATCCCTAAACACAATAAAGCATCTGATAACAAATATTTGATAACAATGAATTCACTGTTCCGGTGCAAAGAGGGAATACCTTCAGTTTTCCTCTTTCTTGTACCCAATTATTGCGTCCTGGACAGAGGGGTTTTTCTTGACCTTAAAGGGGAAATGTTCACCTTTGTTAAGATTGAAATTGACAACCTCAGTAGGCAGAGGCACTGTTTTTATTTGGCTGAATTCATGTTTCTAGTGATAATTCAAGGTTTAATAGGGTTTTCTCTGCCACTTCAAAATCTGAAAATGATAAGCATCTCACCAGAGTTTCATGACAGCCCCGTTACCTATTCTGTGGAAAGGATATTCAAAATACCATGCTTTGTCAGTGTTTTCTTTGACTTATTAATCAACGGACAACTACTGAGTTAAGACAGTGTCTTATCCTTGCTTCAAAAAAAAAAAACACACACACACACACACAAACAAGAAAAAACTGTTAACAATGAAAACTTATTATGCCAGGACTTAGTATGGCCTGACTTGGAAATTTAGTTTCAGAGGCTTTTGTGAATATACCAAGGAAAGAGGGCCTAGGTGTATCTTATTCCCACAGGCCCACAGTAAATATTGGCTTAATAGAGGAAAAATTAATATATAGTATAGGAGAGAACCTGACAGATGATTTACGTTACTGAGTGATAGCAACGCCCAAACTCATCTGTGATCAAACACTATGAAGTATCCTCCTAAGGATAAACTTATTACAAATAAGAAGTGAAAATTCAATTATGGAGATACTTTCAGTTTCAGCTCTGATATGCATAAACCTTGGAAGTTTTCACTGTATCTTGTCCTTACAAGATAATGCTGTGCAAAATGAAAATCAATGACTTTTCTCAGACATGTCAGAGAACTGAGGCTTCAGAGTAAAGTGCCAACCCAGAATCTTGAGAACTAGTGAATCCAGCTGAGATCTGCTTACCTAGAGCAGAAGTAGCTGGAGCCATAACTGGTAGGAACACTTAAACGGTAATTTTGAAAAATTGCTGGAGGCTGGGTGTGGACTACTATGAGAGTGAGAAACTCTGGGTGGGTGCAGTCTTAGGGGTCCCCCCACTTCTGTGGGCTTTACCTCCAGGGATTCTACCAGGGTGTTCTAGTGAACGAAGATCAGAGGAAAATTCTCCTCATGCCCCTGGCAGCAGTGCAAAAAAATAATCATTATGATATACATCCAGAGAGTTCTCCATAACAAAGGCCCATTCTTTAGGAAAAAGACCTTGTCAGAACCTCTACACAGCTGGAATAAGGGCCTTCCTCCCATGCAGGTCTCCTCTAGCTTTCTGTCTAACCTAAGGAGAGGGGCTCATAGTCAACAGGAGTCAGAGTTTTAAGGAAATAGAAACACTGCAGCCAGAGAAGAGAGTAGGGGATAGAGGGTTAAAAAAAAAACAGCTTATACCCCTGGAAATAACATTTATGGCAGTCACAGCCCAGAGACACAGACCCAATGAAAGACTGAGATTTAACCATAAGGTTATAGAAAACCCCTCTCCCTCACAACCTAGCACCACACTAATAAACTCTAGTATAATAACAATGGATTGTAGTTGAAAGAGCCACAAGACACAGGCTGTGAGGGAGCGTACTTAGAGTAACCCAGGGTCTGTAACAGGGAGACAAAACCAAAGACACTAGTGTTGAAGTCTCTGGCACCTACAGCTACAGAAGACATTAAACACAGCCCCAGTTCTAGCCAGATTAGCATAAATTCTCACACTGAAGGCCCATTTACCTTGGCTCCTATCACTTTATACAGAATGTCTGGGTTTCAATAAATAATTACAAGTCATGCTGAGAGGAGAGAGAAAAATGCAGTATGAGGAGACAGACATCAGAAACAGACTCAGATGTGACACCAATGTTGGATTATCAGACAGGGAATTTAAAATAACTACGCTTAATGTGGTAAGAGTTCTAATGGAAAAAGTAGCCAATATTCAAGAAGAAATGAGTGATGTGAGCAGAGAGATGGAAACTTTAGGAAAGAATATAAGGAAATACGAGAAATGAAAAAGTAGCAGAAATGAAGAGTGCCTTTGATGAGCATATCATTAGACAACATAGCCAAGGAAGGAATCAGTGAGTTTGAAGATATGTCAATAGAAAATTTTCAAACTGAGGTACAACTGTAAATATAATTGGAATACCAGAAGAAAGAAAGAAAGAAAGAGCAGAAGAAATATTTGAAGTAATAACAGCTGATATTTTTCCAAAGTTAGTAAAAGACACAAAACTACAGATGCAGGAAGCCCAGACAACATGAAACAGGATAAATACAAAAAAGAAAGGGAGAAAGGAAGAAAAAGAAAGGAAGGAAGAAAGAAAGAAAGGAAGGAAGGAAGAAAGAAAGAAAAAAAAGGAAGGAAGAAAGAAGAAAGAAAGAAAGAAAGGAAAGAAAGAGAAAAGAAAGGAGGAAAGAAAAAGTCAACATACCTAGTCATATCATATTCAGACTGCTAAAAGATAAGGAGACAATTTAAGGAAGCTAGAGGGGGAATCAACCCCACTTTATCTAAAGAGTGTAAAGGAGGAAAAGTTGTTTTCCCTCTACCCATCTTAGCTCATTGGCTGGGTCCCTATAAATTAAGCTGACAAAAAAACAGACAAGAGAAAAACAACTTTAACAACATGTGCATTGAGCATTCACCCATGAATACTTAGGGATGAGCAACTCAAAGAAGTGGTTAGAACTTGGGCTTATATAGCATTTTAACAAAAGAACAGTAGATTCTAGAGAAGTGGCAGGACACAGGAAAAGGACTTTGAATTTCTCAGATGGCATTTTGTGGAAAGGTAAATCTATGGGGAAGCTAATGGAAGATGAAGGTTCGTTAGTGAAGTTTTTATGTAGATTCCTCTGGTGCAGTCTCTGAGTCTAGTGTTGTCTTTTGTGATTAACTCCTGTTCTAGTAGGGAGGGGAGGGAGGTCACCTTTACAAATTTACATCCTGCTTTTAGGCAAATATGGGGAGGGCCGAGGGATCTTTTCTTGTACTTGTTTCTTCTCAATTACCTTCAGCTCCAAATAATCATTATGACAAAGTGGCATATGTTGGGGTGGCATATTCTGCTCCTCTTCAGTAGGAAAAAGGAGAAAAATTACAGGGGACTTCTCATCAGCAACCTTGTAAGCAAGAACAGAATGGAGTGAAATATTTGAAGTGTTGAAAGAATACACGCTGACCTTTAATTCTATGTCCAGAGAAACTGTCCTTCAAAAATACAGGAGAAATAAAGACTTTCTCACACAAATACCTTGAGGGGATACATCACCAGCAGACTTGCCCTGCAAAAAAAATGTTGAAAGAAATTCTTCAGAGAGAAGGAAATGATATATAGATCAGAAACTCAGAATCTACATAAAGAAGAACACTAGAGAAGAAATAAAAATAAAATCGCTTTCTTATTCTTAATTGATCCAAAAGATAGCTGTTCAAAGTAATAGCAACGATGTATTGGGTGATAAAAAGGATTAAGGATACTTTTGTTGTAAACCACTTGCACAAAACTTGAAACATTATAGTGTTATTCAAAGGTGGGTTTATATTAGTTAAAAACATGTGTTGTAAACTCTAGGGCAACTACTAAAAGTTTTTTTAAAGTATAATTGATACACTAAGAGGAGATAAAATGGAATTATAAAAAATGAGAGAAAGCAGAAAATGGGGGGACTCAATTATGCAAAAAGATTGGAAGATTGAAATTGTTTTAATAAGAACAAAACCAAGTTGAATAGAGAAGATGCAGACTTAAGAGTTAAAAGACTGCATTTCCTTTTTTATATTTTCTTTTTGAGATTTGTTTCAGGTTATATATTCCTCTTTTATTCTTCCCTTGCTTCACAGTTGGAGTATAAGACTCAATCATCCACAAAAGAATTTGTGATCTTTTGATTTAAAAACCTTATGAAAACAAAACATTGTTTTGATACCGTTCCTATCTCTGGTGGTGGGGTGATATGCGACAGAGACGGAACAATTGAAAACGTTGGGGGGAGGCAAAAGCTACACAACTAACGCTACTTACAACACATGTATAGCTAGTGAGACGGTGAAAAATCCAGTCACTCAAGCTACTTATCTGATCTTTGCAATGGCGAACTTCGAACGTGACTATTTTCCATTCATTTGCCTGCCTGGTAGACTGAATAGAATCATAGACGATCTCCTTCAGTTGAAACTAGCAGTTGCTGTGGACACAGCAACACAGGCCTGATTTAAGTTGCTTGAGCGCTTCTGCAAGTCCCAGAGGCTGGGGGCTGGAGAAAGAGGAATGCGGATGGCAGGACTGAGGAAAGGGAATCCCCCAGCATTGCCCGAGCTGTGGGCCAGAATAAACAATGTGCTGGGACCTATTTAGCAAATGAAAACGCAAACCAGAGAAAGCAGCCAAGGTCACGGACACACATCTCCTCCTGCTGAGATGATTTGGGATGTTCAGAGCAAGAAAATGAATAGCCCACATGAGGGAGTTTCCTTGAACTCCCCTGGGCAATACATCACTAACTGTAGTAAAGTTTCTGCTTTTATAAAACTTCATTAAATAAATGGCAGTGGTAAGCTGGGGTTTGGTTTATATGTAGTTTCCTTTTTTAGACTAAAGGCAAATCAGAGGAAGAAGGATTCTTCCTGGCCTGGCCTGTTTATGTTTGAGCCTAGATTGTCTTCCTCTCTTCCAAGGTCACCAGGAGCCTCTAAAACCAAACTCACTTCAGACACATCCTGGAGAAATCCTTGGACTTGATGCTTGTTCACAGTGCACATTTCTTAGGTGATTTTGTGTCCTGAAGTTACTTAATTTTATTCAAGACTTTATGCTCAACGAAAAGAAGAGGAAAAAGTCAAAGTGTATAGCCTGACACCATGAACAGCCCTCAGAATAAAGTACAGAAGGATGGTTTTGGTGAATCTCCATCTATTACCTATGTATGTTTGTATGTGTGTATCTATCTACCTACCTATCTGTGTGTGTTTATTTATTATGACCCTAATTCTGATAAGATATGCATGGAGAAATAATCATCAGAAAGTTCATTGAAAGGTTCAAAGCGAATGTCCATACATGATGGAACTGTAAGTGGTAATTTTCTTCTTCTTTATATTTTGTCGGAATTTTCTAACTTTCTAACATTTTATAGCAGTGATGTCCAATAGTAATAAAAATACGAGCCAAAAGTATAAGCTGCGTATGTTATCTTAAATTTTCTAATAAAAAGAATCAGGTAGATTAATTTCCATAATATATTTTATCTAATTCAGTAAATCCAAAATATTATCATTTCAACATGTAATCGATACAAAATTATTGAGGTCTTTTCAATTATTTTTCCATTAAGTCCTTAAAATCTGGTGTGTATTTCACACTTAATGCAAATCTCAATTTGGAACTGGCACATTTCCAGGGACTACTGGTTACTGTTTTGGACAGTGTAGTTCTACAGGAAAAATAACAAACTTTATATGTAATGAATCATATACATGTGTTAATATCATAATACATTCATACATACAGGTTAATAAGTGAGGGTGGTAGAAATAATGTAGACCAGTGTTTCATAAACTATCCTATAGGACCTAAGAATTTGATGTCAAATGAGCTGTTACTGGATAGCAGATCCAAAAAATATACGTTGCAAAGTCAAAGAAATTTGGAAACTCTTGAGATAATCAAAATTAAAGCACTTTTTCAACTATAGAACTTCTCAGAGACTTTAATGTGCTAGCGTGCTTGATAAATCTCTAAGAAAGGAATAGGGTTTCCTGTTTCATGAACTTTTAGACAGGAGTCCTTTTCTTTTTCATGGAACATCTTGCAGGAAAGATGGAACAGTTTTAGAAACTCTGATTTAGTAAATAAAAGATATATAAAAATATACACAGTGAGTTGGTATTGAACTGCTACAGTTCATTAGAAATGCCGTTACTGTGCTTTTTGTGTGTGTGTGTGATTCTCAGGGTATACAATATATATTCGTTTAATAATGCCTCCTCTCCCACGTATGTTCACATGTGGTATTTTAGCTTCACAATAGTCCTGGAATGAAATGCAGAATAACTAAAATAGGGATTATTGCTTCTATTTTAAATAGGATTTAAAAAAACGGTCTCTACATGGTAAGTGCCTGTTGTCACATTGTTAGTTATTTGCAGATTTAGGAATTTTTGAATTTAGAATTTATGTATCCCAGCTTTCAAATTTTTTGTCAAACTGTATTATTTTTCTCCAGATTCTCATTGTAATGTTTATATTGATGCAAACTTAATCCAGCCCCTTTATAGTAAAATGCTGTTATTCTCCTACTTAGATGATGCCATAATTTGATAGTAAAGTGCCTTTAGCTTCTGAGAAAACCACAAGCTGCTTATCATTAATTTTATCTAGGAACTTCTCTCATTAATAATTCTCCCCCCACTCTTTTAGTTTTTCTACAAATACTCTTGATCTCCAAATCTTTTGTTCTTTTCAGAGAGGGTAAACAGAAATAAATGCAGAAACTTAAAGCAGCTCAGAGTTTGATTTGAATGTGTATACTGGACTAAGAAAGCTAGCGTAGGTAAAAAGATGTAAGTACTTAATTTTCAAACATAATGGTTTTAAAAAATGATGTGTTAGAGGGTTTGATTGTCCTAAGCCCAATAAAACCAAGATAGCAGATATGATCTTGCTTGCCAAAGTGAGTAATTTGAGCCAAAACAGGAAGTTGTCCTACCACAGATGTGTAGAAATGAAATCTGAAATGATCATTTTATTTATTTTTTATTTAATGAAATAAAAAATTTAAAAGCCTACTTTCATCCACTTCCCATCCCCCCCCAACTCTCCACCACTAGCAACCACAAACCCAGTCTCTTTTTCTATGTTAGTTTGTTAATTTGTTCATTTTTGAAGTATACTTGACCTGCTTATGTTCATTCCTGTTACACAGCATAGTGATTTGATATTTCTATACATTTAAAACTGATGACCACAGTGTCTGGTTGTGGTATGTCACCATAAGAAATTATTACATAGTTATTGAGTATATTCCCCACACTGTACATTTCATACCCATGACTCATTTATTTTGCAGCTGAAAGTTTTTAACTTCTTAATCTCCCTCACCTGTTTCTCTCCTCTCTCCACCCCCTTCCCCTCTGGCAACCACCCATTTGTTCTCTGTGCCTATAACTCTGTTCCTGTTTTGTTATGTTTCTTCATTTGCTTTGTATTTTTAGATTCCACATGTAAGTGAAATTATACAGTATGTTTCTTTCTCTGAGTCTTTTTCCTTAGCATAATACCCTCTGGGTTCACCCATGTTGTCAAAAATGGCAAAATTTCATTTCATGACTGAGCGGTATTCCATTATATATGTACCACATCTTCTTTATCCTTTTATCTGTTAATGGACACTTAGGTTGTTTCCATACCTTGGCTATTGTAAATCATGCTGCAATGAACATAGGCGTGCCTATGTCTTTTCTCATTAGTGTTTTTGTTTCCTTCGAATTAATACACTGGAGTGAAATTGCTGGATCATATGATGGTTTGATTTTTAATTTTATGAGGAGCCTCCATACTGTTTTCCGTAGTGGCTGCACCAATTTACATTCCCACCAACAGTACACAAAGGCGCCCTTTTCTCCACATCCTTGCCAATACTTGTTATTTGTTGTCTTTTTGATGATAGCCATTCTGACAGGTGTGAGGTGGTATCTCACTGTAGTTTTGATTTGTATTTTCCTGATGATTTGTAATATTGAGCATCTTTTTGTGTGCCTATTGGCCATCTGTATGTATGTCTTCTTTGGAAAAATGTCTGTTGAGATCATCTGCCCATTTTTTAATTGGGTGTTTGTTTCTTGATGTTGAGTTCTATGAGTTCTTTGTATTTTGGATATTAACCCCTTATCAGATATATTGTTTGCAAATATCTCCTCCCAGTCAGTAGGTGGCCTTTTCATTTTGTTGTTAATAATTCCCTTCATTATGCAAAAGCTTTTTACTTTGATGTCGTCCCATTTGTTAAATTTTGCTTTTGTTTCCCTTGCCCGAGGAGACACATCCAAAAAATATATATATTACTAGGACCAGTGTCAAAGACTGTACTGCCTATGTTTTCTTCTAGAAGTGTTATGGTTTCAGATCTTACATTTAAATCTTTAATCTATTATGAATTTATGTTTGTATATAATGTGAGAAAGCTGTCCATTTGATTCTTTTGCACGTAGCCATGCAGTTTTCCCAACACCATTTATTGTAGAGACTGTCTTTCCCTCATTGTATATTCTTGCCTCCTTTGTCATAGATTGTGCATGTAAGTGTGGGTTCATTTCCAGGCTCTCGATTCTGTTCCATCGATCTATGTGTCTGTTTTGTGCCAGTACCATACTGCTTTGATGACTGTAGCTTTGTAGTATAGTTTGAAATCAGTGAGCATGATACCCCCAGCTCTGTCTTTCTCAAAATAGTTATGGTGATTCAGGGTCTTTTGTTTTTCCATACAAATTTTAGTATTATTTGTTCTAGTTCTTTGAAAAATGCCATTAGTATTATGATAGGGATTGCACTGAACTGTAGATTGTAACAATAATTCTTCCAATCCATGAACATGGTAGATCTGTTCCATCTGTTTATGTCATCTTCAGTTTCTTTCACCAGTGTCGTACAGTTTTCCGAGTACACATCTTTTACCTCCTTAGTTAGATTTATTCCTAGGTATTTTATTCTTTTTGATGCAGTTGTAAGTGGGATTGCTTCCTTAATTTCTCTTTCTGATAGTTCATTGTTAGTGTTATATAGAAATTCAGCAAATTTCTATATATTAATTTTGTATCCTGCAACTTTACTGTATTCATTAATGAGCTGTAGTCATTTTTTGTGGTGTCTTTAGGATTTTCTGTGTATAGTATCATGTCATCTGAAAACAGTGATGGTTTTACTTTTTCCTTTCCAATTTGGATTCCTCTTCTTTCTTTGTATGATTGCTGTGACTAGGACTTTGAGTGCTGTGCTGAATAAAAGTGTCAGGAGTGGGCATCCTTGTCTTGTTCCTGAACTTAGAGGAGATGCTTTCAGCTTTTCACCATTGAGTATGATGTTAGCTATAGGCGAATTATATATGGCCTTTATTATGTAGAGTTATGTTCCCTCTAAACTCACTTTATGGAGAGTTCTTATAAATGGATGTTGAATTTTGTCAAAAGCTTTTTCTGCATCTATTGAGATGATCATATAATTTTTATTCTTCAGTTTGTTAATTTGCTGTGTCACTTTGATTGATTTGGAGATATGAAACCTTGGGATAAATCTCAGTTGATCATGTGTTCCTTTGTTTTTTGTTTTTGTTTTTGTTTTTTTGCGGTACGCGGGCCTCTCACTGTTGTGGCCTCTCCCGTTGCGGAGCACAGGCTCCGGACGCGCAGGCTCAGCGGCCATGGCTCACGGGCCCAGCCGCTCCGCGGCATGTGGGATCTTCCCAGACCGGGGCACGAACCCGTGTCCCCTGCATTGGCAGACGGACTCTCAACCACTGCGCCACCAGGGAAGCCCGTGTTCCTTTTAATGTATTGTTGAATTCAGTTTGCTAATATTTTGTTGAGGATTTTTGCATGTATATTCATCAGTGATACTGGCCTTTAATTTTCTTTTTTTTTGTCATCTTAGTCTGGTTTGTTTTCAGAGGGATGCTGGCCTCATAAAATGAGTTTGGAAGCATTCCAATTTTTTGGAATAGTTTGAGAAGGATAAGTATTAACAAATCTTTAAATGTTTAGTAGAATTCACCTGTGAAGCCATCTGGTCCTGGACTTTTGTTTATTTGGAGTTTTTGATTACTGATTTGATTTCATTACTGGTAAATGGACTCTATTTATATATTTTTATTTTATCATATTTTCTATTTCTTCCTTGTTCACTCTTGGGAGACTGTACATTTCTAGGAATTTGTGCATTTCCTCTAGGTTGTCCATTTTATTGTTTTGTAGTAATCTCTTATGATTATTGTATTTCTGTGGTAATGGTTGTAACTTATTTTTCATTTCTGATTTTATTTATTTAGGCACTGTCTCTTTTTTTCTTGATGAGTCTATCTAAAGGTTTATCAGTTTTGTTTATTTTTTCAAAGACCCAGCTCTTAGTTTCATTGATCTTTGTTATTGTTTTCTTAGTCTCTAATTACGTTTATTTCTGCTCTGGTCTTTATGATTTCTTTCCTTTTACTAACTTTGGGGTTTGCTTGTTCTTCTTTATATAGCTCCTTTAGGCATGAAGTTAGTTTGTTTATTTGAGATTTTTCTTGTTTCCTGAGGTAGACTTGTATAACTGTAAACTTCCTTCTTTGAACTGCTTTTACTTCACTCCATAGATTTTGGATCATTATGTTTTCATTTTCATTTGTTTCCAGGTATTCTTTTTTTTCTTTCTTCTTTGATTTCTTCAGTGATTTATTGGTTGTTTAGTAGTATATTGTTTAGCCTCCACATGTTTTCGTGTGTGTGTTTTTTGCAGTTTTTTTCTTGTAGTTCATTTCTAGTCTCATAGCATTGTGTTCAGAAAAGATGCTACATAGGATTTCAGTCTTTTTAACACCTTGCTTACCAGAGGATTTCTGAGGAAACTAATGCCTGTGGCTGGAGATTTGTTAGGTGAGTGAATATTGAAACACCCGCATTTGAGTAAATATCAACAACTTTTTTTTTGCACTTAATGTATTTATTTGAAACTTTGTACATGTCTTACTAAAGCATTCTAATATTTCGTTAGAGTGTGATAGGCAATATAGCCTGCACCTCTGTGCAGGGGAACAGAGCATCTATTACAAATATACCGTGTTTCACTGTGCTTTCCCCTGGTAGAGCAGACTCTACACTTTCTGGCGACATTTTTTTTTTTTTAAGTTGTCAGAGTATTATTTCCTCTAGAATATGTTGTTTTATTTTACCTGATAGTTGACAATGTGGATATTTGTGGGGGCCTCTTTTAGAAACACCACAAGAAGGACCAGGTGCGGGACTACCGCTACATTCACCAGAATGGTCAGTTACCGATCCTCTAGCTACTGCTAACAAAAATTGCTTGTAAGTCATTTTATTCTGTGCATTAAGGCTACAATAAATTTTAAATGCATTGGATACACCACAATTACTCAAATAGAAACGCACTTTCTTATACCGTTTTGAGTTTTCCGAAGGATATTGAAGTTTGCCAGATATTGATTGGATCAATCAACTCCTTTCATATATTTATTATACTCTAATATACAAGTGGGCTTAGTTATCTGATGGCCAGCCCTCCTGTCTTCCTTTCCTGTAGATGCTATGGAGGTGAATAGTTGTCACCAGCGGACTAGCCTCTTGTCTTTGCATATAAGAAGAGTCACTTTTCCATTCCGTAAGAATGTCATTTCTCCCCTCTGTAGATTTTCAGATTTCTCCTTAAATTGGTTTGGTAGATGACAATTCTCTCTTATAGTCCCACAGACTCTGGTTTTCTTTTTCAACAATATTTCAGATTTGGACACACTATTGTAATAACTGTCTTAGTAAATATGGTGCCATGAACCAAGATAAGGTTGTGGGACCAATAATATAGTTTCTTTCAGTTTCTTTCCTTCACCCGTGTAAATCTCAAGGTTGCATATATATCCTGTTTCACTTTTGCTAACCATCCTGACAAAAATTCCATATTCTGTAAGTTTTCCGTGATGATAGGTTTTGAATCTGAGCCGTCCTCTCCGCTTTATCATTGTCTCAAGTGATAGCTCTTGTTTGAGTATATAGATTGATTGAAATTTTGGTAGAAACTAATCCAAAAGAGGTTTAACTTTTGAAAATCTGTCTGCAGGAAGTGGAGTTTCTGAGTTATCATTAAAGTGAAGAAACGTCATTATTTGTTTGAACCTTCTTCTCGTCATAATCTTTGGAAAGATAGATGTTTCAAGTAAGGGATCAGTCGACCAATATTCTTTCCAGTGTGACTTTCTTATTTGTTCCATTAAAATTATTAATCCAAGAAACTTCTTCATGTCACTGTTGGTTACATCAGTCCATTTTAAAGATTTATCATATGTTTCATATGTATAATTTTTCATTCTGTTGCTGATATGAGTTTGTTTGAGAAGCAACAAACTTGAAAAAGTTGTTACCAAAAATTAATTCTGTTATTTCACGAACACTTTGCGGGTTATTACATTCAAGAGTTACACCCGGCACACCTGTAAATTCTCCTAATTTTCGTGAAATGTTGTCTTCATTCTACTCTTCTGTAGAAGTAAAGGAGCGTTCTCCAGCACCACGAGTTTTGCTTTCACTTTGCGTATCCGAATCAATAACTAAGATTTTTTGTCTTTTTGTTGGTCTAATATTCACATGGTCTGAATCAGAACTATAATCTGATTATCATTTTCTGATAATTATCATTTTCTGAGACACTAGTATATATATATCACTTGGACAGTCAGAGAAAGTATCTGCATAAAATTCACCAAAAAATTCTTCTTCACTCAAAATTTTGCGATCGTAATTTTTGAAACTTTTATGGTGATAAACTTGTGTTTATAGTATACACAGGTTGGGACAAAAACCTAATGGGGCAAAATGTGAATGATAATGACAGTCATAAGTTGTATAATGAACCCTTGATAAATTGTAAGCTCTAACAACTTCGCACATTGATGTTAATTGTATCACTCGCTAAAAACGTATTAATACACCTGTGGTCAATAAATTATTAAATGTACCAAGGCTTGTTTTGCAGCCTAGCATATGACATATCCTGTAGAATGCTCCATGTGCATTTTAAAGAATGTGTATTCTGTTGCATTTGCATGGAATGTTCTGTAGGTATATCTATTAAGTCCATCAGATTTGATGCGTCATTTAAGGCTGGTGTTCCCTTACTGATTTTCTGTTGGGATAATCTGTAAATTGATGTAAGTGAGCTGTTAGAGTCCTCTACTATTATTGTGTTACTGTCAGTTTCTCTCTTTATGTCTGTTAATATTTGCTTTATGTATTTAGGTGCTATCTTATGTTGGGTGCGTATATATTTACCATTGTTATATCTTCTTGGATTAATCCCTGTTCATTATGTAATGTCCTTCTTTATCTCTTATTACATTCTTTGTTTTGAAGTCTGTTTCGTCTGATGTAATTATTGCTATCCCAGCTTTCTTTTAATTTCCACTTGCATGGAATACCTTTTCCATCCCTTCAGTTTCAATCTGTATGTATCTTTAGATCTGAAGTGAGTTTCTTATAGGCAGCATACATATGTGTCTTGTTTTGTATCCATTTAGCCACTCTATGCCTTTTGATTGGAGCATTTAGTCCATTACATTTAAAATAGTTGTTGATAGATATGCTCTTATTGCCATTTTGTTTATTTGGGAGGGGGTTGCTTTTGTAGTTCTCTTTTTTTCCTTTTTTCTTCTTTTGTTCTCGTCCTTGTGATTTGGTGGGTATCTTTAGTGTTGTGTTTGGATTCCTTTTTTTCTTGTGTGTATTCATCTATTCTTGATTTTTGGTTTGTGGTTACCATAAGGTTTATATCTAGTGATCTATGTATATACATGATTATTTTAAGTTGCTGAACTCTTACGTTCAAATGCATTTTAACAACCCTGCATTTTTATTTTATTACCCCAACATTTTACTGTTTTTGACATCATATTTTACATATTTTTGTTTTGTGTATTGCAGATACACTAAACTACTTATTGCAGATATAGATGATTTTACTGCTTTTGTCTTTTAACCTTCTTACCAGCTTTATATATGGTTGATTTACTACCATTATTCTATATTTACCTTTACCAGTGAGATTTTTCCTTTTTTAATTTTCATGCTTATAGTTGTAGCCTTTCCTTTTTTCACTTAGAGAAGTCCCTTTGACATTTCTTCTAAAGCTGGTTTGGTGGTGCTGAATTCTTTTAGTTTTTGCTTGTCTGTAGAAGTTTTGGTCCCTCCAGCAAATCTGAATGAAAGCCTTGCCAGGTAGATTATTCTTGGTTGTAGGCTTTTTCTTTTCATCCCTTTAAATATAACATGCCACCCCCTGTAGAATTTCTGCTGGAAAGTCAGCTGATAGCCTTATGGGAGTTCCCTTGTATTTAATTTGTTGCTTTCCATTGCTGCTTTTAATATTCTGTCTTTGTCTTTATTTTTTGCCATTTTAATTAGAACGTGTTTGGTGTGATCCTCTTTGGATTGGTCATGTTTGGGACTCTCTGTGCTTCCTGGACCTAGATGTATGTTTACTTTCTCAGGTTAGGGAGATTTTCAAATATCGTAACTTTAAATACATTCTCTTTCTCTCTCTCTCTCTCTCTCTCTCTCTCTCTCTCTTCTCCTTCTTGGACCTCTGTAATGTAAATGTTAGTGCTTAATTTTGTCCTAGAGGTCACTTAAACTGTCCTCTTTTCTTGTTATTCTTTTTTATTTTTCTGTTCGGCTTCAGTGATTTCCACTACTCCGTCTTCAGCTCATGGATCCTTTCCTCTGTATCATCTAATCTACTGTTGCTATCTCACAGTAGATTACAGTGTCTTTTGTATACTTCATCTCTTTTTGGTTCTTCTTTATATTTTCTAACTCTTTAAAAACTTCTAATTTCTCTCTCTGTTCATCCAGTCTTCTCCTAAGTTCTTTGAACATCTTTATGATCATTGCCTTGATCTCTTTATTGGGTAGATTGCCTGTCTCCACTTCATTTTGTTCTTTTGGGAATTTTTCTTGTTCCTTTGTTGGGAACATATTCCTCTGTTGCCTCCTTTTGCCTAATCTGCTGTTTTTATTTCTATGTATTTGGTAGATTGATAACATTTCCTGACCTTGGAGAAGTGTTCTTTTGTAGGAGTAGTCCTATGCATTCCAGCAGAGCGCTTTCCTCTGGTCACCAGAGCTATATGCTTTAGTGATATCACCTATGTGGGCTACATGGGCCCTTCTGTTGTGTTGGGCTGAGTATGGTTGGTGGTTTGGTAGGCATGGCTGGTTCTCAGTCAGGTTGGTTGCCAGATTGTCTTATGTGGAGGTGGCCAGCTGCTGATTGGTGGGCCTGGGTCAAGAGGTGACTGGCTGTGGAGCCCTGGGAGGTCCCAGGGCTAGTGATGGTCCACTGGTGGGCAGAGCCAGGTTCTATCATGGGTGGTTGCAGGCTATGGTTCCATGATCTAGTGTTGGCCTGTTGGTGGATGGGGCTGGTTCCTGACATGACTGTCTGCAGGGACCTGGGAATCCCAAAGCTGATGTCAGCCCACTGGTGGGTGGGGCTGCATTCACTGACTGAAGGCCCATGGACCATCACATGGCCCTTTTCAAAATCCCTCTCAAAAAATAAATTGAAGAACAATGGTCACATCTTTTCAAAATACATTGTTTATATTACATTTTTTGAAACAACCTTTTTTTTTTTTTTGATAGATCTGAAAAACTTTATAAGCTTGAACCATGCTCACTGGAACTGTGATGCCTGGTTGAACTCCAGCAAGGCTGACATGCTCGTTTCGCCTCTCTTACTAATATTGATAATCATGATTAAATCAGTCCTGCAGTCATCTGCCTTGGGCATCAGGAGAGCTGAAATGATCAGAGCACATTCCAGTTACTTTTGTGTGTGTGCAGGTGCATGTGTGGGTGAATATGAATTGGAAAGATGTTAATGACCAACTAAGCAGAGAATGTTGGTGAAAGGAAAAAAAGATTACATTAAGTTTCAGGTAACAGGTAACTCTGTGTGTGTGCGTGTGCGTGTGTGTATGCACATGTGAGGGTTCAGTCATGTAGATGAGCTTTAGAAATCAGGAATACCTCTATCTGCCAATCTTAATTCTGTTCATTCACCTGGCATGTAGAAGTGAATCCCATGTTTCTCCATGAATTCTTCTCTTTCTAAATGTGGCATGGATATTGGTTTGTTGTTGAATGCACACAACAGTTTTCAGAATAGCATTTTGAAAAAGCATCAGCTCTGTAGAGCTACAGAATGGTTACTCCCTTGTCTGTGATTGAATTTTATTATCTTTCACCATAAATTACCATTGGTAATCAGAGGAGATCAATTTGCATCTCAAAATAAACCACTCATTGTGTACAGGAGTGTACATTATGCTCTATATCTCTTAGATATGTTAACTAGAATAATTTCAGCAATGTGTGCATGTCCATTATTATCTTCCCTCCCCTCATCATCACGGTTCATCCTTCAATTCATCTAAAAAGGGCACCTTTGGGCTAATGTGCAGAGGGTAAAGAAAGATTTAAGCAACTCTTTCTCAATCTTTTGGTTAATTCTCACACTGTGAAACTCAGTGATGCTTGAAATATAGCTGGGTGGAGGTGTGGGGGGTGTCCTTTCTTCATAATTATATAAATGCAATTACTCTAGGAATCAGATTTTCATAGGACTTCAAGGACTTTCAACTCTTGGGCTAACACCTCACTTAGGGCATCATTAACAGACAAGTTTCATGCCAGTGTCTCCTACATAAATACCAATTGAACTTTGGTGAAATTGGCCACAAGTATATTTCATTTCATTATACATATAATTGGACCAATGAAAAATCTTTCTCCCTCTTAGGCTTTTCTATTGCTGATCTAAAATACCTGGGAAAAAAGCCTATCGAAATCTAACCATCTAATCTAAGAAAAGATTGGTCTCTTTTACTAGTTTAATAAAGGCATTTTCAGTGTTCACTGATGCTGAGCCACTATAATGATGTTAAAGGAGGGATGTGATATCAACAGGAAAATTGCACGTATACATACACTTGCACACACACATGAACGTGTATAAATCTCAGCTGTTACCTTCTAACATTCCCCATCTTTTTTGAAAGGACATTCCCTGTGAAATCAGACAGATAAATAGATAGATATAAATATATATCATGGCTGGTATATCTTCCTATAAATACCATGTGTAAGTGATATGTGTGGTGTGTGTGTTTGCATGTATGTGTATGTATTTATTCATTATTTTTGTGAATGAAACAGTGACTTTCCCACCCTTAGCTATATAATAATACTTCTCAGTGACTTTCACAGTGAGAAAAATGAGCTTAAGGCAGAGAGAGAGAGTTGCTTTTGTAACACTGCATTTGTAAACCTGTGAGTCAGCATGTTTACCTTTTTGGTAGGCATCTTCCTCATCAAAATGTGTGCAAAGAACTTCACCTTTTGGCACATGTCCATGCTCATAATTTGGACAAAATTATTCCTTCTTTTTCAAGAATGTGATTTGCATATTCCCCTCAGAGAGGGGAATCTGCTTAAAAATGCCAGAGTGACTTCATGGTATCGATATCACCTTGTGTTGATGCCAGTACAGCACAAAAATGATTCCTTGTAGAGACCAGAGGGAATGATTTCTTTTGATAACTTAGAGATTATTTGATGAGGAATTATTAAAAGCAAACAGTTAGTTAAATTCCCTAGGGTGAACTTCAGCTCCCTTTGACTTGTGAACCTCTTCCTCAAGCTCAGAAAATTCCTCTAATGTGGATAATTACACTGATGGCTGGCCTGAGAAAATAGGCCACTGAAATGGGCTTCGTGAGATCCTGTTAATTGCTGCTGTAGACAAGCAGCCTGGCCCTTTATTCATGCCTCGCAAACCTTTCATCAAAGGAGTAGATTATTTCTAATGCATATTAGATAGGATGAACTCATCTTCCAAGAAGGGCATTAATATATCTGGTGTCTTTTTTTCTCCCTAACTGAGGGAACTTGCTTTTAAATGCAGTTTCAGCTTCAGATTGGTTTTGCTAGAGATGTGCTTTAGCATTCTGCTAACAGCCAAATAGCCAAACAATTTATTGGTTTATGAGTTCTGATTTGATGCTGGGTGCGGTTATACCATGTCAAACAAAAATAATTGCTAATATGGTGGCATATGTATCTTACCAAGGTCATTTCTCGTAAGTATGGGACATGTAATTTTTTCTTTAAGATCTAGAGAAACCCTAATGGTTAAAACAGAGGACTCTCAAGTCAGAGGTCAAGTTTGAAACCATAAAAAGAAAAAAATAAAATAGTATATTAAAGCTTGGGCACACATATTATACCACTTCCTGCTCCAGGAAGGACTGAACAAGCGTGGCAATGAAATGATCTTTCTAACTCAGAGGAAATATGACTCTCTTTGGAAGGTAGCGTATGACTAACAAAACGGAACTGATGGCAATAGAAATAGCAGAGGTTATAAGGTCTGCAGGTCCTAATGCTCTCATGATTTTCTAAATTGAAGCTATGGGTTATTTTTGTGATCTGAGCTTCTCATGATGAGACAGAGTTACACATTTCTTTGTTTGTTCACCTGTATGCCTATGACCCAGTGGGACACAAAGCAGCCATGGGGAGCAACTGGAATTAGATTCCTCTATTCACTCTACATAACAGTAGGCAGCTGTTTAAGGTACACCAAGCAAGGAGGGAAGAAATGACTGAGCTCCGTAATAGTTCATTAGACATGTTAAATCTCAGAAACATATACAGTCTTGTTTACAACTTTTTTACAGTATTTTTACACCATAAGTTTTTCAAATATACAAAATCTTTCACATTTTGCTCCAGAGCTGGGATTTTGAGGAGAGGGTGTAGGAGGACCTTGCACTGGATGGTTAAAGAGAAGAGAATAGGAGGAGGCAAAATGGCAAAGAAGAAACTTGGTGGCAAATATTGGAGTTCTGGTGCCAACAGAGATAGGTTTCAAAGTCATTTAAGGCCTTAGTTCTTGCTCAACAGGAAGAGCTGGAGAAAAGATAAGCCAAATTATGTATGTGTACACATTTATATTAACATTAGTGTGTGTGTATGCTTGTGTTTGTAATGATAGTGTTGAAGCACAAGTAATGCAGCTAAACATATAGGCTTAACATGTCATAGATGGATGAAAATATTTCTCATTTGTAAGTGTCACCAAACATCAGAGTTCATATACATTTAAACAAAAATATTTGAATACAGAAATATTTCATGTGCATAATTTACAATACAATTACTGTATGGATGTTATTATCAAAATGATTATTATAAATAAATTTTGTGTATTTCTTGAAAAAGTGGGGAGATATAATTTTTGTACGTTTGTTTTATTTAGCAGTTTACCAGGAAAAAAAGGACCTAGTTGATTTCCTGAAAAGACTTATTTCATACTTCACAGAGGCTGAAAGGGTCTCATAACTGCAGGTGTCTGGTAGTGAGGAACTTAAAAATCATAGTTGTAAGATACACAGAGAAAGATTAAACTAGATGATGTTGTTCAGTGGAACAAACACCTTAAAATTTTCAGGGACCTAAAATTGGGTGACATTATTTCCTTTGTATGAGATAAGTGGTAATGAGATTGTGAAGTGCTGTTACACTCAAACTTACCAATAGCCATCGTTTTGCCTTCCGTCTTAGTCAACTGTAGTCTAGAACATTTTGTCTTCAACCTCATAAGACCTTGAGAAATAACTTGGAAAAAAATGAAGCTACATGATAGTACTTTCTTAAATTATGGTTTTAAAAAGCAATAAAATTATTTTAAAGCTAATGGTAAAACTCAATGGAACAGAATAGAGAGCCTAGGAATAGACTCAAATACAATTGGGGTTTATTAAAATCAATAAAAAGGTGTTCTTTGAAATCAGTAGTAAACAATAATTCATAAAGCATTGTTGGAACTAACCAGGTACTCCTTAGAAGAACGGAAAGGTGGATTAATTCCTCACTATTTACCACATGAAACATTCTAGCTAAGTAAAAAAAAAAAGCAGAAGATACTAGGAAAAAAAGGGAGATTATTAAAAAGTCTTCCATGGCAGGCTTTTGTCACACTATACAGTACATAGAATCTGAAAACCATTAAAGAAAGGATTGCAAATTAAGAGAAGTGCACATAATGTGCCTGACATCTCTTAGTACCTCTGTGATACTAAACAGGTCCAGATTCTAGATTGAATCAGCCTGAAAAGTGAAGAGGCCACAGGCCTAAAATGTATTACACTTAAAAGCTACTTAAAAATGCAAGTTGAGTTGTTGTGGGCCACAGTGTCCACGTGTGTGTTCATGCATGTATTTGTGGGTAATGTGTAGAATTTGTGCATATATAAGTGCATACGTATGTGTAAACAGTATTGCAGTTTTCCCACTCTTCATCCACCTTCAGTTTCTAAGGTGGTCATTTTTAGACACTAATTCAATACATATTGGCTGGAAACTTTCCATGTACCAGACACTGTTCTAGGTGGAATATACAGCACTAAACAAAAACCCCAGTTCTCATGGTGCTTTTATTCTGATGATAATAAATTACTCCTCTGAGAGGTGCCCTGACTTCATAACATAGGTAGGCCTTGCTTCCTTTTACTTTCCCTCCCTAATATTCCTGAAACTAGCTAAAGAGCATTTCATATATACACTTGAATCATTCATTCATTTTGGTTCCACGTCTCCCATTGATGCCCACTGCCCACCATTGTCACTGCCACCATGTACTGTTCATGAGAAAAGAGATCTCTGTGCCAGGACTGCCTTCTGATGATTTCAAAGAGGAGAACCCAGAGATAACTGTTTTATTTTGGATTCTTCCAAAAGACCCATGTGAAGGATATAGATATAGTGAGTTTATTGGGGAGCTAATCTTAGCATAATAAGGAAGTGGAAGAGTAAGACAGGCAAGGAAAACAAGCCATTAAATGGTGCATTTAATGGACTACTGCGAGATGATGTAAAAAAATATGCATGAGTATATACTACACCTAGATGCCATCATGAGTGGGCAATAGGGGTGCACTCCCCCGAGGATCCTCTGAAAATTGGGATAAAATGTACCTCAGAATCACCTTACCCAGGGTAAGGAAGCATGCTCCAGGAGAAAGATAATGACCTCCAGGAGGGAGATACAGAAGCCACCTGCATTTTCCTGCAGGGAGCTATCCATGTCAACAGATGTCATTTGACCTGGGCTAGGGAAATAGGCGGACCACCCTCAGAGCAGAGCAGCAGCAGAGCCTCACTGCCCTGTGACTCTGCGCAAGTGTGATGACATCCTCTTTCCAATCCTCTGTGTCCTCCATTATCTCTTCAGTCCCAAAGCAATGTAGCTTGCTCCTTGTGCCCTAGAGAGCCTGACATAAAAACAAAGCTGTCTGGGGGCTTCCCTGGTGGCGCAGTGGTTGAGAGTCTGCCTGCCGATGCAGGGGACACGGGTTCGTGCCCCGGTCTGGGAAGATCCCACATGCCACGGAGTGGCTGGGCTCGTGAGCCATGACCACTGAACCTGTGTGTCCGGAGCCTGTGCTCCGCAACGGGAGAGGCCACAACAGTGAGAGGCCCGCGTACCGCAAAAAAAAAAACAAAAAAACAAGGCTGTCTGTCCTTAGGATCCAGACAGGAGTTCCCTGGGCTGGACGTCAGGACTTACTTCCCTATCACAGTTTCCACTAATGAGAAAACCTAATATTTTTCAGCCAAAAAAAAAAATAAAAAGAAGGAAAGCTTATTTAATTATACCTCTGGTGGTTCCACCGTTGTGTTTGACAAATATATCCAGACAACATGCCTGTGTACAAGTTTAGGATTGAAATTGGACCCCAATGCGTGTGTGAATCTGTGCGTATGTATGTGGAATACAAAAATAACATACAAGGCGAATAAAATCCTATTCCATCTTACCATTAGAAACTGAGAAAGAACACCTGACTGTAATCCAGAACAGATGCCATTTCTCCAAAGTTAATGCACTGTAAATGATTTCTTTCTTGGGAGAATTTTTGACACTGAGTAAAGTTTAAAAATGAGAACCTTAGTAGTTGGCTGCTGCCTAATGGCTTGACTTGAGGCCCTCATTTAATTTATGATCCTCTGAAATTTTTGAATTTCTCCTCTTTCTGAAGGTTGCAGCATGAATAGTTTTCTGGAATTTTTAGTTTAATTTTTCCTGAACACTTATGTGTTTGACTCTCTCTCTCAATTCAGAGTGAAGACCAATCTCCCAGAAAAAGAGAACTGCAGGCCAGGAGACCAGGCTTGCCAGTTACTCAGTAAGCCATCAAAGTATCTGAGATCTCGAGTGCTTAGGACTTCCTTCCAGGCAGATGGCAGGAGTGTCAAAGGGGAAAAGAAAGACACTGTGCTAATGATTAGCATGATGTCCCCTGAGGAAGGAGGGCTGAGCAGTTTGCAGGTCCATTGGACTCCCATCTGTGCCTTTAGACTCGGTGCCCTCACTGGCTTTCCTGTGGCCTCAGAGAGGGAATGCATTTCTCGTTCTCTGAGAAAAGCAACCCCAAAGGAGAAGCTGAAGATACTCCACAAAAAAAAGGAGTAACAGCCACCCTATGTTATTGGAACATCTCATTTGTCTGTCTCTCTTTTGGAAGCAATTAACCCAACAGACACTGAGAATTTCCATCTGAGGTAGAGAGTGTTGTTAAAAATGACATCTCTGTGACCCTGAAATCAGAACGTGTTTCAGAAGCAAAGATGCTAACTGCATGTCATTTCCAGAGAGAGAAATTTGTAGTAAAAAAGTGACTGAAGAGGGCTTCGAAAGTAGACTTGGGTCTGTAAGCTTTGGAGGTAGATAAGGAGAGCCTGAGTTTGGTTTTGGAGACTCTAAGCCATTATCCAAACCAAAAATAAAATATTTATAGTTACTAATGGTGATAATAATACAGTCAGAGTATATAATATGGTCTGATATAATGTACAGTCAGAGTTTATAGGTCATGTAATGTATTTAGTTAAAAACTGCCTGAATTCCTACAACTCAAGTTAATTTCCCTAACCGTCAGCTTCACATCATTTCGGTATATAACCGTAAAGGTATTTTGGCTTTTATCGCTCATTCTAATTGTTTCTGTGATTGTCAGTCTCGTGCATCCAAATACCCGGATGTTCCCTGTCTGGCCAGTCTTATCTCCAACCACTCTCCCTCTGCCTCACCATCCAGCAGATGAGTTGCTTTGTTTAGATTCCTTGAGTAAACCAGTGTTCCCACTTTTGCTCATGATGTTTTCTCTAAATTGAATATGCTTCCCTCTGTCAAACAGCTTTTCATATTTTATCTCAGCTCAAATATCACCTTCTCAAAGAAGCTTCTCTAAGCAACCAGAAGCATGCCCCACCCAACTATTTGAAGTTCCAGCACCCCTGTTTGCTTCCTCCATTGTACTTTTCAGCATTTAGTCATACATTTTTGTGTGGACCTGTTTATTGTCAAGCTCCCCCAATACACACTGCATGTTCCCTGAGAGTGGTCCATGTTCACTCGTTTTGTGCCATATATGGAGTTCAGCTCAGTGTCTGGTGTATGCTGTGCCATTAAAAAAATAAATCAGTGGCTAAATTCTTTTAAACTCTCATATAACTTGTGTTGAATTCTGTTGCCCTCACAGTGTCACAGGGTCCTCAGTCCCTTACGTGTAGTTATCACTTCATGAATTAGCATTGGAGCGAAACCCTGCATATATTTGTTATCAGTACAGTTCCTGCTAATAGAAGAAATATGAAAACAAGTGCTAGGAAGAAAATCTTGCTTTTAGAAACTCCCTGGATTGTGACACTGTCAAGATATAAGAGCACAAGGTTGAAGGAAAAGTTCAGATGTAGACGGAAGTGGTCCAGAGAATTGGCTCTTTGGGCTTACTTTGAAATATTGTCATGTTGCTTCTGCACTTATAGTTCCTGGACTTGTCCTTGACCATGCTTCCTATCTGATTGTTGGATCCTTCTATTTCTGGCTGTCTTTCTCTGTTCATTCCTAGGCTTATTGAACTCTAGACTGGTCGTTGATCCTTAACTTTTATAGATGAATTATTCTGGGTTTCTGACATCAATGTTCAGATCCCCTTGATGATCCTTTTGTGTTTCTATGTCCTTTAAATTCTACCACTTTTAATGTTCTTTATAAATATTTTTCTCCTGATTCAGACACAATTTGATCATCTTTCATTTAATTATGCATCAAATTAGAAATTCATTATATGTAAGGTGCTTTTAAGTGTGCAGAAATAAGGATGATTGGAAATCCCTCCTCATCTTAAGGAGTGTATAACATTCTGGAATCAATATTTTAATGAAAGGAAGATAAATACAGATAAAATAATGGGTAGATAGATACATAGGCCTGCAAAAAGATACACCTATACAAAGGTAACCCAATAGATAGGTACACAGATGCATAGATATATTGAGAAACAATTCAAAAAGAAGAAAACCTATGATATATGAATGGTACAGACAAGTTTTAAAGGACTTTATTGGGAAGAGATGTATTTTTGACTTGGAAAATCAGGGAAAACCAAACGGAAAAATTAGCATTTGTTCTGGTTCTCTCAGAATGATATATTAGTACAGTCTTTGTGGGATTAATGCATTCCAGTTTGAAGAAGCTGTGAATTCAGCCCTGAATGCAAAGGGTAGAGAATCTGAAATATATAAGTTCCTTCTTTACATCATGCTGTCTTGAATGAAGGGGAATGATGAGGAATTTTGCTGAAGAAGTCAGACGACGGGACTCCACCTAGTGGGTAACAGGAGTGAGAAGCGGAGAGGAGCACATTGAATAGTTTTAAGTAAGTGTGTACCACTAAGTTGTGCTTTTGGCATAGTAATTTGAAAGAGATGTGCCCAAACTATGTTGTAAAAAAGGTCAGCAACTGTGAAGAAAGAAATCGCGGTTCTTGGCAACCAGGACAGAAAAAAGACAGTCTTCAGTTACAGGTGATTGGGATGATAATAAACCCATTGTTAGAATAGGCTAGTCAGAAGGGAAGGGTGTCTTCAGTGTAGAGGGCAAGTTTCGTTCTAGTCTGTTGAATTTGAGGCTGGTTATATGGCTCAGAAGAAGCGCCCCACCACCATCAATAGAGAGTTTACAGCTGTGGGTGCAAAGATGCAAGATCATCAGGTAGAGAGCGATGGTGGTTGAAACTAGAGAATAGGGAGGTAGTTGGAAGAGAGGGGATGATGACAAATTGGAGGTAGAGGGTATTGAATACTCTCTCGACATGTGTATTAAGAGGTAAGAATCAAAAAGGATGAAAGGAGTTCAATAAGGATATTAGAAAGATCTTTGTCACTGTCCTGGGCCTACGTGTATACATAGCTAAGAAAATCATCTACACCTGTATTCTTTAAAAGCATCTAGTACCGTTCCAGGGATCAAAAAATGTAATAGGTGAGTTAATTGACATTAATGTGGCCCAGTTCTAATTGAGTATGTATCTGAATTTATTGATCAAATTAGGCTAAAGGGCATTGGGACAGTCTCAGAGGGATTGTCCTCAGAGAGATTTCTGAGCAGTATGGTTCACATGATAACTCTGCTACCTCATCACACACTTTTTTTTGGAAAGCTTGCTGAGTCTCAGGTTCTTTATAGGGAAATAGGGAAAACAGTACCCAGCTTGTACTTGGTGCAAGGATTAGATGTATTAACACATCTTAAAAGTGTTTTGTAAGCGGCACAATACTGTAGCAATCACTAATGATAAAATACTAGTGAGAAAAATATGACTAGATGTGGAATTTTCCCTTTAGTAGTAATTTGTAAACTCCAAATACTTGCCAGTTGCATTTACTCAGTATTTATAGACCACTCAAATTATGCTAGGTGCAGTGTAGGACACAGAGGTCAACCTAGCTTCTACCCAGTGAATTTATAATCTGCCGTGGCGCCAGCCAAGTTTTGTAATTTTATGCTCAATTAACATCTGGTTAGAACTTGTTCAGTTAACAAAGTGCTTGCCTCTAAGGATAAATCATGGGACTCTTTCACTACAGCTTGGAATCTTTCTGATTTGGGCTGCTTTCTGAACATAAAGACATTCTTTTCCATCCTAGTTTGCATCATCCAACTGGGCTCCTACTGTGAAGTGTCATTATGATGGTAGCTCCCACTGAGAGGAACACCAGTCCCACTCACTGAATAGGGTGATTGAAGCAGACAGACATCTCTGATCATTGCTTTTAAAATGTGCCTTTTACAAAATCTATGAGTGTATCTTCATGTAATTAGTATTTGTTTAACCACAATGCTTTTTTTTGAAAGCCATCTTTAAAGATTGTTTACTTGTAAGTGCCCCAAAACAATTCAAAAACAAGTGACTGATTTAAATACCTTTTAATCGGGTTGTGATGACACCCAGGAAATCATGTTTCTACTGGTTTTAAAAATATTAAACAGATGGAATCGGTGTAAGAACTTCTGATGCTTTGTTTCAAAGACGGCAGTGCAGTCTCCTGGATCATGAAAAATATAGGTAGATTTGACGATCAGCTATAAAGAGATGGAAGAATTTTTAAGGTCCAATAAATTCTCTTTGATCATAATAATGTCCAGAATTATTTTTTTCAAAAGTTGGACTAAGGGAGGAAATTGGTAAACAAAATGTGAAGTATGTCAGACAATGTAGATCTGGTTCGTAGTTCTGTTAACCTTGCATTCTAAAATAGTTGATGCTGCTAATTTAAGGAGACATTCCTTTTTTGAACTATCCTGTTTCCTTTATTAGCTTTGACAACATTTGTTCTTTCTGGTTCTTTTTGTTCATGGAAATGCCCTGGGATTCATTATTGAGGCATGTTTTGCCTTTGGTATTAGCTGTTATGGCTGATCTCTTCTTTTTGTGAGACTATTATTGAACGTAACCTGTGGTGATAAGTCTTTTCTTTTTCGATATTACTTTAGGGATTTCTTCCATGAAATGATCTTCTTATCATAATGGATGTTTTGTTCTTTTTGATACTCCATAACCTCTGCATTTTTAATTTATCATGTTTTTGATTATGCCTCAAAAACTGGAATGATGTCAAGAAATGGGCAATTGTATCATGGGTTTTGGGTATATTCCCCTTTCCATTCCTCTTTTATTGCTTTATAACTCCATGGAATTTTCAGTGTTAATGGATGCAACCTTTCAAAAAGCATGAATAAAAATAGCCATGAAACACTTGCACTTATGAAAGCAAGCTTATGGTTTTCACATTTCCCTATTTTCTGCTTACTGATAAGTTGTCTCAGGTTACTCCTATAAGAGACAAATTTTGCCAACCAAATTGTATTTGCTCCCAAATATATATCTCTTTTCCCATGTATCTATTGCCTGTCTCCATATGGAGTGCAATAAGATGGAGCGAGAGAGGATGGTAAAAATAAGATCGGGTGTTATCATGACCAGATGGGAAGGGGCAGGGACCTGGTCTAGTATGCAGGTACACTCGTCTTCGCTTTGTCACTGTGTTCAGCACCTCCACGTGGGAATGCGAAGACAGGGTCATCTCGATTCACTGTTAATTAAATGTTTTGGCTGGAAACCATTTCTCCATATGGTAGCATGCACCAGCTTGAAGTAAGTGCTTCAAATTTGGCCACAAAACCCAGCTGCCCACAAACATATGTAGTGACTCACAAATAGTCTCAAAGAATTTCATCTCAATGAAGAAGATCTTTGGCTTTTCTGATGTGTGTAGATAACCTGAAATACACATCTGCCCAAACTATAGCAGATGTGGAATTCAGAGGGAAAATGAAAATGTATCCATTATAGGTCATGGAATGTATTTGGTTCAAAATCAGAAATGTAAATGATGCCAAGACAACATATTTGGTAGCCCTGGATTATAAATATATATCTCACAAGCCAGAATTTCTTCAGTTTGAGTTTCACATGCTGTAGTCAAAACCGTAGGTGAAAACAGTAATTTTTAAGAGATATCACTTAGAGATGTAAAAAATTTATTAAAAGTTCCAGAAAGCTAGAGGATGATACATGGATCACATGTCACACTGATTCTCCTCAACTTTTTGTTGGGGGGAGAGATAAGGACGCGTTAAAACACCAAGGATTGATGAAAGACAATTACTTCTCAGCTGTTTACAGTTTATTTGCATACAGCGTGTGCTGGGCGCATAGCCTCTACTGTTGCTCTTTCCCTTCACCACATAACCTCAACAAGGTGGCTCAACAAGGCCACCTGACCTTTTCTCTCTCTAGGTATATACTGAGAAACCAACAGTTTCACTAACAATCAACGTGGGTCTTAACGGACCTCTGGTGTTTACACACAGTCAGAGCCCACCTTTGAACAGTGTTTCCGTTGGGCTTTCCATTACCTTCCCATATAGAAAGGACTATCTTAAACTACTCCCTAGTACGTTTAAAGTGGTGCTCTATTGGGATTGTCTAGTATGTGCATCTAGTTATTTCTCCTTAATTCTTTTTACTTTCCACAATTGCTTTGCAATTTGGATTTTATATTCATAATTTTAGAATCTCTTAAGTGTCTGCCTACCTATGCTCATTTCAGTCTTGTTTTAAAGGATAGTGCTTGCTTACCAATAGGACAACACTTTTCTTTGATGACAAAGTTGAACAGCAAAAGAATTATCTTCCTCTTACAAATATTTTCTAGCAGCCATTACCCAAAGTGTATCTGATTGGGTACATTTTCAGATATGGAGAGTCATTTTTTTCTGCTAAAGCCTCCATTCATGATCTTTCTTTCTCAAAAAACAAACAGAATAGGAAACTCTTGAAAACATCCTTATGAAAGGATGTCCACTAAAACATAAGTATAATAAATAATACTTTAATCCCTTTGAAGGAAATTTGTGCTAAAATTACCAAGGGATGATATGTTTTTAAGAATGCACACGGTACAAAACAACCAGCTCTGGGATAATTTGGACTGTTAGCCTGCTGTCACTTAGGTGGAACAGCATAACATTTTTTTTTTTTTTGTGGTACGCGGGCCTCTCACTGTTGTGGCCTCTCCCGCTGTGGAGCACAGGCTCCAGACGCGCAGGCTCAGCGGCCATGGATCACAGGCCCAGCCGCTCCGTGGCATGTGGGATCTTCTCGGACCGGGGCACGAACCTGTGTCCCCTGCATTGGCAGGCGGACTCTCAACCACTGCGCCACCAGGGAAGCCCCAGGCATTACATTTTTGACATCTCCTTGCAAGAGAGAAATCACAGTTATTGCTGTATGGTTAGCTTTACATTATAAACATTCTTCAAAACATTTCAAAAATTTTAGTAAAACACAGAGAATGCAGATTATCTCTCTAGTTTATTTAAACCTTTCCTTATAAGCTTTTATTATGTTGCAAAAATTTCTGATACTGTGTAACTAAAGCTTTATCAATTACCTGGTCCTATTGTCTCATTATTTGAAATATTTAATCAAGATATATTTCTATGTCAAGGATTGATTATAGTAGTTTTAATCAGAGGTTAAGCTATTAAGGTGGTTAGACTGATTCATCTGCTGGCATGGCTATCAATAAAACATTTCAGCTATTAATTTTATCAGAGAATTGACAACTATGGACTGCATATAAATCAAATATATACTTGGAAAGTAATTTGCTGTTTAACTTAAATATGATTGAATAACAACATTGCCATATTCACAGGCTTGGAGAAATACGTTTTTAAAGCTACCTTAAAACATAAGAATCTAATTTCTGATATGTTTCTAATTTATTATTTAAATTGAATTTTCCACCCTTGAGCTAATTCATTTATAGCTGATTTTGGAACATTTTGCTCAGTGCAACCTTCTAAAAAGGAATGTTTACCATACTTCCTCATTTTCTTTGCCAAAGATGAATATTTAAAAAGTCAGAATATGAAATGTTATGTAATTTGATGGGAACATTGAGCCGAATTCAAAAATAGAATATAACCGATATGTAGATTTCTCATCTATATAGTTTTAACAAATTAACAGTTTCATTGTTTTATTGTTTATTTACAGCATAATGCAATTTATTTTTAGCATAATTCATAGGAAGATATCCCCAAATAATTCACAGTTGATTATAGTCAAGCCTATTTATCTACTCTGAAATTTTAATAAATATATCTTGCTCAAATGCCTTTTAGGGCATCTTGCTTAACACAAATGTAGTATTTTTGAAAGCTGCCAGATTGATAGCTATGTTGAATGAAAGCCTCTATTTATCCACAGATGAGCTATGCTGTGGCGTTCAACAATGCATAATTACCAAATTTCTGTACTCGGAGGTATATTTGCTTCTTCACACATCTAATGTGGGCAAATCCAACTACAGCCATTGGGAGTTACATAGCCATAAAGAGAAAACTGACTCATTACGATACTGCACCCAGCAGTTTCTCCGGTAGCTCCCTGGCTCAGGAGCAAAGGGCAGGACGTTGGAAACAGGAGCTCTAGTCCGGTTAGCATGTTTTTACATGGCAGCTAAATTTCTTATACCACTGTTTTGGGCTCCTTGACAACATTCATCTAGGGCTAAAATGCAAGCACTGCAACAAACACTTTACAGATGGTCAACCTACTGTGAGAGAGTAAAAGTTTTCCAGGAAACTTACTAAAATTAAGAATTAGGGCTTCCCTGGTGGCGCCGTGGTTGAGAATCTGCCTGCTAATGCAGGGGACACGGGTTCAAGCTCTGGTCTGGGAGGATCCCACATGCTGCGGAGCAACTAGGCCCGTGAGCCACAACTACTGAGCCTGCGCTCCACAACCAGAAAGGCCGCGATAGTGAGAGGCCCGCGCACCGTGATGAAGAGTGGCCCCCGCTTGCCACAACTAGAGAAAGCCCTCACACAGAAACGAAGACCCAACACAGCAAAAATAAATAAATTAATTAATAAAAAATAAGGGACGATATTTAAAAAAAAAAAAAAGAATTAATCCCCTCTTCTAAGTGCCATTGCCATTTATTTTTGTAATATTTGAAAAATAAACATTCATTGTAAGCAAAGCATTCTAATTGAATTATTTATATGGTAAGCACAGTAACATCTGGTAGAATCAAATATCTGAAGGACATAGAAGACCCTCTGAACTATAGAAATAGGTCCCCATCCCAAACTTTGTTTCAAACAAATCAACCCTCATGTATGGAGGGCCTAGTATAGACAATGTACCATGCTTTGTGACATAATCTCCCTGAACTCAGGGAGTAATGCATTAATTTAGGTAAATAAAAACCCAAATTAGACTGCAGAGCAAGATAATGCAATGAATGGTACAATGCATCTGTGTATCTATCAATGGGATTATCTCTACATATGTGTATTTGCAATTGCATAGCGTGAAAATTTCCCAGTGGGGGAATTTGGGTTAGGCTGAAATTACATTTGTGTTCTGCCTTAAAAAAGCTGAATTTCAGCAGTCATTTCTATATGGTAGTAAACATATGTTTTGGGAGAGTCATTCTATACCATTTGTTAAGCTATGGGTGATTTTGTTTCTGTGCCTGAAATGGATCTGTATGACAGACTATTTCAACAGAACATTGAGTTATAAACTACCTATACCTCTGGCATGATGACAGTACTTAAGATTACCTTGTCAAAACTCATTGAGTGGTACATCTAAGATTTGCATGTTGCATTGTATATTAATTTTAACTAAAAGACAAAAAAGAAAGATAAACAAATATTGAACTCTAGTTAATGACATACATGCTGAAATATTCAGGAGGAGGTATTCCAGTGTCTGAAACTTACTTCGAAATGCATAAAAAATGAAACGGATGGCTGGAGATGGATAGATGTATGATAAGGCAAGTATACTAAAATGTTAACTGTAAAATCTAGGTGGTGGGTATTCACTAGAAATTTTTCAGCTTTTCTCTGTTTGATAATTTTCATACTAAAATGTTGTCAGTAATACCTCAACAAATATTTTGCACATTCTATCCCAATGGCTTGGTCTGGTTAGGGTCTAGGAAACAATATTTTTTTAAAAGACCTCCACTGAATCATATATAAAGCTAGGTTTTAGAACCATGGTCTTAAGATACATTTCAACTTTGGAAGTTTTTAATCATTTTGAATCTTAATGCCAAATTTTAATATTGTGTAACACCAATAGTGTCTGATCCTTGTACTTAGTATTTTTCCATAACCCAAAACATAAAGGCTAAAACAGAATAAACTCTTATTAGTATTCTTATACTCAATGAAATCTATGTATGATATTATTTATATCTTCATATATTAGTTAGCTTCCCTAAGTAACTAATTTTACCACATGAAGTACCCTCAAAATAAGACCCTAAGAAATTTTCTTAAAATATGATAGAATAGAAAGATATACTTTTTTCTTTTTGATTTTCATTAGAAACTAAATAAAAACCTTATTGGAAAGATTATTTTAAAAGTAGATTTGCTAGACAAAACTTGTGTTTCTCAGCAGAAAATATTGGCAAGACTTTTTTTTTTTTAATTTAATAGATTCTTTTGGATCAAAGCTGCTTCTAAGCCATGACTCTCAACCTTAGGTACTGCTTCAAATAAAAATAGTCAAACCCCAGCACATTTTAGAAAAACAGAAGTCAAACTTCTAGTGGCCAAACCTGGAGCACAACAGGAGCAAGGAGACCTTTGTTGAGGTTGGGCTGATGTAAAGAAAGTGGGGCTCCAGGTGAACCCCTCTTGCCTTAGTCCTGGTGGCAGCATTGCCTAGAGTGGACACTGGTGCTCCCTTACTCTCTGCAGTGGGACATTCTGAAGAAGCCAGGGTCATAAAGGTAGGGCTGTACAACTTCTGTGAATACCCGCCTATAAAGAACTCTGGGGGGATGGTAACTTAGCAGTGAGACTAGGGATTGTTAAGTATACGTGAAAGTTCAATTTATTGTCAAAGGGTGACAATGTTTATCATTGTAAAAAATTGTTATAACTCAGGTGCACAGATTATTTTGCTTTTTAACCTCATTCTTTTGGGTTTTTACGGAGGCTTCATTGCACTGGCGTGATTGATTAAACCATTGGCCACTGGCGTTAATTCAACCTTCAGCCCCTCTTCTCTCCTTGGAGGTCAAGGGGTGGGACTGAAAGTTCCAACCTTCTAGTCACTTGCTTGATTCTCCTGGCAATCAGCCCGCATCCTTAGGTGGGGGGGAGGGACAAAAGTCATCTTCTTAACATAACAAAAGGCACCTTTGTTGCTGTCATTACTTAGGAAATTCCAAGGGATTTAGGAGCTCTGTGCCAGAAATAAGACTAAGACCAAGTATGTATTTCTTATTATAAATCACAATATCACAGTTTCCTTTCAGCAGGTACTTTAACCATCTCCATGTAGATCATGATGAGTTTTCTTTTAAGTCAAGGGCTATTTAATGTACATTTTAGTTTCTGTATACATGGATTTGTGTAGTTATACTTTTGTTTTCAATTTATAATTTCATAGCATTGTAGAAAAAGGACATAGTCTGTGTGATGTTGAATCTTTGGAATTTATTTTGACTTTCTTTGAGAATTATTCTATTAATGACTTTTGTGAATGTGTCATGGGTGCTAGAAAATAATGCATAATTTCTCTGACATGTAAGGTCATTCTCTGTCTTTGAGATTTTGTATGTGGGTACCTATATGTGAAATAATATTATAAAACTTTTCTATTTATTATAAAGTTTTTTTTCTGCTTTCATGTCCATTTTATCAATGTAAAATTCTACCCTTTTTTGTTTGAGTTCATTATGGCCAGTACATCTTTTTCCATCCTTTTTTTCAATCTTTCTATGTCTCTTTGATTTAAATGTCTTTTATTATAGACAACTTATTCCTGAATTTTTGTTTTTATCTAATGTGAGATCCTTCTTTACTTGATGAGTTAAATTAGTAGAGATTTATTGTCATTACTTTTATAGTAGAGCTTATTTCTGCTATTTTATATCATGCATTCTATTTAATGTATTTTTAAAATTGCTTCTTTCTTGTTTTCTGTTTGCTTGCACTGAATGCTCATTTGCTGATTTGACACCTATGATCCATTTCTATTCACTAGTAGTTCCTCTTCTCATAATAAGACATACCTTATGTTTACTTTTCCCTCTCAGTTTCTAAAAGTCATTAAAATATGTGCCTTTCTTTCAAGGTGAGAATGCCTTGGTCTGTTTTCATCTCCCTTTGGTTTTTTCCTCTCCTTTGGAGTTTCAGTTCGGAATTTTTGTGGCTATACTATTTTATCTTATTTTTAGTTGTTGCTGATTTATAGACTCAAACACTTACCGCTGTGCTTTCTCAACCTTTTACTTCCTATAAATAAGTAACTTCCAAGATTCATGTCAAATGTTTTGGGTGCAGCTCTTCCAAAAGTGCTTGAAAATGGAGACTCATTCTTTATTTCAATAAGTTTATTATTCGTACTTATGTGCTTGATGATATGCTTATTTCACTTTTCTTTTAAATGATAGTGCAATTGAGTATGAAATTGAGGGTTCAAACTTTTTCTTAATTTATTGTCAGCAGTTCGT
Organism: Delphinapterus leucas; assembly: GCF_059928025.1. Classification (NCBI taxonomy): domain Eukaryota; kingdom Metazoa; phylum Chordata; class Mammalia; order Artiodactyla; family Monodontidae; genus Delphinapterus; species Delphinapterus leucas. The sequence goes on from NC_143134.1 coordinate 85,101,124, forward strand.
AAATATTACTTCATTTTTCAAGTAATATTACTTCAATATTACTTCCATTTACTGTGTTCTTTTTGTATATAACATATTTTTGCTCCCTGGATTCGTTCAAAGTTTTGTACTACTTGTATTTGACATTTTTTAATTTTACTGAACTGTGTTTATCTGTGTATGTTTGTGTGTGTGTGTGTGTATGTGTGTGTGTGAACCTGTCCTGTTTGGCACTTTATAAACTCAGTTAGAGGTTTTATGATTTTCTTTAATTCTGAAAAATTATCTGATATTATTTTTCACATATTTTTGCCTTTTCACATTTTATTCCCTTTTTTCCATTCCTTCTGGCAGGTCTTTTAAATAGGTATAAAAACAAGTACTTCCTTCCTATTTATCTTTTCCTTTTTGATATATCATTTCCATCTCTTTATCCCCGATGTGTCTGGAAGAATTTGTGACATGATCTATCAGGCAGTAGTGCATTTCCTAGCTGGAAACATTCTTCTATTCAGTACCTCCACTGACTTTTTTATTTCAACAATTATATATATTTTTCATAACTATAGTTCTACTTGGTTCTTTTCAAATAAATTACAACTGCTTCTGTTTTACGTTTCCAATATACCCTTTTATCTCTGTAAAGGCAATTACTATGCTTAAGTTGCATTATTACTCTGTCTGGGCCATTAATTCTGCTTCCTGTGGTATAGATTATTCAGTTTGTTATTTCTCTTTCATAATGCTTGGATCTCATAATGTTTCATTATATAAATATATTATACAGATACACACTATACACACATGGAGGCTCAAACACCCTTGGGATTTTCCATTTCATCAGTTATTTTTATTTTCAGCCAGTATCAGTTACGATTACCTTGGCTGGTGTTACGTATTTGGAGCCAGGCAAAAGCCCGGGATCCTCACGTATTCTTGCAGTTGAGTTTAGGGAAAAAAATTAGATTGTGCATCTCAGAGAGTGCAGTTTATGATGTTGTAGTTTTTGCTGCTTGCTTTACCCTGTTTATTTTACCCATCATACCTTCCCTCTGATCCCAGGAGTTTACCGAATGGGGCTTGAGACGGTATTGGGGCGCTAAGAGACTACTCTTTGTTATATTTTTTCATCCCAGCTAGTTTTCAGTATTCTTCTGAAGTTAATCTTGTTTTCAGCTAATTCTGGATGGCTCTGCTGTTTCTTGACCTTCTATGTGAGTAGGATAAGCAATTATTATCCAAGGTCAAGTAGCGAAGAGAAAAGGACACTGGAATAATTTCTCCTAGAAAGTCCTTGCCAATGGTGTCTTGCTCCCTTTCTTTCTAGGTTGACAATACCTTGCACCTAGAGACCCAACAGTCTGTATTTCTGTGAATGTTTCTACTAGATTTTGTATTTAGTTCTGATTTTAAAAAAATCAACTTCCCTGTTGCTTCTGTTCTTAGCTAAGGTTGACCTCTAAATCCAGAAATCATGTGTTGAATTTAGGTATTTAAAAAAAATTTTTGCTTACCTCTCACCCCACTTTTCCTGTTTTTCTTTTTGTGTTGTTTATTTGTTTGTTTATACAAACATATGGAAAGCCAAAATTATACTGAATCTGATTAAAACAAGATTTTAAAAAATAATTGGTATTTTAAAGCTCATTCCTTTTTAAACGTTTTACTACCCTGTCAGTCAAGGTACTTAACAAGAAATACAATTTAACTCAGATGGCCAAAATGAAAATTGTTTATTGGAAGTACTACATCTGAAGAGGTATATCTGGGATTTGAACAAATAAAGGATTGTTCGGCTCCCAGAAGTAGAAATAGTGGGAAGCCATTGCCACTGCTAGGGCCAAAGACACAAGGGAGGCAAGAAGTTCCACTGGAGCCCAGTGAGAGTTGGAAACGTGGAAGAGGGACCACCTAGGGAGAAACTTACCATCATGGAGGGACACAGTTACTACCAGAACGTCTGCACTGAATTAAGAAGGGAGTGAGGAAATGATGCACCTCTGTTCTCTCCTTCCATATTCCTGTTTCCTGCCGATGCCAACAATGGCTGAACCCAAATAGAAACCAAGGTGGCAAAGGAGTTTGGAGAAGCAGTCCAAAGAGGCAACTTTATAGAGCATGGGACAGGCTGGAAAAAGTTTTCTACTTTTTCTATTTTTCAAAGAGATGTGGGAAGAGGGTAAATTGAGTACTACCAGCATTTCAGCGTTTCTACGCTTATATTTGTTCACCTGAAACAAATAGACTTGTCAGATATTTCTGCAGCAAAGATGGGTTTATTCGAGATCAGCAGAGAATCACAAGTCAGGATCTGCAACCATGGCGAGCCACGTGCAAGACTCCACACAGCAAGGAAAGGAGAATGCTGTTATCAGAGGGAAAAGGAAGTCGGGAGGGCTATAGCAAACAAAGAGTCCATGGCTTTTCATTGGCTGAGTCCTTGCCAGGAAAGAAGAGGAGACTTTCTTCTTCCCCTTGGGCTCGGCTGTCATGACAGGGAGGGAGAGCTCTCCCTTCTGGTCTCCCAAATCGATTTAACTGAGGTTTCTGTTTATTAGTTTTTACATATTGCATCATCATTGCTTCGCACATTTCGAAATAAAATGCTGCATTGGAGAATTCTGGTAACACTGTCATGAACATTCTTCTCCCCCTCCTCTCCCTGGAAAACATTTACCTGTTCTGTACTCCACTCTAACAGCAGTACCTCTGTGAAAATCTCTCTCATCCCATCCTCTCAGCTTGGCGGGCTGTCCATTGTTGTCACATATTTACTGTGTACTTTCATTACAACAATTTTCACATTTTACCTTAATTAATTATTGACTTTTATTCTTATTTTCTCCAGAACAGAAATGATCTTTGTCATTCTTGTAAACCTGGGGCCTCTCATTATTACTGGCCGATGATAAGTACCAAGAAAATTTTTGGTGAATGAATAAAAAAAGAAAATGAGTGGGTATAAGATAGTATCTGCTCCACAAGAAAAGGAAGGGGTGGGTAAATAGATCACAAGCACACAGTAAAAATAGGAGATTGGAAAATTGAAAATAAACGATAGTGTGAGTGCAATATAGAAGACATAAATAAAAAAATGAAACTCAGAACTGGACTAAAACTTAAGTGAAAACAGAAAATCCATAGGACAAAAAATAAACACAAAGAAACTACCACATTTTAAAAGATGTACAATCCCAAAAAAATAAAGTTTACAAATATGCTCTGCAATTGGTTAAGAAAAAAAATCTGACTTGGACATGGCTTTTCTTAAGGTGCTGAGAAGAGAATTTTGAAGTCAGTGCATCCTTTGGTTCTTTGATTTCAGCAAATTTTTTTCCCTTGTATTTTCTACGTTGAGGGTAGAGTGTGATTGGCACCATTTCAAAAATTTGTACCCATATTTTGTCTTAGCAGCCAAACAAAGTTTACATTTAAACTTGGTATTTTTCTATAGTTAATAAGAAGGAGAGAACATATGCCATTGTTTAAGGGCTCTGATGAATAATTTTCCCTTATTTCTAAAAATATAACTGATATTTAAGGACTGACCCATTCATCTAATGTTCAGATAACTCAAGACAGATTGTAGAAGTGTTTCTTCACACTCAAGATTATTAAATATGAAGGAACATATGTCCATCCAAAACTTATAGTACTCATTTTACTAAAATTCAATTTATATAGTCCAGCCAAGACTACAATGCTCTGCTAATTTGATAGCAGTTAATTTAAATAGTTGCTGGTTTCTACACATGGAGGAAAGAAAGAGAGGGAGAGGGAGAATGAAAGTGGTGAGAGAGAGTGAAAGAGAGAGAGAGGGGGAAGAAGGAGAAGAAGAAGAAGGAGAAAGAGGAGAGGACGAAGAGGAAGAGGAAGAAGAAGGGGAAGGAGAGGAAGAGGGAGAGGAAGCAAAGAGAAGAGAGAGAAAGAAAGGTTTAATAGGTTTCATTATTATTCATGTATGGTAAGGTCAACAGTTCAGACTACTGCCATTGAAAAGACAGTTTGTTACATATCCCAGGAGGAGGGGACATGCTACACCACAGGTTACTGCACAGGGAAGCACTGGGTCCATCAGGAGGCAGAGAGAGGAGAAACTGTGGGCAACAGCTTTTATTGTGGTTTCCTTGTGCAAGGAACAGGTGACTTAGGGTATGCAGGTTTAGGATTGGCTAGTTTGAATAATTTCAGTGTGCTCTGGCCTATAGGGACTGTCCCTAGTTGTTTGGTACCTGGCCACAGGGTGATAAAGGCAAACTGATAGTGGCCCTGAGAGCGTGACAGCCTGATAGAAGACATTGTTGATATAAGCTCTGGAATGGTTGATTTGCATTTGAAAGGCATGTTCTTGGATGAACCCTTTACTGTCTCTAAAACTTTCTTAAACCTGGGATCAGCTGACTCTCTCCAGGGTCAGCAAGGTGCCAGATGTCAAACACCAGAAAATAAAAGACATGGTTAATGTAAGAAGGAAGAAAGGAAGGAGAGGAGATAGAAAGGAAAGAAGGAAGGAATTTTTGTTCCTTAATATACTCAGTACATAGAGTAAAAGCAACAATAAATTGATATCCAAGTTGCAAAAGGGATGGGTCTTTGTTTATTTCACTTTGTTCCTATAAATAGCAGTGGTGTGTGTGATATTAAGAGCTCTGACTTTGGATTGAAAAGGAACTGGGTGAAAATGCTGGTCTTTAACACTAGCTGTGTGATCTTTCTGTGAGCCTTATATTTCTATAATGTGGAGATGAAAGTACCTTCTTTAAAGAATTGTGAGATTTAAATGTGAGGATGTGTACACGGTGTATTAAATCCACCTGCTTTTCTTTTAATTCCTGTTGCCTAAATACTCAGTGTTAATGCCCACCTAATACAGATGATGAAATCATGTGTTAGCTTTACAAGTGAAGCTATATAATTATACATCAAAGAAAAGGGTGGGATATATCTTACCTTGCACCTAAAAATGTTTTAATGCCTTTTTAAAAAATATTTATTTATTTATTTGGCTGCACTGGGTCTTAGTTTTAGTAGCATTTAAGATCTAGTTCCCTGACCAGGGATTGAACCCGGGCCCCCTGCACTGGGAATGTGGAGTCCTAGCCACTGGACCACCAGGGAAGTCCCTAACACATCTTACTTTCAAAGGGAGGAAGGAAGGGAAGAAGGAAAGAAGGAAGGGAGGGAGTGGGAACGGGGGAAAGAATGAAGAAAAGGAGGACAGGAGGGAGAAAAATGGACAATTTGATGAATGAATAAATGAAGAGCAAAATGAGTAAACATTTGAGCTTAGAATTCTGATGAAAGACTAAAATAAATATATATATTTTGTCCATAAACATTTAATGAAGGTGTTGCCAGATAAAAATAAGAGGTGTAGAATATTTTGGCATAGATGAGCTCAAATATATTATATTTATAATTTAAAGTATTGATACATGATTCTGTGAGCCATGAAATCATAGAAATTGATTTGCAAACTTCAGTTAATGACCTTGGTTATTTGTCAATAAGAAAAGAGAGAGAGGTTATGTGAGCTCAAGTAAATTAACCTTTCATTCCATACTCTACTGACTTCTTCCACACAGACAACTAATCAAGATTGTTTGACAGAAACAGCAAGTTGTTTAGCTTCTCAGCTCTCTTGCCACTAAAATATGATGTCAGATAATTTGTTCCTGTTTAGTTCTAGCTTGATTACTTCTGGTTCCTTGAGATTTGAATTGATGAAGTTTTCCTTTAGTTACATGGCAGTGTTAATAAATGCTGTCATGTTTATTAATGAGATGCCAAAATCATATTGTTATATTTAGAGGACAGAGTCAAGTTCATGTAACTTAAAGTAGTTGAATGTGATAAAAGGTTAATTAGACTTCATGACCTGTTTGGAATATGTCTTAGGGCTCAATACCAAGATAACTTTCAATGCAAAATACCAAACCCAGAATTAATTTATACGATAACTATATAATAGCCTGTCATTTACATAGTAAATGATTCTCACAACTTCTATAGAAATTTTCTGGATATAAAAGCAAAAATCAAAAAATAAAGCAAAGCAAAGCAAAGGAGATCCAGCTAAGGCCAGCCATGGTGATATTTCCCTTGATACAACAGTGAGCTTATTACACAAATACTTTACCCACACTTTATTCCCAGGATTTTAAATTGTTTCCTTTGAAGGAAGAATCCTTAGTGAGAACTTTCTGCAAATTACTCAAGATGTATTGCATGGGATTTTAAAATGTAATGGAGTCAGTGAATAGCAGGATACATGCTGCAGAAAATTTCTCATTCATCATTGCTTACTAATTTTTGGCTGGAGATAAAAATAAGAATATTATTGTGGAACACCGGGCAGAACACCATCCAATGACTAAGGACAACTCATAGGTAAAAATAAACATGCACAGCTGAAACTTCAGTCACATTGAAATTATAAAATAAAATTGTTCTTATCTAATGAAAGACTTTACTAAGAATATTAAGTTTTTTTTTTCATTTTTCATGAAACAGTACAAAATCCATATCTAGACATATCTAGGTAGAATTTTTCAAAGGTAGATGACAATAAAAATATCCAATGAGCTTCTAGTTTTTAAAAAGGATTGAATTACTTTAAAAAAATCAGATCTAGAAACAAAATGAAAACAATATTCAAAATAGGAAAAATTATTTGTAAATTATAATAATAGTTAGATCCAAAATTTTCTTACCTTAATGGGTTACAGAGAAATGACTCTAAAATAGGTACAAAATTTTATTGAATAGAAGACAGTGTGGACTTCCTAATACTATCATTCTCAATTCATAGTCATATTTTAAAAAAAATTACCTAATTAAGAATAATAGTAAGAAGTAAAAAATTCTATGAGAGTTCTGTCTTTCTTGTTATTGAACACTCTCCTTTTACTGAAATCTCCACATTAATAGTGTAGATTGTTGAGTATCATATAAATTTCTCCTTGAGTGAGATTTGGTAGTTTGAAAAAATTGTTCACTTCATAGGTTGTTGAACTTATAGTTCTAGATAGCTCATAGTATTCTTCTGTCCTTTAAGTATCTCTAGGGTCTGTAGTGATGTCTCTTCATTAATTGTGATATTTGTAATTTGTGTTTTCTTTCTTTTTTCCTCTCAGTCAGTCTAGTCAGAAATGTATCAACTTTATTGAACTTAGACATACACAGTCTTTGATTTGATTGATTTTTTTTTCTGTTCTCATTTTCATTGATTTCCATCCTTACTTTTAATATCTTTTCCTCTGTTTGCTTTTAGCTTGTTCTCCTATTTTTAGTTTCTTAAGGAGGAAGCTTAGATCATTCAATTGAGATCTACTCTTTTTTCTACTATAGGCATTTAATGCTATAAAATTTTCTCTAAGAGCCATTTTAGCATATCCTCAAAATTTTGATATGTTGTCTTTTTGTTTTTACTCAATTCGAAATATTTTCTAAATTCCCTGTGACTTTTGAAATGTTGATTTGTGAGAAATATGGTGTTTTCAAACCCCCAAATATTTAGAGATTTTCCAGTTTTATTTCTAGTTAATTCCATTGTATCCACCCCATGGTGATGAGATAGACTCCTTACCAATTAGTGGACTGAATGTTGAGGCTAATGATGATACACATACCAAAAGAATTTGGAATAAAATGTATCACTTACAAAAATAATTCTTGGAACAGCAGGACAGGTACAATCTCAGCCATAATGGCAAGAGCACAGGAGAGGTGGTGGTGTGATGACTTGGTTTTGACTGTGGATAAAAGGTGAGTCTGGAGTGAAAGTTTCTTCCTATGTGCAGGGTTTGTGTGGTTTGAAGTTCCTATGGGCACCAAGGGGACTAATGGATTAAAAAAAACATTATTAGCTTGCCTATATATGGGGCAAAAGGGGAGAAGGGAGGTGTGGGGCTTTGAAGCTGTCAGTGGTCAAAGATCAAAAATGGAGTCAGACCTCTTATTACAATTCACCCCAATGTTTGATTGATGATGTAAATGTGCCATGTCTCATTCAATTGAATTTGAATTTGTTTAGGCATAATTTTAGGAGCCATATGCCTCTGTAGCAAACTAAAATGAAAATGAGAGAGCTTGGTTAGACATATGTATCCAGTCATCTTAGGCAGTTGTTGAAAACCAGGAAAAGATGTTAGCTGGTGTCTGGAGTATTTGCTCAAGAAAGCAAATGGTATTTTAAACAAACTTACCTGTTGTCTCATTTGTTGGATTATTTGAGCAACTTTTTCCTTTATGTCTATCCACGCGTAGCAAGGAATACTTTTAAGGGAGAAAACACCTCCCTGGCTGGCCGGTAAATAGGCTAAGACTAGGCAATTATCAGCAACAAAGGTCACCAGGAAGCATTGCTCCTCATTGGGGGCATCCAAAACATGGGCAGCTTGTTGCATGTGTTTAGAGGGGATTTTGAATACTTAGTGGTTCCGACTGGATTATGAGTACCTAGGGCGGTGCCAACGACCCCCAAGACTATAAGTGGGGCAAGGATAATGTGCAAGATAATAGTTGTTTTGTACGTAATAAGGCTGAAAAAGAAACATTGAGCAGAGAGCCCAGAAGGAAATATTGCCCCACTCCCCAGTGTGTCTAGTGTATATATGATGTCAGAGGAAAGGCCTGGTGGTGGTGTGTAAGAATGGAGGAACAGGCAAGTGTTATTAAAGTAAAATTAGCGCCCCTGGAGAATTGAGAATCATGGGTAAGGCATATGGTAGTGCAACAACCCTGCTTATGAGGTGCCAGTAGGTTCATTGCTACAAGCAAAGCAAGAAAGTTTCTTAGAAGTTGTAAAGCAAATCAGAAAGAGAGGCCAAGTGGGCAACTTAAATAAATACTTTAGGATCTGATTAGTTTTATGGAGTGGTACATAAGAAGGGGAAGGCTGGCCAAGGGTAAATTCTTACATGAGGTTGGCTGGAAGTGGATAATGAGAGCTGATGACCCATCTAGGGACTGCTGTCAAGCTCAGCGATTAGTGCAGTAAAGGGCCTGGACTGTGTGCTTGATGAGTGGTAAATATATATTATGGGCGAGACCCTTCAAGACAGGGAGGTGCTTACTATGACAGGATGAAGTGGGCCTCAAGGAAGGGGAAAGGACACGAGCAGAGATGGGGATGGGAGTGAACACGGAACTAAAAACTGAGTGGGGTCAACTAGGGGAATGGAGCTGGGGGAGGGATGCCTATGGAGATGGCCTAAAGGAGCTGGGGAAGAAGTGCCTGTAGAGGGAGTGGAAATGTGGGCCTCGGCAAGGAAGGTATGGAATTGTTCGTGAGTGGTGGAGTGGTAGTTGTCAGGCTTGGACAGTATTGAAGTCTGGGTGCCAGGTGGTGAAATCTGGAAGAGAACTAAGGATGGTTTCAAAAGTTGAACGTGTCAGGCTGTAGCCTAGACCAGTAGAGCAGAGCAGACAGAGGGTATTCCTAGGCCCAAAGAGAATTTCAAACAATCCGTCAGCAGCTCCTTGAAACATGTAATAAATAATAAAGAAGTATGGGTTTGATCTTGGTGCTATCCATAGCATAAATAAGCTGTTGTAAACACTGACAATCTTTTGTAGCAATGTTGAGTGTAGGCATGGTGTCGTTGCCTTTGTGTGATATAAAGAAAATGGTGCAGCAGAGACTTACATACTGGGGCTGGGTAGGGAAAGGCTTGAGACAGGCAGCTAAGGTGAAGTAGCATTCTCTCCTCCAGTGTCTTCAGGAACAAACCAAAGACAAGCTTCCATTTGGTCTGAGTCTCGTAGCCTGGGGAGGGGAGAGTGTGGACTTTAGGAGTAGAGGTAGAAGGGAAGAGTGAAGTTAGCACAGTCCAAAGCAAAGAAAGAACAAAAGAGGAGCAGCATTGGCCACTGGCAGTAAAGTTCAGGTCAGCAGTGGGAATGAAGTAATAATCTGGGTTGTATTGGTCAGATGGACTGAGGGACTCCTCCATCATGGATAATGTCTATCAAGTGGGTTGAGGTCAGCTGGTGGTCAGGGAATGCAGCTCGCATGTATACTACCTCCTATATTATGCAACTCCCCTGTGATTTCAGAATAGCCGGTAGAGGCTGCTTCAGGCATTGTAAGAATGTTTGTCATGAAGGTGGAAATGAATTATTGTACCAGCTAGGTTGGATATGGTGATAGTGTTGTCAAGCCTGAATAAGTGTGGGTGGCAGCATGGTCAAAATACAGAGCAACAGTTTTTGCGTCGATAGGTTTGGTCTGTACAATGGACTGTAGTATCCCAAACCCAAGCTGTCACCTAAAGTGATAGCCAGGCTATGAAAAGCCAGAAGACCAATCATTTGTGCAGTGTGGATGCTATAGCTTGAGGAGCCAAAGTGTTGCTGATAAGTATGGGCATAAAGTGGAACAGTTGATGTTTCCATTCTGGATCCAGACATGGAGGGGAAACGTGCATCTCTAAACAGAGAGTGGCTTTAGCAGAGACCAACTTTAATTTATCTTAGCCTCACTCAGCAATACACATGGTAGTAGGTGTAGGTCATAAAACTATAGTTTTTACTTCCAGAATAAGCTCATAATTGGCATTATTAATTAAATATCTTTTATCGCCTGACAATTTTGTTGAAGCTTGTGACTTAGGCAGATTATCCTTATCAGGGTACCATCAGAAATCTAGCAGTAGCCAAAGACACATTCAGTGGTGAATGGATCACAACTTAAACTTTGTACAGTTTCAGTTATTTTAAGTTTGCTAAGGTTTGTTTTAGGACCCCGAATAATGGTCTATGTTGGTGAATGTCCACTGGAAAAGAAGGTGTTGTGTAATATGTTGTGTACTGTTGTTAGACGAAGTTTTGTATAAATGCAGTTAAGCCAGATTGGTGATACATTGTTCAGATCCTCTGTATCTTTATTGATTTTCTGTGTATTTTTTTTTTTGATTACTGAGAGGAGTGTTGAAGTCTTTAACAGTAATTGTGGCTTTCTCTTCCCTTTTTACAATTTAGAAGTTTTTTCTCTATGTATTTTAAAGTTCTGGTGTTAGGTGTATACACATTTAGAATTGTTACGCTTTCTTGGTGAGTTGAACCTTTTATCATTATGTAATATTTCTTGTTTTTAAGTCTACTTTGTCTGATATCATAGTCGTGTGTGTGGGTGTGTTGGTAATTATTTTGCTTGGTGTTTTCTGAGGTCTGGGAATTGTGGTTAGTATCTTGATTAATTTTGGAAAATTCTCAACCATTATCCCTTCAAATATTTTTTTCTACTCCATTCTCTCTCTTTTGCAAGTCTAGTAACGTGTGTTAGAACATTTTGTATTGTCCCACGGTTCTTGGATGCTCTTTTTTCTTTCTACTGTTTTTGCTCTTTGTGTTTCTGTGTGGATAATTTCTATTGATGTGTCTTCCAAGTACCTATTTCTTAGCTTTGTGAAACCTACTTATGAGTCTACTGATGCCATTCTTCATCTTTGTTAGTGTTTCATTTTGATTACTTCCATTCCATTCTATCACATATTTTCATCTTTCTGCTGAAATTCCCCACTTGTTCATGCATGTTGTTCCTTTTTCAGTTAGATCTTTTAACGTATTAATCATCAATATTTTTAATTCCTTGCTGATAGCCCAATATCTGAGATCTGGGATCATATCTGAGTCTGGTTGTGTGTATTGCTTTGTTTCTTGACATTATGTTGTTTTTTTCCTGGATTCTTCATATGTTTTTAAATATTTGATGGAAAGCTGAACATTTGTTGTGAGACAGTAGAGACTGAGGTAATTAGTATTTTTGGCTAGGAAAGGGCATATCTTTTTTTTTTTTTTTTTTTTTTTGTGCCAGACCTTTATTGTACACAATTAGTTTATCTTGTCAGGAGCTGAGTTAGTTTTGGGTTTTGTTGTTGCTATAGTTACCCTAGTGCGTCCCAGTTTTCAAATTCCTCTAGTATAACGTTATGTGTAAGATGTGGGCTGGTTTGCCAGAGGTTTTGTTTTGTTTTGTTTTGTTTTCAGTGTTTCCTCCCTCACCTTTAGGTTTTCCCTTGACTCTCATAGAGGGTCTCTCTCTCCTTGCTCTTGTTTCTCTTCTGGAGGTAGCTTACATGGTATCCAATATCTGACATCTACCCCAGCCAAATGAGTATTCACTTCTCATCTTGCCATGCAGACTCCTGTCTTTCCTTGGGTTTCAAGTTAATTGTTTGCCTTACAACCCCAGTTTTCTCATGGTTTCAGTAGGAGTTGTAATTTTTCAAATTATTAAACTTTTTATTATAAGAGTGGGGATGTTTCTCTTTTAGCATTTTAAGATGGAAACAGAAGTCAAACATACATTTAAAAATCAAATGTTTTCTAAATCTCTGGTAAAAAACTTATTATGAAAGACAATCAGAATAGTATCAAGACCCTCTAAATAATATGCCCTGAGTTTGGAATTTATATCATGACTCTAGGTAACACTTAACTCCGTGAGGAAGTATTTTTAATGACTCTTCTTTCTGAATTTCCTTGGTCCCATGCTGAGAAGAGACCATGAATGTCCCACCAGAATTTTGTTTCAATTTAGCAAATAGACTGTATTCTGTGAGCAGCTCTGTCTAGTTGACAGTTCTGGTAAGGAGTTGATATCTAACTATTTTCTAAGCGTAATAGAGACTTAAGCTGTAAATGTATTTTCCTATCCTCATACATAAAACCAGAGCAGAATAAGTGGTTTATCAGAGGATTTATGCTATCATCTAAATACTGTGGTAAGATGGACTTTAGTGAGAAGGCTGGCATTTTCAAGTTAGAGTAAATACATGTGGGGAATCTCCCCAAACCATGTCTTTTCATATCAACCCTTTCAGTATCAAGTTCACATGACAAACAGTGGAGGGACCTTGAACCCATGCACATGCTGGACAAAACCATTCCTCTAGTCCAAGCTAGAACTGGCGCCTGACCAACCAACTGAACCAATCATTATCTCAGTCCCTGAGTTGGATGGCTGGGATTCCCCTCAGTTGATATGTGGCTCTGGATCTTGGAGCACATGTATTATGTTTCTTAGAAGAAATAGGTATGATGGTTTATTAACAGACAATATTGTTTTTCTTAAGTTAATTTAAAAGGAAATTTTCAGATACTTTTAGAAACCAGAGAGGCTGTTTTACTTTATTTGTTAACGTCCTCTGTCATAGCAGTCTAAGGTTATAAATCAGTGCTGCAACAGTAAACTATGAGCCAATGTGGGTGAAAAGAAAAAGAAATAGATTTTAACTGATGAAATCCTAAGAGGTTATTAAAAATGAGAGAGAGAAAAGTAGAGAAGGGGAAAAATCCTTTAAAAGAAAATGTAATAGATAATACATGGGGCTATTATTGTCCCACTTCTATTTGTCTGGTCTTCCTAAACCTCTTGATGGGCACTTCTACTCGTAAGACTCTCTGGGAAAAGCATTGAAATTATTTCTCTTCTTATTACTCCATTCACCTCTTCACATTTTAGAGGCTACAACAATTGGTCATGATTGAAATCTTTCTAGGCTACATGAACAGTAACCAAATACAATGACAATGTACATAATGGGCATAAAAGAAACATCATTGTTAAGTTTTCATGTGATTTGAACTGAGATGTTAATACTAGTCATTTGCTTTTATAAAAGGTTTGTTTCAGTCTTTTCTGTTTGCTTTCCTTCCCCCAGTGAATGTTATTTTCTTTTCATTATGATGCATGTTTTACAAGTTATGATTTATTTGTGTGTGTTGGATTTGATTTATTTCTGTAGTACTCTACAGTTTCTTAAAACTCTGATTAAAAAATGAGATTCAGAATATAAAATTTGTGCTCTGCATTGTCAGTTCCCCCGCCAATCTTGCTGACCTTGACCAAATGGAGGTCTAATGTCATTCACTTAGGTTTCGCTATCACATGTAAAGTTGGTACCACTGTGTTTCATTCTTAGAGGTAGAACAATTCACATTCTTTATTTTATACCTCATATTTTGTAGTTTCTATTCCTCAGCATCAATATTCCATTAAGATGACTGGTTTGAGGCAATTTGAGAACAAAAATACCCCAGCTTTCTGAAATTATTCATGTACAAGTAAGGTAAAGAGATGAAAGACAAATATGGCAGCCAAGGTATATTGTTTGTCTTTAATAATTCAATATCATCTTTCTATACCTTTAACTCTTGTAGAGTTATCCTTCTAGCTAGAAATAAAGGAATCACTTACAGGAAAGGAGGATTCAAGAAATAGGCAGTATCAAGTTCTCTTGGTAACTTCATTAATCTCAAGCAAATTTGCATGTGAGAAGAAACAGTTCTATTAGTGAGACAGCCAAATATGTGTTTGTGTAAAGCACGTGTGCATGATAATGAATATCCATGGAAGGACTAGAATAGGAAAGATGTGTCTATTTTCTCACATTTGTTTTAGGAAAAGGAAATCTTCCAGAAGACTGTGCCTATAGCTAGTGTCAGAATTTGAGACCTAGGTCTATCTCTATATCTTTCTAACTTCAGAAAAAGAGGCTAGGAAGTTAAGAAAGAGAATTCAGTTGCACCCATTTCAAACTACAAGGAAACAGAATAGAGAAAATCAGTGAGGATTCACATGGAAACACACACATACACTTATTTTTCTGTATATATTTCCAGCTATACTCTACATTTCTGTATTAAAAAGTGAAGATACCAAAACCAGATAAAGACATTAAAAGAAAGGAAAACTACAGATTAATAGTGCTCATGAATATAAATACAAAAAAACCTCAACAAAAGATTAACAGTGTAAATCCAGCAATACACAAAAATAATTTTATTCCATAACCAAGTGGGATTTATTCTTGATTTGCCAGGCTGACTCATCATTTGAAAATTAAGTAATTTAATTCATCACATCAACAAGTTAAATAAGAAACATCATATGTTTCTTCAGTAGATGCAGAAAAAGCTTTTAAGAAAATTGAAAATCTGTTCAAGTTAAACAGTTTCAGAACACTTTGAATAGAGAGGCGTTTCCACAACTTAATAGAGAAAACATACAAAAAACCTGCATCTAACAACATACTTAATGGTGAAAAAACAGATGCTTTCCCCTAAAGATCTAAAATGATGCAAGGAAGTCCCCTCTCAACCTCCCATTCAACACCCTGTTAGAAACCTTAGCTAATGCAATTAGCCGAGAAAAGGAAATAAAAATACATAGATTTCAAAGTAACAAATAAAATGGTCTTTTTTCCCCACAAATGTCATGTTTATCTATGTAGGATTCCCAAAGAATCAACAAAAAAACCTCCCAGAATTACTAAGCATTTTATAACAAGTTTGCATGATACAGGGTTAGTATAGAAAAATCAATCGCTCATAGCAGCAATAAAGGGTTAGAGTTTGAGATTTTAAAACACAATCTCATTTACATTAGAAGTGAAAATAATTAAGTAATTAGATATAAAGCTAACAAAATATGCATAGGATCTATACAAATAGACCTACAAAAACTCCAAAGAGGGCTTCCCTGGTGGCGCAGTGGTTGGGAGTCCGCCTGCCGATGCTGGGGACGCGGGTTCGTGCCCCGGTCTGGGAAGATCCCACATGCCGCGGAGCGGCTGGGCCCGTGAGCCGTGGCCGCTGGGCCTGCGCTTCCGGAGCCTATGCTCCGCAACGGGAGAGACCACAACAGTGAGAGGCCCGCGTACCGCAAAAAACCAAAAAAGAACAAAAAAAAAAACTCCAAAGAAATAACTCAAAGATTTAAATAAATGGAGAGATATTCTATGTTTCTGAATTGGATGATTCAATATTGTTAAAATGTCAGTGCTTCCCAATTTGATATATAGATTCAATACAGTCCCACTCAAAATCTTAGCAAGTTATTTTGTGGATATTAACAGAATGACTCTAAAGTTTATGGAAAGCCAAAGGACTCAGAATAGCCAACACAATGCTAACAGAGAAGAACAAGTCAGAGGACTGACATTACCCAACTTCAGGGCTTATTATACAGCTACAGTAATTAATACAACATGGTATTAATGAAGGAATAGACAAATAGGCCAATGGAACAGAGTAGAGAGGCCAGAGAGATTTGTTTGGTAGTGGAACTGTTAGGAATGAAACTGTAATGGTGGATACATGACATTATGCATTTGTCAAAACACATAGAACTGTACAAGAGTAAGTCTTAATGTAAACCATGTACTTTAAGAACTGAAATAATATATCAATATTGTTCATTAATTTTTAACAAATGTACCACTCTAATGCAATATATTTATAATAGAGGAAATTTGGAACTGGGGCATATGGGAACTTTCTGTACTATCTGCTCAATTTTTCTGTAAATCTAACACTGTTCTTTAAAAAACAGTATATTAAGTTTTAAAACTGTGAAAGCATAAGCCAGAAATATGAGGGTTGTCTTTATATCTTCTTCTTTCTTCATGACCACTCACCATTAAATCAGTCCAAGGATTCAGTGTTCTAAATTGCTTTCAAATTCATTTGTTTTTCTTTTTAATGCTGTTGCCATTTTCTAGCAGAGATCATCATTACCTCTACCTGGATTTTGCAGTAACTTTCCAGCTGTTCTTGCTTGCCTTCTGTCATGCAGTCTTCACAGTGTTGACCGAGTGAGCTTTCTTTAATATAAAACTATCATGTCATTACACTGCTTAAAACTCTTCTTCGGATTTCTGTTTCCAAACTTGTTTCTTACAAGAAAGCACTTAGAAGAACTTTTATCATCTAGCCATCGCTAATCTTTCAGTTCATTTCTCTGACTGCATTCTTTCTTGCCTTCTGGCTGGAGTTACACTGAACTTCATATGGGTCCACCAGAGCCATGCTGTATTGTCTTCAGTCTTGTCTACTAATCCTACTGCCTGAATACTTCCCTTGCCATTCTTGCCTGGCTTATGTTTTATCCTTTGGAATTTTGCTTAGATAGTACACTCTTCAGGAATCTTTCTACTCCCCACAAACTGACCTAAATATTCCTCCTAAGTTACGTTGAATTTTCCTTAATATGATATGCAAACTTCATGCTTTCTTCTCAGCATCTTCATTTGATCATTACCTCTGAGAAAACAGAGTCATGTCTCTACATTTTGCGTTATCTTCCCAGAATCTGCAGTGTAACAAGCTCTCTGTTACATACTTATAAAACGAAAACCACTTAAAATCATTCCTAATAATGTATCACAGTTAAATTCATGTCACTAATAAAAAATGTTATAAATTGGATGAATCCAATGGAAGAAAAGATATATGGACTAAAAGAATTGGATCAAGGATTATAATCTTAAATTCTGATCTTCCAGGACCCTTCTAGTAGCTCAAGTAACTTTTTTTTTGGTGACAGTTTTATTGAAATATAATTCACATACTATACAATTCACTAATTTAAATTGTACAATTCAGTGGGGTTTAGTATATTCAGATGGTACAACCATCAGTGCAATCAATTGTAGAATATTTTCACTAGCACAGAAAGAAACCCTGAACCCTATAGCCATCACCCCTCAATCCTCTCATGCCCCCAAACCCGAGGCAACCTTTAACCTACTTTCTGTCCTTGTAGATTCGCCTGACCTGGACATTTCACATAAATGGGATCATATAATATGTGGTCCTCTATGCCTGGCTTCTGTCACTTGGCATAGGGTTTCCAAGGTGCATCCATATTGTTCAAATAACTTTTGATAGTTTTAACTGTATATCTTGGAATTTTTCAACAACAGAGCTAGCCAAAATACTAACTCAATCCACTAAGTGAAGCAGTTTTAAATATAGTAATTGACATTCTATCGGCCAATGTACATTTTACCAAATATATTTTATATGAGAAAGTCTAAGGTTTATCACCATTTATGAAGAAGTTTATCCTTTAGACTAGCCTGTCATTTGGAGCTTTGCAAAGGTTCACTATATGCTATGGCGAGGATGCACATTTTTCTTCTCAAGAGTTTACTTCAGTGCACATGGATTGGAATAATAACACCAAATATGTTGTGTCAGTCTGCAAATATGTGTATGGTTATTGAAACTGACTATTTAAATGTATGCCTCAAGAATACTGTTTGACTAAATTTTCCTCCATTGTAGAAAGAGTTCAGCATGCTCCTGAAAGCATAAATTTGTTTGACACAATTTGGTATTATCTTTTTTTAGCAGTTGGTGATGAAAACATAGGGAATGCTTTTAAAGTACTGAGGAAATACACACTTATACTTCAGAGCACTTGTGAACAGTTGATTTACTGCTGATAAAAAGATATTAACAACTCCAGCTTGGGTCATTATGTGTGCAACAAAGTAGCTAATGTTCTTTTCCTCCCTTTTGTAGAAATGGTAAATGAAGATTTGCATTCAGGGTAGAGCATCCTCTTGGGGAAGCAGTAGATGTCTAGACTGACATTCCCTAAGCCCCAAGCCTTGTTAAAAACGGTTTCAGTCCTGGGGACCTAATGTGCTGATTGCTTCCCTAGAAGGAGTCTCATTGCTTCCTCCATTCGGTCCTATTACTGAAGGTCTAATTACATCTATTATGCTGTTCAGTTTCACAGAAGGTTGGGGAAGGAAATTAGGGGTATTAGGGGATAGGATTGGGGGTGTGTAACATACACACACACACACACACACACACATTCATGTTGTGGGTTTTGAGAAATAAACTGGTGACCAAACTAGAGTATCTGTGAGATTGAATCTAAGCTATCAAGTGTGTTGCTGTAACAAGACAAAATGGAGATGGTTCCAATTCTGTATGATTGCCCAGGCAACAGGGAACCAATTACACTGTCAAAATCTTAGACACTGGAGCTTAAAAGCCCCACAGGACTTCTTTGGAACCAAACACTTTTTTTGCTATCCATAAAAGGGCAAGTAAAGCATTTTTTTATCCCATTGCAAAATGTCATTTATATTCTGAGCTCCTAAAACCTTTCCTAGCCCACTCTTCCCTTGTATACTGCAAACAGTACATGCTTATGCTCTGCTTTTGTGTAGCCCAGATGACGATGGTTATCATGGCCTAATAGAGCTCAAAATGGAAAGGGAGAAGGGGTGGAAGAGAGGTTCATTATTTTTTAAATGGCTTCACTTTTCCCATAGGAATCCTATAGATCACACTTAGCAGAAGCTCATTCCAGCGCTGATTAAGAGAGAAATACACAGAAGCTCAAAAGGTCAGACCTATAATCCTCTGTCCTCAGGGGTTGATATGGAAAACTTCTTAATCCAACTAGGATTTATTTGCCATTTTATAACATAGTGAAGCAGATGATATGACATTAAAAAAAGATATATATGTATTTATATATATACACATATATGTGACACGTGCATGCATACATATGTGTGTGCAGATATGACATTAAGAAAAGATATATATATACCTGTATATATATACACACACATGTGACACATGTGCGTGCGTGTGTGGGTGTGTGAGGGATATCTGCCTACCTAAACTCACAGTAACCTGGTTTACCTGAACCATTTGATTTGTTAGGCAGTCTTCCCTATAGTGTTTTACTTTATTTATGTTATTGATTTGTTTTTATATTGTTGGAGACGTTGAAACCATAACAAATTAAGTTTACTTAGAATTGGCTTTGCATTTGTGAGAAAGAATTCACAGCTTATAGACTCTAAAGGTGTATGACTAAAAAAAGGTATGTAAAAAAATAGGATACTAGAAAAAGAGGGAAAACGGAAAGAATTCTTAATGTTTCCAAACTGTGTGCAAGCCTGTGATAAATACTTCTTTGTGGGAAGAATATACTTGGGGAACCGGATGGCTTAAGGTGGACAAAGCTTGGTTTCTTGTCTCTTCAAATGCATTTTTACTTATTTTAGTAAATAATTATTAGTCAGTATTTCATTAAAAAATGACTTTGGTCAAAAGCTGAAGGTTTTTTGCTCATCACACCTTAAAATGCCATCGCTATGTATGTTCTCACATAAATTTGCAGTCCTTTCTATCACTTTTATGCTGAGAGCAGCACCCAAATACAACATGTTAAATCAGTCATGAACCTTCGTGCTTGCTTATCTGCGTGGAAGAAAATAGATTGTTTCTCTCCCTTCTCCTTGTTCCAAGTAGTTATTAAGTTAAGCCTGGAAGAAAATTGACCTTGGAGTTGTCTTGAGCTGTGAGATTGAGAAAGGCTGTGAAGGCTTCTCATTTAAACATTGTTCTGCACCCCTACTTCCTGGGAGGCAACACAGTCTTATAAGAGTGATGGAAAGGAAGTGGTATAAGTGGCAAAGTGGCTACTCCCTGAGTGGCTTTTCCTTTTCAGGGTTTAGGAAAGTGGTTGTCATTCTCATCTTTTCCTACCTTGTGAAGAAGAGCAAGAAAGGAAGAGAGGGCTTCCCTGGTGGCGCAGTGGTTAAGAATCCACCTGCCAATGCAGGGGACACGGGTTCGAGCGCTGGTCCGGGAAGATCCCACACGCTGCGGAGCAACTAAGCCCACGCACCGCCACTACTGAGCCTGCGCTCTAGAGCCTGCAAGCCACAACTACTGAAACCCGCGCGCCTAGCGCCCGTGCTCCGCAACAAGAGACGCCACCGCAATTAGAAGCCCGCGCAACACAACGAAGAGTAGCCCCCGCTCGCCACAACTAGAGAAAGCCCACGCACACAGCAACGAAGCCCCACCACAGCCAAAAATAAAAATAAAATAAATTATAAGAGCCTGTACCTACAGCTTAATCCTTTTTAAAAAAAAGAAAGAAAGGAAGAGAGAGACTCTGAAGTTTAGAGCAGGTGTCTCCCTCATCTTCTGCTCACTGGAGGAAGTGGACACAATGAGGAAATAAATGTAGTCGTCTCTCTATAGTTTTTTTGAATATGTCACAGTGAGTGAGAGCATGACTCATCTCTTTTTTGTTTGTTTTGTTTGTTTGCGGTATGCGGGCCTCTCACTGCTGCAGCCTCTCCCGTCTCGGAGCACAGGCTACGGGCGCGCAGGCTTCGGACGCGCAGGCTCAGCGGCCATGGCTCATGGGCCCAGCCGCTCCGCGGCACGTGGGATCCTCCCAGACCGGGGCATGAGCCCGCGTCCCCTGCATCGGCAGGCGGACTCCCAACCACTGCGCCACCAGGGAAGCCCCTCATCTGTTTTTGTGAGATTCTTAGAGTGCAGCAGCTAGGAAGTGAGAAGACCAGTGACAAGAAGGAGCTTCTTCCAGGGGACAGGGACAAACTTCCACTGATTCTATCAGTGCAAATATGAGAATGGACTGGCTAGGAGCCCAGGGCATGATTCACATAGCTGGGCTTGATTCTCCACCATGTGACCCTGGGAAACCTAGTTAACTTCTCTGAGCCTCATTTTTCTCATCTGCAACATGGGGATAATAATGTTAGCAGTTTCAAAAGTTTTGAGGGACAGTTAAGTGAAATTATGAATAAAGATTGATGAGCAGAGTGAGGAGCACTTAGTAGGTGCTCATTGGAAGTCAGCTGCTGAGCCTGTGCATGTTGGGAAGCAAAGACACTGTAAAAGCTGGCAACACCTCTCCTTGTCCTAATAAACAGTGATGGTGATGAGAAAGTATAACTGGATATTTGTCAAGAGACACAAGTGTTTTGCCTATTTGGCTTGAAGAGGTCAAGTATTTTAATATATTCAGGAATGTACCTATAGGGAGCTAACAAACAGATGAAGGAGAGAAATAAGTTGGCTGAGCCTTCAGCGTAGGTTACATAGAGGTGTGTATTGCACTTCCATTCCTAACCAAGTGAAGTCCAGCTTCTGTTGGAAAGCTGATCTTGAACCGAAAAGAATGCTTTTGAATAGTTAAAACTATCCGGGCAACACACTAGTTTTGCTTAAGCATATACAGAATTTTCAGGACTTCCACAGTTCTGAAATGAGCTTCAGAATTGTGGATCCTGGCTGTGGTTGGTATCTGTTAACCAAGTGATGCTGTACTGTGTCCTTGAAAAGTCCTCAATAAATATCCCTGTCACAAAAAAAAGGAGTTGAAGATTCAGCTAGACTCTGGATTGACAATTTTTGTATTTAACTGATACAGAGATTGGTTGCTAAAAAAAGCTGTAAAGAATATTGACAGGTCAAATAGAGTACTTTTTTTTTCTGTTACTATCTATGAACATCAGTGTGGGGAGACTGGAAATCTTAAATCAGCAACGATTTTTACCATATATGTATATACACACACATATGTATTGATACAATTTTCTCTAATCCATGTAAATTAGCACAATTACTTGAAGAATCAACACTTATGAATAATCAGAAAATTGGTAAACTGCATTTTCATACGTTCTGAAAATAACTTTTAGTTGTGAAAAGTACGGAGCACAGTGGGCTTTTGTTATTTTATTAATATAGAAAAATGCTTAGGTGCTGTTCTTCATTTGAACATAACACATATATTAAAGCATGCCTTAATTTTCATGTTTCTTGAAGGTCTACTATGTAACCAGCACTGCTGTAAGTACTGGAATTCAATGGAGAACATGCCTTCTAAGATCTTATATGCGAACGGAGGGAATACAATAAGCCAATAAAGGAATAAACAAGTAAACGTCGGTTCACCTTGTGGTGAACATGATGCAGGAAATATCCAATGGACATGGAAATGCTGCTTTAGGGAACACTTCTTTAATGTGCCATTTGAGCTGAGACATGAAGAATGGAAAGGTACTGGTCATGCAAAGGAA
Source organism: Delphinapterus leucas (assembly GCF_059928025.1). Taxonomy (NCBI): domain Eukaryota; kingdom Metazoa; phylum Chordata; class Mammalia; order Artiodactyla; family Monodontidae; genus Delphinapterus; species Delphinapterus leucas. Next base: position 85,123,773 of record NC_143134.1, read on the forward strand.
ACCATCAGCTGGAAAAAGCTCACCATGTCTGGAGGATGAAAAGGCACAGAGCATGGCTGGAACATAGTGAGGAGAGGGAGGGTAGTGCCTGAGGCTTGGGTGCTAGAAGGAGGCAGGGCCAGATCAGGTAGGCACTGGAAGCCGTGGCAGGGTTAGGATTCAGAAGCCACTGATATGAGAGAGAGAGAGAGAGAGAGAGAGAGAGAGAGAGGCGTGTGTGCGTTTGTGAGGGAGTGTGTGTGTGTGAGTGAGTGTGTGAGAGAGGATGTGTGTGAGAGGATGTGTGTGTGAGAGGGTGTATGTGTGCAAGAGAGGGTGTGTGTAACAGAGTGTGAGAGTGTGTGAGAGTGAGAGGGTGTGTGTGTGTGAGAGGGTGTATGTGTGCGAGAGAGGGTGTGTAAGAGTAAGAGAGGGTTGTGTAAGGGTGTGAGAGTGTGTGCAAGAGTGTGTGTAAGAGAGGGTTGTGTAAGGGTGTGTGAGTGTGTGAGAGGGAGTGTGTGTGAGGGAGAGTGAGGTGTAAGAGAGTGTGTGTAAGAGAAAGGGTGTGTGAGAGAGGGTGTGTGTGTGAGTGTGTGTGTCTGTGAGGGAGAGAGTGTGTGTGTGTGAGAGGATGTGTGTGAGAGAGGGTGTGTGTGTGCGTGCGAGAGTTTGAGAGATGGTAAGGGTGTGTGGTAAGGGTGATTGTAAGATGGTAAGGGTGTGTGAGAGAGGGTGTGTGTGTGTGCGAGAGACTGTGAGTGTGTGTGAGTGCAAGAGCGTATGAGTGTGAGAGAGTGTGTGAGAGAGGGTGTGTGTGAGAGAGAGTGTGTGTGTGTGTGTGTGTGTGTGTGTGTGAGAGAGAGAGAGAGAGAGACAGATTCAGCTGAACAGCCTAATTATTGGTTTTCATTTTCTTACCACCCTTATTTTGCATACACACAGACCTATATACAACTGAAGTTCTTAACATCTGGGAAAGCTGCACATTGTAGGTGCAGTTACTCTGTAAAAGAAACCATGCTACTTGAGAGAGGGAAATGTTTTCACACACGCACACAAGCCACATCTCTTTATATTTTTTCCTTTAAGCGTGATACGGCCTTGTCTAATTTACATTAGAAACTCACAGTTTGTGGGATGAACAATGGATTGTGGGAGGGCAAGACTGAAAGCAGAGAAACCAATTAGGAGGTCATTACAAAATCCTGGGGAAGAGATGGTGATGGCTTGAAATAGGATGGGGGCTTAGGAGATAGTGCCATTATTATACACACACACACACACACACACACACACACAGGATATATTTTGGAGACAGAGTAAATAGGACTTGTGATGGATTGAATGTAGGGGTTGAGTCACAGGAAAATTAATGTGAGTTGTGGTACAAAATGGGCAGGAAGCTGGCGGGTGTTTAACATGACAGACCTTTGTTGCAGCACAACGCTCTGGCCTTCCATAAATCACTGTAGCATGCAACATCAGGAACTCAAAGGACCAAAAAACTCTATTAGCACTGAAGCGTGGCATCTCTTTAACACACGTATTTAACGAAATGGCATTTAGTGCTATTCATTTTTCTTGTTATTTTTCTTGTTATTTCTGCATATTTGAGAGAGCAGGCCAGAGAAGGACACAAGAGTACCTAAGGTGTGATCACATTGTTCCTGAGAATGTTCCAGGAAAACTGAAGCAGAAGAAGGCTGTTTTACAGAGGTGAGAGGCAAGGGACTCTGTTCTCTCAAACTCTCAAATCTCTTATACTGTTTTCCAGCCATGGCTGCAGCATGATTCCTGATAGGGTGCATTCACAGCTGTGGCTCAGGACAGAGAGTGCTACTGAGGTTTCCTCTATGGTAGTGTTTTTCAGATGATGGGTGTGACCTTCTAGTGGGTAATACAATAAAATGATTGAGAATTACCAGCATTGGGGGGAAAAAGTATAATAGAAAACATTACAGTGCACCTCCTACAATATTGTTTTGTGAATTCTTTGTTTTTGTTTCATTTACATATATGTATGGATGGATGTGTCACAGTGCAAAATGGATTTTTTAGAGTGGGCCTAGGTTAAAAAGAAAAGTTGGAAAGCCACTGATCTCAGATACATTCTGGGAAATGTACTGGGAAATCATCCTCAGTTTCTTGCTTCAGTATAACTGTCTGAAGACTTGGAATAGGTTTATTTCATTAACCTCATCAACTTTAATCTTTATGGCAGGCAGAGACAGATGAATTGACCAAACATTGGAGATGAATAACTTGGTGGGTGGTGGGTCTTGGAAAAGAGGTGGGAAACATAAAACCTACCAAGAGACAGGGGGAATAAGAGGTGAAAAGAAGTTTCCTGTAAAGCCAGATGAAAACAACAGAGCTCCCAGACCAGTAGTCATAGGCATCTTATCATCGGGGGAAGGGTTAGCAAAAAGAAGAGTAGAGGATATCATAGGCAATCTATGCCTACCCCAGTTCTGCCTGTGTCTACCTTTGGTACTCAACGATGCGAAAGGGAGACCCATAACTGACATTTAAAGAATTTCTAGATGGGAACCATAAGGGCAGCCTCTTCCTAATGGAAAATTGAAGAGCTCAGAAATGTCACAGCATATCTGTAATTCCACATCCCCATTCCTTCGGCCGATCGTCATTTATTGGATTTGTGCTATACACAATGCCTGTGCCTGATTTCTTCATGTCACTCACAGACAAACCCTGTGAAATTGCCGAAAGATCAGAACAAAGCCAAATTGTAAGTCAAGAATGAAAAGATAGGAGCCTTCCTAATTACAGACTAAGTGTCCGAGATCTCTCCTGGTAGTGGCAAGGGTGAAGGTTCGAACGTTTTAGTGACTAAAAAAGCTTTTTGATTTTCCAAACATCTTCTGCTTAAGGCACCTCATTCAGAGAGAAGCAGCTGCATAAGATGGGGGTTCAATTGCCTGTTCCCAATCTTTCTTCTTGCGGGCTGTTGTCTCTTGGTGTGTGCAAGACATGAGTGATTGTGCAATAGGCCAGCACCCGAGGTGCTAAAAGTGAGGGACTTGTGCTATATAACACTTGTGATACAGAATACTAATACACTTATGAAGTATAATAATATAAAAATGTGATATATGATAAAACATTTCTAATTTTTTTCCAGCTTGCTTAAAATACTATTCTGAAATTGACTTTGCCAGATAATTCTAACACTGGAATTGAGACTATTGTTGACTTTTTAAAAACTATTCTTAATGAAAGATATGGTTTTAAGTATTCTTATCATGCCTCATATTGTTTCTAATTAAACCTCTGACCACTTTTAAATGTTATGTTCAGGTAGAATGGTGTGGTATGGCTATTGGAATCAGTCCATGGGAAGGAAAGTGTTGAGAATTTTAATTAGTGAATACTAAACATAAAAATTCAGATCACAGGCAACAGTTTTGTGTGCTGCGATTTGAGAAGGACATCAGTAAACTGGAATATGTCCAGAAAAGGGAAAATGGGACTACTTACACATTAGAGATCTGGAAAACAAATTATATGAGAAACAACTGAAAAAGCAAGAAATCATTCATTCAGGAGGAAAGCATGAGCCCGTATTATATTGCTGGCACTGGACTGAAGTTTGAAGATATAGCAAGAGCCTCTCAGGAAGTTTTGTAAAAGAAAAGTAAAGCTTTTGGGGAGGTGTGAAAGTGGCCATGATGTATCTTAAGAACATTTACATAGATAGAGGATGGATTAAACCTCTTTCTGTCTCTATTTTCTTTTTCTGTTTTTTTTTTAAAATTTCATTAAAGTATAGTTATTTACAATATTGTGTTAATTTCTGCTGCACACCAAAGTGACTCAATTATACATATGTATATTCTTTTTCATATTCTTTTCCATTATGGTTTATCACAGGATATTGAATATAGTTCCCTGTGCCATAGAGTAGGACCTTGTTGTTTGTACATCCTATATATCCCAGTTAGCATTTGCTAATCGCAGACTCCCAATCCTTTCCTCCCCTCCTCCCCTCCCCCTTGGAAACCACAAGTCTGTTCTCTATGTCTGTAAGTGTTTCTGTTTTGTAAAGATGGTTCATTTGTGTCATATTTTAGATTCCACATATAAGTGATATCGTATGGTATTTGTCTTTCTCCTTCTGACTTACTTCACTTAGTATGATCATCTCTAGGTCCATCCATGTTGCTGCAAATGGCATTTCATTCTTTTTTATGGCTGAGTAATAAATACTCCATTGTGTGTGTATGTGTGTGTGTGTGTGTATATATATATATATATATATATATATATATACACCACATCTTCTTTATGTATTCATCTGTCAAACATTTAGGTTGTTTCCATGTCTTGGCTATTGTAATTGTGCTGCTATGAACATAGGGGTGTATGAACATAGGGGTGCATGTATCTTTTCAAATTATAGCTTTGTCTGGGTGTATGTCCAGGTGTAGTATTGCTGGATCCTATGACAACTCTATTTTTAGTATTTTAAGGAACCTCCATACTGTTTTCCATAGTGGCTGCACAAATTTACATTCCCACCAACAGTGTAAGAGGGTTCCCTTTTCTCCATACCCTCTCCAACATATATTATTTGTAGATTTTTTAATGATGGCCATTCTGACTAGTGAGAGGTGGTACCTCATTGTACTTTTGATTTGCATTTCTCTAATAATTAGAGACGATGAGCATCTTTTCATGTGCCTGTTGGCCAACTATGTCTTCTTTGAAGAAATGTCAATTTAGGTCTTCTGCCCATTTTTCTTTTTTTAAAAAAAATTTTTATTGAAGTATAGTTGATTTACAATGTTGTGTTAATTTTTGCTGTACAGCAAAGTGACTTAGTTATACATATATATATTCTTTTTCATATTCTTTTCCATTATGGTTTATCAGAGGATATATTTGTTGAAGAAGGAGAAGGAGAAGAGACAGAGTTTGACCCAAATGATGCTTTTCAATAGGGGTGGTACAGATTTTGTGAGACCTAAATCTTATACAATTTGGGGACCTTCTTTAAAAAAAGAATATTAGATATGTAAATTAATATTTGTTTAGGATGTAATCTGTTGACTTAAAACAAATAGACTTTCAGTTATTTTTCTGGCAAATATGGGTTTATTTGGGATCAGCAGAGAATTGCAATTTGGGGTCTGTACCATGGCAAGCCACATGCAAGTACCCGCACAGCAAGGGAAGGAGGACGGTTTTATAGAGGGAAAAAGAAGTTGGGAGGGCAGTAGTAAACAAAGAGTCCATGGCTTTTCATTGGCTGAGTCCTTGCCAGGAAAGAAGACGAGTCTCTCTTCTTCTTCTTGGGCTCTGCTATCATCAAAGGGCATGAGAGTTCCCCTGTCTGGTCTCCCAGCTCTATTTAATTGAGGTTTCTGTTTATTAATTTTTTACAAAATTAAGCCACACAAATTACAGTTCTTAAAAAACTGAAAAATCCTACATTCTAAAGTCCAGGAAGAAAACCCAGAATGCTCTTCTTAGTTAGCTGCCTGACATACGTCTGTGATACTTTTTAGCCTATATTTTAGACTGCAGACTCTCAGCAACTCTTCGTGTTAAAACATACTGTAATATAAATTTCTATATTTATACAGAGAGGAGAATATAAAGATAGAGAGAATAGAAAGATGCTTCAGTCTTCCTCCTAGCATAGTTGATAGGTGTTTTTAGTTACTGGTAATTTAGAACTTTTTCCACAAGGGAGCTTTTGATGCTATACATTTCAAACCTCCTTTCCCACTGCTATCACATACTTCCGGTGCAAATGAAAAGCTTCTATATAGGTTTGACTTTTTTTTGTTTGTTTATTTTTTTTGGCGGTACGCGGGCCTCTCACTGTTGTGGCCTCTCCCGTTGCAGAGCACAGGCTCCGGACGTGCGGGCCCAGCGGCCATGGCTCATGGGCCCAGCCGCCCTGCGGCACGTGGGATCTTCCCGGACCGGGGCACGAACCCGCGTCCCCTGCATTGGCAGGCGGACTCTCAACCACTGCACCACCAGGGAAGCCCTAGGTTTGACTTTGACTTGTAGATTTCCTCCGTGGAGCCCTGATGCTTCTGTAGAAACACCTTAGGTGGATCTTGACTGGCCCCTCTCCCATCATACACAGGTCAGATGGTGGAGAGCCCTCTGCCCAGGTTTTAACTAAAGAAGCTCTGCTCTCCCTAGCTTTATGAAGTGGATTTTCTCAGCTTCTGGGGGATTCCAAGGGTGAATATCAAGGGAAAACTGCCCTTTATGAAGGCACTAGGGTGACTCAGAAATAATCATAAAACCAAGTAAATGTTAGTCTACTTTTTATTATCACTTTGTGCCAGCAACTCTGAACAATGTCAGTGAAAAAAATTCTCCACCACCAAAAAGCTTTTGTTGGTTAGAGTTCAAAATAATAGTTGCAGTTGCCTTTAGGTTTTAATAATAAATATGTAAGCTTCAGATTGGCATGTTTTTATTATTTATACTTCAATAAACATTGTATTCTGCATGGAAGCTAATTTGGAAAACTCCCAGCCTCCAGAACACATAGAATCAGTTAGAGAAATTGGTTTTTACAGTAAGTTCCTCATGATTCTGAACCATTCACGCTTGCTTTGGTTACAGTCCATGTCTTCAATCACTGTGGAATTACATGTTCCTCGATTAAACTGTAGATTTGAAATAAACAATGTTAGTAGAGTGATTGGAAAGATTAATAAAACAGTACTTGAGGCACAACGGTTTTGTCATTCTATGTGACCGCTTGGAGATTTGTTTGTGTTTGAAATATAAAACTGTGAAACAGATTGCAAACTGTGAGGTTGTCTTAGTCCTTTCAGGCTGCTGTAACAAAATACCACAGACTGGGTAGCTTATAAACAACAATATTCATTTTTCACAGTTCTGGAGGCTGAAAGTCCAGAATCATTGCATCAGCAGATTTGGTGTTTAGTGAGGACTTCCTGGTTCATACATGGTGCCTTCCTGCCTCACATGGTGCCTTCCTGCCTCACATGGTGGAAGGGACTGGGGAGTCTCTGTGGGGTCTCTTTTATAAAGGCACTAATCACATTCTTGAGACCTCCACCTTAAGCACTGCCCAAAGGCCACACCTCCAAATACCATCACCTTTGGGGGTTAGCATTTCAACCTGATGAATTTGGGGAGGATACAGGGCCAGGTACCAGACACCTAGGGACAGTCCCTATGCCCAGAGCCTGCCAAAATTATTAGAACTGTGCAATCCTGAACTCGCTTAGCCTGTTTACTTTGCTTTGCCCATTCCTTCTCAGGAGAACCACATAAAGGCTCTCACCTGCAGTTCCTCTCTCTCTCTCTCTCTCTCTCTCGCTCTCGCTCTCGCTCTCTCGCTCTCTCGCTCTCTCTCGCTCTCTCTCGCTCTGACAGATCATTGTACCTGTGTACTTCCCTATACAGCCCTGTGTAGCATGCTATATAAGTATAATAAAAACTTTTTCTTTCATGACAGTTATTTTCATATCAGTGTGTCTTACCATACCTAATTAAAACAAATCATGTGTACTATTAAAACATTGTGACAGAGACTATATGGCCTGCGAAAGCTAAAATATTTACTATCTGGCCCTTTACAGACAAAACTTGCTGGCCCCTTCTTTAGAAGATATAGAAGATACTCTTCCAAGTTCATCCACATGGCTGTTAGCAGGCCTCAGGGGATTTCAGGCTCACCCGCATGGGCCTCTTGCTAAGGTGACCAGCTGTTCCATATATGAGACTTTCAAGGCTAAAAGCAGGAAGATTCCAGGAAAACTGATAGTTGGTCACCCTGGCAAGACATGGCAGCTAGCTTTCCCAAAATTGAGCAACTGTTCAAGGTGGAAGCTGTAGTCCTTTTAAAACTTATCCTAGAATTGTTATCTCATTAGTCCTGCCATACTCTATTTGAAGTAAGTTAAGTCCAACCCACATCCAACAGGAGATTATATCAATATAAGACTGTGAATACCAGGAAGCAGGGTTCACTGTGGGCTAACTTAAAAACTGCCTACCATACCATCCTCTCCTTTCTTATCTTTCTAACACTGCAGCAATACATGAGAAAATACATTTTTATTTTGCATCGAGCATGAGTCAGCAGTTCTTGGTGCTATCCTAGGTATATCTGTCCACCAACACAAGAAGGAATCAAATGAATCTGAAACACATAAATTATGCTCCGTGTTGCAAGGGTATGATATCATGATAAAATGTGAGATTTAATCTCTGCTCTGATAATTATTGTTAAACTTCTTACATCGCTAATAATGAACATGGCCCATGGCATACCTTCCTCAGAGTACCTCAATGAAAATGCACAACTCAAATTTCCCTATAGATTCAGCAATGCCTGGCAATTATCTCCTTAGTGTACATCAAACACTAAGTATCCTTAGCTATATTTAAAAAGTACATAGCCATCTGTATTTTAAAAAATAGATTAGTTCATAAGAGATTCTTGATGTATTCCCCTCATTTTTTCCCTTTTTCAGTTTCTATCCTTTATTCTAGAAAAGAGATCATTAGCTGAATGGTTACTTAATAAGCACCTACATCCTAATTATGATTTTTCCCTTAATGTGGGTAATCTTTCCATTCATTTCTTTTAGGAGCATCTGCTTGAAAACATAAGCTTTATTTGTAAGATATCATCTGTCCCTACAGTTCCTTTTCCTCTTGAAACTCCAGTGTTGGACTCTGATATCACCATTAGTTGCTATGGAGATTATTATGATGCCACAAACAGAGAGTTATGAATTCATGCTGGGAAGCAGCGATGGGAAGCCCACTATTAAAAAAATAAAATGTTAACTTTCTAGCTGATTTTAAAATGACGGGGAGGGAACTAAATTCAAGGAAGAAAACCCTAGCCTATTTCACCAAGCACACTGTGTTTTCAGAATTGTCTTTACCTGATGTAGAAGAACTTATACCATTCAATCTGTGACTTTTCTGATGAGACACTAAGTTTGCAAACTTTGAGGGACCTTTTATTCAACTTACCTAAGCTCTGCCTGTATCTGTATGCGGTAGGCGATGGAATTGTGAACGTGCTGTTAATTTCCATTTCCGTCTCCTTAATGATAAATAGCAATCTCCGTACTCATACCAATCACAGGGCAGTCCCCAAAGATCACTAAGAGGGCAAAACAAATGGACTGAGAGTGCTGTATTTCATAAGTATACACAGACTGCCTCTTACAATAAATACCATAGCACTGAGCAGCTCATATTAATATGAATTCTCCTGCATAAAACAAGATCGAAGAGTCAGCTTCCAGAACAGCAATATTATTTATTGCACAGAGAAAATGCCGTATGGAAAGGGAGCCCCGGGGCCTAGATTCTGGGTTTAGCTACTCTTCTGCTTCAGTCTATAACTTTGGGCAGTTCATGGAACTTCCCAGGGCTTCCATTTCATGGGAGCAGTGATGGTGTTAGGTTTTTTTCCCAGCCAAATATCCTTCAATTCACTTTTGATTTAAAGGCGTCTCTGTTAAGTGTTCGCATTTCAAAAATTCAGCGAACAATGTTTTAAACTTTATTTTATTGTTTTGTTGTGAAGAACTGCCTTTGAGTTTACATAGAATTCAACATTTGGGAAATATTTTTAAAATATTTAATACACATCAACTATTTTAAATAGTAATAATAAAGAATACCCATCTCACCTCACCGTGGTTGGTTGTCTAGTAACTTCAGTCTTCTAAAACAGTATATTTAAACACTGAATGTATTTTAGGTCAAATGAATAGCCATGTCAATACCGTGATGTAAATATCTAACTAATGGACATAAATATGCTAATGGTATATGAATAAAAGCAGCTTGCAAATCATTATATGTAGTACAATCAGTGTATTTTTTAATATTACTAGAAAAAGTTCTTTACGTCTATACATGGAAATATTTACATTGGTTATCTGCATAGTGAGATGCCAAGAATTTTTAGTTTACAGTAGTTTTTCTGAATGCTAAGAAATTCCACATAATAAGCAAAATAAGCTGATTTTATTTTTAAAATTAAAATACTTTTTACAGGTGGAAACGTTACCTTTCTCCCTCTTTTCAAGGTATTGTGAAGCTCAATTGAGATAAGGAAGGTAAAATACCTTGGAAATTGTGAACTGCCTTGCAAATGTGTATTATTGGTGACATTATACTCCAAATTTCAAGCTCTTTAAAAACAAAGACTATTTCTCTGTCCATTCCAAGAATATCCTTGCATTGCAGCTATGTAAAAATATTTTCTTCATTTGGAAACCAACCCAAGATCACTTTTACATAAGTTAGAAAAAAGTACAACACATTTTCTTCACACCTCAAATATCACAGATGGAAAACTGTCATTTTGCCTATTTTCTATGTGAAAATGATTTTTAAATGTAGCAAATGACTAATATATGCCTGAAGAAAATTTAACATTTTAACTCCTTGTGTTTGCAAGTGACTGTTTGTGAATGGATAATTAACAACCGTTTCTTAATGAATTGAAAGTGCAGTTATCAATGAAAGTTCATTTACAGTTAAGAGCAGGACAAGATGGTACCCATTTATGTAGTGTTTATTCTTAAACAAGTCAATCTGTACTGTTTTCAATGGAGAACCCATTTTTTTTCTTCCAGTTTTATTGAGATACAATTGACATACAGTACTATATAACCTTAAGGAGTACAGCCTAATGATTTGATGTACATACCCCATGAAATGATTACCACAGTAAGTTTAGTGAACTTCCATTGTCTCAAATGGACAAAAAGTTACAGAAATAGAAAAACATTTTTTTTCTTGTGATGATGAGAATGCTTAGGATTTACTCTCTTAATGACTTTCATATATAACAGAGAGAAGTGTTAATTATATTTATCATGTATATTATATCCCTAGTACTTATTTATCTTATAATTAGAAATTTGTACCTTTTGACTACCTATCCAATTCCTCCTCCCCCTAGCCCCTGCTTCTGGTAATCACAAATCTGCTCTCTTTTTCTCTGAGTTTGCTTGCTTGTTTGTTTGTTTTTGAAGTATAATAGACCTACAACACTATGTTAGTTCTGTTACACAACATAGTGATTTGATATATCTGTACATTTCAAAATGATCATCACAATAAGTCTAGATACCATCTGTCACCATACAAAAATATTACATAGTTATTGACTATTTTTGCACACTGTATATTTCATACCTGTGACTCATTTATTTTGTAGTTGGAACTCTTTATCTCTTAATCTCCCTCACCTATTTCTTTCCTCCCCCTATTTCGCTCCCCTCTAGCAACCACTTGTTTGTTCTCTGTATCTATAACTCTGTTTTGTTATGTTTGTTCATTTGTTTTGTTTTTAATTCCGTATGTAAGTGATTATACAGATTTGTATTCCTCTGTCTGACTTATTTCACTTAGCATAATACACTCTAGGCCCATCCATTGTTGTCACAAATGGCAAGATTTCATTCTTTTTTATAGCTGAGTAATATTCCACTGTGTGTGTGTGTGTGTGTGTGTGTATATATAATATATACATTTGCATATATATATATACCACTTCTTTATCCGTTCATTTATTTATGGGCTCTATGTTGGCTATTGTAAATGATACTGCAGTGAATACAGGGGTCCACGTATCTTTTATAATTAGTGTTTTCCTTTTCTTTGAATAATTACTGGGAGAGGAATTTCTGGATGGCATGGTAAATCTATTTTTAATGTTTTGCGGAATCTCCACATTGTTTCCAATCACGGCTATACCAGTGTACATTCCGACTAACCGTGCATGAGGGTTCCCTTTCTTCCGTTTCCTCACCAACACTTGTTATTTGTTGCTTTTTGGGTGATAACCGTTCTGACAGATGTAAGGTGATATGGTGATTTTAATTTGCATTTCCCTGATGATTAGTGATGTTGAGCATCTTTTCATGTGCCTGTTGGCTATGTGTATGCCTTCTTTGGAAAAATGTCTATTCAGATCCTCTGCTGATTTTTTAATCACGTTGTTTAGTTTTTTGATGTTGAGTTGTATGAACTTTGTATAATTCGGATATTAACTCCTTACTGGATGTATTGTTTTCAGATATCTTCTCCCATTCAGTAGGAAGCCTTCTCTTTTTGTTGATAGTTTCTTTTGCTGTGCAAAATCATTTTAGTTTGATGTAGTCTTTTTGTTAATTTTTGCTTTTGTTTCCCTTGCCTGAGGAGACATATCCAAAAACATATTATGGAGATCTTTGTCTTTCAATTTAATTTTGTGTATGGTATGAGAGAGTAGTCCAATTTGATTCTCTTACATGTAGCTGTCCCAACACAATTTACTGAAGAGGATGTCTTTTCTTCATTGTATATTCTTGCCTCCTCTGTCATAGATTAATTGCCCAATAAGTGCAGGCTCAATTCAGGGCTTTCAATTCTGTTCCATTGATCTATGTGTCTGGGTTTTTTGTTTTCTGGGTTTTTTTTGTTTTTTTTTGGCCAGTACCATACTCTTTGGATTACTATAGCTTGGTAGTATAGTTTGAAAACCAGTGAGCATGATACCTTTAGTTTCGTTCTTTCTGAAGATTGTTTTGGCTATTCAGGGTCTTTTTGTGTTTCTGTACAAATTTTAGAATTATTTGTTCTAGTTCTGTGAAAAATGCTATTGGTATTTTGATAGGCATTTCATTGAACTGTAGATCGACTTGGGTGGTATGGTCATTTTAACAAAATTAATTCTTCCAATCCATGACTATGATATATATTTCCATCAGTTTCTTTCACCAGTGCCTTATACTTTGCTGAGTACAAGTCCTTTACCTCCTTAGTTAGATTTATTCCTAGATATTTTATTCTCTTGGTGCAGTTGTGAGTGGGATTATTTTCTTAATTTCTCTTTCTGATAGTTTGTTGTTAGTGTATAGAAATGAAACGGATTTCTGTAACTTAATTTTGTATTATGCAACTCTACCAAATACATTGATGAGCTCTAGTGGTTTTTTGGTGGTGGCATCTTCAGGACTTTCTATGTATAGTATCATGTCATCTGCAAATAGTGCAGTCCTTTCCCATTTGGATTTTAAAAATTTCTTTTTCTTGCCTGTTTCCTATAGTTAGGACTTCCAATACTGTGTTGAATAGAAGTGGTAAGAGTGGGCATCCTTGTCTTGTTCCTCATCTTAGAGGAAATACTTGCACCTTTTCACCATTAAGTATGATGTGATCTGTGAGCTTGTATATATGGCTATTATGATGTTGAGGTATGTTCCCTCTATACCCACTTTGTGGAGAGTTTTTATCATAAATAGATGTGGAATTTTGTGAAAAGCTTTTTCTGCATCTATTGAGATCATTTGATTTTTATTCTTCAGCTTGTTAATGTTGTGTATCACATTGATAAATTCGTGAATATTGAACCATCCTTGCATCCCTGGGATAAATCCCACTTGATTCTGGTTTATGATCCTTTTTAAGTATTGTTGAATTCAGTTTGCTAATATTTTGTTGAGGATTTTTGCATGTATATTCATCAGTGATACTGGCCTGTAATTTTCTTTTTTTGTGTGATATCTTTGTCTGGTTTTCATATTACGGTGATGCTGGCCTCACATAATGAATTCAGAAGCATTCCCTCTTTCCTCTGCATTTGTTTGAAATAATTTGAGGAGACTAGGTATTAACTCTTCTCTAAATGTTTTGTAGAATCTGCCTGTGAAGTCTTCTGATCCTGGACTTTTGTTTGTTGGGAGTTTTCTTTTTATTACTGATTCAATTTCATTACTGTGAATTGGCTGGTTCATATTTTCTGTTTCTTCCTGCTTCAGTCTCAGAGCTTGTACATTTCTAGGAATTTCTCCTAGCATGTCCATGTTTTTGACATATAATTTTTCATACTAATCTCATGATCCTTTGTATTTCTGTGATGTCAGTTATAACTTCTTATTTCTGATTTTAATTATTTGGTCCCTCTCTCTCTTTTTTTTTTTTTGATCCTGGTTAAAGGTTTATCAATATTGTTTATCTCTTCAGAGAACCAGCTGTTTTATTGATCTTTTGTGTTGATTTTTTAGTCTCATTTATTTATGCTCTGATCTTTATGATATCTTTCTTTCTATTCACTTTGGGTTTTGTTTCTTTTTCTGCTTCCTTTAGATGTAAATCTAGGTTTTTAACTTGAGATTTTTGTTTCCTGAGATAGGCTTGTATCTCAGGAAACTTTCCTTTTAGAACTGCTTTTGATGCATCCCATAGATTTTGGATCATTGTGTTTTTATTTTCATTCGTATTTTTTAATTTCCTTTTTGATTTCTTTATTGGCCTTTTGGTTGTTTAGCCTCCATGTGTTTGTGATTTTTTTGTAGTTGATTTATAGTCTCATACTATTGTGGTTGGAAAAGATGGTTGATATGGTTTCAGTTTTCTTTAATTTATTAAGGCTTGTTTTGTGGCCTAGCATATGATCTGTCTTGGACAATGTTCCATGTGCACATAAAAAGAATATGTATTCTGCCACTTTTGGATGCAATATTCTATGTATATCTATTAAGTTCATCTGATCTAACATGTCTTTTAAGGCCAGTGTTTCCTTATTGATTTTTTTATCTGGATGATTTGTCCACTGGTGTAAGAGGGGTGCTAAAGTCCCCTAATATTATTGCTTACTGTCAGTTTCTCTCTTTATGTCTGTTAATATTTGTTTCACATATTTAGATTCTTCTATGTTCGGTTCATATGTATTTACCATTGTTATACCTTCTTTTTGGAGTCATCCTTTTATCATTATATAATATCTCTTTTTGTCTCTTGTTACAGACTTTGTTTTAAAGTCTATTCTGTCTGATATGAGTAGTGCTACTCTAGCTTTATTTTCATTTCCATTTACATGAAATATCTTTTTCCATCTCCTCACTTTCAGTATGTGTGTCTTTAGATCTGTAGTGAGTCTCTGGTAGGCAGCATTATATGTGTCTTGTTTTTGTATCTATTCATCCACTCTGTGTCTTTTGACTGGAGTATTTAGTCTATTTACATTTAAATTAATTTTTGATAGGTATGTACTTATTGCCATTTTGTTAATTATTTGTGGGTTGTTTTTATGATTCTTTCTTGTTCCTTTTCTCTTCTTTTGCTCTCTTACCTTGTGATTTGATAACTATATTACGTGTTATGTTTGGATTTCTTTCTCGTGTGTGTGTGTGTATCTATTATAGATTTTTCATTTGTGGTTACCGTGATGTTTATGTATAGCCATCTATTTATATATACATGATTATTTTAATAATAACATGCTGTTCTTTTATTTTCGAACACATTTTAACAACCCTGCATTTTTATTCCCTCCATATTTACTGTCTTTGTCATCATATTTTACATCCTTTTGTGTATTATTTAACTACTTACTGTGGATGTAGATGATTTTACTTCTTTTGTCTTTTAACCTTCTACTAACTTTATAAGTTGTTGATCTACTGTATATTTGCCTTTACCAATGAGATTTTTTTCCTTTCATAATTTTTATGTTTCTAGTTGTTGCCTTCTCTTTTTTGCTTAGAGAAGTCCCTTTAACATTTCTTGTAAAGCTGGTTTTGTGGTGCTAAACTCTTTTAGCTTTTACCTATCTGTAAAATTTTGATCTCTCCTTCAAATCTGAATGAAAACTTTGCTGGTAGAGTATTGTTGGGTGAAGGTTTTCCCTTTTATTCCTTTACATATATATCGTGCCATTCCCTCTGGCCTTCAGAGTTTCTGCAGAGAACTTAGCTAATAGCCTTATGGGAGTTCCCTTATATATAACTTGTTGCTTTTCTCTTGCTGCTTTTAATATTCTCTCCTTATCTTTAATTTTTGCCGTTTTAATTACAGTGTGTCTTGGTGTGATTGTCTTTGGGTTGATCCTGTTTGTGACTCTCTGTGACTTCTGGACTTGGTTGTCTGTTACCTTTCCTGGGTTAGAAACATTTTCAGCTTGTATATCTTTAAATATGTTCTATTCAACTTTCTTTCTCTTCTTCTGGGACCCTTCTAATGCGACTGTTAGTGAACTTGATGTTGTTCTAAAGGTCTAAAACTGTCTTCATTTTTTAAAGTTTTTTTTCTCTTTTTTGATTCAGCTTGGGTGATTTCCAATACACTGTCTTCCAGTTTGCTGATCCATTTCTCTGTATCATCTAATCTACATTTTATTCCTTTTAGTGTGTTTTTTATTTGAGTTATTGTATTCTTCATCTCTGCTTGGTTCTTCTTTATGTTTTCTAACCCTTTATTAAATTTCTTACTATGTTTGACCATTTGTCTCCTGATTTCTTTTTTTTTTTTTTTTTTTTTGCGGTACACGGGCCTCTCACTGTTGTGGCCTCTCCCGTTGCGGAGCACAGGCTCCGGACGTGCAGGCTCAGCAGCCATGGCTCACGGGCCTAGCCGCTCTGCGGCATGTGGAATCTTCCCGGACCGGGGCACGAACGCGCGTCCCCTGCATCGGCAGGCGGACTCTCAACCACTGCGCCACCAGGGAAGCCCCTGTCTCCTGATTTCTTTGAGTGTCTTTATGATCATTACCTTAAACTCTTTAATGAGTAGATTTCTTATCTCTATTTCACTTAGTTCTTCTTCTGGGGTTTTATTTTTTTACTTTGTTTGGAACATATCCCTCTGTCACCTCATGTCACCTAATTCATTGTTTTCATTTCTGGGTATTTGGTAGGTTGGTTACATTTCCCAGCTTTGGAGAAGTGGCTTTTTGTAGGAGAAATCATATGTGTCCCAGCAGCATACTCCCCTGTGATCACCAGAGCTATATGCTCTAGTGCTGCCCCCTTCATGGGCTGGGTGAGCCCCCTGTTGTGGTGGACTGACTACTGTGGGTGGTCTGGTAGGTGCATTTGGCCTCCGGTCCAGTTCGTTGCCAGTCCCTGCCTTGTGTGAAGGCTGCCAGCCCACTGGTAGGTGAAGCTGGGTCCTTGGGTCTCAGGCTGCAGGATTATGGTTGTACTGGGGTTGGTGTCTGTTCTAAACAAGTCAATCTGTAGTGTGTTTAATGAACAACCCCCTTTTGCTCCAGAATAGTTCACACTGATGGTCTATATATATAGATGGAAATTATATACTTATATTTCATTTAATTTCTGATATGTAAATCTAAAAAACAAACAAAAAAGTCAGACTGGAGAAGTGAAAACATTCTTGATGTTTTAAGATGATTTGATGTTGATTTTAGAATGACTGTATCACCATGTGATAAATGGTACATAATCAATAATACAGGTAATATTGAGGCCTATGATATACCAACATCTAACTACAAGACCTCAAGGTAACTTCTAAAAGAAGACTATTTCAGATATTAGAATTTCCAAACTGTATGTAAGTATACTGGTTTCCACCTCTTCACGAGGTGTAGGCATTCATTTTATTATTGCAAGTAAATATTATCTTAGCTGGCTAACTCAGATCCATAAACACTTCTTAAAATATCATGAGTTAGCTAAAGTTATTTTCTCTGCTAGTTTTGATTGTGGTTTGCTGCTTCTACTATTGTCAACCACCTCTTGCTAAATATGTATACCAACCTTCTGTTGCTCCCCATATTGTTTTAATAGTAGCTTTTGCTACCTTTAAAAAGTGAAGTTGCAAAAAAAGTCCAAAGTGCGTTTCTGCTTAATGTACTTTGGACTTTTTTGCAACTTCACTTTTTAAAGGAGTGGTCTGTGTTCTTATTGCTGGTGGGGTGATGGAGTGGGCTGAAACCATGCACTCTGGAATTTGCTGTGTATTATCTCTCAGTAAAGCTTTTTTTAATTTTGTTTTGTTTTTAAAAAGTGAAGTTGCGAAGTTAATCTGCTCAGAAATCTGAGCCCACAGATTCGGAACTTCCATCATGTGCACACCAGCATACAGGTTTTGGTAGATATGTGGGTATGAGTAATGGAGTCTTATGTTCCCGGAGCAAAATTGCTATCACTATAAACAGGTTTTTTTAAAGTAAAATAGCAAGATGGAATGAATAATTTCTGTAAACTATAAAATATAAAATTATTAACAATAAATATATTAAAGAAAATGGAGACAATATAAAATATGAATTTTCTCCAAAATAGTCACTTATTACTCATTAAAGCCAATCCTTAGTCATTAAAGAGTACTAATTTGTCATAATGTTCTGCAATTCTGTGGTTCAGAGTAGCTGATGATTTACAGCATAGCTTCTGCTTGCTTCTCTAGGTTATGAGCTGATTGCAGGAACTTAAAACATAGGTGGACTTTTCTCTAACTTGTGGCCTTCCTGATGCAGAAACTCAACCCTGACCTCCCCTCAAGCCTAGGAACCCAGATTCTTGGAGGCTGGGTTCTTCTTAGGAGAGTGGGCATCCCAGACATAATTGTCTTCATTTTTCTTTTTCCTTTAGGCTCAAACTCTTCTGTGGAGCTAAAACGCTGAAGGTTTGTGGTAGTGTTAGGGAGCAAAATTTGCCACCTCAAAATGTGTCTCTTTGGCACGTGGATTATTTTGAGCTGAAAACAATCAGGCCCAAAAGACTCAGGAAGAAACTTTGACCTTCCCCATGACCACCTAAAAGAATTTAGATTAGAGGACCTGTTCCAGGAAGGCGGCTATCTCCATAGATCACTATAGTATGAACTTTGTGTGGCAGACATGCAGGAACCTAGCGAAGTTTGTTAAAATTCTTCTCTGTATCCCACTGTCTCTGCATAGCCCAGCAGACATTTGTTTACCAGACATTTGCTTTTCCATCTCTATGTGAATTGCCTTCCTCCCCTTTGAAGTCCTAAACCACTACCCCCAACATCCTCTTTTGTCTTAAGCTGAAGATAGCAGTTAATGTGAGGTTTTCAGTCATTTTGACAAGTACTCAGTTTTCCTGGGTTTCTCCCCTGTATACATGTTATTAAATACTTGCGTGATTTTCTCCTGTCAACCAGTCTCATGTCAATTTAATCCTTAGACCAGCCAGAAGAACCTAGAAGGGCAGAAAACATTCCTTCCTCCCCAACAGTAGCCACTGATGATGTTCAGAGCTGCTCCTCAGATTGGTGTTCCAGATGTGCTTCCACAAGGCTTGCTATAATAATCAACTGGATGATGCACAGGGACCTGAAATATTTAAAAATAAACTCACCTCTAAAGCCTCCACCTGTTCTAAGTCAAGTTTTAGTGTCATGCTACATGCCTCAATATTTCAAACTTTAATATCCACATCTGTAAAATGGTGACAATCATTTCTTCCTTATAGAGGCTTATGAGGCTTATGGTAATGGATGTAAAAAGCTTAGCACAGGGCCTGTTAACAGTGTTAGCTCTTAATACATATTAACTGTGGAAATGGTGGTGGTGGGTG
Organism: Delphinapterus leucas; assembly: GCF_059928025.1. NCBI lineage: Eukaryota > Metazoa > Chordata > Mammalia > Artiodactyla > Monodontidae > Delphinapterus > Delphinapterus leucas. The sequence goes on from NC_143134.1 coordinate 85,143,083, forward strand.
ATTATCACCCCCTTTACTTTTTCCAAGTAGTTTTGCTTATTTATTTGCTTCTGAAGCTAGAATGCAAGCCCACAGTTATAAGAACCCTATCCTAGTTAAGTTTGTTTCTGGCATAGTAATTATCTGCTGTTTGTTAAATGACTAGCTTCAAAAATGCTGCATTACTTGTATTTTACATGCTATAACCATTTACATTTGATGTAAAGCTTCTTTTGTGCTCTTTATTTTGAGCTTCGTAGCTATCTTATGAGGCACGTAAGACAGATACAATATATTCATAATCCAAGGAAAGAGGATGAGAAGTTAAGTGACTTGTCTAAGCTCACATAAGCAAGTAAATGACAGATTTTAGAACTGATTTTCTGTGTTGAGCTTTCCTTGGTGTATTAAGAACACAGTCATCTTTCTTCCAGTTATACCTTTATTTAATTCCAATCTGATCTGTGAACACAGACATCAGAGAAGTTGGAACAAAAGTAGCAGCCAGTGTAGTTTCAGAAAGATCCACTTAATGATTTCCTCAATGATGATTTTGTCATAGGCCCAAATGGGCTGTGATCATCCATAAAAAAAAAAAAAAAAAATTGGCTTGCCATGAAAACCAGGCTCAATACAAAGTGGAAAGACTTGCCAATGCCTTCTAGATTGATGACTGATCTTGTTCAGAGCCAGCATAAATTCCTTTAAACTCCAAGAACATGACTATATAATAATGTTCACATTTGTCTAGGCTACGTTTACATATCTCATGAAGGAACTTAAAAACCAGAGTTAGGGGTAAATCAGAGAATTTAACAATCTGTATCTGATTTTTCAATGTGTACGGCCTCAGTGTTAAATAAGACTGGCTTGGTTTTTTGTGATGGGAAATGATTGGCCTGAGAGAACATAAGCTGGAAAGAGTTGGTGCCCTCACCAAGGACACCACGGACAGAGAGGTGAGGATCATTTCATAATAGAGAGTTCCAGGTATCTCTTTTTTCTGGCATAGTGTCCGTGTTTCATTTCAGGTATCAAGTGAAGGAGAACAGACTCTATCACCCCCAGAATATGCCTCTTTGGCATGAAGATTATTTTAGGCTAATTATTCTTAAGAAACAGCAGACGTAAAAGAAGCTATGAAAAGCAAGTAAAAGTTATCCTTTCGTAAGAGATATTTACATTTATAAGGAAATCTTCTCCTCTCTAGTCATCTAGAGGAGGCTGACTCTAAATCTCTAGAAACTCTTATCAATAAATAAGGCAGGACTTAAATCTGCTTAACAACCACACCATTGTTTACTGTGTTTGCCAGATAACCTCCCATAACTGCCTCCTGCTTCTCCCAGCAGTGTTCTTTTGTCTTTAACTAGAGATGGTATTTAAGAGGATAGCTTGGACCATTTTGGGGAGTTACTCAGTTTTCCTGGGAATCTCCCATATATACAGGAGCTATGCATATTACTATACTTCTGTTTTTCTCCTGTTAATCTTCTTTTTTATTACAGGGACATCTCAGCCAAGAACCTAGAAGGGTGGAGGGAAAATTATTTTTCCTCCCCCACATAAGGAGGGATCAGAGGAGATCAGATAGTTCAACTTACCAAAGAGTCTGTAACACATTCCTAGCATAGTCTCTACTAATAACTGTGCCCCAAAATAAAGGTGTGCTTCCTGTCATTTTATGCTTGGGAATGTAGCAGGAAATAAATGTGCTAAGAGCCCATGGGGATGCCACAGATTATGGAATACAAGTTAGAAGATAGAAACCACTAGAAGGGTAGACAAAGGGCTGCAGTCATGGTGGGATGAGTGATATCAGGGCTGTAGACAGCTGATAAGCTATAGATAATGGCAATAGGATGACAACATAAGCAATGTGGTTGAGAGGTCTGATAGGGAAAAAAAAATAACTCTTCTGACATGGGAAAAATTAGCACAAACCATTCTAATGAAATGGTAGGGCCCTCTGAGAGCATGTGTCCCCATCCCTTCTCTTTCAGATGATATTCTTGTTGGAAGCACAAAGGAAAAAATGAACGCTGAAGCTTTGGGGAATTTTCATTAATGTGACAGATCGGATGCACCCAGTGTCCCGTGATCTTATTTCTTTGACAAGTTTCTATGAGACATGCAGGCACCCTGTCAGGTTACTCTTTTTAACAATGGAAAAGCATTCCCATTTCCCTGCAAATATCAGGCATGTTGAAGAAGTGGATAGGGACCACTATCTGGTTCTAATGTTAATCTTCCCTTTCCAGTTCCCTCCCAATAGAACAAAGTCCTTCTGTTCATTTCAGAAGCGATAGGCTAATGCAGTGACAATTTCCATCACATCACATTGTCAGAGCAAGTCACCAAGTCAGCCTGCATTCAACAGATGGGAGGTGCTTCAAACTAGTGTGGTATTTATCTCGATCTACTGTAACCAAGGGCATTAGCCTCACGTCTATCCTGTCCCTAGGTTAAAATTCAATTAAAATTCCAATTGTCTTTCAGTGTTTAAGAAAATTGAACTTCCTCTTTTCCTGTCCTCATCTACTGTTCCATCATATTCTTGTCAGACAGGATCCTTATGCCCAGTTTTAAAATGGAATTCCTGAAGCAAAGTGAAGTACTGTTTAATTTAAAATAACCATTCCTACTAAGCTAAGATTGAATTTTCTTTTTTTTTAGGTATTATTATTTTTTAATTTTTTAAATTTTTTTAAAACATCTTTATTGGAGTATATGAATTTTCAATTCTACCTGGACAGTTCCATAAACAGGAAAAGGCTGTTTTGCCTTGGTTCTTCTTTTTTCAGTATCTCTCCTTTTCAAGAACATAATTATCCTTCATTCTTTTGTTGACAAGCTTTGGACATTAACCTGAAAACTCAAGAATGTAATTATCCTTTATTCTTCTTTTGTCAATTCAAGTTTTCAAGTTAACAGTCCAATGCTTTAAGTTATGAGTGGATGACTCTTCTTTGGAGATACATACAAGTAGGTTAAGTTTACAGTTGCCATGCATACTCAATGTGCATTCGAGTATAAATAATCCTCTTAATAAAGTTATGTCGAAGATGAGAGAGAGAGTGTGTGTGTGTGTGTGTGTGTGTGTGTGTGTTGTGTAAGAGGGCAGAGAGGGTTGGTATGTGTCCAGGAGAAATAATAAATAAAATCCAGAGAAAGCTAACTAATGAGAAGCAAAAACAGAGAGGTTTTCAAAGCATACATCTGCACTACTTCCTGTGGGCAGCTGCCCAGGTGTCTGAGATGATGCTGGAAAAGCAACTGAAAATTCCCAACGGCCTCTATATAAATCCCTTTCATTCTGGGGTAATCTGTCAGTCTCTACAACTCAGGAGGAGCCTCCATTGGCTACTTGCTGAGTGTTTCTGTTTATGAGTTTTTATCCTGTTGCCAGGAACCCAGTCAGGTGAAGAACAAACCACATTTACCTGTAACTGCCTTACACTAGCTTGTGATGCCTAATCTCTTTTATTGCTCCTCCTTGCTGGTTTCTGTAGACCATTGATTTTCTTGGCTGTCAGTTTGTGGCCTTGCCTCCTTAAAGTTTATTTAGGCCAGCCTCCATAAATTGCTTCTGGTACAGAGGGTGAGGGACGCAGCAGGAGGTCAGGGGCGCATGTATACCTGTCTGTAAATATAAATCACAGCTTTTGTTCTTTGCTGTTGTTTGCGAGGTGAATAAAAAACGGAAGTATTCCACTAAAACGTGGGGAAGCCATTATGGATTCCCCTGTGAATGCCTTTTTTTTTTTTTTTTTTTTATTGCGGGCTAGGTATTCAATTTTCTGAATCCTAATGGTACCTCTTATTGTCTACTCAAACATGTAATGTTTCTTTTTGTTGAAGAAAAAAGTGAAGGCATTGCTTGTTGGCCAGCACAGAGCTGTGCTTTTGAACACAGGTGGGTTCATTTTCCCTTCCCACCACCCAAACTGCTTTTTCTCAACACAAGCATATATATTCATAAATTTCCATCTTTCAGGAGAAAAGAAGCAGCATTGGAGTTGACAGCACCTGCTTGAACAATTGAACCAGCCCTGCTCTTCATAATAAAGCTTATGGGACTATCTGTTTAGACAAAGGCCATGGCTTTAATGGAAAAGAACTTTTAAGGTGTGTGGCAGCTCACGGTCAGGATGTTTTAACAGGGCATTGATGGGTGAAGTGCAGAGAGCCACTGTACCTGCAACGCCAGTTGACAAGCCCAGTTGAGCACAAGGCAAAATGGAAAATTGTTGCGAGCAGGTGGCTGCTTTGTTATAAATAATTCAAGGGCACATCCTGCAAAATCCAAGGGAAAAGCCCCACACCTCATTATAACAGGGAGTTGGTAGACTGCTAGATCCTTAAATCACTAGAAAATGTTTTGCAACAGCTAAGAATTTTTTTTTTTTTTTTTTGGCTGTGTTGGGTCTTCGTTGCTATGCCCAGTCTTTCGCTAGTTGCGGCGAGCAGAGGCTGCTCTTCATTGTGGTGTGCGGGCTTCTCATTGTGGTGGCTTCTCTTGTTGCAGAGCATGGTCTCTAGGCACATGGGCTTCAGTAGTTACGGCACACAGGCTCAGTAGTTGTGGCACACGGGCTTAGTTGCTCCGCGGCATGTGGGACCTTCCCAGACCGGGACCCAAACCCATGTGCCCTGCGTTGGCAGGCAGATTCTTAACCACTGCACCACCAGGGAAGTCCAACAACTAAGAATTTTTTCTCCTCTGCAGTAGTAGACCTCATAGTCACTGTGAAATGACAAGTGGTTCCCTTGAGGCCAAGAGGAAAGCAATCAATAGAGGGGCAGCCTGGGCTACTACTCTCTTAGTTGATATTGAAGCATTGTGCATGGAAACAACACCCAAAATAAATCATCAGGAAAAGAAGCATCCTCAAGACAGGAAAAGAAGTACCTTCCAGAAAAGACTTGGTGGAACAGTTTGCTTGATTTAGCTATCTCTGTTTTAACTTAGCTTTTTCATATTAGTTACTAGTGTGGGTCTACTTGAATTTTCTAACATTTTTACTTCCACTTCCCTAATATGCTTCCTGTTATTTCCTCCTTTACTACCTGTGACCCTCACATGGGCCCTGCATTTTATACGCACTCCTCATTCTCTACCCTTTAAATCTCTAAAATCTTTCATGAAAAAAGTATTCATTATTGTCAGTGGTTTTCTATTTCTCAGAAATCTGATAGCAAGTTTAACCTGTGCCAGAGTGTGATTACTTATTTGATGCCTGGATTAGTCAGGACAGGCTTGCTCATACTGCAGTAACAAATAAGACGCTGTGTTACAGGACCTAATCAACAAAAGCTTATTTCTTGCTCTCAGAGCCCAGTTTGGATCTAGAGCTCTCTTTAGCAGCTTCCTTCCTATTATTGGCTCAGGGATCCAAACTCCTCCCACCTTTACAATGATGCATTGGACATATGGCCTCCAAAGTAGGCATAGGGGGAAAGAGAGAGTGTGGACAGTCACCCAGTAGGTTTTATAGCCAGATCTGGAAATGGAGCACGTTGCTCCTTTGGAAAAGAATTCTTTTTTTTTTTTTTTTGCGGTACGTGGGCCTCTCACTGTTGTGGCCTCTCCCGTTGCGGAGCACAGGCTCCGGACGCGCAGGCTCAGCGGCCATGGCTCACAGGCCTAGCCACTCCGCTCCATGTGGGATCTTCCCGGACCAGGGCACGAGCCCGTGTGCCCTGCATCGGCAGGCGGACTCTCAACCACTGCGCCACCAGGGAAGCCCAGAAAAGAATTCTTTTAAAAATATTCAAGTATTTTCTCATCTGAAATAATTGTCTCCCTACCCCATCAAGGCTAAAAATACATTCCAGATTCATCATTGATCCACACGTCAAAACTTATGAATTATAAAATGTTAGAAGAATATTGCGTAAACATGGCATAAGGCTTTTTGTGGCAACACAAAAAAAGCAAGAAGTTTAAAGAGAAAATGTTGGTAGATTTGACAAACACAGAATACTTTAGTAATCTATTAGGCGATAGATTATCACCTTAATTATCACCAAATTAAGGTTTAAAAACATATCACACACAAAAGGAAATAAAGGCAATATAAAAAACAAACAAATAATCAATATTGCTCATATAGAAAAGATCTCTTACAAAGCAGTAGGGGAAAAAGCCAAACAAACAAATGAGAAAAAAAGCACAAAAGTCATAATTAATCTAGTCCAAAAAGAAAAAAAAGTGAACCAATAAAAGTAAGAAAATAATGCCTAATATTTCTATTGTTTAGACTCATGCAAGTTAAAACAATGAGGTAAAGCTCTACCCTAAACTTACCAAAAATTTTAAAATAATACAGTTGTTATGCTTATATGAAAAAAGGCTCTGGGACATACCATTGGTAGGACTATAAACCAAAACTACCTTTTTAAAATGTAATTTGGTAGTGACAGTCAAATTAAAAAAAAAAAATTTTATTGAAGTATAGTTGATTTACAGTGTTGTGCTGATTTCTACTGTACAGCAAAGTGACTTGGTTATACACGTATATACATTAATTTTTAATATTCTTTTCCATTATGGTTTATCCCAGAAGATTGGATATAGTTCCCTGTGCTATACAGTAGGACCTTCTTGTTTGTCCATTCTAAATGTAATTGTTTGCATCTACTAACCCCAAACTCCCAGTCCATCTCTCTCCCTCTCCCGTCCCTCTTGGCAACCGCAAGTCTGTCCTCTGTGTTGGTAAGTCTGTTACTGTTATGGAGATAGGTTCATTTGTGCCATATTTTAGATTCTACATATAAGTGATATCATATGGTATTTATCTTTGGCTGTCTGACTTATTTCACTTAGTATGAAATCTCCAGGTCCATCCACGTTGCTGCAAATGGCATTATTTCTTTCTTTTTAATGAGTAATATTCCATGGTATATATGTACCACATCTTCTTTATCCATTCCTCTGTCGATGAACATTTATGTTATTTCCATGTCTTGGCTATTGTAAACAGCACTGCAGTGAACACTGCAGTGCATGTATCCTTTCAAACTACGTTTTTCTCCAGCTGTATGCCCAGGAGTGGGATTGCTGGATCATATGGTAGTTCTATTTTTAGTTTTCTGAGGAACCTCCATACTGTTTTCCACAGTGGCTGCACCAACTTATTGGGTTAGCCAAAAAGTTCATTTGGGTTTTTCTGTTACAGAAAAGGCCAAATGAATTTTTTGGCCAACCCAGTACATTCCCACCAACAGTGTAAGAGGGTTCCCTTTTCTCCACACCCTCTCCAGCATTTGTTATTTGTAGACTTTTTAATGATGGCCATTCTGACCGATGTGAGGTGGTACCTCATTGTATTTTTGATTTGCATTTCTCTAATAATTAGTGATGTTGAGCATCTTTTCATGTGCCTACTGACCTTGTGTATGTCTTCTTTGGAGAAATATCTGTTAAGGTCTTCTGCCCATTTTTGATTAGGTTGTTTTTTGGTTGTTGTTGAGTTGTGTGAGCTGTTTGTATATTTTGGAGATTAAACCCTTGTCTGTGGCATCATTTGCAAATATTTTCTCCCATTCTGTAGATTGTCTTTTATCTTTTTTTTATGGGTTCCTTTGCTGTGCAGAAGCTTGTCAGTTTGACTAGGTCCCATTTGCTTATTATTATTTATTTTATTTCTATTGCCTTGGGAGACTGACTTAAGAAAACATTTGTACAATTTATGCCAGAGAATGTTTTGCCTATGCTCTCTTCTAGGAGTTTTATGGTGTCATGTCTTATGCTTAAGTCTTTAAGCCATTTTGAGTTTATTTTTGTACATGATGCGAGGGTGTGTCCTAACTTCATTGATTTACATGCAACTGTCCAACTTACCAAGCACCACTTGCTGAAGAGACTGTCTTTTCCCCATTTTATATTCTTGCCTCCTTTGTTGAAGATTAATTGACCATAGGCGTGTGGATTTATTTCTGGGATCTCTATTCTGTTCCACTGATCTGTATGTCTGTTTTGGTACCAGTTCCACACTGTTTTGATTACTGTAGCTTTGTAGTGTGTGACAGTCCAAATTTAAAATGCACATAACTATCTAGCCATCAGCTCCACCAATAAGAATTATTCCACAGTAACTTGTGCACAAATGGTACATGACAACACACAACGATCACAGCAGTATACGTCATAGGAAGAAAACCAGAAAATCTAAAAGATGTACAAGAAATGTTAAATTACAGTGCATCTAACTATGGAATACTATGCAATACTAAACACTTTATGTAGATGTACTTACACTGGTATAATAGAGTGTCCATGAATGTTATTGGGTATAAAAGTAAAAGATTCAGTGTGTACAATCCCATTTCCAAAAATACAAGAGCAAAATAATGTGTATAGTAGTTGTGTGTATAGGAAGAAAATCTGGAAAGACAAAGACGGAATTGTTCATGGGGCCTCCTATCTGGCAGGGGTTCGGAGTGGCCCTCCTACTGCTACTGCTGTTGTTACTACTATAGCCACTACCCCTGCTGGCTGACACCTGCCAGGCTCTAACTACCCCACATACGTTAACTCATCTCCTCTCCTTAGCACACTTCTGAGATAAGTGTTAGTAACCTTTCCTATTTTACAGGTGAAGAAACTGAGGCTCTAAGAGCAATAGTACCTGGACACAAGGAAGGCAGAAAATTTCAGTTTTAATTTCATAAACTTCTACTCTTGACCTCCCACTCCTATCTCTACGTAGCTTCCCAGAGTGATCATGTTAACTGAAAATCAGATCCTGTCACTCCTCTGCACAGAATCCTTCCAAGACTTTCTCTCTCTTCAGAATGAAATCTAATGTCCTTACTACAGGGTACAGGATCTTGGGTTCTGAATAGGGGATGTCATCTTCAATCAAGCAGCCATATTTCTCTTCTTGTTCTTCTCTGCTCTTTATACTAATAGCTCATGTTATTTAGGCTCTGCTTAAATACCAAGCCTTCCACACATCACTCTATCCCTCCTTAACTCCTTACAGTGCTTGTTACATGAGATAGACTTTTGACCTTAGACTATATTTACTTATGCCTTTGTTAATTATCTATTTTCCCCTGTAAGGATGTAAATCCATGAAGACATGGACTTTGTTTTATTCCTGTAGTTCAAGTGCCTAGAAAAGTATGTGGTACATAGTAGCTGTTCATTAAATATTTGTTGAATAAATGAATGACAACAAAAATATGCTAAAGTGAGTTATTGCAAGTGTGTTGTGATTAAGAAGATTAAATAGCTATCTGTGTGTGTGTGCACCTTGTGTATGTGTGTGTAAATTGAAAGCATAGTTGAATGATGTTTAGTATGGGGATATCCAGCAGTGCAAAAAGAAAATAGATTTTTTTTGTAATCAATTAGAATTAGTTTAATCCATATTTGGCACTTTATTTGGACTCATGTCAACCAAAAGCGAAACAAAAACTGAAAAAAAAAGATAAAAGGAAGTAGTTTATATGTCGGTTAGTTCACCTTATAAAGAGGTGGACAGTAGGCTAGAATAATCTTTTATTCCCCATCCACTTTCCCTTAATTCTGTACCCACTTGCCTCAACTACCACATGTTTAGACAGATAAAAATATCTTACTAGATAAATAAACTGTACCTGAGCAAAAATGGATTAAATATCTGTGAATGAAAATGGTTTTCCAATCTTATGTAATAATCGATGAAATCAGTTTCAACAGCTACGTTCTTTGTAGCTCTATAGCTCTATGATTCTGACTCATCTAAGAAAACCATTTTCATATCTCTCTTCATTCACATACTATATATTTCAGTTGTGGTTTGGTTGGAAGCCAGTCAGCGTATTCTAGTTATGAAGGGTTTTACGAAGTATAAGGGATGGGCAGCGTAAAGGACCTTAAAGCTTGGGGAGCACATGGGGCAAAGCCACTACCGAGCCCCTCAGCCTGAAGCACTGAATCATGTGGTTCTCGAGGGGAAGCTGGTGCATTTCCTAAGAATTTCTGGGAAATTCCCACCAACTATTTAAGTCTGAGGCAGCAAAAGAGTGGTTGTCAAGAGCTTACCAAGAAGGCCCTGTGAGTCACATCTTCCTACACGTCTGTATAGAACTGCTTCCAGAGAATAATGGCCTCTCTTTTTCTTCTGCCTTCTAAGCTTTGTACAAGTGGCTGTCATTGGCAAACTCTTTCATGGAGGATATTCTGGAAATTCCAGAAAAAACCTCTGACGAGGATGCTGACTTGACAATAGGTATTCTGACACATTTCCTTTAATGGCACATCTGTTTTTGATTGAGAGATTTGTGAACACTCTCATCAGTTTTTCTAGGCAGGTATACATGTTTGTGTAGATGCTATGCCAGAAGTTGTAAACTAGCTGGCTACTATGGGGTTTTTTGTTTGTCTGGGGCTTCTTTTCCCCCCACACAGTATCTTTGTGTTTTTTTTTGAGCCACTATTTACAAATTGGAAAATTGCACATATAATTTTGAATTTCTGGCTTCTCCTAAAAAACTGAAGATCCGTCAATGCTAGTTTCTATTTCCCGTGATAACTGTATCCGGGTACCCGTAGCCCCCTTAGGCATGGCATGCATTCACAAGTTTTCCACAGCTCCTCACCTCTCAGAATGTTTCTTACACCTAGTTCCCTTAGCTCATTGATATTACCTTCCTGGGCCCTAGAGATGTTAGAGTTTATAACCTCTGCTTCTAGAACTTGAGAGAAGTTATAGTCAAGACTTTTATGTGGCTCTGATGTCCTGAATACATTGTCAGGAAATGTTTTTATGAGCTATTAGCTATGTCTGAAGCATGTTTTTTGTTTTCTCCAAATCCCGTTTCCTATGCATATTTTCACATCGTAAGTTGGCAACCTTTTCATCTTATACAGGCTTCTTTATTTTTCACATTACAGTTGTTTTTACTTCAAGAAAAATGAAAAGTAAGTTCTTTTGGCAAAGGTACTGTGCACCCTATGACATGAATAAAACATAAAGGTCCTACTGATAGGTAGGATTGAGCAGTTGTGTGCAACCACTGATCTAGTTACCCCTGCACATCACAATTGTAACCCATGTGACTTAAATTCAAGGTTCAGCAAAATACAAATGACTACAGATCATGGACCCATGAGTCCACAGAAAAGTAGACAAAAATATGGCAGTTAAATTTACAAAAATCAGAAGTTTTCTATAAACTCGCATGTACTTTTACATATGTCTCTTTGTGTATATAAACACATTATTGCATCTCACACACACACACACACACACACACACACACACGCATGCATTTCCCACACTGTCTTCTGAACCTCTGCACACAAAACAAAATTTAGTTCCAGGAAACAGTAAACTGAAAGTCACCTTGACTTTTTTAAACTTGACAAAAAAATAGAAAAAGTGCAGTCAAATTGCAATCAAATGGTAATGGGCTTTGCTATGAAAATCATGTAAAAAAGAGGTTTAGAGCTATGTGCTATACCAAAAGTAAACAAATAAATAAAAGACAGTCTGTTTCAGCAGGTGAAGTATGAATTGAACTTTGAGCAATAGGTTTATTTTCTGACCTTCAGACCTGAGCTGAAATTAGGTGAGAAAACACCTTGTCACCTAAAGTGGTTATAGACTATTTGGGTAATTTGGAAGCCTGAAGTTAGAGGGCTGGAAATGTACATATTAAAAAATACTTAAACTTTGGAAAGTCTTATAAATAATGTGCAGCTGTCCAGCAATATGTATAATGTCTGCCAACTGTATAAAGTCTCCACAAATTCTGTTTTGGTTTGGCATTCAGTGTAGAAAAATAATATATCTGTTCCTTGTTTTCCACTTGAAGGCAACTACACTTAAGTGTTCTACATACAAGTCCTTGTTTTTCCCCATGACTGACATTCAAATACCAGAAATGACAAGTTATTGGCTATTGCAGAGAATAAAAATTCATTTATGTCTATAAATATCCAAGAGTTGTTTATTTAGGAGGAAACAGATGACCTAACTGAAGACTAAATCTTGGCAAGTTGACTTTCATTGGCTGAACCCTGCCAATTTCATTCTAGCCAGCTGGTTCCCTCTAATCCTCTCCTGTTCCTTCTGTTTGAGTGATTTTGTAGGGTTTTTTTATGCCACATGCATCCATCACCACCAGTTCCAAACAAAGAGCATGCTGGGTGAGAACAAAGCACAGATGAGCTGTCTAGGGGTTCACAATACCGGGGATGGGGCCAAGGAAACTCATCAAGAAATTCACACATCCATAACTGCAAGTTAATGACAGTAAAGAGAATGAAATTTAAGAGGGAGCCCCAAACCCTTTTTACTCTTGTAGTTTAGTTAACTGGACAGCTGGAGGCGCTCCAAATGACCTTTAGTTCAACCTAAATTATGTCATTCTGTGTTTAGAGAATCAGAACAGAGGGGGCGAGGAGTCCACAGAGAAAGACTTGCAGAGTGGCAGGAAGCTTGCTCTCTGTTTGCATAAGGCAGTGAGTTAGAGTCAATTAAGCTTATAATTTATTTCTTTTTAAAGATTCCAATTTGTATTTCACAATAGCCCTTTCTTGTGTTTCCTTTAAATTTCATTTTAATGACAGAAATGAGGGTTTGATTACAATTAAACTTTCCCCTCTAAGGGCTGGTGTGCCTAGTCAAATAAAGTTGGAAGGGAGGGGATTGGCCGAGGCAAGAAAGAGGCACAAGGGGAAACCCAGTGCAGGTGTGGAATGAAGCTGAGTACCTAAAGAAAAACTGGAAGCATGATGAGCAATGTAGAAATCTGGTCTGCCTGTTTTAATTCCTAAGCGATAGGGGCCACAGAGAGCATACAGAGAGAAAGCAGAAACAGTTGTTTGATGGATATTACACATTTAGGTTCTGTAATTACATAGGAAGTGGATTTATCACAGTGTCCTTGCATCAGTGAAACGTCAGGGGCAAGACATATGTGTGGCCCCATCAGAGGAGGAATTGTTTTTAGGAAGCTCTGGCTTTGCAGTCTGGAAACGACAAGAAAAACATGAGGCCAATGTTATTACTTCTGAGAACTTTCAACGCAATTAATGCATGAAATTAAACGTGTAAAGAAGTGGAGAAAGGGAAAATTTCAAGTACAATCAGCAGTGCTCTGGCAGCTTTGAAAATCAAAATACTATGTAAATGTTTCTGAGACTAGATTTGCTTAACTAAGAGGCCAAGTATCCTCACCTTCACTGTGTTAATACATGTTAGATTCTCCTCTCTGGCATATGTTCACTCCATGTACCACAGGTGAAGATCCTTAAAATATTTCACGAGTTTTCTTGGCCTCTTCAAGATATTAATGCCTGGACTCTGTTGTTTTTAATCATTGTTCACATTAAGAAATTGAAATACTCATCAAGGAGTAAGCAATCAGGTTAAGACAAATTGTGTAGACAAAGCTATAACAAAGATATGATCTTGAAAAATAGATAAGCAACTTTGAAAAATTATTAAGCAAGTAACCTCAGTAACAGTTAAATTTCCATTAGATATTTTTCTTGAAAAATAAAGCTAAAATACCAACAGAATATACATACACGTGCACATACATATGTACATGTGAACATACATTCATGCACACATACGGATATACACACATGTACATGTGATATGTGTTTAGATAGAGAGAGTTGAATATCACAGACTATGGATTTACCTCTGTCTTCCTCTATTCCCTGTGCATTATTCTCAGGCTGAATATTGCATTAATTTGAGTGTTTATGAACATTTTAATCAGGGACAAAGTAATTTAATGAATGATATAGACATGGATGATATAGACACAGTGACTTACTGTGAAGAATGTAATGATATTGAATGCACGTTGACCGATTTCTTTTTAATTTCAGTGAAACTGACTGTAAGCTAATAGATGCTTTCTTTTTTTTTTTTCCAGCACAATGGGAAATAATGTAGTATCCACCTTTGATGACTTCATTATGTTGATTCTATAGCCATATATAATGAGGTAAGTAATAATGATTGGGGACACTTATTATTAGTGGTAATATTAAATTGTTCCTGTATGCATATTTCAAAGGCCAGAGAACAGTTAACTATCAAGTTGATCATAACCCATTCAAGTTGATTTTATTTGAGTATTATTCAGCAAAGTAAAATTTGAAAACTGCCATAAATGGACAAAACTCGGTTCTAGTGAACAAGGGGTAGAAGCTTAGCATCAGCTAGTTACATGTGACTTATCACAATTGTGTGCCAGAGCCAGCTCACACATGCTTGTGAAAGACAATACTTAACATTTTCAAGAATGTTGAGAGCTGATTATTAAAATTTAAATTATATAAACTTATAATTTATGTACAACATAGATAATAAATAAATTCTATTAAGACAAATAATAAATACTCAAAATGTATCACTTACTAATTAATTCACTACTCTTGTCTGTGCTCTTGGGGTTATTTACATCTATGTATGTAAATTTGATTCATATCTGTATGATGGAAAGGCTACAGAACATGCTACTGAACATCTCTTCTCGACCTTGTCTTCATTGATATCCCATTTGTAGGTTGAAATTGGCCATGGTAGTATTTATAGCAAAGAGATGAAAATGGTACAAATCAGAGCATTTTATTTTTCAAATGTTTGGATATTGAGTTGTTAAACATTTATCACACCGTTTCTTTGCTAGTCCTTAGCAGTGCATATGGACCCTATTCTTTTCAAATACCTGTGTCTATTTTTGGCTTTTAATTTTTGGAAGATAAATTATTCACTTTATGTTCTATTCGTTCTTGTGTTCCAATTCTGTCACCAATGCATAAATGCAGTGTTACAGGAAAAACAATACAGTGTGAGGATAACAGAGTAGCATATCTACCCTGGATGAGGAAGAAGTCATTTTCCACCTCTCTTCTGTTTGCAGTGCCCAGAGGTTGTTGCGAATGAAAGTTCTGTTTTCACTGTTGGAAAACTGGTTGACAAAATCACTTCAGGCCCCCACTGTTTACAGTATACAGTCTGACAAATATGCTGGTTAGGAAAAGAATTGTTTCCAACTTACTCCCTTTGCCAGGTAGAAGCAAAGGCAAAAGTTGGCATGTGTGTGTACATGTGGTTCTGTATTTGTTTTATTTATTTGCTTTTGTGGTAATGCGAAGCTAGGAATGGATTCATCTATATTTCCTTTCCTTCATAATATAAGGCAACTGAATAAGTGATTTTATAAAAGTCAAATAATACATAACACATGGCACTCTGGGCAGTGGGTACATCCCCCACCCCTTGTCAAACTTGAGAAATGCCTACAATTGTTCTTAGTGGCCAAAAAAAAGAAACTCTGGCTAATTTAGGCAGGAAAAAAATTTTAAGTGACTGAATTGTTCTCAGAATCACCAGGAGCATAGGAAGACTGGCCACAGGGCTGCAGAGCCAGGAGGAAAAGTACCTGAAACCAGTCTGTATACACAAGCAATTACTGTTTGCCATTGTTTTTTCTGTTGACTAGTAGCAGCCACCATCCTTATTAATCACCATGAAGACTAGAAAAATCCATTGTGTTCCCTCCTTCTTTTCCCTGCTGGGGCCAGATTTGTAGATCTGGAACAGGTGCATTTAACTGATGGTGCCTAACTAATGCCATTAGATCATGGCTGAAGTAGAGTAGAAAGTGTGCTCACTGGCCTTTTCAGCGTCTAAAGTGGGAGATCCCATAATAGAGCAACTCCCAGCATGGGTGGGCAGTGGAGATACTGAGTGGCCAAAAGAAAGACAATTGTCGGCAGCATTCTCTTAATACTTATTTTCTATGGAGAAGCTCAGTCATTTCAGTCTCATACTTTCATAGATCTGTGCTGTTTTGTTCTTTGCTATATGACATGTGGTGAGAACCAATTCCAAAAGCCCTGGAGACACTGCACCTGTATGTCCTGCACCTAAGTGACGTTTTAACTCTTGAGAAGAAAGAGCAGTGTTCTAGCATGCTCAGAACATATGCTAATCAGCCACACTCTTCAGGCACAAATGAGGATAATGTGTTCATTGTTTAGACACCGGAATTGTTCAGTGCAAAATGACACAGTGTTTGCCAATTTTGTCTTCATTATAAATGTAAATATTAACTGGTGATATGCGAAAGAATACAAAAAGTCAACAGCAATTAATTGGCTTCTGCAGTAATTAGCAACTGTAAGGCAAACACTTAGGAGCTCTTGTAATTGTCTGCATTAGGAATACACCTCCTGTACAGATCTAATTAGCAATTTAAATAGTGCAGAAATTATATGCCTCTTGCCTTTACACTCCCTGAAGTACTTTTCATTAATGGGGGAAAAAATTGCTAGTAAATGTCATTTGCATTGTCTTGAATTAAGGGCTCTACATCAAAGCCTCTGTTACTGCCTCATACTGAATAATTCTGAGCTGTGGCTTGTGGACCAATACGGCTGTAATTAGGCAATGATGCCTTTGTAAACATGAGACACGAAGTCTGACTGGAGTTTATTTTGCTCTGAGGTATCTCCTTCATGGTTTAAGCTGTAAATAAGAAGAAGAAGATAGAATAGGGATACAGCTAAAAATTAAATAAATAAATATTGAATTTGACAAATATTGACTCTTCACGGGCCATTGAAGTGGTGGTTAAAAAGGATATTTAAAAGACTTTTAACAGAGTTTTAGTTGGTCATGAGATTTTAGCAATGCAGCTGATGCAGATCTGGTCTGTCTGAGGAGACTGGTCAAAATTATGATTTAAGAATTACTCTGATGGCAAAGTAGTTTCTGATTATATTTGTGCTATATAGTGAGAATTACATATAACGAACACATCAGGTCCATGACGAAAGACTAAAACACAGCTTGAGTACACTATATTTCAGAGATGCATCAGTCAGAGCTGAAACCTCTGATTAATGAAGCTCCAATTTATGTTGTTCCCATACTTCCAAGTGTATGGTGTCTTCTGTTGTGGAACACAACTTCTAGTTGTAGAAACATCAAGGAACAAAATTCCTGGTGGAAACTTTGCAACTATAGAAATGTTTAATTTAGTTAAGAACTCTTGAAAAATTACTTGGATTAAAAGAAAAAAGAGAACCTTATATTGAGGATAATAAATCTGAGAGAGATGATCATATACAAAAGGAGACTGAATCAAGATTCAAAGTGATATCAACAGGCTGAGATAAAATATTAAGACAGTAAAGATAAAATATAATTGGGGATAATGAACAAACCTGAACTTGGTTTCAAGATACAAGATGTGAATAAGACCTGAGGCTCTTTTTAAAAATATGTGAGGTCTAAAAAAAGTCACAGTGTGACGTATCTGACAAAAGAAGACAAAGTTTTGAGGTAGATTAATAGGAATATAATATCCGTAAGAAAGATGAATAATAGTCTCACTGATTTTTGCATTGCTGATACTGTACATTGTGATTAAGTCTGGGTGCTGTATTTTAACAAGGACACAAACTAATTGGAATGTGTCAGAGAGGGCATAGAGCATAGAGCATCTGAAGCCACGTCTCATGGGAAATGGTGGATAAAATTTGTGATGCAACATGTGAAAAGATAAGACTTCTCCAGTATCTTTATACGGCCATATAAAATGGTTAGAGAATTATTCTGCATGGCCTCACAAGATAGACCTGGGTTTAATACAGGAATACCATTTGATGATTTTAGCTTAACATATAAAGTAAAGTTTAAACAATTGGAGTTGTTAGATAATAAAAATGGGTTGCCTTCTAGATTGTATTCCCCTTTTGTAACTACTCTTTCGTAAAACCCTGCACTGTCATGACACATTGCCTACAATGGTCTCTGATTATTATGATAAAGCAAATGTAGGGAGGTATGTTCATTGCCACCTATTGGCAAAAACAGAGAACTAAAAAGGATTGACGATCATTTGTTTTTTTCTGACGTCAGAATTTATGAGCAAATAGATAATATTCAGTGGTTATTTTAATAATTATAAACTAAAATCTGTGAATGGAAGTCATGTGTTGTTATACAAGTGCCTTTTCAGTGGAAAGGTTACTACTTTAAAATGAACATAAATGTGAATATAAAGAAAGGACAGCTATGTGATATGTAAAAGGATATGTTCATCTGTAAAAAAATATGTTATTAGCATATCCACTGACCTTTAAGAAGTGAAACAGGATTAGTGGTTATAACATGTTTGTGATCTTTATAACATTTTTCAGTGTTTGCTTATCTCTAACTTCATAAAAGTACAATATTTTTAAGACAAAATATTTAGGAATCACTGAAAGATTTTATTAGATGAGTAATGACCTCATTAAAATTTAATTTCGTATTTATATAGTTATTTTTTGACGTATAAAGCAAACTAGCTTGGTGTTTATAACTAAGTACAAATGCAATATTTGCTTGTTGTGGTTATTGGTTGTCAGGGAGATGATCTTTGGGGATTTAGCTGTGGAATATATTAAATTATGGTATTAATGGATTATTCTACATTCAACTGAAGACAGTAAAAATATATGAACATCTCTCATAAATACATGTTTCATTTTTTTCTATCAAGAATTTAGGGAGTACCTGCTTTGTGCCAGGAACCACTGTAGGTGTGGAGAATATAGCTGGCAGTAGGAAGAGCACAGACCGTATATTCTTGAGGCTTACAATCTGTTTTGGGGAGGTGGGATAGGGATGAATGTATACCCTGGACAATAAATAAAGCAGGACCATTTAGACAGACAGTGATAGAGCTGAAGAACTTTGGATTGGGTGGTCTGGGGAGACCTTTCCTTAAAAGGTGGTATTTGAAAGAGTTGTGAATTATAAGAAGCTGCCAGCTGTGCAAAAATTTGGGAGAACATCCCAGGCAGAGTAAAGAGTTGATGCATAGGGTTTATGTTGACAATAAATTTTATGTTCAAGCAACTGTGAGGGAACGGAGAAATATTAGCCCAGATTACGGAGTAGGATAAAGTGGTAGAAGAGTTTGGGGAGATAGTGGCCAGACCATGTAAGATCTTGTAGGCCAGGTTAAAGAACTTGTATTTTGTTCTAAGCATAATGGGAAACATTTGGTGTCTTAAGTTAGGGCAGGAGTGAACCAAATTTGGCAGCATCCTACTTTTGTAAGTAAAGTTTTATTGAAATGAAGCCACACACATTTGTTTACATTTATTTATTGTCTGTGGCTGTTTTCGTGCTACACAGAGTTGGATATTTGTGACAAAGACCACATGGCCCACACAGTATAAAATATTTACTGTCTGACCCTTTACAAAAAAATGTTTGCCCACCTCTGAGCTCAGGAGTGATATCTGCCAAACATTTTAGGTCACACAGTCTGCGGAGAAGGATTGTAGGGGGATATAAAAGTTAGGAGCCTATTGCTATAGTCTAGGTGAAATACGATTGCGTTTTATACTAGGCTAGAAATAATGGGAATGGGAAAGAGTAAAAAATGTGGAAGATGTTAAGGAGCTAGAATTTAAGATATTTCCTAATGGTTTAAAGTGTGGGTAAAATTGGGAGAGAAATCAAGAATAATTAAAACAATTTTGGTTTGAGCACCTGGATGGAGGGTGATTTATATATAAAATTATCAGTAATTTATAAAATTTTTTGGACTAAGAATTACATCCTTTTTAGTGATGTACAGAAACAAATAGGAAACAGTTTTTCATCATATGAGTTAGCAAGATCTGTCTGTCTTTCTATCTATCTATTAAAAATATATATATGGCCTTGAA
Source organism: Delphinapterus leucas (assembly GCF_059928025.1). Lineage (NCBI taxonomy): Eukaryota > Metazoa > Chordata > Mammalia > Artiodactyla > Monodontidae > Delphinapterus > Delphinapterus leucas. The sequence continues at coordinate 85,162,758 of NC_143134.1, forward strand.
GTTAGATAATACCTGCTCAGTCAAGTATTAGTTGAGTGGTCTTGGACAAGCTACTTACAATCTCTGAGAACAATTTTTAAAAATTAAGATATAAAATTAATAATTATACAAAGACATTATATGATTTTTTCCAGATTTATTTTTCATTTTTAAAATTGGAGTAAAATAAGCTATCAGCCTACGATTTTAACCATTTTTAAATGTATTGTCCAGTGGAATTAAGCACATTCACATTGGTATCCATCCAACTCCAGAACTTTTTTCATCTTCCAAAGCTGAAACTGTGCCTATTAAACAGTAACTTTTCATACATCCCTTCCCTCAGCCCCTACCAACCATTCTTTCTGTCTCTACTAGTTTGACCAGTCTAGGTACCTCATATAAGTGGAGTCATATGGTATTTGTCCTTTTGCTTTTGGCTTCTTCTACTTAGCATAGTATCTTCAAGATTCATTCATGTGTCAGAATTTCTTTCCTTTTTAAGGCTAAGGAATATTCCATTGTACATACATACCACACTTTACATATCCATTTGTTGTAGACTGAAAGTTTGTGCCCTGTCCCCGCATTTTGTATGTTGAGACTGAATCCCAGATATGATGGTGTTTGGAGGTGGGGCTTGGGAAGTGATTATGTCATGAGGGTGGAACCTTCATGAACAGAATTAGTGCTCTTTTGAAAGAGGCTAGTATAAATGAGATTGTCTCCTTGATTTCTCTTTCAGATAGTACATATTATTAGTGTATATAAATACAACAGATTTATGTATATTAATCTTGTATCCTGCAAATATATTGAATTTATTTATTAGTTCTAATAGTTTTCTAATGGAGTCTTCAGGGTTTTCTATATATAGTATTATGTAATCTGCAGACAGTGACAGTTTAATTTTTTTCCTTCCAATTTGGAGTACTTTTTGTTCTTGCCTGATTGCTGTGGCTAGGACTTCCAGTAATATGTTGAATAAAAGTGGTAAGAGCGGGCAGCCTTGTCTTGTTCCTCGTCTTAGGGGAAATGCTTTCCGCTTTTCACCATTGAGTATGATGTTGGCTGTAGGTCTGTGACATATGGCCTCTATTATGTCGAAGTATGTTCCCTCTTATACTCACTTTGTTGAGAGCTTTTATCTTAAATAGATGTTGAATTTTTTCACAAGCTTTTTCTGTATCTATTGAGATGATAATATGATCTTATTCCTCTATTTGTTAATGTTATGTATCACATTGACTGATTTATGGATATTGAACTATCCTTGCACCCCTGGGATAAATCCCACCAGATCATGGTGCGTGATCCTTTTAAAGTATTGCTGAGTTTTGTTTGCTAACATTTTGATGATTATTTTTACAACTATGTTCATCACTGATACTGGCCTGCACTTTTCTTTTTTTGTGGTGTCTTTGTGTGGTTTTGGTATCAGGGTGATGCTGGCCTCCTAAAATGAGTTTGGAAGCATTTCTTCCTCTCCAAGTTTTTGAGGTAGTTAGAGAAGAATAGGCATTAACTTTTCTTTAAATGTTTAGTAGAATTTACCTGTGAAGCTGTCTGGTCCCAGACTTTCTTTTTGTTGGGAGTCTTTTTTTTTTATTACTGATTCAGTTTCATTACTGGCAATTGGTTTCTTCATATTTTGTATTTCTTCCAGATTCAGTCTTGGGAGATTGTACATTTCTAGGAATTTACCCATTTCTTCTAAATTGTCCATTTTATTGGCATACAGTGTTCCTAGTAATCTCTTATCCTTTGTATTTCTGTGGTGTTGGTTGTAACTTCTCTGTTTTTATTTCTGATTTTATTTATTTGGGCCCACTCTCTGTTTTGCTTGATGAGTCTGGCTAAAGGTTTATCAATTTTGTTTATCTTTTCACAAAACCAGCTCTTAGTTTTATTGATCTTTTCTATTTTTTAGTCTCTATTTTATTTATTTCTGCTCTAATCTTTATAATTTGTTTTCTTCTATTAAATTTGGGTCTTGTTTGTTCTTCTTTCTCTAGTTCCTTTAGGTGTAAGGTTAGGTTGTTTATTGAGATTTTCTTGTCTCCTGAAGTAGGCTTGTATCGCTAAAAACTTCCCTCTTGGAACTGCTGTGTCCCATAGATTTTGGATCATTCTGTTCTCATTTTCCTTTGTCTCCAGGTATCTTTTTGTTTCCTCTTTGATTTCTTCAGTTAGCCATTGGTGGTTTAGGGGAATATTGTTTAGTCTTCACATATTTGTGTTTTTTGTAGTTTTTTTCTTATAATTGCTTTCTAGTCTCATAGCACTGTGGTCAGAAAAGGTGCTTGATGTGATTTCAATCTTCTTGTTTACTGAGACTTGTTTTGCAGCCTAGCATGTGATCTAACTTGGAGAATATTCCATGTGCACTTAAAAAGAATGCATATTCTACTGCTTTTGGATGGAATGTTCTAATATATCTGTTAAATTCATCTGACCTAATATGTAGTTTAAGTCCGGTATTTCTTAATTTATTTTATTTCTGGATGATTTTACTACCGATATAAGTTGGGTGTTAAAGTCCCCTACTGTTACTGTGTTTACTGTCAGTTTCTCCCTTTGTGTTAATGTTTGATTTATGTATTTAGGTGCTTCTATGCTGGGTACACATATATTTACAATTGTTATATTGTCTTGGATTCATCCCTTTACCATTATGTAATATTCTTCTTTGTCTCTTGTTACTTTGAACTGTTTATTAGATAGATTGCTATCTCCAGTTTGCTTAGTTCTTCTTCTAGGGTTTTATCTTGTTCCTTTATTTGGAATATATTTCTTTGTTGCCTCATTTTGCCTAATTCTCTGTGTTTATTTGTATGTATTAGGCAGGTCGGTTATGTTTCCTGATCTTAGAGAAGTGGCTTTATGTAGGAGACATACGTGTAGGGCCCAGCAGCACACTTCCCTTGGTCACCAAAGCTATATTATATAGTGGGTATTCCCTATGTGGGCTGAATAGGACCTTCTGTTTGATAGAGCTGACTACTGTGGGTATGCTGGGAGGTGGGTCTGGTCCCCAGGCCAGTTGGCTGTTAGGCCCTGCCTTGTGTGGAGGCTGCCAGCTGCTGGTGGGTGAAGCCAGGTCCTGGCATGGCTAACTACATGGCTCAGGGGTCCTGGGACTGGTGTTGGCCTACTGGTGGGTGGGGCCATGTCCCAGGGCAGCTGGCTGGGGGGTGGGTGGGCTGTGGGAACCTGGGGCAGATGCCAGCCCTGTGGAAGTGGAGCTGGGTCCCCAGGCAACTGGCTACTTGGCCTATGGGATCCTAGGACTGGTGCTGACCAGCTGGTGGGCAAGTAAGCCCCAAGCACTAATAGACTAGAGGGAGGACTCCAAAATAATGCTTGCCAGCACCAGTGTCCCTGTGGTTGAATGAATTCCCCAAAATTGCTGTCCCCAGTGTCTAAATCCCTATGGGAATTCTCAGTTGCTTTCTGCCTCTGTGGGAGGCTCTCCAAGCTTAGCATCTGGATCAAACCAGGCTCCTTTCAAATTACTGCCTCTCTGCTAGGTTTTAGAGTATGTGAGATTTTGTATACACCTTTTAAGAGCAGAGTCTTTGTTTCCTGCAGCCCTTAGGCTCTCTCTCTCCCTAGCCTTCAAAGCCAGATGACAAGCAATGGGCTTGTCTTCCCATTGCAGGACTACTGGGCTGGGAAGCCCAATGTGGGGCTTGGACCCCTCGTTCCTTGGAGAGAACCTCTGCAATTGTAATTATCCTCTTGTTTGTGGGTCACCTACCTGGGGGTGTGGGTCTTGACTATATCATGTCTCTACCCCTCCTATCCATTTCATGTGGTTCCTTCTTTATATCATTAGTTAGTTGTGGAAAATCTTTTCTGCTAGTTTTTAGGTCTTTCTCATCAATAGTTGCTCTGTAAATAGTTGTGATTTTGGTGTGCCTGTGGGAGGAGATGAGCTCAGGATCTTCTTCCTCTGCCATCCTGCCTACTCTTAATTAACCCCCTTTTTTGCCTTTCTGAAGTCTGTTCTTTGGAGATTATATCCAAAAAAATCATTGCCCAGACCAACATCAAGAAGCCTTTCCCAACGTTTTCTTCTAGTAGTTTCACAGTTTCAGGTCTTCCGTACAGCAAAGGAAGCAATCAACAGAATGAAGTGACAACCTTTGGAAAATATTTGCAAACCATACATCTGATAGAGGGCTAATGTCTAAAATATGATAAAGAGCTAACATCTAAGATATATAAGGAAGTCAAACAATTCCACAGCAAGAAAACAAATAATTCAATTACAAAAATGGTCAAAGGACCTGAATAGAAGACATAAAAATGGCCAACAGGTATATGAAAAATGTTCAACATCACTGATCATCAGAGAAGGGCAAATCAAAACCACAGTGAGGTAATAACTCACACGTTAGAATGGCATTATCAAAGAGACAAAAAATAATAAGTGTTGGAAAGGACATGGAGAAAAGGGAACCTTCTTACACTGTTGATGGGAATCTAAATTAGTACAACTATTATGGAAAACAGTACGGAAGTTCCTCAAAAAATTAAAAATAGAACTACCGTATTATCCTGCAATCCTACTTCTGGGTATATATCCAAAGGAAATGCTAATGGGTACAAAGTTTCTTTTTGTACCTGAATATATTAATATTAATATATTAAACCCACTAAATTTTATATTTAAATGGGTGAAATTTATGGCATGTGAATATATCTGAATATATTAAACCCACTAAATATATATTAAACCCACTAAATATACTCTGAATATATTAAACCCACTAAATACTACTCTGAATATATTAAACCCACTAAATTTTATACTTTAAATGGGTGAAATTTATGGCATGTGAATTATATCCCAATATAGATGTTTTTAGAAACAATAAATAGAAACAATTAGCCAGTGGAAGCCTTGAATAAAAGCAGCTAGGAAACAATGTACAGGAAAAGAAATAGTTACTCTCAGCAGTATGAGGAAATGAAGGGTAGGTAAGCCAAGCAGAAGCTGAGTCATGTGGATGTTAATTTATCAAGATGAGCATTTCTGAGGGACCATTACCAGAGTTGCTGTTTGGCAATTAGAGCTGTTTTTCAGTGATAGTGGATGTTGCCATTCCATGAAGACTAACTGTGGGACCTCAATGAGGATTTACTATGCTTCTTAATTTCCTTGTATACCTATAGGAAACTTGGATTACCTGAGGCAACTTATACTTGCCTGTGTTTCTCACAAGCAGAAGACATTGCCAGAACTACATATTCTGTCTTGTTCCTACTTCACAGATAGTGGAAAACAAGGTTTTCTGGTTGATTTTTGCAAAATGTCATTAAAATAGTAGATAAAAATGAGTTTGGCCTTTTTTAAAGTTCATTTGTTGCAGAATAATGTTAAAATAGTAGATGAACGTGATTCAGGCATTTAAGCCTAATTTAAGAAAAGATGAACATAAAACATAATTATTAATCTATTTCAATTTCACCAATCACATAAAAAAGAAGAAACATCTTCTTTGGAAAATTATGAAATAGTAAATAAGAACATCTCATTATATACCTATGAAGTATTGTGTTGATATATAATATATATTGAAATTGTAATACAAATGTAAGAGATGTTATGGTAAATCAGATCTTCTCAATTTGTTGATTTCAGTGTAATTTGGTACAATTATTTTGTATTTTAATTTGACTATCAAGAATAAAAAAAAGTTACATCATTTGACTCAGGAAATTTTACATCTGAGGATTTATGATAAATTAAAATTCAAATGAAGAAGATACCTCTCCCTGTCTCTCTTTAATTATGTAACCTATTTACAAAAATATTATGTATAAATTAAGGCAATAATTATAGGTGATATAGGAAATGCAAGTAATCATAAGGTAAAAAAACAAAAGGCTGAATATAGTGTGGCATTCCTGCTATGACTGTAACAATATAAGTATAAAATGTGCAAATGGGAATAGCATAGAAAATTAAAAATAAAAATGAAGGTGGTTGTGTTAGTGTGATGGGATCAGAGGTAACTTTTTTGCTTTGCTAAATTTTCTTTAATTCTCCCATATTGCTTCTACAATTTTAGGAAGATAAGTAGGTAAATCTTGATGTGCCTATAAATATATATTGCATATAATCTAAATAGAAGAGAGGAAAAGTAAAAATATATAATATAGAACAAACTCCAGTACTAGGTTTTTATGAAACAGCAGTACTTTGTGTGTGTGTGCGTGTGCGTGTGCACGCACGTGCACACGAAAGATCCAAACTTTCAGGGAAAAATACCTCGGAGAAAATATTTCTGCAAATATATTTGTGTTGTTTTATCTCCGTGGGTAAGGGAAAAGAAAAACTCTTTGGAAAAAAAATTATATTTCTGAATTATGCCTTTCCAACTGGGTTTTAGGTTTCTCTGAAGTACATCGAAAACAACTTCGCCAGACAAAGCTTGAAGCAATCAGCACCCTTAGGTCTTGTTAACAAATGGCCCATTTCAGAGAAGTCAACATTTGGGTTCAAACTAGAATACTTCCATCAGGGAAGGTTTCCATGAGGTTCAAAATCCTGCCCTAAGTGCAGATATGTAAGGGTCTTTGATGTTGGGAGAATTTTTGCAAATGGGTTGGGAACTACTGAAGAACTCTGATAGGCTGGGAATTTCATTACCTAAAGGGGATTCATTTCATGTGCATTCTTGCCCAGAATGAAAAATTAAAGGAATAATACAAGCATTTCAAGTTAAAAAAAAAAAAAGACATTTGCAATATCCTAATAATTCAGACAGCAACTTACTTGCTTCAATTACTAGCATGATCGCTTAAAATCATTTTTAGTGTGTATATAGTTACAGTCTGTGTCATTTATGGCCAGTGTCTTAAGTGCAACTGTCAAAATTTGAGAGCCAAACCCAGTGATTTTCAAAGAATTCATTACCCTTCTTCAGAATTGGTCCCCTCTGCTCTTTCTGTAGCACTTGGCCATGATGCTGAACTACTATCTGATTATTAACACAAATCTATGCCTCAGATATTAGAGGAGGAAAAATAATGACAAGAACTGCTGCTTGAGTTCATTTTTACCACAGCAGTGTTTGGCCTTTTTAAGGCCTTTTCATCTGGATGGTTTATCTTCACATGGCAATTACTTATAAATGATCACAAAATGATTGGTGAGAATGGAGGTGAGAATACCTGAGAATACTTTCACCCAGTGGCTAGTAGTCCAAGAGGTGAAGAAAAATTTGGTGTGCGCTGGCTTCATTAACAAAATAATGAGAAGTGCCCTGTAAGTTTGCAAACTCCTAAAAATATCTAGATTCTTCTGGAACTAGGGACAAACTCCAAATCTTTGAGTATATAATTTCTTTGAATTGTCTGATTCTGTTTTCTAAAATAAATTTTTCTAAGTGTTCTTGTCAATGCTTTTAGATAATCATATTTTCATATAAAATATTATGTGGAAGCTTAATGCATGTAAAAAACAAAATTTAGCTGCCTGCTTAATGTGACTTGAGAAATTCAGAGCGCCTTCATTTCTATGCCCAGAAACATCTCTGTGGAAGCTCCAGAGTTCCAACATTAGTGTAACGAGCACTGAACTTGATGATTATATCCCTCTGACAGGTAGATAGCAGAATAATCTCAGTTACTGAAAAGTGTTTGGCAGGGCTTCCCTGGTGACGCAGTGGTTGAGAGTCCGCCTGCCGATGCAGGGGACACGGGTTCGTGCCCTGGTCCGGGAAGATCCCACATGCCATGGAGCGGCTGGGCCCGTGAGCCATGGCCGCTGAGCCTGCGCGTCCGGAGCCTGTGCTCCGCCACGGGAGAGGCCGCAACAGTGAGAGGCCCGCGTACTGCAAAGAAAAAGAAAAAGTGTTTATCAAAGTAATTTGGAAGTTGCTGCTACAAGTGAGTCAGTACTCATCCAAATCAGATTTTCATGAAGAATCCTTTTATAGACAATCATTAACAAAGTTTTATTTTCAAGAATAGCTTAAATTCATTTGCATCTTTTAAATCATGGAGAGTATTCATTTCATCAAAAAGAGAACTAGTTAATTTCTTGATATATTTTCTAATATTTTATCTCCCTGGAAGGAAGGGAGGGAGGGAGGGAAGAAGAAAGGAAGGGAGGGAAAGGGGAGGGGAGGGGAGGGGAGGAAGAAAAAGTGTTTAGGACCAAATAATTCATTTGAAGTCTTTGAGATCTTTTCTATTATTTCTTGCTATGTACAACTCTTCAATCTTTTCTCTCAAAATATGAGCTCTCTGACAGTTCTCTGTGCTATAAAATCACTGTAACAGATGCCTCCCTTTTTTATTTCCCAAAGAGAGATGTGTCAGAAGTGGATTCTGATACCTCCATATTAAGAGCAGGCTCATTGGAAACAGCATGCCATCCTGATGCAACCCAGATTGCGACATGATTATCATTTCTGAGAGGGTATCTGTCCTAAATCTGTGATGTTCTCTTTATTAAGGATAAGGGACAGGAATCCAATTGAAGCATCTCAAGAGAATGCTTTCTTATTGGACTCCCTTTCCTTTCCTCATCCCTCTCTTCCTGTGCAAATTAAAATGCTAGTCTTATTTATCGCAGTTTTTGGAAATGACATTTAGTCTATCTTTCCTTATATGCCTGTGTAAAGATTTCCCTTATATGGTTTCATTCCAAGTAAGTCTTTTCAAATGTTTCTTGATATTTTTACCTTGTCTGGTTAAATAATTTTTATAAGAAATACTTAAACTTTTGTTTACTCTAGTGCAAGCATCCCTGGACATGAAAGAAAATCATGTCAAAACACTTTTTAATCTTCCCCTGACAAAGGGTCAGTAATTTAGAAAGACAGATTATATACCATGCTCATTTTTTTTTCTCGTTTTTATGAGATGCTTTGCAGGAATTTGCAATTTGAGGTAGAAAATGTAGCTTCTGTCCAAGCTTTCAGTGTTTCTTCTCTTGAGATTTTTTTTGGGGGAGGGGAGAGGACCTTTCCTGGACGTAAAAAAAAAAAAGTTTAGTTAAAAGCAAAAGTTTGTTGAAGACTAAATAATACATTTTGGAAATAATCCTTGATAATTAAACAATTTTTAAAGCCTTTGGTAAAGTTTTATTGCTGAGTCAGAAACTGCTTGGCTTCCCCTACCAAATAAGAGGGCAGCTCTTTACCTTACTCAGTAGTTATTCCAACTAGCACCAAAAGAATTACCCACTAGAAAACATTCAGAATATGTAATTGCATCTGGCCTGGTGCTCTTGAATCAATAAAAGGTATTCTTCCATTCACTGAACCTAGAAAATTCCACATGCTTGGGTAATGATGCTACAGAAATGTTTAATTATCACTCTCCTCCCTGACCTAAAACTGTTCATGAGTTTTGGCAAAGAGAAAGGAGACTCAAAAATTCAGCAAGCTTTGGACTGTGATATCTTTCCGATGTGGAGATCGTATAATTACATATGAAAAGACTCTCTGTCTTCAGCCAGTGATGAAAACCTACATGAGGATCACCTACTTTTTTTCACAAAGACAAATTAAATTTGGCAGTTTACTTATCCAAGTAACAATATATAGATACAGTTCAAGAAGTTTGATCTTACAAGTCTTTTTCCTATGTACCTGTAGGTATGTAGGAAATGATACAGAATTAAATCATGGTACTAGGACAAGGTGCCACTGGAAAATAGTAAAAAAAATAACTTTACAATATAGATACTACAGGTACAGTTTATATTTTTCGCTGAAATTTTAAGTGATTGGCAGAGAATAAGACTAGCAGTGTCCATCAGTAATAATTACAGATGATATTGGCTCTCCAGAGTGTGTGATACGGTTCTTAGTTTTTAGATCTTGGTTTTTAATTAGGTAGTTATTTTGTTCAGAGAAGCACATAACTTCCCTTTGTATATGTGATAAAGGTGGATGACTAAAAGAAATGAAGACACCGGATCAGTTTAAAAAAAGCATTTTTTATACTGTAAAGATAAACATAAAGAGTATAGTTTTTAAAGTTGTGCTTTTTAATGTGTCTTCTTTGTATTTAAACCAGAGTGGAGGGAATTCCCTGGCGGTCCAGTGGTCAGGGACTCCGCGTTCTCACTGCCCTAGTTGGACAACTTAGTTCCTGATCAGGGAACTAAGATCCTGCAAACTATGCAGCATGGCCAAAAACCAAACAAACAAAAGAATACTTTGTCTTATATTTGCTTCATACTTCAGCAGCTCCGTGGCATTTGTCAGTAGGCTATTTTATTTGACTTTGTGTGGTAGACGGAATAATGCTTCCACACCCTAGTCCCCCAAACCAGCAGATGTATTATTGTATGTGGCAAAATGGACTTTGCATATGTGATTAAGTTAAGGATCTTGAGACGGGAAAATTATCAGGGATTATTTGGGTGAGCCCAGTGCAATCACAACAGTTTTTATAAAACAGAAGCAAGAAGAGTCAGAACCAGAAAAAGCAAGGTGACGAAGCAAGCAGAGAGATTAGAAGATGCTATGCTGTTGGCTTTGAAGATGCAGGAAGGGTCTCTGAGCCAAGGAATGCAGGTGGCTTCTAGAAGCTGGAAAAGGTAAAGGAACATTCTCCCCTAGAGTCTCCAGAAAATACCACAGCCTTGCTGGCACCTTGATTTTAGTTCAATGAGACCAGTTTTGGATATCGCATCTCTAGACATGTAAGAAAAATAATTTGTGTTGTTTTAAGCCACTAAGATTGTAGTGATTTATTACAGCAGCAACAGGAAACTAATTATTAATAAGTTTTGAGATTTGAGAAGGTAAGACGTTATCTCCAATTTATAGGAGTGCCATGATTTTATGGTTAATATGGCAGAGGTGGAAGTAGAGCCCAGGTTTTATGACCTCAAGTCCAGTGCTTTGGTTCTACTAGATTTAGTTTAATCATTTTGCAGTTTTTATTAGGCAGCTCTGTATTAGTTTCTAACTGCTGAGATAAAAAATTACCACAAACTTTATGGCTTAAAATAACAGACATTTATTCTCTATAGTTCTGGAGTTCAGACGTCCAACATGGGTCTCACTGGGCTAAGATCAAGGTGTCAGTAGGCCTTCATTCCTTCTGCAAGATCTAAGGGATCTTTGACCATGACCGCTGTTTCTTTTGTCATATTTTCTTTGCTGATTTTCACCTTCTTACCCTTCTGATTATATTAGGCCCACAGAGATATTCCAGGATAATCTCCCTATCTCAATATTAATCATTTAATTACATCTGCAAAGTCCTCTTTGTCATGTAAGGGACATATTCACAGGTTCTGGAGATTCAGTGTAGACATCTTTTGGGGAACATTGTCCTGTCTGCCAGGATCTCCTATGTATCAAATAATGTTCTAATTTCTGAGAATAAATTAAAATGACCAAAATTTATGGGATTCTATTGAGAAATATTGAACAGTTAAGAGATATGATCTGATTTATTAAAAAAAAATCACTCTAACTCTGAATAAAATACAGTGGTGAGGGGAGAAAGGGCAGAATGGAAACAGTTGTCTAATTGAGAGAGATTGGTGAGAATGCCTCTGTCTTTATTTTTCCTTTTCAGTAGTTGGTTTACACAACTGAATGAGTAATAATGCCACTTAAAAACTTGAGAAAAACTGGATGAGGAGCCTGTTTTAGTTTAGTTAGGGCTGGAGGTGAGAATTAAGAACTGGCTTCAAACATGTTAAATTTAGCACTCCTATTAGACATCCAGGCAGAGGTGTCAGTCAGCAATTGGACATGTGAACCTGAGTTTAGGGTGGTGCATCAGAGTGAAAATTGAGGGATTTGGAAATCCCTCAAGTATTAGGATGGTGTTTGAATCCATGAGACTAGATGAGCTCATTTAAAGGGTGAGTGAGGATAAAGAGAAGAGATCCAAGGGCTTATCCGTGAGCATTTCAAAAGTAAGAAGTCTAAGAGAAAAGGAGAATACAGCAAGTGAAACAAAGAAGGGGATATGAGGAAAAACCAGAGAGGGTAGTGTCCAGGAGGGTAAATGAATACGGTATCGTAAAAGGAAGGGATAACCAGCGATGTCAAATGCTTCTGATAGTCAACACATTAGACAGACGTTCTCCCCAGTTCATATACACCCTATCTATGAGTTCTGCCTTTAAAAATATATCAGTTCTAACTTCAAAATATGTCCAAATATGACCACTTTCTACCACCTCCATCATTTTCTACCACATTCTATCACCTACCCCTTAGTTCAAATCAGCACCCTAGTTTCTCTTAGGGCTAGCAGTGGAGCTTCCAGACCCTAATCATTCTTTTCAAGATCTATTGAAATATTTACCTTGTATCCAGTCACTTTTTTGAAACAATTCACTCAGATTTTTCCTTTAATTTTATTTATTTTCTGTGGGTGTATAGTGATGCATCTATTCATTCACTCAAACAGTTTTTTTTCTAGCATATTTTATGCTTCATATATATCTGTATGTGTATGTGTGTGTGTGTGTATATATCAATATATGTATATGGAAATAGTGTACTTTAAAAATAAGTTCTGGGGCTTCCCTGGTGGCGCAGTGGCTGAGAGTCCGCCTGCCGATGCAGGGGACATGGGTTTGTGCCCCGTCCGCGAAGATCCCACATGCCGCGGAGCGGCTGGGCCCGTGAGCCATGGCCGCTGAGCCTGCGCGTCCGGAAGCCTGTGCTCCGCAACGGGAGAGGCCACAACAGTGAGAGGCCCGCGTACCGCAAGAAAAAAAACAATAATAATAAATAAATAAAAATAAGTTCTGTGGAGCAAAATAAAGAATTCAGGGCTTCCCTGGTGGTGCAGTGGTTGGGAGTCTGCCTGCCAATGCAGGGGACATGGGTTCGTGCCCCGGTCCGGGAAGATCCCACATGCCGCGGAGCGGCTGGGCCCATGGGCCATGGCCGCTGAGCCTGCACGTCCGGAGCCTGTGCTCTGCAACGGGAGAGGCCACAACGGTGAGAGGCCCGCGTACCACAAAAAAAAAAAAAAAAAAAATCCAAGAGATAATTGTACCTCTTCCCTTTTAATAGGTATGATTTCAGTTACTTTTTCATGTCGTATTGCCATATTGCCTTGCTGGGAAAAAATAAATCTAAAACACTGGCAGGAATTTTTAGCCTGTTTATTATTTTAGTGATTTTGTTATTTCAGTGGGGAAAATGGATTCCTAGAGTAACAGAAGCCAACTGAAAGAACCAGATTTCCAAGAAGCATAACAAAGATAAAGTTTTCCTTAGAATGTTTTGTCTCAAATATTACGGTGTCTTTAAGAATGAAGTAGTTGGACAGTCAACAAAACTCTTACTTTATATAACATGTAAAACCCCAGAACTGGAGAATAGAAATCTTACTTGAGTCATCTTTATAATGGATAGTCATGGCCTCTCTTCCATTTTCCAGACCTCAGCAAGTCCAAATATGTAGAACCCCTTGCTTAAAGGGGAGGTTAGAATCTCCTGAGGAAGGATCTTGAAATGCTGCTACAAGCCTATATTGTATACACTGTAACTCTTACTTCAAGCCTTCGCCCAAAATGGCTTATAGAGTGACTATGCAGTGTTGAAAAAAATAGCTAGAACGTGGGGTGGGTGGTGGGAATTATTGGACATGGCATTTCTTAAATGGCACTCATCCCTGAGAACCCAAAAAGCCCTTGCAATTCCTTGGTCAAATTAGAGTCTAAGGAAGGTTAGGTGATAAATAGTGCATTGGTTAAAGTTTGAATCACAGTTGGCCCAGTAAGTCCATGGTAATTTGTGGTTACTTTCTCAATTCCTAAATTTTGACTGGAATAGACAAATTTGACAGTAGGAAGAATTCCTAGTTGACTGTGGTAACGGGAAGGGCCATTTGGAAGCCCTTAGTACTTCCCCTCCTGACCAAATTTGCGAAGCATAAGCAATATGCCACATCCCTGGGGGAATTGCAAGCACCGCCAGAGACTCGAAGGATTCACATACTCATTTAACTTGCCTCTTGGCCTGTACAGAAGGTGAATGGATCTTGGATTATTAAGATCTTAATAAGATATTGACTCCAATTGCAGCTGCTGTTCCACATGTCGTGTCTTCCCTGAAGTCAATCAACCCAGCTTCCTGGAATCTGGTATGCAGGTGTTTACCTGCAAATTGCCGTGCTCTCTGTGCCAATTTACAAAAGTCATAAGAAGCATACTTTTATGTGAAAAGATCACCTGCACAGTCTTGCCTCAGGGCTATGTAATTGTACTGCTCTCTGATGTAATGTGGTCCTAGTCCACAAATATCTTGATCATCTTGATATTGGAGTGTCACCTTGTTCATTGTATTATTATTATTTTTTTTTGCGGTACGTGGGCCTCTCACTGTTGTGGCCTCTCCCGTTGCGGAGCACAGGCTCCGGACGCGCAGGCCCAGCGGCCATGGCTCACGGGCCCAGCCGCTCCGCGGCATGTGGTATCTTCCCGGACCGGGGCACAAACCCGTGTCCCCTGCTTCGGCAGGCGGACTCTCAACCACAGCGCCACCAGGGAAGCCCTGTTCATTGTATTTTTGACATGAGGCTCTTAGGACTAGGATTGACAGAGAGCATCAAGTACTTTAAATGGCTTAGTAAGACATAAGTGAGTCAGAGATATACCCCAGAAAAATCCAGAGACCCACCACCTCAGTAAAGTTTAGAGGGTTCAGTATTCTGCAGCATATCATGGTATTCCCTTCAGTCGAAAAGACCAGTCAATGTACTCACACATCTATGACTACAAAAGAAGCACAATAATTTAGAAAACTTTTTGATTTTGAAAACAATATGTTCTTTATTTTTGTGTGCTAATATGACCCATGTGTGATTAACACAAATGGCTGCCCCATTTGAGTAGAAACAGGGAAGGAAAGTTCTGCAGTAAGTCCAACCTGCAACTCCAATTACTTTTCTGCTTGAGACTTAGGAGCTGGTACATGAAGTGTGTGTAAACATGGTTGTTATATGGAGTCTCTTATAAGCTCCTGTAGCAGAAGAACAGCAGAGACATCTATATTTTTGAGTAAGTCCATGTCCTCTTCTGAAAATATCTATCTCTTGTTGAGAAACAGCTCCAGGTTTGCTAGTGGGCCATCGTAGGGAATGAATGCTTAATCAGTGAGCACCAAGTGACTATGAAATTTGAGCTACTCATGAGGAAGTGTTATGTGAGTCTCTAGGACTTCAGGTTGGGTGCTCAGAGCAGTACTTTATCACCAAGTTGAAATGGTCTGTAAGAAATGAGGTTCCAGAAGGTCTAAAAAGCACAATTAAATTGCATGAGCACATGCTCCAGATTCCTTTGACAACTTCTCCTGCATTGTCTCTTCTCTCCTAACCCTCACCTGTGTTCTCATGGTCATTTCTTACATAACCAACTAAGTAAAGAGCAAAAACCTTGAACCTGACTTACAGATGTTCTTGCGTGATTTTCTGTGGCACCTGCTTGAAAAGTGGATGGCTGCAGGGTTTCAGCCTCACTTGGTTTTGGCCATGAAGAACAGTAGTGATGAGAAATTCCCCAAACGGGCAGAACTTCAAGCAGCACGTTTGGCTTTCACTTTGCCTCATATGAGAGATAACTCAGACATTGCACTGATTCATGGATAGTTGCTAGTAGCTTAGAACTGGATAGTCAGGGACTTCAAAAGAACAGAATTGAGAAATGGTGACAAGAAAGTGTGAGGAAGAGTTCTGTAGATGGACCCCTTGGAATGAGCACAGAGTGTGAAGGTATTTGTGTACTATGTATATGCTCACCAAGGACCATATATTTTCCAGGGGGCTCTCAATAACTGGGTGGATAAAAATAACACGTTCTCTGGATATCAGCCAGTTTCTGTCCTCAGTCTGCCTGGTAGGTCCATGTACAAATTGGCCCTGGGCACCGGGATGAAGGTTATGTATAGACACCGTAGTATGGACTTCTCTTCATTAAACCTGATCTAGCTACTGCTGTTGCTGACTGCTTAACTGTCCCAAAACAGAGACTGGTGTTGAGCCCTCATTATGGTGTAAGTTTTATTCCATCGGACTCCTTCCATTTTGGAAGGGGCAATGATTTATTCATACTGAAATAAAAGTAATTCCATAAGAAAACAAAGGTAAACATGGATTCTCTTAATTAGTTCTGGATTCTCTGCCCATTTTCTGGACTGATTAAATTTAAAGGCATTGATTCAATTTGTATAGGGAACACTAATTGTTCTTGGCATGCAGTCATAAAACAGTTATTTAAATTATTACTTGCAGACGCCTATAATCAAATAACTATAGAAGGCAAGGCTTCAGATGACCAAATATTTGATGCCATAGAACAATTTTGTGGAAATATTTAACTATTTATATTAACATAAACTGGGAAACAAATACAGCAATTGATCCTAAAGGATACCATTAGGGTTAAAAGACTATCAAGTTGGATAGACCAAATGCATCATCAGGGGCTAACCAACAGAGATTTTTAATTTAACACGTTAGCTTGAGAAAATGAGAGTGGCTCTAACAGGTTGTTTTTTTGGTTGACTGAAACCTGTAGCAAGTACGGCTTACACCAGATGAAGTTGAAATGTCAGAACTTCCTTGGTACACTGAGGAGAAAACTATTTAAAAGGCTTAGGGAGAGTGGGATAATAGAATGGACTTACGTTAAGATCTGCTCACCCACCTGCTAAAATATACCCACTGGGGGCACTCCAGAGAGCATTCCCTTCACCAAAGCTAAGAGAAATGTACATATTATTTATTATAATATAATATAATTTTACCAATAAGTATCAGTAAAATTATCACCCAGCATTGAAACTGGAAACTGACAAAACCTGATGTCAGTGTGTGTGGTTCTGTGCTGTCCTACTCCTTGCCTCTCTCCATCCAGGTTAACCACTTGCCTGATGTGTTCCTTATTCCATTTCTTTTCTAAATAATGGATTTCCTAGTGGGTATTATTTCTTTGAAATATTTTCGTACTTCCTCTTTTAACTCAATGTTATATTTGTGAGATGATCCCTATTTTGGTTGATGAATTCATTTTGACTGCTGTTGTAATATTCCTTTGTGTGACTAGATGGCACACAGTGTATTTAAGCATTCTCCCGTCCAATGGTTACTCTGTCTCCAGGCCTTTGTTATTAGAACACTGTTGCCTCAGCCACGGATGGATAGAATTCCTCATGTACATTTGTAAGAGTTTCTCTTGGGTATATATCTAAAAGAATAATCTTGGTTTCAGGTTTGTGAATAGTTAACTTTTTAGATAATCCAACTATTCCAAAGTGGCTGTATGACCACAAACCTGAATAAATTTTGCTTATCTGTATCCAGTCCATCACTTGGAATGCAAGACTTCTTTATTTTTGCCACTCAAATTAATGTAAAAACCATATCTCATAGCTTTCCTAATTTGTATTTTCTTAATTACTAATGATGTTGACCATCTCTTCAAATATTTAATGGCAAAAACTGTTTCCTTTTCTGTGAAACCTCTGTTTTTACTTTTGTCCATTTTTGTTGTTTTGCCTCTTTAATGAAAATTTATGGGAGATATTTGTATATATAGATATAGATATATTTTAGCCCTTTAATGTGCAATATTTTGTGATGGTTCCAAATTTAAGAAGTTATACTTAATCTTGCCATTTGCAACAACATATATGGACCTCAAGGGCATTTTGCTAAGTGAAATAAGTCAGAGAAAGACAAATACCATATGATCTCACTTATATATTAAAAAACACACACACACACACAAAAAACACAAGCTCATAGATACAGAGAAAAGATTGGTAGTTGCCAGAGGCAGGAGGTGGAGGGTAGTCAAAATGGGGGAAAAAGTTATAGTTAAATAAAATAACATGGAATTTTTGTCATAGTCTAGTAAATTACCTATTTTTAGTATTTCCTGGACATTTAAATTGAAACATTTACTCTGCTTTAGGACACAAGAGCATATATTTGGATTTTGCTTTTGGCCCAATCCTAGGGTCTTTGAATTAATACAGTAATTTAACTATTTGCACTTATTTTGTAAGTTATATGTACACAGAGAAAATTAACCATTTGTATTTGTTTTGTAAGCAAACAATACAAAAACCTTGATTTTAATTGAGTTTTTATGCTTTCTTAGTGTTTTTTTTTTTTATTCTACATAAATTTTTCCCCTGGTGATTTAGTAGACATCATATTTTGAATTCTACTGATAGATATTGTTAACTTTTCAATAACATACTGGGATCCACATTTCTCCTAAATATTAATTGAAATAGTTTCACAGTAAACACTGACAAACTAATCTTAACTAAAAAAATTAGCCCACTTTTATTTTTTTCTTACAGAATCACTGAGGTCCTCATAATAATGACCTTGAGTCATTAATATCCAGTCATGTTAATACCATCTGTTTAAGGAGGTAAAAATTTTCATTAGATAAAAAAATGTTATCAGAAAAATTAAAATAAAGACAAAATATTTGGGTTAAAAGTCACCTTTGTGTAACTGTTCATTCTGGGATAATGATGAAAAAATTAGTATGCTAATAAGCTTATCACATCCATATATAAACTGGTATTTGCTTAGCAAAACAAATATCTGAAGTCTTTGCAAGTTTCCACTAGTAACACTAGTGAATTCCATGAAATCTTTTGTAAACTATGGATAATTTTTGTTTAGCTTCAGAGTTCTGGGCTTGAGCAAAGCTCTCAAGTGTGATAATGTGGGCTTCTAGGATAAATGTTAAACTTGGCCGAGATGCTACATAAAGACGGAATATGTCATTTGACCTCTTGGTGACTCTCTGGCCTCATTTATAAATTGGAGTTTATGTTGAAACACTGCAGAGAGTATAATGAGGTAATTGGCTCCAGAGCTCTCCAGAGCACCCTCCAAACAGAGTATGAAAGACGCCTGGTGCCTGAACCAAACTATAAGAAAAATAACAGTGACAAGGAAACCTTTCAAATCTGAAGAATTAAAAATAGCTGATAGAATCTAGCAACTACTCAGAATGGTAACTTAAGATACAAGATCTGAAACAATGGCCAGCCTGTTTCTATACAGAATTAATTCCATGGTTTTCTATGAATGTTTACTGCACCTCTTTGCATCAATATTCTTTGCCCTCAAATTTCAACATAAAAAGAAACTATGAGCTTATTGACAGCTAACTTGGACATTGTCATGCAAACATCAACTTCTAGCTAATGTGATTTAAAAATTTTACTGTAAGTTAATTTGGGAACCAAAATGGCTATTATATATACAACTACTTTAGTCAGTATCTTAGTAATTGCATTATTCACTATTTGTTTTCCAAATACAGATAGACCTGTAAGAAGCAGGATGAATGCACATCCTTCAAAGTGATTTGTCAGAAGTACTGGATTGACCCAGTCTTTTAGTCAAATTTCATACACCTGAAGCATCAATATATGCATGGAAGAAAATGTTACCAGTGACTTTTAACACATTTTAAATTCTCTTTTGTACAAGAGCTGAAAAAAAGCTAGAAGACAGAGCTAAGATGACTCTAGGCTATTCTCATCCCATCTAAGAATGTAAATTTTTATCTGAATTGGTTTTTCCTGTTAAGCATTTCCTTAATCCATTTGAAAGTTCCAAGGAGTCTTTAAAATTCAAGAATTTGAGATCCTTTGTGACAGCAGCATTTTGAAAGCATGAAAGCTCTGTAATTGCTTTCTCTTTAGGTCTGGAAACTAACAGAATGCTTTGGAGTCAGAGCTAACAAAGAATGGAGCCTGACTTGGAATTTAGTGGAAAGGGTGTTTAGAAAGTGAATAAAATTGTAATTTATAAATTGCACAAAATTAGTTGGTGTGACTGTTTACATTAAATGTCTCCGGTGTCTTGCAGGTCAGGTGATACCCTCCAGCTTCCTGCAGTTTAAGAAAGATTCATATCATTCTTAACAAGTCTTGTTACAAAACATAATCCCAATTGCTTTGTGAAAGTTAAATAACAAGAATACAAAACAAAACAAAACCCCTGAGACAGCAGCCTTGAGAACAGTAAATTTTAAAATATACTTTTCTATGTAAAAACAAAAAGCAAGAAACAAAACACGCTAGGAATTGGTGAACTAAGAAAAGCTGGGAGTAAGACAAAGAGAGAAGGAGAAACAGACAGAGATACTCATACTCTGCTGAAGATGATGCTTGGTAAATACTACCTGGTGGGGATCATTGATAATTTGCTCTAGTTGGAGTGCCTGGCGCTTTGGGAGTTAGGGGCCCAGAAGCTAATGCTCACTGCTAAATGTTAGCAATTCAGCCCAAGTGCCCATGTTCTTAGGGATTTCTGTTACAGTATTATAGATTTCCCATCTCTTTTAGTGTGTGGTCACAGAGAGAGGATAGGAAGATCTGCTTTATAGTCAACACATTTTGTCCGGGTTCTAGGGTTCCCTGATCAAGCTGCCCGTCAGACAAACATTCAGTGAGCTCCTAATTGCCTCTAAGCTCATGTTACAAGTAATGGGAGAGTAATGAAAAAAAGGAAAGGTATAGTCCTTACCATTAACAATCTAATAGTTTAATAGGGAGGAGTACACATAGAACATGCCAAAGAAACAAGCTAAGCGAGTGTATTTTTATGTGTTTGGAAGAAAAGCTCAGGTAGATTCCGGTCTCACATGGTCTAGTGTGTTTGTGTGTATGGGAGTAGGGTTGTTTGGAGGTCTAGTTGGATATCTGTTCCTTATGGCCACCCCTCTCTGGGGGTCCTGGCATATTCGCTGCCTTGGGTGAGGATTTGCATTGAGGAGAGGGCATTTGAAATTATAAGGCACTTTAGGTGGGGTTGAGCAGGAGTGGGAGTTGAATGCAGCCTGGGCAGAGCCACATGGCTTGGGCATCACTAGCATTGATCAACAAGAGATGTGCTGGCTCTTGTCAGGAGGAAGTCTCCTTTGGACCACAATGAGAAGGACTCCTATTAAAGCTCCTTAGTACTGGCGACTAATGGAAAGCTCTCTTACGTGGAGATTGTACCTCAAAGTGCTAGCCTGGCTCCCTGATAGGTATTGACAGAGAGAGGTTTTTTTTGTTTTTTTTAATAGTGTGCTTGGGGCACACTATCACCTATTCTGCCTTTTATTAATTTTATTTATTTATTTTTGCTGTGTTGGGTCTTTGTTTCTGTGCGAGGGCTTTCTCTAGTTGTGGCAAGCGGGGGCCACTCTTCATCGCGGTGCGCGGACCTCTCACTATCGTGGCCTCTCTTGTTGCGGAGCGCAGGCTCAGTAGTTGTGGCTCACGGGCCCAGTGGCTCCGCGGCATGTGGGATCCTCCCGGACCAGGGCTTGAACCCGCGTCCCCTGCATTAGCAGGCAGATTCTCAACCACTGCGCCACCAGGGAAGCCCCAGAGAGAGGTTTTGTGAAGAGCTAGGTGACTCTTTGAGTAGGTCATGTTCCTGGTCACTTGGTCGGTCCATGTGGGATCCTCTAGTCAGGACTCCTACCCCTCTGCCTGACATGTTTCTTCCTTTCCAACCAGACTTTGACACATTTATCTAGTTTCCAAGGGAAAAAGAAAACACCCTTGCTGATCAGCAATTTAAAATCTTTTCATCATTATTGTTTCACAAGTGGACTACTGTTCTTGAAAACAAAAGCCAAGAATCTGACTTTTTAAAAGTTTATTTATTTATTTATTTTTGCCTGCATTGGGACTTTGTTGCAGAGCGCAGGCTTTCTCTAGTTGCGGTTAGCAGGGGCTACTCTTCGTGGCGGTGCGCAGCCTTCTCATTGCAGTGGCGTCTCTTGTTGCGGATCACGGGCTCTAGGCAGGCAGGCCTCAGTAGTTGTGACACGTGGGCTCAGTAGTTGTGACTCACAGGCTCTAGAGCACAGGCTCAGTAGTTGTGTTAGTTGCTCCGCTGCATGTGGTATCTTCCAGGACCAGGGGCTGAACCCGTGTCCCCAGCATTGGCAGGCGGATTCTTAACCACTGTGCCACCGGGGAAGTCCAAGAATCTGACTCTTTTATTCCCTTGGTCTCCTGTAAAGAAATTTTGTTCTGAAACAATGGAATGATTCCTAACCTTAAAGAAGGGAGTGTCATGGTGCAGTAGAAATTAAGGGAAGAATACACTGATTGATTAATAAATACATTATCCTACTATGGTATATTGAAGTAGTTCTTATATCTACGTGATTAAAGAACAGGGCATTTCCCATAAAGAACAAAGAGACAGGTATAGTGAGATAAAAAAATCAATGAGAAATCAGGAGGTCTGGCGTCTTGTTTCAGCATATGTGTTGCATGACCTGGGGTAAAGTGTTTAATGTCTATAAATTCTAGAATCTCTCCCTTAAAAAACATGTGTAAAAATACACATTTTGTCTACTACCTGGGAGGTGGTACTGTATTGTAGTTACAGGAATTTAAAGTGTCTCTCTAGTTTTTTAGTCTCTACCACTTAGCTATGAAATTTGCCAAGTTACTCAATCTTCCTAAGCCCCAGTTTCCTCAACAGAGTTGTGCTTAGGACTGAATGATATCATGTTATATATACCTTTGACACATAAATAATTGAATAATTTTAAGCCATTGTTGCTACTACTGTCTCACCTTCATGTGAGTAGCAAATGGGTTCACAAGAAAAAAAAATGATGTAAGCTATAAGATGCCATACAATCATTTTTTAGACATTTTTATTGGTTTTATTCCCCTTAACATCAATTTTATACCATCATGTGTTTGTAAACTTAGGCTATAGCATTTGGTTTTTTTCCCCTTGAACATGACTCAATTTTATCATTACGAACATCTACTACCATATGATGCTAACTTGCACAGCAGCTCTGATTATTTTTGAGTTTGTTTAATGCTCTCCCATGTTTTGGCTATTGTAAATAATGCCATGGTGAACAGAGACACAAATGTCAATTTGAGATAGAGGTTTCATTTCCTTCAGATATACACCCAGAAGTACAATCCCTGGATCACATGGTAGTTCTATTTTTAATTTTTTGAGGAACCTCTATACTATTTTTCATAGTGACTGCACCAGTTTAAATTCCCACCAACAGTACACTATGGTTTCCTTTTCTCCACATCCTTGTCAGCACTTGTTAGCTCTTTTGTTTTTGACAATAGCAATTCTAACAGATGTGAGATGTTTTGATTTGCATTTCTCTGTTGATTAGTGATGTTGTATACCTTTTCATGTATCTATTGGTCATTTTAATATCTTCTTTGGAAAAATGTATATTTAGGTCCTTTGCCCATTTTTTAATTGGATTATTCGGTTTTATGTTATTGAGTTGCATGAGTTCATTATATTTTTTGGATACTAACCTCTTATCAGACATGTATTTTGCAAATATTTTCTTCCATGAGTGCACTTTTCATTTTGTTGATCATTTCTTTTGTTGTGCAGAAGCTTGTTTGATATAGTCACACTTGTGGATTTTTGCTTTTATCGTCAAAAGTTTTTTCCCTATTTTTTTCTAGGAGTTTTATGGTTTGGGGTCTTATGTTTTAGTCTTTAATACATTTCGAGTTAAATTTTGTGAGTGGTATAAGATAGGGGTTTCGTTTCATTCTTTTGCATATGAATATCCAATTTTCCAGCACTGTTTATTGAAGAAACCATCTTTTCTCCATTGAGTATTCTTGGCTCCCTTGTCAAATATCAAATATTGGTTGACTCTATGTTTGTGGGTTCATTTCTCGGCTTCTGATTCTGTTCCATGGGTCTGTGTGTCTGTTTTTATGTCAGTACCATACTGTCTTTTTTTTTTTGGCTGTGTGGTGTGGCATGCGGGATCTTAGTTCCCCAACCAGGGATCGAACTTGTGTCCCATGCATTGGGAGCTCAGAGTTTTTAAACCACTGGACTGCCAGGGAAGTCCCAGTACCATACTGTTTTAACGACTGTAGCTTTGTATTATAGTTTGAAGTCAGGAAGTGTGATGCCTCCAGCTTTGTTCTTTTTTCTCAGGATTGCTTTGGTTATTTGGGGTCTTCTGTGGTTCCACATGAATTTTAGGTTTTTTTTTTCTATTTCTGTAAAAATGTGATTGGAATATTGATAGGAATTGCATTGAATCTGTAGATTATTTTGGGTGGTATGGACATTTTAATAATTTAATTCTCCCAATTCATGAACACAGGATATCTTTCCATTTATTTGTGGCTTCAGTTTCTTTCATCAGTGTCTGATAGTTTACAGATTTTTTTTACCTCCTTGGTTAAATTTATTCCAAGTATTGATATTTTATTCTTTTTACTGCTGTTGTAAATGGGATTATTTTCTTTATTTCTTTTTTTAGATAATTCATTGTTGGTATATAGAAATGCTACTGATTTTTGTATGTTGATTTCATATCCTGAAACTTTACTGAATTTGTTTATTAGTGCTAAGAGTTTTTTGGTGGCGTCTTTAGGACTTTCTATATATAAAATCATTATCACCTTCTTCATTATTCCTTCATTATTATGCCCAACGAACAGCAGGGCAGGGATTGCAGCCAGCTGCCCAGACACCCAGGCCCATCTGTCTGTTCCACACAGAACCCTTCATGTGCCCTGCATGTCATCTACGAATAGAGACAATTCTTCTTCCTTTCTAATTTGGATGCCTTTTATTACTTTTTCCTGCCTAATTGCTCTGGCTAGAACTTCCAGTACTATGTTGAATAGGAGTAGCAAGAGTGGGTGTTCTTGTTTTGTTCCTGATCTTAGTATTATGTTGAGGTACATTCCTTCAATACCCAATTTATTGAGAGGGTTTTTTTAATCATGAATGGATGTAAAATTTTATAAAATACTTTTGCTGCATCCATGAGATGATCAGTGACATTTATCTTTCACTCTATTAATGTGATAGATCACATTTATTGATTAATACATGTTCAACAGTCTTTGCATCCCAGGGATGAATCTCACTTGATCATAGCGTATGATCTTTTTAACATGCTGTTGAATTCAGTTTGCTAGTATTTTATTGAGAATTTTTGCATCTGTGTTCATCAGGGATTTGGTCTGTAGTTTTCTGTAGTTATAAAATTTTTTTCCTTGTAGTGTCTTCTCTGGCTTTGGTATCACGATAATGCTGGCCTAGTAAAATGAATTTTGGAGTGTTCCCTCTTCTTCAGTTCTTTGGAAGAGTTTGAGAAGAACTGTAGTTACTTCTTTAAATGTTTGGTAGAATTCCCCAGTGAAACCATCTGGTCCTGGACTTTTATTTGTTGGGAGGTTTTTGATTACTGATTCAATCTTCTTGTTATTGGTCTATCCAGATTTTCTGTTTCTTCATGAGTCAGTCTTGGTGGGTTGTATGTTTCTAGGGATTTATCCATTTCTTCTATGTTGTCCAGTTTGTTGGCATATGGTTGTTCACAGTAGTCTCTCATTGAGAATGGATGGATAAAGGAAATATTTTATATGTATTTATATGTTTTAATATTTACATATTTTATATTTAAATATATTTATATATATACACATACAAATATGTGTATATATATGTATTCAGACGTAAAAATAAGGACATCTTATCATTTGTGAAAACATGGATGAACCTTGAGGGCATTATGCTAAAGGTAGGCAGAGAAAGACAAATGCTGGATGATTTCACTTACATGTGGAATCTAAGTCCAGACTCATAGAAACAAGAGCAGATTGATGGTTTCTAAGGGCAGGGGTGAGAGTGGGGTAAGAGGAGAAGGATACAAACTTCTCATTATAAGGTGAATACATTCTGGAGAGATACTATACAGCATGGTGACTGTAGTTAACAATACTGTACCGTATGTTTAAAAGTTGCTAGAAGAGTAGATTTTAAAAGTTCTCACCAAACTCGTAAAACAAAAATATCTAACTGTATGAGGTGATGGTTGTGTTAACTAACCCTATTATGGTAATCATGTTGCAATATATACATATTTGAAATCATTACATTATAGACCTTAAACTCACAATTTTATGTCAATCATATTTCAGTAAAGCTGGAAAAAATTAAAAATAAAAATGCCTTCCCTTCTGCAGTTGAACTATTAGCTGTTACTTCCCAGGGCTGTCCTTTTTAAAATCTCTGATGGTCAGACCCACCCTTTTTAGCTAGCCACTTCCAATAATATGTTTAGAAAATTAGATCATTGACTTGTTTTAGAGTTTTGTATTAAAGAAGAATAATAATCTCTGTGTAGAGATAGAGATCAAGGACTTCTTTTTTAATTTAGAGGGTATTTTTCTGTTTGTTTATTTGTTTGCTTTAAGAAGCTATACTGCTTCCTTTGGTTTTCTTATATGCTGATCCCAGATTGATGACTTAATCATCATAATAGGTTGTTAAAATGGAACTCTTTACATCTTGGTTTTAGTTATATCACCAAGAACATAATTGGTAAGGACTTTACTATTCTAAAGCAAGGGGCTAGGTTACATATGCTAGAAGCAGGTTTTGTAATTGTTTTCTTTTAAGCTGGGATTGAAGAGGCTGAAAGAGAAGTTTTAATCCGAAGAGAGAATTTTATTCGGTGGAAGTTGTTAGAGAACAGCTGTTCTGTATTAATTTCCTATTGCAGCTGAAATAAATCACCACGAATTTAGTGGCTTAAAACAACACTAATTTATTCTCTTACAGTGCTAGAGGTCGGAAGTCTAAAATCCAGGTGAGGTCCAGCCGCATTCCTCCCGGAGGCTCTCAGGGAACAATCTGCTCCTTTGCCTCTCCCAGTACCTAGAAGCCGCCTGCAGTCCTTGGCTGTGGCTCCTTCCTCCATCTCCAAAGCCAGTGGCGTAGCATCTTCAGATCTTCCTCTTTGTACCTTTTCTTCCATCATCATTTTGCCTTCTGTGTTTTGGACCCTACTGACTGACTCTTCTTCTTATAAGCACCTGCATGAAGACATTGGGCCCCACCAGATAATACAGGATAATCTCGCCTCTTAAGACCCTTAATTTAATCACATCTTCAAAGTCCCTTTTGCCAGGCTAGGTAACATGTCCACAGGTTCTGGGGGTTAGGACATGGATAAATCTTTGGGAGGCTATTCTGTCTACTCTACCAGTGAAGGAAGGTAACCCAAGAACCCACTGAAGTACCAAGAAAGGAAGAATCAACTTTAAAGAAGGCCAGGCTAAGATAAGACTGGCACCAGCTCAAAAGAGTAAAAATCAAGAATATTTATTGTTTCTTACTGCCCTTTACTTCTCTTTCCATGACTCCAAGGATAAGAAACTTCTTTTGGCAAGCTGGGGAGGAGGGGAGAAATACAGGCTGGGGAAATAGGAAAGAAGTGAGTCATCTCCTTTTCCTCTCCTGCTGTAAAATTCTCACCTAGAACCATGTTGAGTACAGGGAGAGGGGAGCTTTTATTGCTAATGAAGTTCATAGTTGATCATTATTGTGGAATGGATATTGTAGTTGGTAACTTAAAGTTACTGGAGGATTCTTTTTTATTATCTGAGAGTGACCAGGCAAGTTATGCCCAGGACTCATCTAAAGGTGTTAACAAATTGGCCCGACAAAGTGGATTTAAATAAGCAGTGCCAGTGGGGAAGAAGATGGCAGAATTAAGCTGTTTCCTTACTGAACTTTGAAAGTTATGTTTCTTCAAAATGATGGTTATATAATGTAATCCTAACATTAGTTGTTTAAGTACGTAAAAATCTGACAATCAAAAGATGAAAAAGGTTAGCTAGTGATTGGACAGTTAAGAAGGCATTATCTGGAACTAGAGTTGGAAATTTTAATTCCTGAATTTTTCAAGGCTAAGACATGCTTTAAATGGCAAGAAAAGAGAAAGAAGTGAACCTGGAAACTGTAGCGAAGTAATTGCTGACAGTGCAAGCAGAAATAGAAACAATTGAAGTGGCAAGACATGGAACCACTGATAGCCATATAAAGTGACAGTAAAGCCCAGAAATTGCCACTGGGGAAAAGAGAAGAAAATGTATTAATAAAGACGGAAATATAGTTTGGCGGCATTTAATGAAAGGGCACACTTAAACATCGTCCTGATGTTCAGGTCACACAATAAAGGCATGTCAGTGAAATAGCATACCTCTTCTGACTAGTCCATGAAGGACCACTTCTCTCTCTTATCTGTTATCTCTGAAATCTTCACTGTTCTACAGCACAATACTACACTGATGTTCATTACATCTTGACCTCATAAAAAAGGTTACTTTTTTTTAAAGTGCACCATTTTCTATGGCAGGAACATGAATAACACATTTTACAAAGATTGACGTAAAAAAATTTTTTTTTCAAATAAAAGAGCTGTTTCACCATAGTAATAAGCAGCCTCCAATATGTCTCCCAGTGATCCTACTGTCCTGGTATTCTTGCCCTCCCTCATTGAATCAGGGCTTGCTCCAAGTGACCAGTAGAATAAAGTAGAAGTGGTGATGTGTGATTTTGGAGGCTCAAAGGCATTGCAACTTCTGCCTTGTTCTTTTGGATTACTTGCTCTGGAAGCCAGTCGCTGTGCTGTGAGAATACCCAAGCAGCCCTGTGGAGAGGCCCATGTGTAGAGGAACTGTGGTCCCAGTCGACAGCCAGCACCAATTTTCCAGGCCCTTGAACAAACCACATTGGAAATGGACCCTCCAAGCCGTGTGATAACCGCAACCCCACTCAATATCTAACTATAAGTCTCATACTATATCTTGAGACATAACCACCAATTGAACCACGACCTAATTCATGATCCACAGAACTGTGAGAGATTATAAATGGTTGTTGTTACTTTAAACCACTATATTTTGATGGTGATTTGTTACATAACAATAAATAATGAGTATATTCACCCTTAAAAAGCAAAATATCAATCAGCTGTGCAACTAATAGATATTATATAATTTATCCTTCAAATATTTCAGCTGACTAGCTGGTAATGTAATTACGTTTCATTTATTTTTAATATTGATTTCATTGCATGGCTTAATCTATTCTACGAAAGGATTGAATGGTAGCCGATGGGAGAAAAATATCCACAAGCCCTCAGACTATACCAATGGTCACCAAACTGTTTGATGTATCATTGAGCATTTCTAATCTGTTTAAATAAGTGCTTTGTTTCAGCAGGAAAAACATTAAATGTCTAGAAAAGAAAGACTGGATTTTTTAAAAAAATGTATTTCAATTCCTGCAAAAAAGATAGTGAGAGATACACACATACATTATGATATAACACACGCACACATATGTATGTGTTTGTATATGGTATATTAATATAACTTAGTTTTCCCCTGTGGACTCTCCTCACAATGGTTTGGACTATGTGTGATACAGTATGAGGAGAAAAGAATAGCAGATAGTTCAGTTAAATACAACGCAGAGCAAGTAATTCATCATTATGTAGCAATTACCCTTTAATTTTTTTCCCACCCCTCTAAGGGGAACACAAATCAGTTCATTCTGAGAGTGGAACAACCTGATTATCTCATACTAGATCCTCTCTTTTGTTATTTTTAAAAAAATAAACATGCATAGTCTCCTTCCACCTCCCTCCCCATTTGTAAAACAGGTTTTATATTTTCCTTCTGTGCTTCATCTCTCCCAAAATTTTGATGCCAGACCAAGAGATCCATAGCAGTGGATGGTCCAGAGTGGTTGTATCCATTTTCAAAAATTTATAGATAGCTTTGATATAGTTCACAAATATTTTCTCCCAGCTCAATTAATACATGAGCAAATCATTTATATTCAACACATCATTTATCATAGTCTTAAACAATTACTTGGTATATTTAAAATAGATAACCAACAAGGACCTCCTGTATAGCACAGGGAACTCTGCCTAATACTCTGTAATAACCTAAATGGGAAAAGAATTAGAGAAAGAATAGATACATGTATCTGTAGGGCTGAGTCGCTTTGCTGTGCACCTGAAACTACACGGCGTTGTTAACTATGCTCCAATGTAAAATAAAATATTTTTTAATTTTAAAAATGGAAAAAAAATACTTGGGACTCAAAGAAAATATTTATTTGAATAGAAAATATGAATTTTAATCAATTACATTATTGAACTTTTATAATATACAAGTACATATCAAAGTACTTTGAGGATACAACATATTTAACGTGGTTTTCTGGGGATTCACATTCTAATAGTTGATACTACCTATAGATGTAAGACAAGTTAAATAACATTATAAATTTTATTTCAGCATGTAACAGTCATACAAAAGATGTTAAAGATCATGCATGGTTATTTTTAAATCAAATGAGAAACTTAAAAAATCTGAATGGTAGTTTATATCTTGAAATAAATTTTTCTTTACTTTTTCATGTGATCTTTTTTTGAATGCATTTTTAGAAAACTAGGTAAATACTAAGAAAAATTTTATACCAATTATTTTGTTCCCAGTCATTTAAGCTGTTTAATTTTACTCTATTCAACTAACATTTTTGTTTGAAGAAAACTTTCTTCCTTTTGATTGCAGTGAATGATGTCCCAGTTGTATGTTGGTTTTATTTATTTATTTTAAAAAAAATTATTTTTTTTAATTTTTAATTTTTTAAGAATATTTATTTGGCTGTGTTGGGTCTTAGTTGTGGCACGCGGGCTTTCTAGTTGTGGTCCGCAGGCTCAGTAGTTGCAGCGCATGGGCTTAGTTGCCCCACGGCATGTGGGATCTTAGTTCCCCGACCAGGGATCGAACCCGTGTCCCCTACATTGGAAGGCAGATTCTCAACCACTGGACCACCAGACAAGTCCCTGTTGGTGTTATTTAACTTATCAGTGGAACAGTGATTGACAGTAGTGCTCAGTTTAGGTTCAGAGAAATGACCCAGAGACTGCTATGGGACTGGGGCAAGAGAAATCAGAGCAGTCGGAAAGAGCCCAGTCAGTTGAGTAGCTTTGGAAATACTTGGTCATAGACAAAATTCATTGGCAACCAAACTCACTTTCTTCTGATTGAAACTTATACTATAAACTCCTAGAGTTAAACTTGTATTTTTATTCTAACTCTGCCACTGACTGGCTGCTTGATTTAGAGCACATTTATTAACTATTTTCACCCTTCTGCAAATCTGTAAAATAGGTTAATAACATCAACCTAACAGTTTATTGAGAGGATTAATATGCAACATATTTAAAGCCTTTGTCATGACACAAAGTTCTTCAGAAAATGGTAATTTACTTTTTCTCCTTCTGAAGCTTTTAGATTACTAAAGTCTCAGTTATAAAGGATGTACACTGAATAAAATAATTTATAGTATCAATTTTTTAAAAATTCCAAAGAGTATGTTAACAGCCAGTAGCCTTATATTTTCTCAATACAACTAAACAATTCTTTAGAGTGAGATGGATCAGTTATGTCCTTATAGTGATCTTGGGTGCCAAATTCTATTTATTAATAATTGCTGTTTGGAGTGCTATGTGCAAAGTGATTCAGAATAAATGTTTATATTAATTTCAAAGGCTGAGAGAGAATTTTCTCAGTGTAGCTAAAAATGTTTAGAGGAATATTATAAGACAGTAGACAATAGTCACTAATGATACTATCTCCTGTTTTGAAACAGTGGTTTGATTAAAGAAAAACAGGGAGGGAGAGGTAGAGCTGGGCTGAAATCTACTCACATCCATGACAGATGTAGTCTCCTAGAAGGATTTGGGGGTTTTACAATTAAATGCTTTACCCTGCTGTGGAGATTAATATTCACCTGCTCGTTTTTGTCTTTTCTAGAGAATGTCTCTAAATTTGTTCTCACCCTTGTTTTGCAGCATATGTTACAAAAAACTATATACTTCCAAGTAGTTTGCAGGTGGTAGGGGCTCTGTTCATCAACCTGTGCTTTCTCAATCTCTGTATTTGCAAGGTTCCCAGAGTTACTGTAAGCATTTTAGTTCAAAGGTAGGCTCCAAATGATTTGGGTTTGGCCAGGCTGAGGTGAGAAACCTGCCCAGTCCAGGGCTGGCCCTGGTGGGTTCTCCTAAAATTGGAATTGGTTCTATATAGATTCTGCTGTGTTTAATGGTATACCCCAACTTTGTTCAACTTTCAGCTACAACAGATCAAGAATATGAAAACTACCTGCATTATATAAACCTGCAATTGTAGATTTTTAAACTACCAAATCAAAAGGGAATCAAAAAGCTAGACATGATTTATACCATTTACTTTATTCCTGTCTGATGATATTCATCTGCTTATCACTTTTATATGCTAAATAATTAAACCTCTGCTTTTCAAATTACCTCTAGACACTCCCTCTCTCTCTCTCTCTCTCTATATATATATATACACATACATACACATATACACACACATACACACACACATATACACACAATGGAATATTTCTCAGCCATAAAAAAGAATGAAATTCTGCCATTTGTATTGACATGGTTGAACCTAAGGTATAATGCTTACTGAAATAAGTCAGAGAAATCAAATATTCTGTTATCATTTACATGCGAAATCTAAAAAATAAAACAAATGAATATAACAAAAAAGAAACAGACTCACAGATGTAGAGAATGTAACTAGTGGTTACCAGTGGGATGGGGGAGGGGTAATATAGCGGTACGGGATTAAGTGACACAAACGGCTATCTTGTAAAATAAATAAGCAACGAAGATATATTGTGCAGCACAGAGAAATATAGCCATTATTTTGTAATAACTTTAAATCAAGTATAAGCTATAAAAATACTGAATCTCTATGTTGTATACCTGAAACTAATTTTGTAAATCTATACTTTAATAAAATATATATTTAAATTTATAAATATATATTTATAAACATATTTATACCTTTATTATTAATGTGCATTCATTAATAGTAATAATTTATTAATGTAATAGAATTTTAATGTTACTAATTAATAATTTACATGTACTTAAATATTTACTTTAAATTAGTTCCAAACTGGCACTGTCTAATATGGCAGACACTTGCCATATGTAAATAATTAAAATTAAATTAAATTTAGAATTGAAAACCTAAATTGCACTAATCTCAATTCAGATGCTCAGTAGTGGCGACTCACGGACTGTGCATATTTGGAACATTTCTATCATTGCAGGAAGTTCTATTAGATAGCTCTTGAAACTGTACTCTGAAGAATTACTGAATCTTTATATTATAGTCCATGCCTCCTTTAGGAGATAGTCAGATAATGACAATGATACTTCTAACGAAGTATTCTGAATAGTAATATGAAAAGGATAGTTTAGAAAGTAACTGAATAAAAGACAGACAAAGGCAGGGAGGGAGGAAGGAAGGAAAGAAGGAAGGGAGGGAGGGAGGGAGAGTTGGAGGGAGGAAGGGGAAACTTTCTATGTATCAATGCCTTTCTCACATATAGTACCGTATTAAATTTTAATGACAAACGTGGGGACTAAGCTTGTTTGAATCCAAGTAAAATACTCCCTTCTCTAATATTCAGCAGCCTCCTTTGGGATAACGTAATTTTGTGCCACTGAACTGGTTTGTTAGGCTGTGACTATGTAACCATAACATAACCTTATTGGGAAAAAAAGAAATAATATTGGTTAGTTCTCCTTCCTGGGTTACATTTTTATGACTACACCAAGGTCAGTGACCTGGTATTACCACTTGCAGAATGTTAATTAAGATAGCCCATGGATACAATAAAAATTTTCATACTCCTTATGGTCATGTAGACATGACCTAAAAGTTAATTTCTCTAAGTGGACATTTCTCTGTAAGAGTATAGCTCTAAAATAATATTACTACTTCAAATTAGTCATAGGAGTATCATATGATTTTGTGTAATTCATGATGAATTAATGGCCTAGGGAAATTTCACTTCCAGCTTCCTCTGATAAGCATAGTCTGAGCCTCATAGGTATAGAGCAAACAATTTTTCATGAAGTAGACATTATGATAAATTTCCTTTACCTTAGCTTTTATACCTGCATAATTATTCCACACTTTTAATACATCTGAGATTAAGGATCTGTTTGCAGGATTTGAGACAAGTTTAGAGGACATAAACTTACAAAGAAGTCCAGTTAAATGTGCTGTGTGATGTTTGAAATATGCATAGGAAGATATATTAAGGAAAAGATAATATTTTTAAAATCATTGCTTCTTAAAGCATAGGGAGTGATTTTGTGAGGATTATGTTTCTGAGCAGTGTTAGGTTTGGGCAAAATTTGATGACGGTGAATTCTATTTTCTAATATGTTTTTCCTCATTCTTTTTATACGTTTTCTGAATCCTCTTATTTAATTTTTAATTTTCCTTTAATTTTCTTTAATCTCTCTACCTCTGCCCAAAGATGACAGGTGTCTCAGGCTGCCCATAGGTGACTCAGAGCTTTTTACTTCTTCTCTGTACAGATTTATTACACTTGTTTTCAACTCATCAGCTGGGTTCATCATTTGGGTTGTTGCTGCTTTTTTTAGCTATGATGGATAATGCTGCAACGGACATTCATTTACAGTTAAACATAGTTTTCAGTTTTGGAGGGCATATACCTAGGAGTGAAATTGCTGGATAATATAGTAACTCTTTGTTTACCTTTTTAGGAACTGCCCAAGTGTTTTCCAAAGATTATGATGGTTCCAATTTATCCATATTCTCATCAACACTTCTTATTGTCCTTCTTATTTTTTTATTTTAGTTGCAATACTGGGTTGAAATAGTATATCATTGTGATTTTGATTTGCATTAACCTAATGATATTGAGCATCTTTTAATGTGTTTACTGACCATTTGTGTATCTTCTTTGTAGAAACACCTATTCAAACCCTATGACCATTTTTTAATTGGGTTATATTTTTATGTTTAAGTTATGATAATTCTTTATATATTCTGGTTACTAGATTCTATCAGATATATGATTTGCAAACATTTTTTTCCCATTCTGTGGATTATCTTTTCACTTTCTTGATGGTACCTTTTGAAACACAAAAGTTTAAAATTTTGATGAAGTCCGATTAATTTTTTCTTTTGTCTCATCTTTGTGCTTGTGCTTTTGGTGTCTCAGAAACCATTGCCTAATCCAACTTAATGAAAATGTATGCCTAGGTTTTCTATTAAGATTTTTATAATTTTTTCTCTTAGGTTTAGGTATTTGATTCATTTTGAATTAATTTTTGTATGTAATTTCAAGTAGAGGTTCAACTTCATTCTTTCATATGTGGATATAAAGTTGTCCTAGCACCATTTATACAAAATACTTTTCTTTCTCCTTTGAATTGCCTTGGCACTCTTGTCACAGATTAATTAACCATAAGTGTAAGGGTTTACTTCTGAGCTCTTGATTCTGTTTAATTAATCTATATATCTACCCTTATGCCATACAACATTGCCTTGATTACCGTAGCTTGGTAATAAGTTTTGAAATTGGAAATGGAAAATGTGAGTCATCCAAATTTATTCTTTTTTTGAAAGACTGTTCTGGTTATTCTGGTTATTTTGAATCCCTTTAATTTTCATATGAATTTTAGAATCAGTTTGTCAATTTAAAAAAAAGCCGAGTTTGACTTTAACATAGGTTGTGTTGAACCTGTAGATCACCTGGGGGAGTATAACCATTTTAACAATATTAAGCTTTCCAGTCTATGAACATAGGATACCTTTTGGTTTGTTTAGGTCCTCCTTAATTTCTGTCAACAATGTTTTGTAGTTTTCAGTGTACAAATTTTTCACTTAAAAAATTTTATTTTTAAATATTTTATTCCGGGGCTTCCCTGGTGGCGCAGTGGTTGAGAGTCCGCCTGCCGATGCAGGGGACACGGGTTTGTGCCCCGGTCCTGGAAGATCCCACATGCCGCGGAGCGGCTGCGCCCGTGAGCCATGGCCGCTGAGCCTGCGCGTCCGGGGCCTGTGCTCCGCAACGGGAGAGGCCACAACAGTGCGAGGCCCGCGTACGGCAATATTTTATTCCATTTGTTGCTATGATAAATAGACTTGTTTTCTTAATTTCATTTTTACATTGTTTGTTGCTAGTGCAAAGCAATACAGTTGATTTTGTACGTGATCTTCTATCCTGCAATGTTGCTGAAAATATTAGCTCTAATTAGTCTTTTATAGCACATGCTCATTATTTTTTTTTAAACATCTTTATTGGAGTATAATTGCTTTACAATGGTGTGGTAGTTTCTGCTTTATAACAAAGTGAATCAGGTATACACATACATATATCCCCATATCTCCTCTCACGTGCGTCTCCTTCCCACCCTCCCTATCCCACCCCTGTAAGTGATCACAAAGCACCGAGCTGATCTCCCTGTGCTATGCAGCTGCTTCCCACTAGCTATCTATTTTACATTTGGTAGTATATATAAGTCCATGGCACTCTCTCACTTCATTGCAGCTTATTCTTCCCCCTCCCCGTGTCCCTAAGTCCATTCTGTACATCTGCGTCTTTATTCCTGTCCTGCCCCTAGGTTCTTCACAACTATTTTTTTTTTTTTTAGATTCCATATATATATGTGTTAGCATACGGTATTTGTTTTTCTCTTTCTAACTTACTTCACTCCATATGACAGACTCTAGGTCCATCCACCTCACTACAAATAACTAAATTTCGTTTCTTTTTATGGCTGAGTAATATTCCATTGTATATATGTGCCACATCTTCATTATCCATTCATCTGTCGATGGACACTTAGGTTGCTTCCATATCCTGGCTATTGTAAATAGAGCTGCAATGAACCATGTGGTACATGACTCTTTTTGAATGATGGTTTTCTCAGGGTATGTGCCCAGTAGTGGGATTGCTGGGTTGTATGATAGTTGTATTTTTAGTTTTTTAAGGAAACACCATACGGTTCTCCATAGTGGCTGTATCAATTTACATTCCCACCAGCAGTGCAGGAGGGTTCCCTTTTCTCCACGCCCTCTCCAGCATTTAGTGTTTGTAGAATTTTTGATGATGGCCATTCTGACCACTGTGAGGTGATACCTCATTGTAGTTTTGATTTGCATTTCTCTAATGACTAGTGATTTTGAGCATCCTTTCATGTGTTTGTTGCCAATCTGTGTATCTTCTTTGGAGAAATGTCTATTTAGGTCTTCTGCCTATTTGTGGATTGGGTTGTTTGTTTTTTGATATTGAGCTGCATGAGCTGCTTGTAAATCTTGGAGATTAATCCTTTGTCAGTTGCTTCATTTGCAAATATTTTCTCCCATTCTGAGGGTTGTTTTTTCATCTTTTTTATGGTTTCCCTTGGTGTGGAAAAGCTTTTAAATTTCATTCGGTCCCATATGTTTATTTCTGTCTTAATTTCCATTTCTCTAGGAGGTGGATCAAAAAGGATCTTGCTGTGATTTATGTCATAGAGTGTTCTACCTATATTTTCTTCTAAGAGTTTTCTAGTGTCCAGCCTTACATTTAGGTCTTTAATCCATTTTGAGTTTATTTTGTGTATGGTGTTAGGGAGTGTTCTAATTTCATTCTTTTACATGTAGCTGTCCAGTTTTCTCAGCACCACTTATTGAAGAGGTTGTCTTTTCTCCATTGTATATTCTTGCCTCCTTTATCAAAAATAAGGTGACCGTATGTGTGTGGGTTTACCTCTGGGCTTTCTATCCTGTTCCATTGACCTATATTTCTGTTTTTGTGCCAGTAGAATACTGTCTTGAGTACTGTTGCTTTGTAGTATAGTCTGAAGTCAGGGAGCCTGATTCCTCCAGCTCTGTTTTTCTTTCTCAAGTTTGCTTTGGCTATTCAGGGTCTTTTGTGTTTCCATACAAATTGTAAAATTTTTTGTTCTAGTTCTGTGAAAAATGCCATTGGTAGTTTGATAGGGATTGCATTGAACCTGTAGATTGCTTTGGGTAGTATAGTCATTTTCACAATGTTGATTCTACCAATCCAAGAACATGGTCTATCTCTCCGTTGGTTGTATCATCCTTAATTTCTTTCATCAGTGTCTTACAGTTTTCTGCATACAGGATTTTTGTCTCCTAGGTAGGTTTATTCCTAGGTATTTTATTCTTTTTGTTGTAATGGTAAATGCGAGTCCTTCCTTAATTTCTTTTTCATATTTTTCATCATTAGTGTATATGAATTCAAGAGATTTCTGTGCATTAATTTTGTATCCTGCTACTTTACCAAATTCATTGATTAGCTCTAGAAGTATCCTGGTAGCATCTTTAGGATTCTCTATGTATAGTATCATGTCATCTGAAAACAGTGACAGCTTTACTTCTTTTCCGATCAGGATTCCTTTTATTTCTTTTTCTTCTCTGATTGCTGTGGCTAAAACTTCCAAAATTATGTTGAGTAATAGTGGTGAGAGTGGGCAACCTTGTCTTGTTCCTGATCATAGTGGAAATAGTTACAGTTATTCACCACTGAGAACGATATTGGCTGTGGCTTTGTCATATGTGGCGTTTAATGTGTTTAGGTAAGTTCCCTCTATGCCTACTTTCTGGAGGGTTTTTATCATAAATGGGTGTTGAGTTTTGTCAAAAGCTTTTTCTGCATCTATTGAGATGATCATATGGTTTTTCTCCTTCAATTTGTTAATATGTTTTATCACATTGATTGATTTGCATATATTGAAGAATCCTTGCATTCCTGGGATAAACCCCACTTGATCATGGTGTATGATCCTTTTAATGTGCTGTTGCATTCTGTTTGCTAGTATTTTGTTGAGGATTTTTGCATCTATGTTCATCGGTGATATTGGCCTGTAGTATTCTTTCTTTGTGACATTTTGTCTGGTTTTGGTATCAGGGTGATTGTGGCCTTGTAGAATGAGTTTGGGAGTGTTCCTCCCTCTGCTATATTTTGGAAGAGTTTGAGAAGGATAGGTGTTAGCTCTTCTCTAAAGGTTTGATAGAATTCACCTGTGAAACCATCTGGTCCTGGGCTTTTGTTTGTTGGAAGAATTTTAATCACAGTTTCAATTTAAGTGCTTGTGGTTGTTCTGTTTATATTTTGTATTTCTTCCTGGTTCTGTCTCAGAAGGTTGTGCAGTTCTAAGAGTTTGTCCATTTCTTCCGGGTTATCCATTTTATTTGCATATAGTTTCTTCTAGTAATCTCCCATGATCCTTTGTATTTCTGCAGTGTCAGTTGTTACTTCTCCTTTTTCATTTCTAATTCTATTGATTTGAGTCTTCTCCCTTTTTTCTTGATGAGTCTGGCTAATGGTTTATCAATTTTGTTTAGCTTCTCAAAGAACCAGCTTTTAGTTTTATTGACCTTTGCTGTCGTTTCCTTCATTTCTTTTTCATTTATTTCTGGTCTGATCTTTATGATTTCTTTCCTTCTGCTAACTTTGGGTTTTTTTTTGTTCTTCTTTCTCTAATTGCTTTAGGTATAAGGTTAGGTTGTTTATTTGAGATACTTCTTGTTTCTTGAGGTAGGATTGTGTTGCTATAAACTTCCCTCTTAGAACCGCTTTTGCTGCATCTGACAGGTGTTGGGTCATCGTGTTTTTATTGTCGTTTGTTTCTATGTACTTTTTGATTTCCTCGTTGATTTCTTCAGTGATCTCTTGGTTATTAAGTAGTGTATTGTTTAGCCTCCATGTGTTCGTATTTTTTACAGATTTTTTCCTGTAATTGATATCTAGTCTCATAGCATTGTTGTCGGAAAAGATACTTGATATGATTTCAATTTTCTTAAATTTACCAAGGCTTGATTTGTGACCCAAGATATGATCTGTCCTGGAGAATGTTCCATGAGCACTTGAGAAGAAAGTGTATTCTGTTGTTTTTGGATGTAATATCCTATAAATACCAATTAAGTCCATCTTGTTTAATGCATTTAAAGCTTGTGTTTCCTTATTAATTTTCATTTTGGATGATCTGTCCATTGGTGAAAGTGTGGTGTTAAAGTCCCCTTCTATGATTGTGTTACTGTCGATTTCCCCTTTTATGACTGTTAGTCTTTGCTTTACGTATTGAGGTGCTCCTATGTTGGGTGCATAAATATTTACATTGTTATATCTTCTTCTTGGATTGATCCCTTGATCCTTATGTAGTGTCCTTCTTCATCTCTTGTAATAGTCTATTTTAAAATCTATTTTGTCTGACATGAGAATTGCTACTCCATCTTTTTTTTGGTTTCCATTTGCATGGAATATCTTTTTCCATCCCCTCACTTTCAGTCTGTATGTTTTCCCAGGTCTGATATGGGTTTCTTGTAGACAGCATATATATGGGTCTTGTTTTTGTATCCATTCAGCCAGTCTGTCTCTTTGGTGGGAGCATTTAATCCATTTTCATTTAAGGTAATTATCGATATGTATATTCCTATTACCATTTTCTTAATTGTTTTAGGTGTGTTATTTTAGGTCTTTTCCTTCTCTTGTGTTTCCTGCCTAGAGAAGTTCCTTTAGTATTTGTTGTATAGCTGGTTTGGTGGTGCTGAATTCTCTTAGCTTTTGCTTGTCTGTAAAGGTTTTAATTTCTCCATCGAATCTGAATGAGATTCTTGATGGGTAGAGTGATCTTGGTTGTAGGTTTTTCCCTTTCATCACTTTAAATATGTCCTGCCACTCCCTTCTGCCTTGCAGAGTGTCTGCTAAAAGATCAGCTGTTAACCTTATGGGAGTTCCCTTGTATGTTATTTGTTGTTTTTCCCTTGCTGCTTTTAATATTTTTTCTTTGTATTTAATTGTTGATATTTTGATTAATATGTGTCTTGATGTGTTTCTCCTTAGATTTATCCTGTATGGGACTCTCTTTGCTTCCTGGACTTGATTAAGTATTTTCTTTCCCATATTAGGGAAGTTTTCAACTATAATCTCCTCAAATATTTTCTCAGTCCCTTTCTTTTTCTCTTCTTCTTCTGGAACCCCTGTAATTCGCATGTTTGTGCATTTAATGTTGTCCCACAGGTCTCTGAGATTGTCCTCAGTTCTTTTCATTCTTTTTTCTTTATTCTGCTCTGCAGTAGTTATTTCCACTATTTCACTTATTCATTCTTCTGCCTCAGTTATTCTGCTATTGATTTCTTCTAGAGAATTTTTAATTTCTTTAATGTGTTGTTCATCATTGTTTGTTTGTTCTATAGTTCTTCTAGGTCCTTGTTAAATGTTTCTTGTATTTTCTCCATTCTATTTCCAAGATTTTGGATCATCTTTACTATCATTACTCTGAATTCTTTTTCAGGTAGACTCCCTATTTTCTCTTCATCTGTTAGGTCTGGTGGGTTTTTACCTTGCTCCTTCATCTGCTGTGGGTTTTTCTGTCATTTCATTTTGCTTATCTTACTGTGTTTGGGGTCTCCTTTTCACAGGCTGCAGGTTCGTAGTTCCCGTTGTTTTTGGTGTCTGCCCCCAGTGGCGAAGGTTTGTTCAGTGGGTTGTGTAGGCTTCCTGGTGGAGGGGACTAGTGCCTGTGTTCCGGTGGATGAAGCTGGATCTTGTCTTTCTGGTGGGCAGAACCACGTCCAGTGGTGTGTTTTGGTTTATCTGTGAACTTATTATGATTTTAGGGAGCCTCTCTGCTAATGGGTGGGGTTGTGTTCCTGTCTTGCTAGTTCTTTGGCATAGGGTGTCCAGCACTTTAGCTTGCTGGTCGTTGAGTGGAGCTGGGTCTTAGCGTTGAGATGGAGCTCTCTGGGAGAGCTTTCACTGTTTGATATTATGTGGAGCTGGGAGGTCTCTGGTGGAGCAATGTCCTGAACTTGGCTCTCCCACCTCTGAGGCACAGGCCTGACACCCAGCTGGAGCACCAAGACCCTGTCACTCATGCGGCTGGGTGGTTCAGGGTCTCTTAGGAAGTGTAGACAAACTGTAGTCTGGGGTTACAGAAATCTCAAGCCCAACTGGGGTGGAAAATCTGCTTCTGAGCTCACTCATGTTGTTGGCAGTTTTCAGTTTCCAGCTGGCTGTTGGCCAGAGGCTCAGTTCTTCTACAAGTAGAACTCTTCATAGGGCTTGCTGTGTGGAGATTCTGACACACTTTTGCTTCTTCTTATTTGAGACTGACTGGCTGGGAACACAATCTAGCTGTCTCTTCCCTTATTAAGAGTCTCTCTCCATTGCCAGTATTGGGGGATCCAATTTCTATGGAAGCCTGCGCTCTGGAGTCCTGAGTTTCCACCATTGTCCACCATTATGAACTCTGAGACCTGGCATGCTTTGTATCATT
The DNA here is from genome assembly GCF_059928025.1 of Delphinapterus leucas. Taxonomy (NCBI): domain Eukaryota; kingdom Metazoa; phylum Chordata; class Mammalia; order Artiodactyla; family Monodontidae; genus Delphinapterus; species Delphinapterus leucas. The sequence continues at coordinate 85,204,741 of NC_143134.1, forward strand.
CTGCACATGCTCATTATTAATACTATTTTTAACACAGTATTTTGGATATAGTATTACTGACCTGTTTTAATAGTCATCAACCAATAAGATACTTAGTTTCATGATATAGTCAAGTCTGTATTATCTCTACAGTTATAATGTCTAAATTCTCAGAGGTTAAATTACTTATCTAAGTTCTCATGTATGGTAAGTGGTTGATCCAGGGTGGCAATGCACATGTGGCTCTCTTTCAGCTACATGTCCTTTCACTTATCTCTTCATATGTGTCAGGTTCCAACAGTAAAGTTGTGGGAATGGTATAGGACTAGGATATGTTGAAGGAGAGTCAATTTTGCTGCTGTTTACATAGTTCTCTGATAATCTAGAAGTGACACGACAAAAAGTTTTCTTCTAATAGTCTAATAACATGACAGTGACTGAGAGATCACAAAAGATCACTGGGATCAAATTCCCAAATCTCCAATTCACCTGATACTATCAAAATTTGAGCCTGTTCAACTTTTTTTGAACTAAGGTACTGTCTGTTTTAAGTCAGAAGCAAATTGACTTCATCTTGGAGATAAAAAGATACAGTTTATAAACATATATATATATTGCATAAAGATCCTGTTTTCAACCGTTCTGTAAGAATTATATTATTTCTTGACTGAGTGCATGTTGTACCAAAGAAACTAACATTTACCAGAAAAGATAAGCTCGAACTTTATGTCTATGGATTGTTAGACACTAATTTTCCTAGCAGAGTTTTATCCAGTCAGTGTTTCCAGAACATTATCTTGAACAAAACCCATGGTTTTACTGAAGCTACACAAGTCTTACCTTTGCTGTGAAACTACAAATACCATTCTGATTCAATACCTGCTAATAACTATTCCGTATTTATGGATATTAGATTCATGCTTAACACTAAAATTAGTTCAGCCCAAGGCATAAATGGACTACATTTGCTCCTTTTGTCTGTCATGCTAATTACTGCCAATCTCCATAGACTCGTCAAGCATTCAAACTGCCATTATAATCAGACTAAACATTACACGCACATGCACACACACACACACACACACACACAAACTCACAGGCTCAACCTAAGAAATGCATTTTTGTTTCACAATATTATGACGTTACTGAATGATGATGGATATTGCAAAAACTAAATGTGTAAAATATTATATGTTCCAATCCTTAGAATGCTGATTTTTGAATTTATACTGCGATATCCTAGAACATGAATATGGTTATGATATTTCTAGATGAAATCTGACATTTTCTGTTCCTATAATAAGCCTGTTAATGAAGCCCAGGGTGACTATGTATATGATATGAAGTGTTTGTCTAAGGATACAATTCTGGGGTTTCATTCATTCCCATCTTGGCTCCTCCCTTTTCTCTGTAACCCTGGGCAATCTGTCTCATTCTTTGTGGCTTAAGTTTTACATATGTAAAACTGAAGTAATAATTGTCATTTATATATTATTTTTTCTCAAAAAAATATCATGAGAATTAATGAGATTATTAGTCAGCAGACCTTCAGGCCATTGCCACTGCAAGGAAAAGACTATTGGTCTCTAGAGGAAAAGGGATGGGAGGGTTTAGGAGTAAGAGAAAGAAACCTTGATAAAATGGGAGAGAGATTGGAAATGGAGCCAGGTAATGACATCAGCCTTTTAAAAATCAGATAAAGGGTATAAGCGAGAAAGGCAGAGGGAAGTCCTTCCATTTCCCCTTGTTCTAATACAGACCTGCCTTCTCTAATTCTGTCCACCCAACCCAGATAGGTTATAGTCGTTTCCTCTGTTCCCCATTGTAATCACCAATGCCCACTTTCCCCTTGTATCATTAATCACAGGAGATTGATAATGTGACTTTCTTATCCAGTACGCCGTGATACTTAAATACAGATACTGTATCTTGTTTGCCCTGAGATTCACAGAATAGAGCATAGGGTCAGGAACTTACTAGTGCTAGAAAAAAAAAAGATAATATAAGTTTGGATGGAGGGAGGTTTTGATATGATTGAAAGGTGCCATTTTGTTTGGAAAGGAGAAGTGCCTTTCTATTCTGTAATGATAATGCTGTGAACATTTTTTGGCACTCAAGAAATGCATGTCAGGAAAGGCCTTAATCTAATATTTATTCATTCATTTCTTTAATTGCCCAATTGCCAAGCCTTGTTTTCTATGATGACAGAGAATCAGGAAGAACTTCTGTTAAGCTGAAATTGATGTTCAAAGTAAAGGTACTCAGCACGAAATCTGAATTAATAATCAACTAATTAGATCAGTCCATATGCTTGATGGTGATGTTTTAGTTAACATTTTCATTAATCAGCTGATAATGCAATCCACTAAGCTTGCCTTTTTCATTTTAAACTTCTTAAGTGTGAAGTCATTTAATCATCTTTTAGCAAAATGTATACCTAAAAATGGAGAGAGCTTTCTTAAAAATTTTAGACCTAGGCCTAATTTCTATTTTAGTAAAGAGAATCAACCTGACCTGTTCACTTACTTTTCTCTATTCTGTACTGTGATTATGAGCAGTTAAAAGCACTTTGTTTCCCAGAGACCTAAGTTCAACAGCAAAGGCCATTTCTAAGTAATCCCAAATGAGATCATATGCTGCAGTTCATTGTAACATGTCCCTCCAACACCACATGGTGCAGGCAACTCATTCCAGAATGGCTGAAGAGACCCCAAAGCTCTCAATTTTATGTGATTTTTATATGGTTTACCTGCTCCTATAGTTTGTAGAGGTGACAGACTCTCAGGGTTGCCTAATAACCGAGCATAGAGGTACTATGCAAGCACTGCCCAAGGATGCACAGGTTGTTAGCTGAGCTTGCATTGCTGACACCTTGCCCTCCAATCCCAGTTGTCTCCCACTGCATTACGCTCCCTGCCTGATTTCAGCATTATATTTTTCAAATCTGACTCTGTGAAGTAACTTGATTTCTCCATTCTCTCCTTTTGCGACTCTTGCTCATTACTCTGCTTAATTAATGTGCACTAAAGAGGCTTTCAGGAAATGCTTCAACTTTTATAGAGACTTTGAGTTAAGTCAAATGTTGGAGATTAAGTACATTTGAAAAACAAAAAAAAAAAAAAGAAAAAAGTTTTAAAAAAGCCTTTCTTTATAAACATACTACAGTAAGAAATTAACATAATGTTTAGAGCCAGGGTCCATGTTTTTTTTAAATGACAAAAAGCTTCTAATCTATAGCAACTTTTAACATGAAGTATGGTATGTATTTAAGAAAACAAATAAAAAAGCATAGCATTTGCAATAAAAAGACAACTTACCTTTTTTTCCTGTATCTTGTTAAGTATATAGCTTTAATTTTCTTTTCATAATCCTCAGGCCTTTCCTATTATTTTTTTTTTTTTTTTTTGCTGTACGCGGGTCTCTCACTGTTGTGGCCTCTCCCGTTGCGGAGCACAGGCTCCGGACGCGCAGACTCAGCGGCCATGGCTCACGGGCCCAGCCACTCCGCGGCATGTGGGATGTTCCCGGACCGGGGCACAAACCCGCGTCCCTTGCATCGGCAGGCGGACTCTCAACCACTGCGCCACCAGGGAAGCCCCTCCTATTAATTTTTAATAGCATTCATGCACTAGATATATATTAAATCGACAAAAATATATGTACTCATTATGCAAAATTAAGGGCCTTAAGTATAGGTGGTTTTGAACAAAAGTGTGTCCTGTGTCAGTAAATGGAAACTTAGAACAAAGTTTTCCATGAGAGTAATTTTATAAATGGTACTTAATTTTTGCGGGCCAGTTCATTAAAGGATGGCTTTTTAATATTCCAGGACAGAAATTGCAGAAGCAGAACCACATCTCCTCTGATGGCAGCAGTGAGGGGAAAGTCCTCCCCCTTGCAATATAGCTACATCACAGCTCCCAAAGGGGTTCAGGTGTAAAGATATTCATAGAACAGGAGTTCATAGCTTTCATGCAAGAAATAAATGATGTACTAATCTTCTTTACAGTGTTGAGCAGTAATAATGAGGTGGGCATACAAATACATATTCACAAACAATAGAAAAGTAGACGCAAAACAATGCCTGTGTGCCCCACTCCCCAACATAGAAAGAAAAAGAAAACAAAATTCATGGGTCATTTTCCTGCATAAGAGGAATGGTCACATCCAAATCATTTAAAATTTATCTCAGTGACCAAAATGATTTGGTTACATCCAAATCATTTAAAATTTATCTCAGTCCTGTCAAGGTATTATTATGTACAGTAAACAAATGACAGTACTGAGCACACAATAAGCCCAGCTATTTGTCCCTAATCTCTCAGCCCATATGTGGAAGAACTCTGATTCAAACTCTCCCAGACCCCAGATTGGTTCTTCTGCCAACCCAAATTGCTGCTGTCAAACTCTGTCTGGGAGCTAAAAGATTCAAGGATCATGTTCAAACAAAAGCCAGACAAAAGCACTATGAAAGCCTCTCCTTGTATAGATTTATGTGTCCCTGGCAACAAAAAAGAGGGAAAAACCAACTTTAAATTATAATTACATTAATTCCTCTGAGGGCATAAACAGAATTTAAAACCATGTAATTAAAGACATTAGTATAACTATCTGGCCGAGGTTTTAGATGTAACCACCAGAGTGGAGCTAAAACCAATTTATCCATTCTCCAAAGCAGAGGCTGCCAGCCAGTAATGTCTCAAAGGAATGGAACAAATATTCAATTTGATCATAAACATCGTAGTTTTCAGATAGTGGTGCTGATGTGGATCCTTAAAAAAAAATACCCCCGGAATACTTTACATTTCTCTTCTTGACAAATGACAGTTATTTTGTAACTTTAATGTTTACTTAAAGATGTATACTGAAAGAATTTTCAAGGGCCTGAAAATGAATTTAATACTTGACAATATGCTACATTACAGTTGCATTTTCATGCCAGCGCACCTGTTTTCTATCACGGTAATGCTTATATTATTTAAATGTTTATAAGTTCAGAGGATAAATGTACATCTGTAAAACTATCACTTCCTTTAAACCTTAAATTACAGTACACCTCAAATTATCATTGTAATGCATCAATTTCAAGACCAGAAAAAATAGACATTTTTATGAGTTATTGCTTCTTACCTTTACTGAGTATCTGCATTCGGAACTTACTGACTTCCTTAATTTTTAAGTGTTTTTATTCGATGTTGACAATCATACTCCAGACCCTGGCTAACTTTACAGTAAAAAAAGAAAAAAACAGAAAATGAACTTATTGATAAAACCCCCAATATCTTACTGTACTCCATGAAAATAATATGAGGAAACATTTACTTTTTCTTAAAAACATGCTATTTAAAACACTAAAAGTTTTGAAAACCATTAATAATGATAAATGGTTTTATATGTACCCAGAGATTTTAATAATGTTACTTCTAGGAACCAAGAAAGGAATAAAGTAAAAAATATTTAGGAATGAATTGACTCTGAAAAAATAAAATTATTTCTGGGGTTTGCATGTTCTTTTATCTCATTTACTGCATGTGTTTTACAAACCATGACATACTAAAGTGGGATTGGAACAGCTTCCCCTGATAAACAGGAAACAGCTTTTTCAAAATACTGTATTTTAAATCTATTCTACAAATTTTATAAGCCATCATAGATGTAGTGAAAGTATCTGTACTTTGAAGTCAGACAGCCCTGGATTTGAATTCTGGTTCTATCTTTTACTGGCTGGGAGATGCTGAGCAGTTTATATATATAATCTGTTCAACCATTTTTCCCCCATCTATAAATGGAAACAAAATAGCATCTATTCTATAGGGTGTTTGAGGATTAAATGAATTAATGCATATAGAAAACATGCGGTCTGGCACATAATAAGCACCAAAGAAACATTAACTCTCACTCTATACGCATGTTTCAGTTTTATCCTTTATTTGCTGTTTTGTATACTTGCGGTTAAGTCACATTCGAGTTAACTATACAAATCTCCTAAATATGACGAAATCACCCTATGATATTTGGGTTGAAAGGTACCATAGACTTTATTTAGTACAACTCTTATAAACAGAGAACCATAGGGATTTCCTGGCCTAACCCCTGTTTGACTTTGTATTCGTGGAGGTGCTGATGAAATTTTTTAGTCAGGTGATGAAACAGGCCAGATGAGAACCTTTCCAAAACATAGATCCATAAGGACTGGTAAAACGTAACTAGGCTCCAGCTAACTCAGTTTCTTGCGTATGACTATTTGCATAACTAGAATAATGTAAACTCATGTTTTTCTGTGTTTGTTTTGTATTGCCGTGTAACAAATGATCACAAATTTAGCAGGTTAAAACAGCACACATTTGTTTTCTCATGTCTGTAGGTCACAAGTGTAGACATGGTGTGACTAGGTGCTCTCCTCTCCTGAGTCTCACTGGGCTGAAATCACACTGTCAGCTGGGGCTCAGCGTTCTCTTCCAAGTTCACCTGTTGGCAGCATTCAGTCCCTCGACGTTCAGGACTGAAGCTCCCCCGTTCCTGCTAGCTGTCAGCTGGGGACCACTCTTAGCTCCTAGAGACTGGATGCAGTTCCTTGCCACATGGCCCCAGTTAGACAGTTCACAGCATGGATGTTTGCTTTCCATGTGAACCTGAACATGCTTCTTTGACTTTCTCTTCTGTGACCAGAGAAAATGCTCTTCTTAAAGGGCTCACCTGGTTAGATCAGGCTCACTCAGTATAATCTCCCTTTGCCATATAACGCCATGCAGTCATGGGAATGATATCTAAACAAGTTAGCAGGCCATTGACACTCATAGAATTATATGGGGCATTTACACAGGAGATGAAATTCGTAGGGACTCCTTAAGATTCTGACTGCTGCACTGTCCCAAGAAAGGAAACAATAAACTAAAGAAAAGAAAGAAACAAAGGTCTTGGCTAGTACTGACATATCTTGGCTGGGGTATTCTTTTTTTTTAAAATTAAAGTATAGTTGATTTACAGTATTGTGTTAATTTCAGATATACAGCAAAGTGATTCAGTTATGTATATTTTTTCTGATTCTTTTCCATTATAAGTTATTACAAGATATTGAATGTAGTTCCCTGTACTATACAGTAAATCCTTGTTGTTTATTTTATATATAGTAGTGTGTATCTGTTAATCCCATGCTCCTAATTTATCCCTCCTTTCCTTTTGGTAACCATAAGTTTGATTTCTATGTCTGTGAGTCTGTTTCTGTTCTGTAAATAAATTCATTTATATTATTTTTTAGATTCCACATGTACGTGATGTCAGTTATGTCCACATATTTGTCTTTCTCTGTCTGGGTTACTTAGTATGATATTTTCTAGGTCCATCCAAATGGCAATATTTCATTCCTTTTTATGGCTGAGTTGTATTCCATTGTGTGTGTGTGCGTGTGTGTGTGTGTGTGTGTGTACCACATTTTTATCCATTCATCTGTTGATGGATACTTAGGTTGCTTCCATGTCTTGGCTATTATAAATAGTGCTGGTGTGAACTTTGGGGTGCATGTATCTTTTCAAATCAGAGTTTTTGTCTTTTCCAGGTATATGCCCAGGAGTGGGATTGCTGGATCATATGGTAGTTTTATTTTAGCTTTTTAAGGAACCTCCATATAGTTTTCCATATGGGTGCACCAATTTACATTCCCTTGGTTGGGTATTCCGACCATGGGTATATGCAAATTGAAAAGTCCTTGAAGCCCATACCAGCAGCCCTAAGAAATTCATTTATTCCCTTAACTTCACAAAATAAATGCCTAAATAAACAATATTTAAATAACGTTTGTTTTAAGGGGTTCTAAATTATTAGCCTACTTTGGACACCCATATTTGTCTCCCAAATACTTTGTCATTACTGTGATATTTTCTCATTTCAAAGGTTCTGATGAAGATAGAACCCACTGTTGACTTAATGATAGTTTTTGGCATTGGGATAATGGAGAGATGCTACTTTAAATATATTTGGCTCTATGATGAATTTCCATTTTGTAAATGTTAATATATAAATAAGAAATAATCAAGTTGTAGGGCCCAGGAGATATTATGTAGCTATTAGAGATCAAAGTCCAAAGAGATGGAGATGTTAAGGGACTTTCTCAAGGCCACAGTCTAATGTGGACAAGATCAGTCTGGGTGTGCATGGCTCAGCCAGCCCAAGGGTGCACAGAGTTTACTTTAGGCAGCCTCAATGTCAGATCTCTGGAGCAGACTCTTCTGGTTGCAGGCTTCACACACTACGAGGTTTTAAGGAGGTTTTAATGCTCCCTAATGGTTTTTAATGAGTGTCCTCCTAGGTCAGGACAAGTTAGGGAACTGCACAGGGCTGCATTGTAGTGGAAAGGCATTATTAAGATTATAGTCGAGGGTGGCCAGGAAATGCCCTAGTGGCAAAGGGTTAGTTGAGTGAGGGCTTCACTTGGAAATCACTGATTTAGAGTAGCTTTTAAATAACTCCCTACAATCAGCAAATTCTTTTTATTTATTTATTTTTTACTTGAAGTATAGTTGCTGTACAATATTATATAAGTTACAGGTGTACAGTAAAGTGATTCACAATTTTTAAAGGTTATACCCCATTTACAGTTAATATAAAATTTTGGCTATATTCCCTGTGTTGTACAGTATATCCTTGTAGTTGATTTTATACCTAATAGTGTGTACCTCTTAATCTCCTACACCTATATTGCCCCTCTCACCTTCCCTCTCCCCACTGGTAACCATTAGTTTGTTCTCTAGATCTGTGAGTCTGTTTCTTTTTTGTTATATTCACTGGTTTGTTGTATTTTTTTAGATTCCACATATAAGTGATATCATGCATATTTGTCTTTCTCTGTCTGATTTCTTTCACTTAGCATAATGCCCTCCAAGTCCATCCATGTTGCTGCAAGTGGCAAAATTTCATTCTTTTTTATGGCTGAGTAGTATTCTATTGTATATATACCACAGCTTCTTTATCCATTCATCTGTTGGTAGACACTTAGGTTGCTTCCATTTCTTGGCAATTGTAAATAATGCTGCTGTGAACCCTGGGATACACGTATCATTTCAGATTAGTGTTTTTGTTCTTTTCAGATATATACCCAGGAGTGGAATTGTTGGGCCATATGGTGTTCTAGTTTTAACTTTTTGAGAAACCTCCATACTGTTTTCCACAGTGGCTACACTAGCTTACATTCCTACTAACTAGTGTATGAGGGCTCCCTTTTCTCCACATCCTTGCCAACATTTATTATTTGTGGTCTTTTTGATGCTATCCATTCTGACAGGAGTGAGGTGATACCTCATTATAGTTTTTATTTGCATTTTCCTGATGATTAGCGATGTTGAGTATCTTTCATGTGCCTGTTGGCCATCTGTGTGTCTTCTTTGAAAAAATGTCTGTTTGGTTCTTCTGCCCATTTTTTAATTGGGTTGTTTGGGATTTTTGATGTTGGTTGTGTGAGCCGTTTGTATGTTTTGGATATTTACCCCTTACGAGTCATATCATTTGCAATATTTTCTCCAGTTCAGTAGGTTGTCTTTTTGGTTTGTTGATGGTTTCCTTTACTGTGCAAAAGCTTTTAAGTTTAATTAGGTCCATTTGTTTATTTTTGCTTTTATTTTCTTCGGTTTAGGAGACAGATTCAAAAAAAATATTGCTACGATTTATGTCAAAGTGTGTTCTGCCTATGCTTTCCTCTATGAGTTTTATGATACCTGGTCTTACATTTAGTTCTTTAATCCATTTGAGTTTATTTTTGTGTATGGTGTTAGATAATGTTCTAATTTCATTCTTTTACATGTAGCTGTCTAGTTTTCCCAGCACCACTTATTGAAGAGACTGTTTTCTTCCACTGTGTATTTTTGCCTCCTTTGTTGTAGATTAATTGCCCATAAGTGTGTGGGTTTCTTTCTGGGCTCTGTATTCTGTTCCATTGAGCTGTATGTCTGTTTTTATGCCAGTACCATACTGTTCTGATTACTGTAGCTTTGTAGTATAGTCTGAAGTCAGGGAGCATGATTCCTCCAGCTCTGTTACTCTTTCTCAAGATTGTTTTGGCTATTCAGGGTCTTTTGTGTTTCCATACAAATTTTAAAATTCTTGTTCTAGTTCTGTGAAAAATGCAGTTGGTATTTTGATAGGGATTGCACTGAGTCTGTAGAATGCCTTGAGTAGTATGGTTATTTTAACAGCATTCATTCTTCCAATGCAAGAATATTGTATAACTTTCTATCTGTTTGTGTCATCTTCAGTTTCTTTCATCAACATCTTATAGTTTTCCATGTACAGGTCTTTTACCTCCTTAGGTAGGTGTATTCCTAGAGATTTTATTCTTTTCCTATTTTTTTTATTTCCTTCTAGAAGCCAGTGAAGCAGACAATCCCCCTTCTCCACATTCCCACTGGGGAAATAACTAAACAAATGAAAGAATAGAGACCATTTGCATGACTGACATTTGGAAAAAATCATTTGTAGGTATTGACTCCCTGGAAGAGGAGAAAATTTGAGGGGAAATTATAATGCTTTCTCAAATCAAGGACCTTGTGACTGGGCTTGCTGCATGCATGCTGTAACCCTCATGAGGGGCTTCTGTGCCTATACAATAGTAAGTGGAAGACAATCTTATGAAGATGTGCACACCCTGTAAAGGAGGCAAAAGAAGGTTATCTGTGTAACAAGGTGTTATTAACCATTCTATTCATTAGTTTCTTGAGGAAATTTAGAGGAAGGCTATACTTACTCTTTTCTGTCATGTTAAGACAATTTGAAATTTGAAGACAGCAGAAGAATAACACAAATCAGAGGAAAGGAAGTATGAATACAAGTGCAATAGAGATGGATGTGTGAGGAATGAACAGTATTTGTAGAAAGCACCATTCCTAGGTTACTGGGAAAATAAAATGACCATTTGGTAAGGATTACTGAACAAGAAAAAATAGAACAAGTAAGGGGTGGAGAGAAGCAACTAGTCTGATCAAAAACCACTGCCTCCTGGAACTTTTTGATTAATATCATAAATTCATGGGCTGTTCTTTAAAAAATTATGGCTAGATAGTTCTGTTAAGACACTTTTTATTAGATTATCAAAGTTCATGTTGTAGTCCTAATCTGCTGTTTGTCACTAGCTTGATATTTGACTGCCTTGGAGTAAATATAAAACTGTGTTCTCCCATCTTATCTGAGGATGAATAGTAGGGCATTTTAAATAAAGATCATATTTTAATGTTAATGTCATGGTTATAAAAACTTTAAAAAAATGAATCGGTCCTAAAGAATCCCACTTAACTTCTATTTGCCTACAAGAAACTTCTATTTGCCTACAAGAAACGTCTCCATATCAAGATAGAGCTGTGCCTAAAATAGATATGGTGGTTTTAAAGAAGATAGGAAATAACTTCATGTTCTGAGAATGACAGAGGCTTAAAAGGATCTTCATGGGCTTCAGCAGAGAGAGTGAGTTGGCCAAATTGAGTTACAGAAAGATAGGTGATACACTTGGGAGCTTAAATTCACAACACCCAATAAATTACATTTTCAGGAGAAGAGCAAGGGTCAGTGAGCTAAGAATATTCCAAGCACAGATTTTCATACTCATATTCTCACCACAGATACATCTAACTTAGGTTTTGCTCCACTATTTTTTGGTAATTCACACCTATGAAATGTAGAAAGCAGTTGGCCTTTGGGGTCACCTTTTAACCTTGGAGCGTCTGTGGATCACTCTTCCTCTCACTTATTTTAGCATACTCAATTTATATTGTTAATTTTCACTTACTGATTGGTTGTGACACATTACGGGGGGGATCATCTTAGATTGTCTAAATCTTGATTATAACTTTCTTGAATTTATGAATTTGGTATATAAAAGTAGTCAGTCTGGGGCTTCCCTGGTGGCGCAGTGGTTGAGAGTCCGCCTGCCGACGCAGGGGACACGGGTTCGTGCCCAGGTCCGGGAAGATCCCACATGCCGCGGAGCGGCTGGGCCCGTGAGTCATGGCCGCTGAGCCCGCTGAGCCTGCGTGTCCGGAGCCTGTGTTCCGCAACGGGAGAGGCTGCAACAGTGAGAGGCCCGCGTACCGCAAAAAAAAAAAAAAAAAAAAAGTAGTCAGTCTGCTACATAGAATGGATATAAAACAGAAACACAGTAAACAAACCGAGCTGCAGTTGGAGTGCTGTCCAACAGATAGATGAGAATGTCCAGTCTTTTTTCTTAAAATATGGAGCCCTGTTTACTTCACTCAGTCAAAAGTTTCCTAGATGTCTCTGTACAACTACGTTTACCTCACTTCTTGGACCACGCTTCCAAACCAAAATAAAACACTTAGATGACAGAAAGAATTAATCCAGTCATATTTCCCAGTATACAAAACTTAAATTTAAAATATCTGATGATTTTATAAATGTTTAATAATTGTAGGTTATAATTCAAAAGGAAGAGGAGAGCCTATCTGAATGTCAGGGCATTCTCCTTCAGATATAAAAAAAATCATTTCCTCCTTCCCTATAACATTTATCTGAACAAATTTCTATAGTATGAATCAGTTCCCAGATATATTTGAATAATGCTAATCAGTTAGTCAGTTAAAACTTAAACAATTCTAATTCTTCACGAAGAGCTCAAAATCTGTAAAGTTCACATCAGAAACCACTGTCTCTCTCTCTCTCTGTGTTGACAATAATATTAGTATGAAACATCTTTCAGAGACTCTCATTTCTTTCCTGCATGTAACATAAAGCCTATCATCAACTCAGCCTCTAAGTAAACATAGCAATATGCGGTCTCAACATGGGAGCCATTCATCGCTTTGAAGACAGTGTCAATTATTGCTTAAATTTTCAAAACTGGCTCTGCATTCCGACAGTCAGCAGCCGAACATTTACTCAGCAATCACTCTTTTATGTAACCTGAAGGTTTAAGAAAACCTGCTGTTCTCATCTATTCATATGTATTGTATCTCTTTTAAAACTCACATTCATGCTCACACAAGCACACGCAACTAAGTTTGAATGATATTGTTACTTTATGACAGTTTTAGGTGTGTCAGGGCAGTATTATCTCTGAATAGATAATGAGCATTATTGTACAGAAGAGGCAGTGCTCCGAACTGTATCTTATTTTTAAGGCACCTTAGACTAAGAGGCACTCCAAGCCTAGCTGAAACGCGATAAGCTGCCTCTAAGAGCAGAAACCCACACGGCATTAGGCGTTATTGTTGCTTTTTTGTGATCTCCCCTTTGCACATGCTCCCGCAAATTACTTCACTTCCTTCCTGGCTCTTAATGATGCTTTGTCGCAAGCTGTGTTTTCCCCCAGGACAGTGATTACTTTTTACCACCCTAGCAGCTACCTGTCTCTCGGATACATGTGCCCCAATTCCCACTTTTTGTAGAACCAGCCACTTGACCTGCCTCTAAAGATAGTGGAGCAAAGATGAGGTTGTGCTTCGGTGTGTTGGACTGATCCCGAATAGTCCAGGAATACTCTCTAGCCTGCAGTATATAGCCCAGCCAGAAGTGGTAGGGTTCAGTCTGGAGCCCGAGAGCCCTTTCCCACCGATGGTCTTAGGTCTACCAGCCAACATAGCACAGTGGGGGCTGGGCACTTCAGGGGGCAGAATCACAGTACCTCTTAACTTCTCCGGAACCCACAGTCCTTGCTGTTACATACTCCTCACCCAACTGCGTATCTCAAGGCCAATATTTTAGAATTAAGATGTAATATGTGAGACAACTCCTCTGGAGAATATATCTAGTTTCCATTGTGCCTTTTCAGATCAGCTCTGAAGCTATGCAACTGTTCCCCATCCCCGGCTGTGCCCTCAGCTCCTGCATTAGCCCCATCGCTTTGCCAGCTATCCTCTGTACTGACCTGCACGCCTCAGTTCCAAACCACAGTTCCAACACTGTATCATTCCTTTATCATTTGAATTCTTTTCTTATGTTCTTTCCTTATACAATAACCCATCATCCTTCCGTGCCTGTAACTCTACTATGGAGGTCCATATATTTATTTTTAAGGTAGAATGATGAGAATTACCAAGAGGAAGAAGCACATCGTTTATATTTGAACAAATTACTTTCATAATAAAATGATCAAAAGTGTATATAAAGACTGGACAATTTTCCAGTCTTTCCAAAGCCTCTGAATGAAATTCACTGTGATAATTATTTGGGCATTGCAATGAATACAGAGGACATTACGCAAAACTTTAAAAGCAGAGAATCTGTAATTCCTAATTTTAAGCTTTCTGTTTCCACAATAGCAGAGCTTTGGTTTTGAGTTTTCATACACAATTTGACCTTTGCTTTGATTTCTTTTTCCTATAAGATTATGCCCAATAACTGAAACCTCAGATTTCTCAAATAAGGGAACTTGCAATAGCAAATAATATTTGTATGAGCAGCCAAACTTGCTGCTGCAAACAAATGAGCAGAGAGCTGCCCAGAGTGTTGACATACAACATTCACTCTCAAATTTTAATAACTTTCATGTTATTGAATAAATGATCCTAGGAGATGAAGCTTCAATTTTAGCCCAACAGAATATTTCTATAGCTATTCTTCTTTGCAGTAACTGAAATTGTACAAATATTGATTGATCATCTGTATAGAAAGCACTCTGGAATATATTTTAGAATTAGAGAGGATGAAATTTAGATTGAGATTTTGGTAACTGAGTCTAGATGAGGACATAATAGGCCTGAAGCATTCTGTTTATATTTACAAGTGAAGTGGGAGGTGAAGAAATTTTGCATATAGTTTTTCCTAACTTGGTTGACTTTAAGTACTGAAGATATTTGACCAACAGGCTGAATTCTGTCAAGGTTGTTTTAAACCGTCAAATAGGATATAACCCAAAAGTGTTAGTGAGTCTGCAGTTATTCTTATAGGCAGAATTAAGTATATCTAGGGCTCAATCTATCAAACTGTAGTCATTTGTATACTACTGTCTTTCTTTTAAAACAATTTCCCCTCTGTATCACTCTTGTTTGTATTTACTTAGTATTTTTCTTCAAGTCGATTCACATTTTTATTTAAATTTATTTTATAAAGAACCTTTATGTCGTTCTCATGAATTTTGGAAAGCCAATAACCATGTGCCATAATAAGGTATCTATAAATCAGACTTAATGGAAACAAAACAATACTATTAAATTTTAGCTAGATAATGATGCTTAACGAAGGTACTTAGCCTGAAGTGTATCTCAGTTTGTTGTAAGAGAGAAAAACAAGTTTTAGAGAGCTGTTTAAGGCATACAAGCACTAAACTGAGACTCTCCCCGTTGAAGTAATCAAGACCGAATGATAACTGAAAAATACTCTTCTAACCATGTAATTTAATATTACCCCAAATTATCTCCATTGGTAAGAGTATCACACTATAAGATAATGGGAAATACTCCTTTATAATGAACCTCTGGTTGCTCTGTCACATAGAATTTTGTTCAGTTGCATATAACAAAAATTTACCTCTAGTGGCTGAATCAAATAGAGGTTTTTATTTGCTCTTACATTAATCAAAATCTGGAGGTAGAGAGTGCAGGGATGGGTTAGCCTCCTTCTAACCCTCTGCTCCACCACCTTTAACCCTAAATCCAGCCTCCATAGAGAAAGAAGATAAAAGGCAAAAGGCAAAGGCAGCCAGCCAAGTCTTCCTTCTTAACATGAAAAAGATAAAGTTTATTTTTCAGGCAGCCTTCCATTTCCATCTCATTGTTCAGAATGAGTCACATGCCTCCTCTTACCTGCAAGGACTTCTGGGTAGTTAAGTGTTTTTCCTGGGCATTTGCTCTCTAGACAAAAGTAGGACCATGTTTATAAAGACAAAGGGGATCAAGCAGTGTCTGGTACCAACTGCACCAAAGTTTTGTCCTTGGAATCACAAATTGTTATCCTTGATACATCTTGCTGTTGAGAGCAATTCCTTTCAGTTATGACAATGGATTACAGGTTGCATAACTCTGGATATCATCAGTGACACTATATTTCTGCTGCTGGCTGCCATCACATGAGAATGGACCTACTTATATAGCACTGTAAGCTAGTAAGAAACCTGAGTTTAATATGCTCTTGATCTATTATAACCTAAGTTTATCGCCACCCATAATTAGTTCAGTAGCCCCACATTCCCTAGTCCTTTCTCATTTTTCTGTCTCACCATCTCTACATTATCATTTAAGCACACATCATAATTCTATCGAAAATATATCAGTTATATCAGCAAAAGTGGAATATGTTTTGCTAATCATCTTACTAAATATCTCAGTTCTTTATTGTTTTGGTCTGTTTGTTCAGACATAGCCACCGTGTGTGTGTGTGTGTATGTGTGTGTTTTCCCTGATGCTTTGTGGTTGTTCATCTAACTGCATTCTGGGATCATCTGCTTACATGAGCGATTTATCTCAGTCAAATGCACAGGACAATGTCCCTTCCAAAGCAGTTTGAATACTTTAGAAAAAAAGAAAATGCAATTGAGAAAATTTGTGGCTCCCGTGAGTCTAAGATTTTAGAAATCTCTCTTATGTTTTCCATTTTTCCATGAAATCGAAGGCTTAATGTGAATAATCACTGTGGTTACATTTTATCCAGAGATTACATACCTGTCAAGATAGTAACTGCCCAAGTCTACTTTAGTACAACGAAATGCAGAAAAAAAAATTTATTTGATAAATCAAGACTTCCCAGTTTTGTCTCAACTTACCAGAAAACCTAAAGAGAAGTGAGTTTCAAAAATTGTGGTTTTCCTAACGCATGCCTTAAATCTTTACTTTGTGTTAGTCTATACCTGACTTAATGTTAATAATAGCTGATATTTTTATCGTGCTTGAAATATCCCAAAGCATTTAAACTTACATAATGTTATTGGATTTTAATTTTTATAAAGTAGGTAGAAAATATATTATCTATATTTTACAGATAAAGTTGAAAGTGTTTGGATGTCAGGTATAGAACCTGTATTTCTGATTGCTGGACCATTGGGAAAATTTTCGCTTCACTTAACAAAAGGCAGTCTGAACTGTTGTATGTATGGCCAATGAGCATAAAGCCCTATAATTAGATATTTCATTATTACAATTTCTCTGCACAATGGATAAGTCTTCCTTGGTCCAGCACGAGGACAGGAACCTCTTTTTGCTAACTTGTGACATAAGGTCTGAAAGAATAAAGTCAATAGGGGGAGGGGCAGAAATTGATTATTTTTTTCCTTCATGGTTTATACATTTGAGCATCTTATTTAGGCAGATTTTTCCTACCCTGAAGTCTTAAAAATATTCTCCCATATTTTTAAAAGAATTTTCCACGTTTGTTGGAAATTGTTCTCTCATTTACATTCTTCAAATTCTTGGTATTAATTTTTGTAAATGATGTGAGGTAGGGATCAAAATTTTTCCCCCACACATGTAAACAGTTGTCCTGGAATTATTTACTGAAATGTCAATCCTCTCCCCACTCATTTGTGATGCTTCTTCTGTCATATACTGATTTTGTTTATGTGTGGATCTGTCTCTGAATCATCAGGGAGACCAATGTGGCTGGAGTAATTGGCATTGCATTGATCCAGATATAAAACTTAACATCAACACTACACTCTTTTAATTTCTACACTTTACAATAAATCTTGATATCTTGTAAGGCACTCCAATGTGTAGAGGTTGGAAATATCAGAGGAAATAAGAAGTGTGAAGTTCGGTTGAATTAAGTGGTGAAAGAAGAGAGAATAATGATTTGGAGATAAACTGAGGAAAATAATCTCACCAGGAGACTTCCTAGTATTGCAATAATTCCTAGTATTTCCTAGTATAGCAATAATTTCCTAGTCTCTATGTTTTTGTTCTTGTTCCATTCACAATCTATTCTCATCAGCCAAAGTAAAACCATTAAAACTAAGCCAAATCATGTAACTCCTCTCATCAAATTCTCCAGTAACTTCCCATCTTACTTGAAATAAAATCAGAAGTCCTTAACATGACCTATACAGTCTAAAAAAAATCTCAGGCAACATTAACGCTGACTTCATGACCTACCACTCTCACTTTTGACAGTCTGCTTAACTCCACTGGCCTCATTTCAGTTCCACAAACGTGACAGCCAGAGTTCTACAGGGCCGTAGCACATGCTCTGCATGGAAGGCTCCTCTGCCGCATGTTGTCATGGCTGCTCATTATATTTTCATCTCCACTAGAAAGGCACCTCACTAGACAGCCTTTATATAGTCTATATAATAGAAAATAAATGTTGTAAGTTTATTTTCTTACTATCCGACCTTCCTCTCCTCCCAACATTTGTAAGCCCCATTTCAGCAAGGCCTCTGTCTCTTTGGTTCAGTGCTATACCCCAGAAAGTTAGATTAACACGAATCTCATTGCAAGCAATGCATCACTCAATATAAGTTAAATAAAGAGAGAAAATGCCATTTACCTTTAAGAGTTCAGAACTCCTGGAGAAAGCTAGAAAAGCCTAGCCAACTTTGAGGTCAGCTAGAACAGGAATTTGAAACCCTGCTCTAAGACTTATTAAATATGTCAGGTGAGTTACTTTAAGCCTTGATCTTGTCAGTTCTATGGGATAATAATACCAACCTCATAAAACTGACTTGATGATTAAACACCATACTTTACGTAAGGGAATTGCTCCATAAATATTGGTTTGGTTTCCTTAATTTTCATTACATTTTCTTTTAAGGGTCAATTCAGAATTAAAAATAAAAGCTGAAAAGACATAGAACCAGGAGACTGAACAGAAATGTAATTAACCTGGTTCTACTAGGGCAGTTTACAAGTATGTTTGATGGTGTTTAGTTTTCAGAAAAGGGGGGCAAAATGGAGCTAATATTTATTGAGCATTGGCAATGTGCCAGTGATTTTACTTACAGTATTTGGTTTATTCTCTTGTAATTTTATAAGTTATATAATTCTTCTGTTTTATAGTCAAGAAAACTGATCATGAAAGGTGTTAAATAACTTGTTTAAAGCCTATCAGAAGTAGAAGTGCAAATTCCCGTTTCAGACCTGCCCATCTCCATCCACCCTTTTTTTCTGTGCTAAGTTTTTCTAATACAGTAAAAGAAGGTACTGATAAGATATTTAGCACCTCTGCTTTAACATCTGAATAAACCAAACCAGACTGGGGTTATTAAAACCAAGGTCTGGTACCAATAGTAAGGGGGAGAATGGTAACTCGGTCTTTAAAAAAGGCAGTACTCAAAAATGCAACTGTAAGAATTTTTGTTTCTTTAAACCCTTACATTCTACACTGTTTCATATGAAAATAACCTTGGTATGTTTTTTATTGTCTAAAAACAAATATGTTTCCATTTATAAAAGTAAACTAGGAATGATAATAAATGGGGCAACCTGCTTTTCTTGGTTGCCCAGGCAGAAAGGAGTTCCAAGATATAAAAGAATATTCAATGGATTGGGGGGGTATGATGTCACAGGGGAATGTCTACAGGCTCTTTTGTAAGGTACCTCATGGAATGGCAGTAAATTAGTATATTTTGTCATAGCCTGGCCTTCTTTGTAGTCTTCCTAGATTTGTTCTTACTGCTAGAATAGATCCTTCTCCTGGGGGCCTACTTATTTTAACCAACTACTTTCATCTGCCAAATCTACACACATTATATCTTTAACTATCTTACTACATCTGCTCTGGTTATAAGCTAGTCTTCCTGGCCAGGAACAGCGATGGTGATGATGATGTTGGTGGTGACAGCGACAGTGATTACAACAATGATGATGGTGATTAAGATGGTGATAATAATAATAACAATAAATGAGGAGAAAAGACATTTTAGCACTTCCTTTGTGCCAGGCACTCCTGAAGCACGGTGCAAGTATTAACCAATGTAGCCTTAAAAAATGCCCCCATGATATAGGTACCATTATTTTCACCTCCATTTTAGAGGTAAGAACAGAGGCACAAATAGATTAAATAAGTTGCTCAAGTGCACATAGCCAGAAGGGGCGGGGCCTGAACTTACACCCAGGCAGCCTGGGACTGCTGCCTGTGCTCTTACCCACTCAACCAGCTGTTGCATAAAAGTGGCTGTGTCTTTCGCTGGAGTCTGAATTAACCTTTTGTTGATTTTCCTATTTCAGTACTTAAAGGATGATTTCATTTCCTTACTTCTGAGTTAGGATAAGTGTGAGCAGAGGCACAATTTTTTGTAGCTGCCAAATACTGACAATATAATGACCATATTTTCAGAAGCACATAGCAGGGGCATGTGACATGTTAATGGATATTTGTGTCAGTTTCAAGGTTAAAAGATAGTCTAGAACTGGCTGATATGGTTAGAAACATGAAATGTGGGGATATTTTAAGTATTTTGTTGGTTTGTGGGAAAGAATGTTTGAGATAAGAAAATCTGGAATGTATATTTATAATGTGTATATGTGTATATAGTACTCATACTTGAAGTAAATATATCTGCCATCCCTGAGCTGCCCTAAAGATCTGTCAATTGATCTGGGAGTTAAAGGTAAAATACCTTTCCTTGGGAGGATAAAGGAAAACTTTCTAGTGTACTCCCTAAAATCCCAGCACTTTTGAGTGACAGAGAGAACTCTATTTATATGGTAGATTTGGGGCCTGTCCACCAATAATAGCAACATAAAAACTGCACTATATTTTTGGTGAAGTTTTATTTGACTGTTTCTTATACAGTACTTTGTTTTTCCCTTAGGGAAAGAAAAAAAAAGGAAAATTAAGGGGCACCTTTTATTCCTGTATTATCCTAACATAATTTCCCCATTAAGCTGTGTGGAATTGAAATATATCTGCCCAAAGAAAATTAAAGAAAATGCAAAGCTCATTATAAAGAATATGAATATTAAAAACTGGAATAATGATGCTAACTTGGAACTGCAGAAACCATGGGCCTCATAATCATTAATTTCACGTTTCAAATAGTGTGCCGTATTGCCTTTCTGAAGCAGAGCTATGATGGAGATAACTCCATTGAGTCTTTCTGAATGGTTTACATATAAACCTCTTCTTAAGTTTATGGCTATGATCAAAGTTTATAAAGCCATTCTTCATCTCCCTATTGACTTTTTTTTTTTTACCATAAAACGCATTGTATTAATTTTTTTAAACTCTCATTTGCCATATTAATTTCTTGTTGATTTCCGGTATTTCTGTCAAAGGAAACAATTTTTGAAAGACTGCTTATTTGTGTATTTTATAATTGTGTGAACCTTATCACTATAGGTCAGGTTAGAAACTTTCCTTTAAGTAAAACTATTTCAGTTAAACAGTCTTTCATAAATAAATAAAAAATAAAATTAAAATAGATTTAAATATATTAATGCATTACACTAGTTCACAGTGGGTTTAGGAATGTACTTACTTTCTTTATCAAGGATGAGCCCCCAAATTGTGTATGCCTGAGCACTATTCCTCTGATCCTTCATAGTGTTGAATTTTAAAAGTTATAATTAAGGGTTAATATAAGTGGCCTTTATTGAGGGCAGTTATATGTAATGGCCTAATATTAGAAGTCTTCAAAGTGTTAAAGGCTTTATTTTCAAAGTCATGATTTTTCATATAGTTCAGTTGCCTTTATTTGAAGACATAAATATAACGAATAAGAAAAAAATGTTTTCCCTCTTAAACTAGTTGACCAAGTTATCATTTTCCCCAAAGATAAATCTTATATAATTCCTTAATAGTAATATTCCAAATCATAGAAAATTGTAAAGTCCTCTCCATAATTTTGGATATTTCTAGGAGTATATGTTTTCATTGTACTTCTACAGGCAGTTCTTGCACTCCTAATATTATCTCTCTTATACTCTGCATAAGCCCAAACAATACAATACTGGTTTCTTAAAAAAACAAACAAACAAAAACTTTTCATGAGTTTAGTAACTTTTATTTCAAATTTGGGAGGTCATGAAGATGGTTCAAGTCATGTTGACAGGGTCTTTTGTTATCGAACTCTCTCACACATCCATGCCAGATTGCTTAATGAGCTCCAAATTTTTCTCTGTTATGGAGGGAAACACAGTTTTTGACATCTCTTATTCCCTAACTTGAACGTCACAACATGTCAGTGTGCTTACAAATAAAAGAGGCTTCCATTTTCAGAGTTTCACTTAAAAAAATTGCAGTTGCAGATCCCAATCCATTTTTTCTTCTTGTTATATACTGTGCTTACTTTTATTATTATTTAGAACTATGTGATCAAACCAATTCTCCTTTTGTCTATGCTTTTCAGAGAGTTCAAAGCTAAATACATATTGTTAATGAATGTTTTTGGATATTTGTATGTATTTTTTTCTTTATTATTTTATACGTTTCAGGTGTACAGCATTATAATTGGACATCTGTATATACTACAAAGTGATCACCACCACAAGTCTATTTGCTATTCACGACCATGCAGTTGAACCCCTTCACCCATTTTGCTCACCTCCCAACCCCCTTCCCTTCTGATAGCCATGAATCTGATCTCTGTACCTATGAGTTTGTTTTTGTTTTATTTTGTTAATTTGATTTTTTTTTTTACATTCCACATATGAGTGAAATCACACAGTATTTGCCTTTCTCCATCTGACTTATTCACTTAGCATAGTAACTTCAAAATCTATCCATCTTGTAAATGGCAGGGTTTCCTTTTTTTATGACTGAGTAGTATTCCATTTTGTGTACATACTGCATCTTCTTTATCTATTGATCAATCGATAAACACTTAAGTTGTTTCCATACCTTGGCTATTGTAAATAATGCTGCAGTGAACATACGTGCATATATCTTTTGGAATTAGTGTCTTTGTGTTCTTCAGATAAATACCCAAAAGTGGAATAACTGGGTCATATTCTTAATTTTTTGAAGAATCTTTATACTGTTTTCCATATGGGTATTTGTATTTTTGTCTTCATTCTGCTGTATTACAAGATTCCTAAGATTTTATTCTTATCTAAATTGCTTTACTTTGTATTTTAAGCAGCTCAAATACTTCTATAGAAGTAAATGGGTTATTAATATTTTTCTCCTTGCTTATATGTATATATACATACATAGACACACACATGTATTCATGTATTCAGTAAATGTGTGTCTATACACATGTATTCTTATACAGGAATATATGAATATATATTAATACATCCCTGTATGTGCTGCAGAGGGCAATGAGTGTGAGCCTTCGCAGATGGCTAGTGAGCACGCATAGAAAGCTGGTCCAACTCTGCGGGATTGGGAGAAGACACGCAAACTTGAGCATTAAGCAACACCCTAGGAAAAGCAAGTGGGACGATGTCAGCATCTACCCTGGTTTTCCAGGTCAAAGGAAGGCATACAGTCTTAAGAATCCCCACCCCCAGAAAAGAACAGGGAATGTGGAGCAGGAATATGCATAGAAAGGTCTCAGAAAGCCTCCGAATCTCTAGTAGAGCTGATAGGTGGAAGTATTTCTCTTCTGAACCCAGTCAGTAAAGAAGACTAGAGGAGGTAACTGCTTCTTCAAATTTGAGACAGCAGTGTAAGACTTTAAGGAACATGAAAAATCAGGGAAACATGACATGACCAAAGGGACACAATAATTTTTCAGTAACCAACCTCAAAGAAATGGAGATCTATGATTTGTCTGACAAAGAATTCAAAATAGTTTTGTTAAGGGGGGGGTCAGTGAAACACAAGAAAATGCAAAAAAAAGACAATTCAGCAGTATCAGGAAAACAGTATAAGAACAAAATGAGAAGTTTGACAAAGAGAAATGACGAAAAAGAACCAAACAAATTATTTGAGAATATGAGAGCTAGAGAATACAATGAATTGAAATTAAAATGCAACAGTGAGCATCAATAACAGATTTGATCAAGTAGCTAAAGCATCTGTGAACTTGAAGAGAAGCATTTGAAATTATCCAGTCAGAGAACAAAGAAAAAAAGAATGAAAAAAAACAAAGAAAGCCTACATGATTTATGGGAAACAAGTTATACATTATGAGAGTTCCAGAAGGAGAAGAGAGAGAAAAGGGGGCAGAAAGATTATTTAAGGAAATAATGGATGAAGAATTCCCAAATCTTGGAAGAGATAATGGGCATCCAAGTTCATGAAGCTTTCCTTTTACAGGCAGGAGTAAACAATGAAAGAAAAAAGTGGTTGTGTGATGAACAGGGGGCATGATTGCAAAATTGAGCAGAAAATATTTTTCTGTGCAGTCAGCCAGTTCTCAGAAAGGACCATTAATGTTGAGCTGTTCTGCATTGCAGTGCTAACGTAAACTTAGGAGCAAGACAAAGTTCAGGGACGTGGGTGAAGTAAAGAAGCCCTACTAAAGTCTGGTCGAATCAAGTTAGCAGGCATTTTTTTCAGACTGGTCAATAGGGACAAACAGTTGAGCTAATCATTTCCGAGATGAGAATGGGAATTTGGAGAGTTTATGTCAGGACTTGTCGTAGGTAAGCAAGAGTGGGCATCTGTGAGTCTTATCTAAGTCATATGGGGAAGGGTGATTCTTTGTAGTAAGCTAGATAGTTCTGAACCTGGGGTAATGGAGAACAGTGAACAAGGTGTATATTTAAGAATCCTGGGCAATTTAAGCAACTTTCTTACCCTCAAGGTAGGAGGTTTTCACAGTTGCTGTGCTGAAATCTTCCCTTCGAAAAAGGTTTCCATTGTGAGTATCCTGCACCTGCTCCATTCTTGTTTAATGGTAAATCTGTAGAAAATTGCAGATAGGGCTTCCCTGGTGGCACAGTGGTTAAGAATCTGCCTGCCAATGCAGGGGACATGGGTTCGCACCCTGGTCTGGGAAGATCCCACATCCCGCAGAGCAACTAAGCCCATGTACCACAACTGCTGAGCCTGCGCTCTAGAGCCTGCAAGCCACAACTACTGAGCCCATGTGCCACAGGTACTGAAACCCGTGCACCTAGAGCCTGTGCTCTGCAACAGGAGAAGCCACTACAATGAGAAGCCCACGCACCGCATGGAAGAGTAGCCCCCGCTCACCGCAACTAGAGAAAGCCTGCACGCAGCAACAAAAACCCAACACAGCCAAAAATAAATAAATAATTTTTTTTTGAAAAAAAGGAAAATTGCAGTTAGATTGTTCTTTTAGATCTTAGGCCACTGGACCTAAGAAGCCAGGACCGGACATGAAGGAAAGGACTGTGAATCTTCTGGAGACCTTGGACTTTGAGTTGAGTGGAGGATTTGGAGGGGATATTGGGTTGCCTGCCTTGGGGAAATGGAGAATGTGTGCTGTGTTTGGGAGGAAGGACATGGTTGGTTGAGGTCCAGAGAAGCTGACTGTGGCCAACATGATTAACTCCCCACCATAGACTCCTCTTCCGGAGAGTTTGTTTGTGTCTGGAAAGTGACTTCTCAGCTAGATATTCTTGCTCTCACTACTCTGTTTGCATATAACTAGTGCCATATGACTAGCTCTTACCAGTGGAATGCGAGTGAAGTGGTGTGCTGTCCTTCCAGGCCTGGCTTATGCCAATCCTTCCCCACATGATCTTCTCTCTCCCCTCATCTGTTGGCTGGATACCAGTGCCTGACATGCCCGTGGCAGCCTCTTGTTGAAGGTAGTTTTAACCTGCAAGAAACAGAGTCCTCCACATCAACCCATCACAATTAGACTTTATGCCATTGAAGAATCAACATGCTTTATAAGTTAATGAGATGTGGAAGTTTGTTTATTACAGTAGATGTATTTACCTTTATATAGATAATCTTAATTTATTCATGAGATAATATTAATACCTGATAATCTCAATTTGTGTCTGATAGTGTTAAATATTGGGATACCCACTTTACTGTTTGTTTGTTTGTTTTGGAGGGGAAGACAGAGTGAGAGTCTTTATATTGTATGAAGGATTTTTCTCATTTATGAAATATTGACCTGTATTATTAAGGAACAGAAAAAATAGAAACTCTTTAGTGTGGATCTGTCTTTTACTTACTACTTAACATTTTAGTATATGACCTTATTAAAAAATTGACATATATATGTGTTTATATATATATATATTTTTTTTTTTTAGAGAGCAGTTTTCTCTCCAAAAAGTAGAAAGTGACCATCCCAGTATCCAGAACTTAAAAGCAAATGAGACAAAACGAGCTGTTCTGTATATGTATGCTAATGGCGGAAGGAGGGGAAAGGGGCTAATGTATATCCAGAATATATTAGATGTCAGTAGTTGGATTACATGCTTTAATGACATCGCCTTTAAGCCGCACCAAACTTTTTACAGATGAGGAAATCTAGGCTCAGAGAAGCTAGTAACTTGTTCAAGGTCAAAATATGACTAAGAAGAGAAGTTAATAACTTGTTCAAGGTCAAAATATGACTAAGAAGTGGAATCAGTTTTCAGACTCAAATACGTTCGACTTTTTGACTACCCCACACTGCTTCCAGCTAAAATTTTGCAGCTATCACACACAGCATTTCTTCTCTATCATCATCATGATCTTTGTCATTGTCGTCATCACCATCAACATTAATAGCAACAATATTATTGTGATTATTATCACTATCATTATCATCCCACTTAGCATTTATTGTGCACCTACTGTATGACCAGACTGGACTAGATACTGGCCATGCACTCTCTCTAACCCTCATTATCAGCTTGTTTTTAGCCCACTTAGCATTTGTTCAGCCCCTATTATATGTCAAGTACTAGGCCAGATGCTTGGCATACAGTATCTCCAGCATTCTCAACAGCCCTTTGAGTGCAGTAGTTCTTATTCCTATTTTCCTGAATCAGAAACTCAGGCTTGGGGAGACCAAGAAACCAAACCAGAGTTCACAGGCTCCAGAACAGGGTTCATCTGGGTTCTTTGGCATAGAGCCAGGATAGTATTCGGACTCCTCACCGTGTGCGGTACATCATGTTATCTCTCTCACACATTGCGTTATCTCATCCCCATTAGAATTCTTAATGTAGGTAGTTCTTAGAGATGAAAAAATTGAGTTGCGTCGAGGTCACATGACTCAAAGCTCAGCATGTCCTGGTGGAAGACGCTTGGATCTGCCTCTCATTGTAGTGTTCTTCCCCCCCCACACACACCCCACAAGGCCTACTTTCAGTGGCAACGTCTACCACCTGAACAGTAGTGTCCCATTGTTCATACACACGTGAATATGGGGACCAAAAAGTCCCACTCACCAGAGCTTTGAAGGTGAGCTTTGCGTCTCTTGTCTGGAGGAGATAACTTCTCAAAGAAACATCATTTTACTACCTTCTCTATGAGACATCTTAATTTAATTAATGCTTTTTGGAGGGAGTTTTCAGTTAGAGATTATTACTTTTGCCCAGATATGAAAGGTGGAGATAAAGTAAATATTAACATGAGAAAAAGAAGTATGCTTTTCACTTTCACAAAACACTTTTTATCTTTTTGCTATTGACTTCTGCTGCTCAGAACTGTACATAATGATCCACAGAAGCAGAGCAGAACTGGATCAGAACCTGAGTGGGCTATGGGCTAAGCTCAGTGTATACTACTGACTAGGAGTGTAAGGAAGTGGAGGCCTCTTTGTTACCAAGCACCTCTGAAACAAAAAGTTGCTTCCTCAAGTTATTTCTCAAACTTTTTCATTGCAACCCTTTGCTATGCTGATCAGCAAAAGGATAGAATTTAAAAGTGATGGTGGTGGGATGGGCATCTATGCACCCTTACTTGGGATCATATATGTACGTGTATTTGCATATAAAGATTCTGAGCCTAGCAGGGCTTCCCTCTGACCCCAAGTTTGGAGAAGTTGGAGAGAAGAACCAACTCAGAGTTACTTTTCAGGGCCTTAGGAATGGGGCATGTTGATGATAAATCTTTGGAGGGCTGCTGGCTTTAGCTTTAATCCCTCAAAACGTATGCGTCTGTTTGGAATGCATTGTTACTAAACATTCCCAAACTCATTTGCTGCAGCCCAGCAGTATGAAACCACTAGGTAAAATCCAGAAAGTCCATTTTGTGCCAGCCAGCTCAGAAAGTGTGAGCATGGTGATCAAAGATATCAAGGAAGCCTGCGATCCCTGCATGTATTGTTAAAAAATAATGTGTACGGCAACAATAATTCCAGGGCAAAGAATCCCCCGTCTGAGCAAATTTGTACTAATTTTGTAGCCCCTCCCACTGAGACAGGAAGTGTGCCATTGAAAATCTATTCCGTTCCCCTCGACACATGCCACATGCGAGAACAGGAAAGGGAGGAATGAATATCGCTCATGGGGATGGGGGAGATAGACTATAAGGACAACAACAAAAAAGGAGCCTATGGTCTGCAACACGAATGCCATAAATTCACAAGCAAAGCATTATTAAAAATTTCCAGCCCCATAAATGCTGCCATTAATCACTTTCAAATTAACCTGATGTGAGTTAAATTATTGCAAGTTCCTGTGTAAATTAAATCATTATTAGTTGCAGGCTTTTTTCTTTGGGGTACAGACAGCAGCTGAGGAGGAAGGGATGGAGAGACCTACTGGTTTCAATTTACAAAAGAAGGTTTGGGGGGAAAAAGATTTTTGCTTGATTACAAGAACAAAACCACGTCACAGTATAATATCACAGTAATTGTAGCCATATATCATAACATGTCATAAGTCCAGGACAAAGCTCAGCCGCCTTTCGTAAGCAGAAGCCAAGAAGGCAAGAAAAGTGAGTGAATGAGGTAATGGATTTCTTTCCCCTTATTCCACTAGAGAGCAGTGTTCTTTTGTACAAATCAGGTAGGTTGTTTTCTGCAAAGAAGCTGGGAGGAAAATCTTCTACATAAGAGAAGTTTTTGTAGCCACGGAAAGGCCTCTCTCTTGCTGTGAAACTAGGCACTCTGAATAAAAGATGAAGAGAGTAGTTTCCAGCAGAGATCGCTCTTATTTTAATAGGTGCACTTCTGAGTCTATCTTCTTTTCATATGAGAAAGGTGTTGGCTGTTCAAAAATAGAAACGGTAAACTATAGTTTACATCCTACAGTAAACTTTTTCAGATGGCAGTCACCTGCCAAAACAGATCAGTAGTCAACCATTAGTTACCTATAGGTAAAACAAGAATATTAATAATATAATACCTAAGTACCTAAAAATACCTAAAACAATTGAGGAGACAATGAACAACTCTGTCAGGAATGGGAATATAAAGTCAGATAAAAAGGAAGAGTGAAGAGAAGGAACACAAGTGTGTTGTGAATGTTTCCCAGCCCCTCTCTTTTTTTAGCTCACCATACTGCCAGTATCTTTATTGCTATCGTTGAGAACAGCAAGTTGGTATGAGAGATATTTGTCTGCTTCTCTAAGAGAAAATATTCAGTTACAGGCAATTTGGCTACAACTCCTTGATGGATCAGTTGACATTCCGAGAAGCCCAAGGCCATGCTAACAATAACTGAAGTTTGTCTCCTCATTTCGTGTTGTGCAAATATATTTCTAACCCTTCAGTCTCAAGCACGTGGAAACAGGCAAAGCCAAACCAGTGAGTTTATATGCATGTGTGTATGTAACTGAGTGCCTTTCTTGTTCAATAAGAATTAAATTACTGGGTAATTTTGGTTTCTTCTAGAAGGAGATGAATATGCTCTTAAGTATTTAGAATCACTAGAGAGCCTTTTAGGCGTTTCTGGATACAAATCAATGTCACCCAAAGTGTGGTTTCAATATGGATTCAGCCCCATTTTTCTCCATTTGCTCGTGGTATTATTTTTCTGATACACCACATCACTTTGCTATTTCCTTATCCTAAACACACTGAACAATATAGTTGTAGGCAAAAATATCTTGGGATAAAATAAATGGGGAAAAATCTGAGGCCTGACAAATAACAATAGCTAAGGGTCTTCAGAGTATTCACTGTAGTAATTTAGAGAAATCATAGCATGTAGAGTGTCAAGTTTGACATCAGCAGATCCTGGGATTTATTTGGGCCTGCTCATCTTTGTCGGTGTGCTGCACTTTTTGACATAGTAGATGTAGGGAATTTAATATTCCTTGACCAAAATAAACTTGGCCTTCCTGAATTACAAATCCAGGTGTCTTGAAGAACAGTGTTTCACATAAGATCTGGCACATAGACGATGCTGAATAAACAGGGCTGACTACGTGAGTGATTGAATGGAGAAGGGAAGTAATAAATCCCTCCATTCCAATCTGATTTAATGCTGAATGCTTAGGATTCAGCTACAAGAGCTTTGCTTATATCACAAAAGTTTGTAAATTCACTAATTAGACATGAAGAATAGTGCAGAGGAATTCATAGAAGCTCTATAAACAGATAGACCTGGGTTTGTGTGGTTTTTAAAAAATTTCATTGATGTATACTTGATTTACAACATTGTGTTTAATTTCTGCTGTACAGCAAAGTGACTCAGTTATAGACATGTATGTTCATTTTCATATTCTTTTCCAATACGGTTTATCACAGGATATTGAATATAGTTCCCTGTGCTATACATTAGGACCTTGCTGTTTATCTATCCCATATATAATAGTTTGCATTTGCTAACCCAAACTCCCAGTCCTTCCCTCCCCCACCTCCCCTCCCCCTTGGCAACCATATGTCTGTCTTCTATATCTGTAAGTCTTCTTGTTTCATAGATATGTTCATTTCTGTCATATTTTAGATTCCACATATCAGTGATATTATGATATTTGTCTTTCTCTTTCTGATTTACTTTGCTTAGTATGATAATCCCTAGGTCCATCCATGTTGCTGCAAATGGCATTATTTTGTTCTTTTTTATGGCTGAGTAGTATTCCATTGTATATATACATATATACCACAACTTCTTTATCCATCCATCTGTCGATGGACATTTAGGTTGTTTCCATGTCTTGGCTATTGTAAATAGTACTGCTGTGATCATAGGGGTGCATGTATCTTTTCGAATTACAGTTTTGTCTGGGTTTATGACCAGGAGTGGGATTGCTGAATCATACGGCAACTCTACTTTTAGTTTTTTGTGGAACCTCCATACTGTTTTCCATAGTTGCTGCACAAGTTTACATTCAACAGTGTAAGAGGGTTCCCGTTTCTCCACACCCTGTCCAGCATGTGTTATTTGTAGACTTTTTAATGATGGCCATTCTGACTGGTGTAGGTGGTACCTCCTTGTAGTTTTGATTTGCATTTCTCTAATAATTAGCGATGATGAGCATCTTTTCATGTGCCTATTGGCCATCTTTATGTCTTCTTTGGAGAAACGTCTATTTAGGTCTTCTGCCCATTTTTTCAATTGGGTTGTTGGTTTTTTGTTATTGAATTGTAGGAGCTGTTTGTGTATTTTGGAAGCCACGCCCTTGTTGCTTGCATCATTTGCAAATATTTTCTCCCAGTCTGTAGGATTAGACCTGGGTTTTGAATCATGGCTCTGCCACATATTGTATATGTCACATGGGGCAAAGCTCTCTGAACCTCATCTTCAACATTTATACAAACAACAGGATTAATAATCCTTCCCTTCTGAAATTGTGTGGACAACTGGCAACTTTGCTTTACCCAAAACAGACACTCAAAAATGGAAGAAAATATTTTTAAATAAGTGGGGTCACCCAACCAGAGGCATAGTCTCTCACTTTTAAATGAAATCTTTTGATTAGGTCATGTTATCTTAATAATCCAGGGGAAATGCTAAAAGACTAGACTTTGCTAAGGGCAAACACATTTTTGCATGCTCCTGGGAAAAGAAGTCAGCTAAATAAATAAGTGAACCATCTGATTTGACATTTCTTGAATATCTCAGGCATGGAATGGGGAGAACAGAGAGTTTCAAAAGGTTTTTGGACTTAGAATCAATGCTTTGGAAGTCACTTAACCAACTATAAATGCATATACCCATTTGGGAGGGCAAGTTGGCAATATCTTCAGAAGCTTTAGAAATATAAACTTTGAGGTAGTAATTCTATTCCGAGAAATCCATCCCAGAGAAATAACAATCAGAGATATGCAGTCAAAAACTAACATGCAATATTGTTTATAATGTTTTTTTAATAATAGTGAAAAATTGAATGTAATTTAAGTGTCTAACAACAGGAGATTAGCTAGATATATTATGGTATTTCTTTACAGTAGTCTATTATGAAGACATTAAAACTGTATTTTCAAATAATGTTTAATGACATGGAAAATGTTCAAATATAAATTTAAGTGAAAAAGGAGGACATAAAACTGAATTTACAATGTGATGCCAATTTTGTAAAACTGAACATTTCAAATTATTTTTATTCAACATGATTTAAGTAGTCAACCAAAATATTATCAAAGCATAAAAAGTTAAGGCAAATGAATTTCAAGTTTAAGAATAAAATACCATTCCTTCTCTTTTCTCTATGTCTATCTCAAGCTCATATTAATAATCATGAGCACAGTATGACACAGTCCGTATTTTCTTTCACATTTTGTCGTTCTCCAAATTCTGACATAAGAGTATGTAACATTTATTGACAGAAACAGTGTTTCGTTTAGATTTAACTACAGAGGGATTGTATTTTAAGACATCGCCTTTTACTTTGCACCACTACCTTTAAGGAATGTGGGGTGTGTTTGGCAAATGTTTAGATGGGCCCAAATGAATTAACTTTGCACATTGTCTGAATTTTCCGAGCGGGGAGAGCATGTGGTGATGAGATTTATGTGGACATATCTGGTCAATTAGTTAAGGGGATTTTATAAATATCTATTCGAAAGGAGATTGCAGAAAACCTACTGGGATATAACAAAACTAAGTGAAGAAGCAGGAACTAGATATTTTTAGTTATCCTCAGAGAAAAATAGTATTTGCAGGTGGCCTACACTCAAAGCCGGCCCTGCCAAACTCTATGGAATCCTGTCTGGGGCAAAAGGGAAAGCAAGAGAGAATTGTACGTAAAATCTGGACACATTGCTTCCCTGAACTCTATAACACATTAGGGGCTAAGCAATACTTTTTGGGGATCCCTCCAATGGATAGTTGTATAAAGTTCATTCCTCTACAGTGCTTACACCCTGCATACTTATAGCATCTACCAATAAAGAAATTGTGGGCTTCTTTTATCAATGAGAGAAACTTTGCACTTGGACCAGCAACCAGTGGCAGGAACATGCCTATTCCTAATAGAGAAACACCAAGAAGCACTGTACCTGCAAGAGAGTGAACATTTTCTTCAGCATGTGTGAGGTACCCACTAGGTGCTCACTGATATAATGTGGAGGGAGGTGATTTGTATGCAGTTGAAGTTTCCAAGGGAAAAAGAGAGAGAGCCATATATAAATAAAATATATTTTGGGTCCTATTTCCCTGGAAGCTATTTATTTTCAGATCAAAAGCTCAAGTTGTTTACCAAATCAAGATTTTCAGTCTTCCACCTGTGGGGACAGTGAGCTAGACCGAAGTCCTCAGGACTGATGTAGAGCAAAACTGATGCTGAATTGGATTTATAAGGAATGTTGCAATGAATAAAATGGAAATGGAACACCAGAGCGTTAGTCCCAATAGTATATAGAATTGCAAGTATGGATGGGATGTTTCAACATACTCACATACTCACAAATATATACTGCTGATTTCTGTTGTTAAAAAGTATTTGTTATGTATCTGATTAAGTACACCATCAGGATTCATATGGCCCAGTTTTAGTTTAAAAATTATTTTGGAATAGCTCAATTTGTAAGTATTGATATTTCATGACTTTTATTCTTTCTTAGGGGTCTTCCAAAGAATAAAGAGAAAGATTCACCTATTTCTACTAAGCTAGAATAAAACTCTTTCTGTTTTGTAATTATCATTTGAATTCATTGGAACCTTTTATGTATCTGAGATACATTATAAGTTCTTACTGACTTCATTTTTCTCTTAGTGATTTCATTTTTCTCTATTTCTTGAAACATTTTCTATTTAATCATCCTAGGAATTACTTTCTCATTACTTATCAATTATTCCCAGATATACTTTAAAAATTTAATAAGAAAACAGAAGAATGATTAAGTAACCTAGAAGGATAATAAATTATTAAAATAAATAATCACTACTGTTTCATCCTTCAGTTTTCCTTTTTGAGAAGATATAAAAGGGGACT
The DNA here is from genome assembly GCF_059928025.1 of Delphinapterus leucas. Lineage (NCBI taxonomy): Eukaryota > Metazoa > Chordata > Mammalia > Artiodactyla > Monodontidae > Delphinapterus > Delphinapterus leucas. Next base: position 85,238,719 of record NC_143134.1, read on the forward strand.
GGAGACATCATCTCTGTAGTCTACTTTTTCATTGAAAACAATTTTGAATTCAGAATTTCTCATGTCCTGCCCATAATGGCAAATAGAGGAAAACTGAGAGAAGAAGATATTTCACAACTGCAAGATGATTCAGAAACCAAATGCAGACAGACAGGTAGGAGCACTCTATACTCTAATCCAATAGTGAAATTCGTTGCATAAGCAGAATTTCAGATTACAAACATTCAGATTACGATGTCCAGGATAAATTTTCTGAAATTTGAAAATCAGTAATGAACAACAATACATTTCTAAGGATGAAAAAAAAATACGGTTTTCTCACACAGTTAGCCATTCAACAGAAAGCATATTACCATGCGATATTTGTGAGAAAAACGGGACCATCCCATTTTGTTAAAAGCACGTGTGACAGTATTCTTTCACCTGTTATGATGTCTCTGCGCCGAACTTTGCTGATACAATTTGTGATCCGACAAATGCTGAAGACAGATGTGTATAAAAATGTAATCATTGCTCATTCTAAATAGTGTTTATAAATGTAAGACTGAAAATGGTCTTAATTACAGAGCAAAGAAGATGCAACCAAAATTATCACATCCAAAAGTTTCAAAAATTGTTTTTAAATATTGCATTTTGATGATGCAAATTCAATAAGAGTAAATGATAAGCTAGAACCTATTAAATATGTATTTGAAATACAGACTATGTGTTACAGAATGGATACATCACAGGTTCATTCCTGGCTGCTGATGGGCAGACAGTTGCATTCAAAAGATGTTGCCCATTTTAGGCGTATGTAATGTTAAAATCACGAAAGTATGAACTAAAAATTTGAGTTTACTCTGTTCGAATTCCTATTAAAATTCCTAAATGATTTGCACTATCCGTCCATTTTTATCGTTGTGATTTTTTTGGTAAAATCTTATAAAAACATGAAGAATTAATAAAGAGAGTACATTGGATCCAGATGGTGAATGGCAATGGCTATTTTTCCTGGCATATGAGAGTGAGGCTTTAGCATGAGGACTAGAAGTAGTTAGGTTCTTGAACTGGACCCAGGTGTGATGCTGAGCTAGGAATATTTCATGGCACAGTTCTGGGAGTTAGTTCAAAACAAGGCACATGTGGTAAAAATAAAATTTGGGGCCAAAATTACAATTACATAAAAGGTGCTAATGTCTTAAGACAAACATAGCAGTAAATTTCTTAGCCAATCTTCCTCTCTCCCTCTCTGCCTCCCTTTCTTTCTGCTTCTATCTTCTCCTTCATTTCCCTCCCAGTCTCTTTCTCCCCCTTCTTTTGTAAGTCTGGATTAATTTAGGAACTGCTGAAAGAACATAAATGGCTGTCCTCACTTTATTCCAATTATGGATCAGGAGAAAAAAATGTTGGCTGTCTCTCAAGGAAAGCCAATCCGCTGAACTCTTCCAGACAATTTTTTTTTTTCCAAACCCAAGGGATTTACATACTCTCAAAGAAAAGATTCTAAATAAGGAGTAATTATCTTAATCTCAACTAATATAGTTTGCAGGACAGTCTTTTCATAATCTTGATTGCTGCCAATGAATGATTTAGTCTGTGTATATTTATTGAGCAGCTACTATATGCCAGACACTGGGAATAAAAATATAGCTAAGACATGATCCCTTCTCTCAAAAAGAAATGGGTTCAAACAGTAAACAAGTGCAATAATTTGAGGGCATGGTAAGCAACAAAAGGTGCAAAGAGCAACTCACAGAAAAAGGTAATGCAATCCCAGGGGAGAGCCCCAGAGATCTGTTGAAGCAATACAAACAAAATGTAGCCTGAGTTTAAACTTTAATTTTAAAGCATTCCCTATATGATTTGCTTATTTCTTAGGTAAGCCAGCAAGACTTGTTTATGCAGTGACAATAAACTCTCTCACGTAACTATCACAGATTTTATTTTCCTAAGAATTTTTACCTTCCCTTTGTTTCAAGGCGTATGGAGTAGAAGAGTCCCTTTGACAAGCCAGCTAAGTGAGAATGCTGCCTTAACTTTGGACTAACCTTTTGCCCAACCAAACTAATGTTTCTTGCCAGTGGCCTGAATCTCTGTCCAATAGAGCCATAATGTCATAAAATGGATTTTTTTATTTCAGCTCACCCACCAGGGTAGTAAAAAAATATAAAATATTTATCCAAACACACACAATAAATTTCCATTGCTTTAGGGGCAAAATTAAAGCATCTCCATTTCCTTTTTATTCTGGATCACAGCCCCGTTTCCCCCCGCCCCCCCCCCCCACCCCACAAATGGACTTCCACCTCTCAAGGTCATTTTCTTTTTAAAAGTTATCCTGGTAACTTCTAGAATAGCTCTCTCTGGGAATGCCCATTTTTTTCCTCCCACTTAATTTGCCCCTTACACACCCACCCCTCAGGTCCCATATTTTCAGTAATGCAAATTGGGCAATTATTTACTTTTTGCTTGAGTTTAAAAAGCACATACACAGGCACACAAATGCGTTCTGGATCCCATTCATGCAGAAAAATTACTGGTAACTTGATGAATCTGTGAGTAATTTTACAAAAATGTTTAGTGAGTTTTGCCAAGGATGTCTGACCCCCGGCCTTGCTTCACTGATGTAAGTTTTTGAGTGTTTGGCCTAGTCTGATCAGTACCAGCTGTGAGTGCTTTGGTTGCCCACATCAGATGTTAAGTGAAGGAGAAAGGACGGCATATTCCAATGCAGGCTTGAAAGTTTGTGAACTAGGACAGAAATAAGACTGAAGCTGGAACCGAAGCATGTCTTTCAATTCTGTTAAGTTCCCCTTTGCTCAGTGAAACTATTCGATTGTGCCTTAGCATCTTTTGAAATCTCTCAGTCAGACACTGCTTAGACCAGACAGAGTGGCTGTCTCTAACAAAGAATAAAGAATTAATTAAAATCGTTTTGCTTGATAGAGATTTTTAAAATTATATTTTTGGTCCAAACTTCTTCATGGAATTCTAAGGGAGAAAATTAAAACAATACACTTTTGATAACGTATTGTAATTTCCTTAGAGAGCAATAAGAAATCTATTCCAGGACACGTCATTTCAGTAGGAGCTAAGAGTTTAGCTTTTAAATTTTTCCTTTGAAAGATCATAAGGCTGGTGACAGCATGGGATATTTGGAGTGTATTTACATCCAGCCTAAATGCCAACATGGAGATTTCCCTAAAGTCCATTTGTAAAAGAGGAATTATGTACTTTATAGTTCGTTACATCTAAACACAAACTAACTAGGACAAGGTTCATGGTATCAGAACATGTATTTGAGGTTTAGGGGCAGACATGGTTGTTAAAAACTAGTATTGGGAGAAGGGTGTTAGTTAGAGCTTAGAAGTAGAATGTCCATCAGAACGAACAAAACAATAGCATTATCCACAGTAACCAAAAAGTGGAAGCCACCCAAATGATGAACCCCACCGATGAATGGAGAAATAAAATGTGGCATATCCATACAATGGGAAATTATTCAGCCATTAAAGGGAATGAAGTACTGACACTTGCGACGATGTGGGTGAACCTTATAAACATTACACTAGGTGAAAGAAGCCAGAAACAAAAGACCACGTATGGGAAGAGTCCATTTATTTGAATTGTGCAAAATAGGTAATTCCACAGCAACAGAAAATGGAATGAAGAGTGACTCCTAATAGTTACGGGGTTTGTTGGGGGTTGATGAAAATGTTCTGGAACTAGGTAGTGATAATTGCACAACTTTGTAAATACTGTAAAGACCACTGAATTAGATAATTTTAAAGGGGTAAATTTTAAGCAATGTGAATTATATCTCAATTTTAAAAATTGTGTGAGTAAGGAAAAACAAGCCAACTTATAATTTTGAAATATGAGATGCACGTATCGCGTCTTTTTTTTTTAAAACATCTTTATTGGAGTATAATTGCTTTACAATGGTGTGTTAGTTTCTGCTTTATAATAAAGTGAATCAGCTATACATATACATATATCCCCATATCTCCTCCCTCTTGCGTCTCCCTCCCACCCTCCCTATCCCACCCCTCTAAGTGGTCACAAAGCACCGAGCTGATCTCCCTGTGCTATGTGGCACATATCACATCTTTATGTGCTCTCGATTCTCTCCCTCTGAAACTGTGTATCTTTGAAAGTTTCATTGCATTATCCAGGTCTCTTACCATTTCTTTCACGTTTTCCATTTATTTATCCTTCTGTGCTCCACTCTAGGTCATTTTTAAAAATCTGATTTCCTGCTTATGAATTTTCCTTTTCAAGTATGTCTGATTTCCTGTTAAGCCTACATACTAAGATTTGAGTTTTAATTATTATACTTTTTCTTTGTTAGATATTATATTTGTGTCTTCTTCATATTTGTCTGGTCTTTTTTCGTCTTTTGTTTTTTTTTAGTCATGTATTCAATGCCCTCTTTGATTTCTTCAGTCACAATAAACAAACTTTTCTATTATCTCTATCTGATAATTCCAATATCTTCAAACTTCGTGAGACTAATTCTTCAGTTTGTTGCTTCTATCTATTCTCATTCATGGTATCTTGTTTCCTCATGTATGTCCTTTGTGTATGTGTGCGTAGGGGAAGGTGGAAGATATTTTCTTTGGAACTTTACAGTAAACTTTGAGGGGTGCTTTAAACATCAGTCTAGTTCCAGTAAGGATTTGGTTTTGCTTCAGTTAGGTGCCTGGATAAACAAGCAGTCCAAAATACTTTTAAATTAAAATCCAGTTTGAAGATATTCAGAACACCCTGATAGCATCAATTATAACCCAAAACCTGTGCAAGAGCTAGATATGGTTCCAAACACTCAAGACAGAATTTTATATTTCTTTAAAAAATTGTTACTAGGGAGAAACCTGAAACAGACATGCTTTCGTCAATGTTTCTCTTTTTTAAGATAATTTTTATTTTAGTAGAAAAGAGGGGGGTCTCCTTTTAAGGAGTCTGGCTTTATCTGGGATTTTATGAACTCATTTGGTATAGGCCCTAATTTTTGTCTCCGGCTCCCTAAGAACACATCATAAATTATGGTAAATTAAAATGAAGAATCTTATTTGTACAGAAATGTATACTACAACTTTATTTTTAATAGCCCCAAACTGGAAACAACCCATACACCAATCCACAAGAGAACTGATAAACATACTGGGATTTTTTTTTTTTTGAGGGAATACTACTCAGTATTAATTTAAAAAAATAAACCAACCGATACACAAAACAATATGGAGAAATCTCAAAACATTATATTGGGTGAAAGAAGCCAGACCAACTAAATCTGAAACCAGGCAAAGTAATAAAAATCAGAATAGTGATTACAAAGGGGGAGTTGAGACTAACCAGAGACATGGGAAAATATTACCTTTCTTAAAACCTTTCTTTAAGTGCAGTTACATGGGTGTGTGTGTGTGTGTGTGTCTTTGTGTGTATTTGACAAAACTCACCAAACTGTACACTTAAGGTCTGCACATTGCCGTTTATGTAGATTTTACCTCAATAAAAAAACAATGAATCTCTGGAAGAGTTAACAAACTAAATATTTGACAGTTTTGTAGATAAATGAAAGCAAAATAGGGTCACCGAAGACCTTTTAGAACAGAAAAGGGAAGAAAAATCAGATGGATCAATGAATAAAAATAAAATTTAGCTTATATAGTCCCAGTTAAGGATTAGAGATACATGGCGTGTATCCCAGTATTTTCTTCCACTTGACACATGGTCAACATCACTAATTGTTTCAACACTTTTTATTTTTACTCTGACTCAAAATTTTCTTTTCAAAAACATTTCTAGGAAACCATTGCCAGTTCACAAACAAGATGGAAACGATCTACCACTAACATTTTAAACAGTCATTAAGTAACTCATGTATTCCTCTTTTTCTCTCTTATCTCACATTGAATCTATACTGAAATGCTGTTAATACTATCTAAAAATTATATTTAAATTCTGGTTACGTCTCTCCACTTCCATTACCACCATCCTAGCCCAGCCACCAGCATCTTTTAACTAGACTATTACTCCTTGTTCTTGTTTCTACCTTTTCCATTCTGCCTTTCTACAAAAGGGTAGAAAGGTTTTTTTCAAATGTGCCAGGTAGGTGGCCCCCACCACATCCTTTAGAGTAGAGGTCAAGTTCTTATCATGGCCTAACTCCTTTGATAGATCTAGCTCAAACTAACCTTTATGCTTTTCTTCTAGTTTGCTCCACCTTGGTTTCTCCACTGGACCAGGCTGTACTCTCTGGCCTTCCAGCACAGCGCGAATGCATCTGGTTCACTGTATCAGCACTCACTATCCCTTCTGCCAACACTTTCCAAGACATCTTCATGGCATGCATGTCACCTCACTTTATTCAAGGGTCTACTCACATGTCAACTCACCAGGGAAGCATTTCCAGACCATCCTGTCTCAAACGTTACACAGTCCTCCATCCCCTGTGCACATTATATCTCCTTTTACTGCTTGACTTTTTTGATAAAAACACGTATCATCACATACACAGGCACACAATTTTATTTCTTGTCTCCCTCTGCTTGAAAGTAAAATGCATGCACATGGAGAGTGTATTTATTTTGTCCATTGCCCTATCTCCATACTCTAGAATGTAGTAGTTATTGACTTATATATCTCTAGGACCTGGAACACAGTAGGAACTTCATAAATATTAGTTTAATGAATATACTCAAGGAATTTATATCTGAGAGAAAAAAAATAGCATTACAACCCTCTCCTTGAGGACAAAAGAGAGAGAGGAGGAAAAAAAGACTGTTAAAGACTATTCTCCCCTCCCATACTACTGTATATGTGGAGACATCATTTTTGAAAGGAAAAATATGGGTTCTACTGATATTACAGATGATGTGTTTGTGGGACAAGTTATTTGATGCTCTGTCCTTTTTTTCCCCATTCTTTTTATCTCTGTGCTTTTGTTTTTATAAGTTATATCGACTTGAATTCAAATTCACTGATACTTCAGTCTGCTGTCCACCTTCTGTTAAATCCATTCCAAAATTATTAATTTCAAACATTTTATTTTTCAGTTATACAATGTCCAATTGATTTTCCCTCTAGAGTTTCTACTTCTTTGTTAAATTATTATTTTTCCAGTTATTGTGTTTATTATTGCCTCTCTTTTCTTTAACATATTTATAATAATCATTTAAAATTCCTTGTCTACTAATGCTAACCTCTGATGCTATGTGTCTGCTTCTGTTTCTTGTTTTTGCTCTTGATTTTGGTTGATATTTTCCTGTTTCTTCACGTCTTGCAATTTGTGGATGTATGTCAGGTATTATATATTTTTAAAAAACAGAGAAATGTTTTCCCTCCACAGAGAGCACACTCTTTCCTTTCTCCGGCACCTAGGGTGAGAAGCTAAATATATATTGACTTATTCAGGAGATGTGTTATGTCAGCAATGTGTTGCAATTTAACTTCCTTTTTTTTCAGTTCACTAGTACTTTTTTATTCTACTGTGAACATTGTGTTCCTTTTTTTAAATTGAAGTATAGTTGATTTATGATGTGTTAGTTTCAGGTGAACAGTAAAATGATTCAATTTTATATATATATATATTTTTTTCCATTGTAGGTTATTACAAGATATTGAATATAGTTCCCTGTGCTGTGCAGTAGGTCCTTGCTGGTTATGTATTTTATATATAGTGGTGTGTATACGTTAATCCCAAACTCCTAATTTATACTCCTCCCCTTTCCCGTTCGGTAACCATAAGTTTGTTTTCTATGTCTATGGGTCTATTTCTGTTTTGTAGATAAGTTCATTTGTATCATGTTTTTTTTAGATTCCACATATAAGCGATATCATATGATATTTGTGTTTGTCTACCTTACTTCACTTAGTATGATAATCTCTAGGTACATCCATGTTGTTGTAAATGGCATTGCTTCATTCTTTTTTAATGGCTGAATAATATTCCATTGTATAAATGTATCATCTTTTTTATCCATTCATCTGTCAATGGACATTTAGGTTGCTTTCATGTCTTGTCTATTGCAAATAGTGCTACGATCAACACTGGGGTGCATGTATCTTTTCGGATTATGGTTTTCTCTGGATATGTGCCCAGGAGTGGGAGTGCAGGATCATATTGTAGCTCTATTCTTAGTTTTTTAAGGAACTGCGATACTGTTCTCCATAGTGGCTGCACCGATTTACATTCCCACCAACAGTATAGGAGGGCTCCCTTTTCTCAACACCCTCTCCAGCATTTTTTATTTGTAGACTTTTAAAAATTAATTCTTATTGGAGTAGAGTTGATTTACAATGTTGTGTTAGTTTCTGCTGTACAGCAGAGTGAATCAGTTATACATATACATATATCCACTCTTTTTTTTAGATTCTATTCCCATATAGGTCATTACAGAGTATTGAGTAGAGTTCCCTGTGTTATACAGTAGGTTCTTATTAGTTATCTACTTTATATATAGTAGTGTGTATATGTCAATCCCAGCCTCCCAATTTATCCCTCCCCTCCTTCCCCCCTTGGTAACCATAATTTTCTTTTCTACATCTGTGACTCTATTTATGTTTTATAAATAGGTTGGTAGACTTTTTGATAATGGCCATTCTGACTGGTGTGAGGTGATACCTAATTGTAGTTTTGATTTGCATTTCGCTAACAATTATCAATGCTGAGCATCTTTTCATGTGCCTCTTGGCCACCTGTATGTCTTCTTTGGAGAAATGTCTGTTAGGATTTTTTGCTCATTTTTTGATTGGGTTGTTTTTTTTTTTTATATTGAACTATATGAGCTGTTTGTATATTTTGGAGATTTATCCCTTGTCCATCGCATTGCTTGCAAATATTCTCTCCCATTCTGTAGGTTGACTTTTCGTTTCATTTATGGTTTCCTTTGCTGTGCAAATGCTTTTAAGTTTAATTAAGTCCCATGTGTTTATTTTTGTCTTATTTCCATTACTCTAGAAGACGGATCCAAAAAGATATTGTTGCGATCTATGTCAAAGAGTGTTCTGCCTATGTCTTCCTCTAGGAGTTTTATAGTATCCGGTCTTACATTTAGATCTTTAATCCATTTTGAGTTTATTTTTGTGTGTGGTGTTAGAGAATGTTCTAGTTTCATTCTTTTACATGTAGCTGTCTAGTTTTACCAGCACCACTTATTGAAGAGACTGTCTTTTCTCCATTGTATATTCTTGCCTCCTTTGTCGTAGATTAATTGACCATAGGTGTGTGGGCTTATTTCTGGGCTGTTTATACTGTTCCATCGATCTGTATTTCCATACCAGCCTAAATGCACCTGATCTTGTCACTTTCTTTTAATTCATGTCTGGTTTCGAATGTTTAAAGGATGATACCCGTGAGATGCGTATTATAGGCACATCCTTCTGGCGGGAATTTGCGATTAAAGTGCAAGACTTAGGAAGAGCTCTCTTCTTTTCCAGTCTAGCCCCAGCATTCTATAATGCCATACTCTTAGTAAATGTTTGATGGGTGAGTGAGGTAGAAAAAACTAGCTCTGTCAGATTCCAGTCAGTCATGCCACCTACATGGCTATTAAAAACTCCACTAGTTTCTGTTTACTCTAGCAGATTCCCTGTGCCTATGGTAGGTCTGATCTTCCACCTACATGCCTATATTCAGCAAATGTCCCCAGAGAAGAAAGAGCCAACAACCTTCATTTATTTACTCGAGATCTCATTCCTCTCTAGGACTTAGTTTTAGATTTTTTTTCACCTGAAACCTATCAAACACAGAATGAATTGTTCACTTTCATTCCTAATATCATGAATTCCATTTTTACTAAAAATAGAATGCAGCCTATGTTAGTAGAGGAACAAACTAGTGGAGATACAGACCCTATCTATCTATCTATCCATCTATCTATCTGTTTTAGCCTTTCAACTGTACCCTTTCCCAAAAGACTAAGTTGGAGAAAAATATTCAGCTAATGTTTTCCCTATCATATTTAGTATGAAGAAAAATGATTTAGAAAAATCCAAAAAGAATAAACCAGGAAAACTCAAATGGCATTGACCAAAGAAAACATGGCTGAACAGGAGGAAAACTATTTTATATTTCTTCCCACAGAATTGATCAAAACCAAATGACGACTGGAGTTTTTAAATCAGGCATGTGGCACTTTTGAAGAGAGATTTTTCAAGAGATTTTTTCTTTAAAAGAAAAAATATGGAAAAACTTACCAAATGGCTTTAAACTACTCAAGTTCTGAGAACCTGTTCTATTCCAGGGACATAGAATCAAGTCTGGAAAACCTAATTATCTCCTTTAATTTTATGGTTCATGGTAGAGAAGAACAATGCTTTATCTAGTGTCCCAGTCTTTGGAAGACAAAGCAAAGCAAAACAAAAGCTCCTGCTAGGTAAATAATTAGGCTTTTTGTGTGGAAATGGTTTAGTATTCTAAAACATCTATTCCCCATGCCAACCCAAAGTAGGACCTGCATACAAGAGCGTTAAGTATAGTAGAAAAGACTAGATTAATTATGTAATGTTGTTAATTTTTGTGCATGGGAGTAATGGATGGAAAATTATTTATTAAATAATCTTAAGGAAGAGATGGGCCATCTCTGTAACCCTTCTTGGGTCAGAAGCTTGAGAAGAGGACTTGACTGAGAGTTTAATGAAACAAGTTTCCTCTGGAAGCATCCTTCACAAGAGGTTTTCTGTAGCACGGGAGCCAATTTAATGAGGCACTGGAAAGAAATCTTGAAATCATGAGTACAATTTATTGTTTTCAAATAAAGAGGGAAAAAAGAAATTGCTTATTTTACCATAATTTTACCATTAATCGTCTCTTGAGAAAGTGAGAGAGAAGTTATACATTTCTGATAAAAGAGCTCTTTATTTACCCATAGATTTCAAGGGTTGTGATTACAGCATCAGTAAATGGCTTGAAAAGGGATTGTTCTGAGGCAGATAATACAGCTCACTGAACTACGTGATCCAGGAAGTACACACACCTGGCAAATCTCTTGCTGGGATTACAGACCTGACATTTTGGGCTCACTAGTTAAGAAGAGACTTTTGAGAAAAGCAAACAAAAGTTAAAACAAAAAAATTAATTTTTCCCTTAAACTATGAAACCACTTTCCAAATTCTAGTGTCTCTTCTCTGCCTATAACACCCATTAAAGCATTTTCTACAACTGCCCTGAGCTCATAATATCAAAAGTAGAATAGTAAGTATAGCATTAGGTGCTATCCTCTAGTACTAAGTAAGTAAGCAAAATAGAATATTCACAACCAATGTTGATTAATAAATAATAGTTGCCTTCACACTGTCCAGGTATAGCTAATGAGAATATCGAAAATCTGGAATAGTGTTTTTACTAATGAGCATGTTTCCAATACAACCTGATATCTGATCATCATAAAACAAATAATTATGCCATGTTTTAGAAATAGAAAACACTAAAAATTGCAATGATGATTAAATTTTGTAAATCTGAAAGTTTAAAAATTACCGAAAAAGTTAATTAGCACAGCCATCTATTTTCCTGTGATTTATTAAAATCGTAGTAAACAATACAAGAGCACAAGTATAAGTTACCAGAGACTTTAACTTAAAACATTTGCTTATTATGCTAATGGACTTCTGCATGTACCAAATATACCTGATTAGACATATGTAAATATAGATAGGTTAGGAGACAAAAATGAGAAAGAATAAAACAAGCAAGACACACAAAAGAATGATCCTTATATTCTACATATACTCTATAGAGAACCTCAGTAACCTTTGTACTAGTGAGTGGAGTGTATCTGTTGAAATTCCCCTTTGGACATTTTTCACATATTAAATGTTGAAATGACATATCTCGCAAACAAAGGTAGAAGAAATTTTATCCTATTAAGAGCTTGAAATTTCACACAATGAAAATGGGAAGAGAAAGTAAAATGAGGTTAAAGAGAAAGCTAATTAGAATTTAGAGGTTTGCTGGGTTAATGTCTAGACTTAAGAGACCCAGGTGTGACAATTTACATACCTTGTAGCTTAGCCTTAAGACTGGCCTGCACTTAAACAGTTTACTGAATAAATCTCTGTCTCAGAGTGGTACAGGCCCACATTGCAATGCCACAACATTGCACAAGAAAAAAAAATGCAGAACTTTTATAAATCCTATATCCTATGCTCAAATTGTACGCAAAATGAAAACAAAGGAAGAAGCTATAGAAAAGGAGAAAATACTTTGAAGAACCAACCACCCATGGAACAGCCTCTTACAGAGAACTCGTTTGCTTACCTGGTAATGGCACAACCCAGAACTATTCTCCACTGTACTTGTTGAATTGTTTTCGTTTGTTACACTCTGAAATTTTACACCAATTATAAATTGAGTTGGATTGAGACTATCTCTAGGATGAAAATTCCCTTGGTGTAAACAATTAGATGGTCTCTTCTAAATGTTTAAAATTAGATCACTTAAAAAAAAGGAAGAAGAAATCATGATCCGATGGTAGAGGAAGAGCCAGCCCTTCTGGATGTTGAAGAGCTTTGTTGGGTAGAGCTGGTGGAAGGAACAGAAAGAGGAGAAGGAATTAGCAAGCCATGGGATGACCTTGGCTACTGGAGGACTTGGAGAGAACTGGAGGATTAAGAAGGACTGGATGATGTGAGATAGAGATCATATGACAAATATAAAAGAATGCCCACCAACAACCCTGTATGTCAGTGTGGTGTGTGTGCCACTTACTGACATGCTATTTTTATTAGGAGGTTCACTTGCAAGTAACGCAAAGTTCAGCTCAAACCATCATAGACAATCAATGGGACCATGGGGGCAAACCAGCACAGGCTGTAGGTTGCCTTTGCCATCCTAGCTCCAGAGATACCACTGGGTAAAAAGGAAAGTCTAGGAAGAACTGAAGAGCTAATGCAAAATTCATGAGAAGCCACTGAGACAGTGATGCTGAAACGTGTGTATGTATACAGGGCTTGGGATGGGGAAAGGCTGGAGAAGGGTGGGACCAAGATAGAAAAGGAATCAAACTCATCAAGATTATTCAAGATTTTATGGGGAAACGTTTTAATCTCTATCATATTAGATAAAATAGTATTTGAATAATTGGGCAGATATAGCATGTTTAAAGGTGGGAAATTTTAACTTGCAAGGAGACAGATCTCCCAAATTAATCTACAAATTCAATACTATGCAAATCAAATTGCAGTTAAGATATTTGGGGTATTCAACAAACAAATTCTAAAATTCAGATAAAAGAATGTAGTTCATAGTAGCCAAGTCTGTGTTGATAAAGAAAATTAAAAGGCAGTGACTAACTATACCAGCTATTAAGGCATCCAACGAAAATATAATAACAAGAGTATTGCCTAGCATAGGAACAAATAGACTGATGAATCAAAACAGATAATTCGGCTGCAGACCTGTATGTGTAAAGGAACTTGATATATGATAAAGGAGGCAGCAGAAAGCAATGGGGAAGGAAATCTAGTGATGGTGTCAGAATAACTGGCTCATTAAATACAAAGCTGGGACCCTAATGGATACTATATTCAAAGGTATATTCAAGGAGGATTAATGACCTATTGTGAAAGACAAAACAAAAAAGCTAATACATAAATGGTTTTGTTTTTTGAATTTTATTTTTTAAATTTACTTAAAAAATTTTTTTTTAGCCACACGGCATGCAGGATCTTATTTCCCCGACTGGGGATCAAACCCATGCCCCCAGAAGTGGAAGGGTGGAGTCTTAATAAACCAGTAGGGAAGTTCCAAATGTTAAATAGCTTTATAAAGTTGGGATAGGAAAACTTCTTAGACTAGACCCCATAAACTGCCAATCATTAATCAAAGCACTGATAGATTTGATTTAAGCAAAATTAATAATGTTTGACAGATGAAATTAACAGACAAATAACAGAGTGAGAGAAAATATTTGTAATGTCTACAATTGACAAGTAAATACCATATGGTATATTAAAAAACTCGTGTAAATAAAAGAAGAAAGAGTTGGGAAACCAAATAGAAAAATGTGCAAAGAATTTGAATAGGCAAATCAAAAAAAAGGGGACCAAAATGTCTAACAAGTATTTGAGGAGGTGGTTAAAACCAATAATTATATAAATGTAAAGCAAAACGAAAGTGTGGTAATATATGCACATAAGAATGGCAACAGTTTGTAGAGTAGATAACACAAAATGCTGGCCAGAATGTGGGAAGGCTACCTATTCACTTTTGATAGGAATGTAAGTTGGTTAAGCCATTCAGAAAAGCAAGCTGGCAGTATTTAGCTAAATGTAGGATGTATACATTCTCTGACAGAAAAAGTCTACTCTTGGATATACATCGCAAGAATTATTTACAGAGTTCCAAAAGAGGTCATGTGTAAGTTTATTTACTATACTAACAATAGTGTTTTGCCTCTAACTCACTGTTTCCACAAACACAGCATGTGGGTGGAAGCAGGGATGTCTGTATCTCTGCGGCAGTTTGAACCATCTAGATGTATAGTGTCATAAATAGACCTCAAGGGCACTGTGCTGAGTCAGTGGAAAGACACAGAACACAATTTATAGCAAAATACCATTAATGTAAATTAAAAACACACACAGACAGAAAACTTAATTCTAGAAGGATGCATGCATCAATAGAGACAGAGCAATGATTTTTAGAGTGGAAGCGTACGGTAGCAAGGGGCAAGCGAGTAGAGACCAGCATGAAGGGAAAGAATTCATATACAGTGGAGGGCTCTTGTTTAAGATGATGATAATGTGCTCTGAACTGGGGAGTGTTTTTAACTCAGTCCTCTAAACTTGACTGCACTAGAAGGAGGAGAAGGAACAGAAGGATTCACTATTCTTTGGCCTGATCTGGTGGCTCAAACATGTGAGCAGGGCACATTCTTTACTTCTTATGTCTGACTTTTTTGGTATTGCCTCCTTTCCTGGAAGGTTTCTCTTCCTGTGGTCCCATGCTGCCTGCCCGGGATCTTGGGCTGCATGTTTCTCCTTTCTATTCAGCAAGGAAGAACTTTTTCAGTCTCGGACCATCAAAGAAAGTCCTGGTCTTCTGTATAATTGGGCAGGTCATGTCCGAACCTTTGCTCGTCTTTAAAGTCTGGTGTCTAGCTTTGCAGCCCATGCAGACTGAGGTTCTTCTCCTCAAGTCTCTTGTTACGAAGACCTAGATCTGTTTCATTTCCCCAGAGAATGGTTCTCCGTCACTGCTCCGACTTTGACATCACTCTTCCTTTTCTGGAATGTGTGGATATCAATTTTGATATTTATGATTTTTTGGTTTTGTTTTGTTTATGTAATATTTCATGCAGAATTCCTCTATGTTTGTACGGGAGTGTTATTTTTCCTGTATTAATGCAGACCACCTTTTGAAGGGAATTTTATCCTGGGATCTAAAGCCAGCTTACAAACAAACTTTTGAAATACAAATTCTTAAAGAATTGGGAGCTACCTGCATATTTAAATAGCTCTACAATATGGTCTAATAACTTGTGAAATATTTCTGCCAACCAAAAGAAAAATGTTAAAAGTTAAAGAAACATGGCTAATTTTTTAATTGAAATATAGTTGATGTAGAATGTTGTGTTAATTTCTGCTGTACAGCAAAGTGATTCAGTTATAAATATATATGCATGTTCTTTTCATATTTTTTTCCACTGTGGCTTATCACAGGATATTGAATATAGTTCCCTGTGCTATACAGTAAGACCTTGTTGTTTATTCATTCTATATATTCTAGTTTGCATCTGTTAATCCGAAACTCCCACTCCATCCCTCCTCCACATCCCCTTCCCCTTGGCAACCACAAGTCTGTTCTCTATGTCTTTGAGTCTAGAAACATGGCTTTTAAAACCAATTTACAAAATAGTTACAAAATAATTGTGAAATAATTCCTATTTAGGATAAAGAATTCAACTTTCCAGGAAAATTCATTCACAATAGAGTGCAAAAATAAAGAGTGGGGAAAAAAAAAAAGTGTACCTAGGTGTGTGATCTCTCTGTGTTTGACAGGACTATTTACCTCTTTTGAGTGATTCTTGAGCCAAACATGTTAAAAACCACTGAAAGAGCTTGTGTTGCTAATATGGCCGAATATATTTATTGCCCAATACTAAGCTGTACCTTGGGAAAAAATTAATCTATATTCACCTTGGGAGAAAATTTATATTCATAACTTCCTTTCCAGTGTTTAAGTTGTTTCCGGATGTGATTGTTAACTTCTAGAGGGCATTCAATGAAATCTAGAATTAATAGCTGCAGTTTATAGATGACAGGGCTTAAGTGACTCGACTAAAGTCAAGTCAACGGATGACCATCCACGAGTGCAATAACCACATTTTTTTTTACTATCTGGGTCATCCTCTTCCTGCTGCCTACATCACTATAATTCATAAACAAGAAACACTGAGACCGGATGAGATTGGAAACGTGAGTGCTCCCATATGAATGTTGGAACCACTCTCAAAATCAAACTTAATGGAAGAGGTCATCAGTATCTCTATAGACATTTAATTCATAAGCTAGTACCCTAGAATGCTAGAGACTTTCAGATTTAAGAATGAATTTAGCTCAATACATCATTTCCTTATTATAGTAAATGATGAGACTCATCACTTGGTAGCCTCTGGGTTATTTCATAAGATTGATGGATAATATTCTTTTGGTTTTAGTCTTTTATTCTGAACAATACAAAATTCATGTACAACTCCCTACAGGAAATACACATACACAGCTGTTTTAGGGAAAGTGTTTAAGAAACTCCTTCAAAGAATATTTCTGGCTTATATATTTCACTAGTTTTTAAAAATAATTATTATGTCATTCATTCATAGGGCCTAAAATCTCTTGCTCTTATACTCCCAGTTGCATTTTTACGTTTCTCCTTGAATTTATCCTTCCTGGTAGAGAGGATGTTGGTTTTTAACAAAATTCAACAGAGCACTTGAAATTATTAAATGACTAATGTGTATATTTCAGTGAAACTCATCATACTTCCAGAGAAACTAGAAACAAAAGAATTCATCATGGCATCAGAAAAATTACAAAGAGAAGGGCTATATTTGTCTAATGCTTAATAAGCTACTGAAATACTAAATGCTAGTAAGCATACTATCCAAAGAGTTAATGCAGTTTTCAAGACTCTTAATTTGTTCTCAAAAAAGAGTTTTATTCTGGAGAAAATCTGGCACAATTTATCCCATTTTCCATTTGTTCTTAATGTGAAAGCATGGCTATTTTCTGATACTTACTTGTCCCGCACAGTGTGGTGATCTAACATTAACTAAAACAGCTTTGATTCTCATACCTCTATCTGAAAAGGCAAGAGCAAACATTATAATACAGACTCAAATAGTCAATCTCCCAACGAAGGCATTTGGTTATTTTATATATGCCAAGCAAATTTAAAGTGGGACTTTGTTAGATTTTAGTAAGTGCAGCACAGCATAATGGAAACAAAAATGGAAAATAACATTATTCTGAAGACTGAGTAGTCCCACTAAGGCCCATTATTTATCTTATATGGTTTTATAGCACAATAAAATACCTAGAACAGGAGTGTAAAATCTAGGATTCATGAAGGGGCTTCAAGGAGTGTTAATAAATTTCTGAAGCAGTATGGAAAATTATTACATCATTTTTAAGAAAAATATCCAAAGCTTTCATTGGATTCTCCAAGGTGTACATAACTAGAAAAAGTCAAGAACTGCTATTTTAGAAAAAGATTGCAGTTAATTTCCTAGATGAAAACTAAGGGTTGTCAAAGTTTGCTTGTTTATTTTCTATGACTAAAGCAAATAATCCCATTGATCCATTCTCAGGGACCTTGACTTTCCATTTCCTGTTTATTTAAAAACTTCAATCTCTTTGCTATTCCAGCCTCACTACTGCTACTTCTAATCATAGAAACTCCAGCCTAAGTGATTTCTACCTTTACTAGTCTAATGATATTCTACCTAGGGATATCCTGGAACATTATTGAGAAACAAGGGCAAAATTTAGCAGGCTTTTGTTTTGTTTTTTAAGCAGCAGAAGTGTGTATGGTAAAGACAATATTTTCAATCTGTCTTCAACCGTAATCTGAAATTTGTCAGGAATGATGTCATCCTTGATTTTTTAAAGTAATTTTTAAATAGTTCTAGATTTACAGAAAAGTTTTGATGATGGTACAGAGATTTCCCATATACCCTGAACACAGTTTTCCATATTATTAACATCTTATATACATTAGTATAGTATTGACCTATATGCATTGTAGTATATTTGTAATTAAGCAATATTGATACATTATTATTAACTGAAACAAGTACCTTATTCAGATGTTCTTAGTTTTTTTCTAATGCTCTTTTTCTGCTCCAGAATCCCATCCAGGATGCCACATTACATTTAATCGTCACGTTTCCTTAGGGTCCTCTGTGCTGTGAGTTTCCCAGACTTTCTATATTTTCAGTAACCTTGACAGTTTTGAAGATTATTGGTCAAGTATTTTGTGGACTGTCCGTCAATTAAGGCTTGTCTGGTGTTTTTCTCATGATTAGACTGGGATAATGGGTTTAGGGGAAGAAAGCCTCAGAGGTAAAGTGCCATTCTCATTACATTATGAAGGCTACATACTATCAAAATTGACTTATCATTGTTGATGTTACTATCTCCCAACTGTCTGGATTAGTGTTTGTCAGGTTTTTCCACAGCTAATCACTCTTTTTTTTTCCCCCCTTTCCACACTGTACTCTTTGGAAGGAAGTCACAATGCACAGACCACATTTCAGGAGTAGGAAGTTATCTCTATCTCCTTTAGACCAGAGTATCTACCTAAATTATCTACATAAAAGTAGCTACTTTTTTGGCATGATAGGTTTATCTATCTTTTCCTATTTAATATATATACATTATATATAATAAATAAATACAGACTCATGAGTGTTAATTTTATACTTTGGGTGGTAATCCAATACAATTTTTTTGGCTCAAATTGTTCTGGCTTTGACCATTGCTAAACTGTTTTAGTTGATTCTGGTGCCCCTTTGACCCAACTCCTTGTTGTTGTGGATTTTTTGAGCACTTCCTACTTCTTAATAATATATGATATTCCAGACTCATTGTAATTCTATTTTCCCTTCATTTATTTCTTATCCAATTCTCTCCCTTTTTAAATGTAGATCTGAGTTTTTAATCTGTATCGTTTTCTTTTTTCCTGAAGAACTCCTTTGAATTGTTCTCGCAGGTCATGTCTGCTGGTAATGAATTCCCTCAGTTTTTGTTTGTCTGAGAAAGTCTTCATTTATCCTTCTCTTTTGACAGACAATTTCACTGAATATTGAATTCCAGGTTGGTGTTTGTTTTTCTTTCTTTCAACATCTTAAATATTTCACTCCACTTTCTTCTTGCTTTTATGGTCTCTGAAGAGAAGTCTGCTTTAATTCTTATCTTTGTTCCCCTCAGGAAAGGTTTTTTTGGTTAAATTTATTTTCTTTATTTTTTTGGCTCCGTCAGGTCTTAGTTGCGGCATGCGGGATCATTGTTGAGGCATGCAGGATCTTTCATTGCCCCGCGGGCTTCTCTCTAGTTGTGGCATGCAGGTTTTCTCTCTCTAGTTGTGGTGCGTGGGCTCTGTAGTTGTGGCGCCAGGCTCCACAGCTAGTGGGCTCTGTAGTTTGTGGCACACGGGCTCTCTAGTTGAGGCATGCGGGCTCAGTAGTTGTGGAGCATGGGCTTAGTTGCCTCACAGTATGTGGGATCTTAGTTCCCCGACCAGGGGTCACACCCGCATCCCCTGCATTGGAAGGCAGATTCTTTACCACTGGACCACCAGCGAAGTCCCAGGAAAGGTTTTGTTTTTGTTTTCTGACTACTTTCAGCATTTTCTCTTTGCCTTTGATTTTATCCAGCTTGGATGTGATATGCCTAGGTGTAGTTTTTTTTTATATGTATCTTATATTAATCCTATTTAGTGTTCTCCAAATTTCCTAGATGTGAGGTTCGGTGACATTAATTTTGGAATATTCTCAGCCATTATTACTTTAAATATTTCTTCTGCTCTGGTCTCTATTTCCCCACTGGCACTCCAATTATGAATGTTTTACATATTTTGAAATTATCCCATAATTCTTGGATGTTCTGTTTTATTTCATTTTTCTCTGTGCATTTTAGCTTGGGAAGTTCCTATTTGTCTTAAGGCTTACTCAGCTGTGTCCGGTCTACTGATGAGACCGTAAAAATTATGCTTCATTTCTGTTCCTGTGTTTTTTATTTCTAGTATTTCCTTTTGATTCTTTCCTAGAGCTTCCATCTCTTTGCTTATACTACCGATCTCTTCTCACATGTTGCTTATATTTTTTTCCATTAGATCCCTTAACATCTTATTCATAGTTATTTTAAATTCCCTATCTGATAATTTCAACATCTGTGAACAAATATCTGAGTCTTGTTTAATGTTTACTCTTCAGGCTGTACTTCTTCTTGCCTTTGTGCATGCCTTGTAATGTTTCTTTTTATGGAAAGTTGTGCATGATGTATCAGGTAATAAGAATTGAAGTAAACACTTTTTAGTGTAAAGTTTTATGTTAATATGGCTAGGAGCTGAACAGCGTTTAATGTTTTCTGTAGCTGCCAGATGCTTCAAATTCTGCTACTGTCCTTGTTTTTGGTCCCCTATCAACTCTGGGCTTCCCTTAGTTCTCCCTGTAAGAGGAAGTCTGCACCAGGCAGCTCTTTCAGCTGACATCCACTGTCATTGTATCGGAGACCTGTTGGTATTATAGTAAAGTGTGGGAGAAGAGAAGTATTTTACAATATTATCGTTAATTTTTAGTTGGACTGTGTTCCTAGCCTATGACCTTCACAAGTATTTCATAGTTTTCTTTCCTCCCCACCTCCTCTTAGGTGAGACAAGAGGGCTAGAGAGGGCTGGAGTGAGAGAAATGCTTTTCCCTGGGTGGGATGAAGCTCTGGTAAAGATTTTTTCACTAGAGAATAGGCCTTTGTTATAGAAAATAATATGGGTGTATTTCATAATAATTATTATTCCCCTGTTCCTGCCAGAACCATGAGGGGATCTTTTTCAGCTGTTCACTGTGAGAACCTGGTGGAGTTTCCAGAGGTAACACTCATGAAAGTACGGGGACCCCACTAGCCAGTAGTTGCTCATTTTCATCTTATTTCACACAGCCTCCAGCAGTTCATCAAATTTACTGTTTAAGTATTCCTTCCAGCTGTGGCCTCAGTGACCTCTGCTCTGGATAAGCAGATATTAGTTGCAACTCGGTATTCATCAGTCTCTCCAGATTTCAGAGTGGTTTGTCTTGCAACCTCAGTTCTCTGATGGGTCCAAGAAAAGTAATTTATTTTCAATTTGTTTAGTTTTTTTTTTTCCTATTGTACAGATAGGAATAATGACTTCCAACCTATTTTTATGTTGGAGCTGAAATTGGAAGTTCCAGGTATTTCAGTGTGGTTCTGTGATCAGATATGTTTGAGAAACGCTTATTAAATGAGTTAAAATATTTTTTATTGTAGAATTTCTTCAAGATACTATATTTTCATGTATATTTTAAGTCTCTAATTTAGTCAAAATTCATCTGTATTCTGGGATCACCTCACTACTGTGATCACAAAAATATAAACACTACAGCATTCTCTTATTTATGTCTCCTATCTTTTAATGTAAATTTTCTGATTGAAACAAATTATTGCAAAACCAGTAATCTGTAACATTTATTATGCACATAGTACAACATTTGGAATATTTCTAAGCATACTTACTGATGTGATTATACCTTTACAACCTCTCTAAACAAATTATATATTATATAATATATAATTATATATTATAAATTATATAATTATTGCTTTGTCTAATGTAGTTCGGACCCCTAATACAATAGATTTCTCTTCTCATTAATTCTTCACATTTCTTTCAACATACACATAGCCTAGTTGTTTAAAAGAATCAATCAGGTTTTCTGAGCCACAGGAAAATCTTTTCCTAAATCCCACTTAAGAAATAGACATCTGAAATTTTACCCTTTTAGCCACACAAAATGAGTAAGTGTGCTATTTGTAAAATAGTTGAAGTTCTTTGAAATGCATATAATGCCAGATAATATGAAACATTTTTATTGTGTTAAATGAAATCTCATCATCTGAAAAAATTTAGGATGCCAAGAAATCCAATATAAGGGCCAATGAAAAAGCATGACTACCCACAAGTATGTCATACATTATGTATTTTATGCTATGCATAATAAACATCTGGAATAAATAACCTAGACTGGGCCAGCCACTGAATTAGGGTGTAAGAGTGAACTCCAGAGGAAATAGTTTCTATATAAATTGTAAGGTGAGGAAAAGAGAAACAAAAGCCAAGAAAGGAGTAATTCTCCAGCCAAGATCTGTGAGTCTTGCCGAAGTGTGAAGGGTGAAGGGAGGCTAAAGTAAGCACACATCACCTGTACTTATTTCCTTAGACCTCTGCTCACAGACACAAATTAAAAGAACAACATATTTTATGTTGGCAACAGTAAAGATATCTAATCCATTTGCACACATCACTTAACTGGTCCAAATTTATATTTTCATGTAAAACTACAGAACAGGCACAGTATGCACATTTCGATTTTATTATACCTGGCTTTTAACATTTTTAGCTCTCTCTACAAGTGCAGTCCCCGCCACTGGTTGATTTTTTTTTTTTTTTTTTGGTTGTTCCACTTCATAGTTTAGGGTTTCTGCAAATGGGCTGAAGGAATATGCATCCAGTATTTGGGAAAAAGCAACAAAGACTTAGGAAGTTGATAGAATAATATATGCAGCCCTTGTGTAGCCTACGTGTGAAAACTGTACTGTATTCCTTGGCCTAGAAAGTTCTACTCCACTTTTTCTCCCCTGTATGTGGCTTTCTTATCCTAAAAGATAAAGGTAGTGTAAAACAATGCCAGGCCATTATAGACCATACATAGTAATCATGGAATTGTTAGACTATAAAAACCTCAGGGGGCTGAATCTAGAGGGCCATACCCCATGGAAGGAAGTAACAGGATGCCATGCTTCTGCAAAGTTTGTGTGGGGGTGGGAAGGGGAATAAGTTGCTGTTGTGGATTCAAGGAGGAATCAACCTGCCAAAAAACTACAGTGGTTGATGAAAACCCCCAGACTACCATCAATAGAAAAGAGAAATAGAAAGCATAGGTCAGAGAGAGACAGAAAAATGAGACACCTGCTGTCATGATATTGGTACCTTATTTTTAAAATTCTTCAGCGTAAAGTGGTATATGAGTGGTTCTAGTGGTTTTCATTTTACTTGAGGACTGTCAGACTGTTGTTATTTGTTCTGATAAAAAAGTCCACATTCCATGGATGGTCACCCATTGTATTATCAGAAAAGCCATACTTCAGAGACCTCTATAACATGAGGTTCCTCTATCTCGGTATGGAATGAAACTCCAGATAAGTGGCTAATTAGCATAATTAATGTCAGAAATGGATTTTCATTGGTGAATTTAGTGGCTTGTTAATCAGCATAATGGATGTTAGAAATGGATTTTCAAATTTGAAATTAGTAGAACTCAAGATATGTAGATCAGTTAAAGTACTTTAGGTACACACTTAAAACACTTGTATAAAATAGGGAATTAGAATCTATGAGATGTGTCATCTGTACCCTTTGGGATGTGTCTTAATCAGCATGACCTGCTTTAACAAAATACCACAGAATGAGTGGCTTAAATACCAGACGTTTCTCACAGTTCTGGAGGCTGAGAAGTCTGAGACCAAAGTGCCAGCAGATTCTGTTCTTGGTGAGGGCTCTCTTCCTGGTTTGTAGAGAGCTGCCTTCTTGCCATCTACATGGCCTTTCCTCAGTGGCTGTGCCTGGGTAGAGAGAGATCTGTCTGTATTTCTCTTCTTATAAGGCACTAACCCCTTAATGAGGGACCCACCCTCATGACCTATCTAAACCTAATTACCTCCCAAAGGTCCCACCTCCAAATACCACCACAGTGGGGGTTAGGATTTCAATATGTGAATTTTGGTGGGGACACAAACACCCAGCCCATAAGAGGATAGTACCTAAGGCAAGATTGCTAAGTGAACTTGAGTCCAGTCTTTGGGTGACAGAATTTCTTACTACCTGATGCTAATTTATAAAGGCAATAAAATATGCCTCTTAAATATTGTTGTGTCTGTTTCTAGTGAATTGTTCATGTCAGATACTATTTGTTTTAAAAAGAGTGAGCTAGGTCTCTATCAAATGTCAATAATATTTGTATTAACTCTTTTGTGTCTGCCTCTAACACAGGTTTCATTAATGTTTGTATGATTATAGATTTTGGTCTGAGATTTACTTTTATTACAACTATTAAGAAATTTATGAAGAAGCAGCAAACACCCATCCGCATCACAATTTTCAGCTTTTTCTACAAAAATAACCCCCCAAGTTGTGCAGAATCAAATTGGTGTACATCAGTTCAGAACAGTTTGCAGTCATGCTACAGAGAAAGTAAATAGCTTCTGTTCCAGCATTGCAGCATCCTGTATAGTGTTATGGATACACTGTTCAAGTGAAACTGTCCATGTTCCTTGAGAGAATTACCCTGATGGCCTAACAATGTTGTTCTAAGTTTTAAATAACCGACATGCTGCTATTCCTGTTTTATAGATGAGTAAATTAAAGGTCAAAGATTCTAACAAGTAGTAAGGGATAGAGTGAGTGGTTGATTCCAAATGTCACACTTTTCGCTAAGTCACAGTTCTGTATCAGGGAACAGAGGAAATAGAAAACAAGTTCCAATAAAGGACACAGCCAAAAGAGAAGTTTTGTGAAAAAAAGAAACACACACATCCCTAAACCTCAGGTGTCTAAGAGTCTTTCCTCTTTTATAGGAATCACAATGAAATCCTCTCTGTATAAATTCTAGTTGTTGGCTTGATATTAACTTAAATGTTTACTAAACACTAGAGTTCATGTGATAGAGTGGGTTCAGTCATTCTCAGCTAATCTTTTTTGTTTTTATTATAAAATCTTGAGTTGTAAAAACCTTTTCAGGGACTGTTAAGAAAGGTAATATGAGCAGGATGGAGCTGCCTGAAAATTATAGTCAAGATGATGTTTCTCAGAGTTGATAAGAAGCACTTCTGAGCAAATGCAGACTTAACAAGTCTTATTCCTAATCAGGTGTACTGTACTACACAATTGAATCACTTTTAACTAGGAATTGCTTAATTTTGAAACAAAAGTCACGTTTACATTTACCCTCCCGCCACACATACACCCCCCACCCACCCACCCACCCCCCCACACACGCCCATATACAAAGATATATTGATCATATCAACTTGACCTCGTACAGCTCTGTTTACATGTTGGTTTTCAGCCTTGTACGCAGCAAGATTTGCAGTCACTTCCATGAAATAATGATTTCACCAAGACCGGAAAACAGGCAAAGCTTTTCCCTCTGCTTCAGCTATAACCATTTCTTTTCTTTCTGGGATCCACTGTCCACCCTCCTTTGGAGAAGCACCTTCCATAACATACTGAGCACAGAGTGCAGGGCTCTTTTGAAAGCAGAATAAACCTTGGAGGCACTTACTGAGAACACTAGAGCTGGACCGGAGAGCTCCGTGAATGCCGATGACAGAGTAGGCCACTTCAGACAGATAAAGCTGCATTAGTGCTTTTAAATTTGTCCTTGGGAATATGCTCATCTAAAACAATGACTGCAGAGACAAATCAGGTGAATGCTGCTTTTAGAACTAAATGAGTGTTCCAAGAGAACATCTTGAGAGGACTACATTGAAGAGTCTGGAGAGTAATTTCATGGAAAACAAGTTGGGTGTCCAGTATACTTGGAAAAAAACAGAAAAAGATGGGAGCAGAAAAAGAGGAAAATTATTTTAAACGATATTTGAACACACTACAAATTACACCTATACGGTATATTTTATGTGTGAGTTTGATATCTGACAAAAATGATCGATAATAGACATTTTATATAAAGGATGCATTCGTAAATTGGGACTGTCTATCTGATAAAGCTACACAGTTCAAATGTTATTCTCCTTTCAGGTATAATTTATGTATACAAAGATTACATAGTTCCATCACTAAATGCACATTAAAAATAAACATTCAGCCAAATGCCAGGAGGGAATTTAGGATATATACAGTGAATTTGAAAACAAACAAAAAACCACTTCTCCTCTAAATGGATTCTCTGAATGGGTTTTAATTCCCTTGTATTTAGGCCCCTGATGGATAGATAGTTGATGCTTAGATGTCTATCTCCAAGTTACCATCAAGACTCAGGCACTGGGGCTGCTGTGCTATTCCATCCCAGTGTGACTCGGGATGGGGATCGTAATCAAAGATGATCCCTGGCAGAAAAGTAGGCCTGGATCGTGAATACATTTTTTCTTTAACTTCTCTTCCAGAGAGAGGATCTGGTACTGGGTCCTCAGGAAAATGAGATACTTCTCTATGGAAAAGTCAAATTGTTCTAGGTAACAGAGCTCAGAAAAGTTTTACCTAGGGCTTGAAATTTAAAAACAAGCAATAAGAAACTGACTTAGGATTCCTCAACTTTCCTCCTTGACAGAGTGTTATTTTACCCAAAGGGTATTTGGGAACCTACATAGAACAAAGGCACAGGCCTCTGGCTTCTTTCACAGGCTGTAAGTTGATGTTAACTTACAGAGAGAAGGACTTCAAACCAGTTTATGGGTTCTTGGTTTGCTTGGTACTCTGAGGAAGGAGCGTCTCTCTGGAGGCAGGGCCCCTCTGAGCAGCTTTTTAATGCTCGGACAGTAGTGAGAAAGTTTGTAAAGCTTCTGCTTCTTGGGGTGGTTGTTCAGAGTTCCATTTGCTCATTGGAATGCAACTAGAGCATGAGAAGTGATAGCCAGAATTGGAATCTTCATCCAGGATAGGTGCTCCCATATGTTAGTGTTGCCATGCTAAATTTTTTAAGGGAGTGAGATAGTTTTGAGGGTCTCCTGATTTGACAAAGTGTGTTTACTCAGTATTTCAGATAATTCTTAAAATTCAGCCCTGCCTTCCTGGTGTTTTAATCTAATGCAGCAAGGTAAGTAAATATAATAATGTATACAAGTACTCTAAAGAAGTATGTATAATTAAAATGTCTTTGACTCTAATTTGCATCATGAAAAGTCAATGGAATCCCCAAGCCTTCTTCCTCACCTCTTAGAGTTCTTGCTGCCTCACATCTTTTCCTTGGTGACTTTACTGTTGCTGTTGTTTTGGCTGCACTGTGTGGCATGTGGGATCTTAGTTCCCCAACCAGGGATCGAACTGGCGCCCCCTGCAGAGGAAGCGTGAAGTCTTAACTGTTGGACTGCCAGGGAAGTCCCTCCTTAGTGATTTTTAACTTTCATACATTTGATACATTACTGGCCATTCTGTTGTCTGATCAGTACCTGGTATTAAGTTAGTGTTGCTCCTTCAGCAGCTGATACTCATCTTTGTTGACATCAGTCTAGTTCTTCTCTCAACCTCAAGTGCTGCTTGAGTCCCCCAGTGAGGAACCGTGTTCGGTTTTCTTTTTATGATGTCACTTTTCTCATGGATCCTGAGGAAACATTCCCTAGGAGTATGTCAGAGAATATTCTCGTGGTCTCACCCATTGTTAGAGCCAAAAGCACTGGGTCCCATGACTGGAATTGTCTCAGGATTCTAGCCAAGTGCCTGATTTTGCTCCACTGCAGGCTCAGTACCCTGCACGCTCACGGCAGTGCTTCTCTGCTGCATGCTGTGGCCTTTCTTAATGCCCTCTTAGCTCAAAATCAGACCAGGGTTTTACGATGAGATTCAAAAATGCACTCTGGAAGCTCACTGGCTTCCTATTTAATTGGGATAAATGGGCCTTTTGGCCAGGTAAAGGATGCAGATGAGTGACATTTCAGTTTTGCTAACTAGTAAACCCTGTTAAGAATTACAGATTAGTATGTGCATACTGTCCAATTCTTTTTTGCTATTAGCTGATGTTTTCTCAGTTTTTCTATGCTGAACAATTAGGAGTCATTACAGATAATGAGGACTGATATTTCTATATAGTATGTTCTTAATGTCAGTGCTTTATGGGACATTATGTGCTTTACTTTAAGGTAGTTTTATTTTCATCTGTAATAATTCAAGATTCATCAAGTAAAGAAAACTTCTATAAGTACAATTTTTAAATGATGTTTCGAGCCATTTATATTCTGATATTAAATTTAATTAACTGATACATTATGTGGCTTTCCAAATATGTGGATAATTGATGAATAATAATAAGTATGTAGGTTTCTGATCACGAGTAGCAGGCAGGGACTTTGAGGACACTCTTACAATATCTTTACTTGAGACTGCCTGCTGTTCTGTCTAAAATGAATACATAATAATAAATTGTACCCAAAATGGTATATTAATTTCTTCAGGGAAAAAGATTTTTATTATTAGCTGGTTCAGGACCATTTCCATGATGTCTTCGTCATTCCCATGAGGGCCAGCTTATTACAAAATAGGCAAATGCAAGATACTGGAGTTGATTTTATTTTATTAGATCCATATATAGCTCAGGAAAATTAAGACTGACTTTCATGATTTGTCGTGTTAAGTTTGAAGGATAAATTCTCAGGCTAGGTAACTTCTAGAATTATCACCAAAAAATATTATTCAGGATATAAACATAATAATGCACTGATATTATAGAGAGAAAAATAGATCCTTTTCTTCATTTCAATTAACATCATAACAGTTTTAATCACTCGCATCAATAGGCAGCTATTCCCAAAACTATTTTGCTTGCTTTTCTCTTTTCTTTGTGTTTATTTATTTAAATAAAAATTGTATGTGTTTTATGTGTACGTGATGACTTGATATACATATATATATACAATGAAATGGTTACTGCACTCCAACTAATTATCGTATCATCCGCTCACTGTTACCGTCTTTTGTGTGTGGTGAGAGCACTTCTATTAGCAGATTTCCCATATTCAATACTGTATTATTAGCTGTAGTCATAATGTTATACATTAGATCTCTATAGTTATTCATCCTACGTAATTGCAACTTTGTACCTTTGGACCGACATTCCCCCCCCCCCCCCCCACCTCTACCCTCAGATTCTGGTAACTACCATTCTACTCTGTGCTCCTATGAGTTCAACTTTCTTTTTCTGTCTGGCTTATCTCACTTATCTCCTCAAGGTTCATTCATGTTCCATGTTGTCACAAATGGCAGGATTTCCTTCTTTTTCAAGGCTGAATAATATTTCTTTATATATTGTTGTGACTTCCTTAAATTAACATTTGTTAAGTAGAGCCCTGGCGTATTGATGATGAGCCATGATTCAAAAAAAGGC
This sequence comes from Delphinapterus leucas, assembly GCF_059928025.1. Taxonomy (NCBI): domain Eukaryota; kingdom Metazoa; phylum Chordata; class Mammalia; order Artiodactyla; family Monodontidae; genus Delphinapterus; species Delphinapterus leucas. Next base: position 85,268,049 of record NC_143134.1, read on the forward strand.
TGCAAGAGAATACGAAATAGAGTTTATTACTCACAGTTCCTGGACGAGGTACACAACATGCCTCAAGGGGCCATGGCTGGGAGGTCAAGGCAGGATACGGACAAAAAGAACACATTAGAACCTGGGACAGATGTCTTTATTAGGGTCCATGAATGGAGTGCATTTGGGTTCCTGAGGTCTAAGGCCAGAAATGGTCAATTCAAACCAAAAAGGGTGGGATTTTGGTAAGCTTTCAGCGTGGTCTTATCTAAGGGGCACACAAGAGGAAGACCCTGGGAGGCAAAGAAGTCTCATCACAAGGATTGTTGGGGGAGTTGTATTAGGAACTTACATTTCCTTTTTCTATTCATCTGTCAACAGACACTTAGGTTGTTGTCATTGCATGAATATAGGTATGCAAACATTTCTTTCAGTGATTTTTATTTCTTTTGGATGTGTAACCGGAACTGGGATTGCTGGATCATATGGTAGCGCACTTTCTGATTTCAAATTATATTATTAAGCTATAGTAATCGAAAATATGATACTGACATAAAACAGACACATAGACCAATAGAATAGAATAGAGAGCCCAGAAATAAACCCACACATATGCAGTCAACTAATTTTTGATAAACGCACCAAGAATGCTCATGGAAAGGATAGTTTCTTTGATAAATGTAGTTGGGAAAACTGAATATCCACATGCAAAAGAATGAAACTGGACCCCTATCTTACAAAAATCAACTTAAAATGGATAAAAAATTAAATGTAAGACCTGAAACTGTAAAACTCCTGGAAGAAAATAGGAGAAAAGCTCTTTGACATTGGTCTTGGTAATTAATTTTTGGATTTTACACCAAAAGCACAGCCCCAAAAGCAAAAATAAACAAGTGTGACTATATCAAACGAAAAACTTTCTTCACAGCAAAGGAAGTAATCAGTAAAATAAAAAGGCAGCATATGGAATGAAAGAAAATATTTGCAAACCACATATTTGATAAAGGGTTAATATCCAAAATACATAAAGAACTCGTATGACTCAATAGCAAAAAAAAAAAAAATCCAAATAACCTGGTTAAAAAAAATGGGCAAAGGACCTGAATAGACATTCTTCCAGAGAAGATATGTAAGTGGCCAACAGATATATGAAAAGATGCTCAAAATCCGTAATCATCAGGAAATGCTAATCTAAACCACAAAACCAGGAGACTATTATCAAAAACTCAAAAGATAACAAATGCTGAAAAGGTCGCAGAGAAAGGGAACCCTTAAACACTGTTAGTGGGAATGTAAATTGGCATAGCCGTTACGGAAAACAGTATGAAAGTTCCTCAAAAAATCAAGAACCGAACTACTGGATGATCTAGCAATCTCACTTCTGAACTCTTTTTTAATGAAAGTCCAGATTGTTAGAGAGAAGGGCAGTTTTATACTGTACAGTTGAAGATACTTACAAGTACTTGGCAGGATTTGGTTATAACCCAATACCAGATGCTACCTATGTGAATATCTGGCTTCCAGGTCAAATAAATAATAAAAAGATAACGTGGACAAGTGCAAAGCAGAAAAACAGTTTTAAATGTGAGAGACTTGGCCAAGGTACACACTAAGTGAGCAGCAAAGCCCAGGTTCCCTAACTCCTAAAGACATTCTTCCCACTTCATTACACAAATATATTGAGTATTTTTCTCATCTAAACAAAGCCATGGTGAAAATAGTATTGGCTTCATTAATATAAAGATGGTTCCAAAACTCTCACACACGTTTGCGTGCACACACACACCACACTCTTACATAAAACTATTAACTGAAAATACAAAGCTTTAAGGAAGGGTGTCCTTTTTTCCTTGAATTATCCATGTAATTCCCTTGATTTTCTCTTTGTTGACAGTCAATGTGTCTTGCGAATTCAATTAACTTCTTAGTTTTCTAACTCCCCTCAGTTACCTCCTCCCATTTGATAGTCTTGTGAAAATCCAATCTTTTCAAGATAATAAATTAGATAATCCTCTGAGGCATCTTGTCATTGGCAGCACAATTTTTTTCTTTGTCAATTATTATCAACTTTAGACACTGTGATCTATTTACGACACAGCAGGAGGTGTCCTTAGTTCAGCTAACCTAGGTTATGTACAATTAGATAAGACACAGAGCAGTACTGGTGCTGAGTAGCCAATTTCCTTCCCCTGTTGTGTTCATGATCCTTATGGAATTATATAGTACTTCATCCTCTCAGTTCTGTTTGGCTGTGTAAATTCCAGTTGCCCAATTGTTAAATGCACTTTTACCATAGAGTGAATTCCAGAGATTTATAGCATTGTTTACTATGTTCCCATCTCATCCAACAATTGAAATGGATACAATTCCTCATTTAAAATAAAGTACACAGTAGTGGTAATAAAAATTATATTTGTTTCCTAGGTAACAACTATTCAGTCTTGATCAACTTCAGACATGGTTTTCTTTTATAAAATGATAGGTTTTAACAGAACAATAAGTGAGATGCGCTTGGCATCACAGTCTCAGGAGGAATATATGGTGCACTGTAGGAAATGAACTTTTCAATAGTTTTCTAATTACTCATTTACAGAAGAAAAACACCATACCATTTATAGATGTTATTTATTTTTTCTCCTTGATTTTAATCAGTCCTGAATCATTGCCAGTAGCTTTACCCATGACCACATTGTGACACTTTACTTTCTTCTCTTTTTATTTTTGAACAAACCCAGGAAATTAAAATTGCTGGCAGTAATCCAGACACACATTGTAATCAGAGTTTTTTGGATATAAAAAATATTTCTTCGGTTTGCCTTCTTGAACTTTGAATATTCCAAGCCTTCACCTCTGGGACATATATGATGGCCTTTGGTATACTGCAGTAAATTATCCAGACTCCCATGTGTTAAATTAAAGCTTGCATTTTGCACTTATAAGACCAGCATTAATCTGAAATGACTTACCCTCTGCAGTCCCTAGAGACTGTCTTACCTTCTCTGGGTGTATAATCCAATCCTATAAGAGAAATTTTGTATTACAATTAGCAATTACCATGGTAAAACTAGAAATAAGAAGAAAGTATAAAGAAATATCCCCAGTAAGGGAAAGAAGGAGGTAAATGAAAGAGATCATAAACTATTCTTCAAGTAGTTTATTGTATTTTTATGACTCCTCTAAAATAACAACAAAAAAAGAAACAGCAAAGTAAGTGAAATCTATAAGCTTCATTGCATCTTTCTCTATACTGAAATTATAGAATAAAATATGCATTTTTAGAAATAGACTTTTACTTAATAGCTATGATCTTAGTTTTAAAAATTAATAATGGGGGTGAGATTTATTTTTATCAGCTGTAAAAATCATAGATTTCATCAAACTGGGGGTACTTAAAGCAAGGTTCCCCATGGTCCAGGAAACCACATATTTCTTACCAGAAACATGAAGAGACAATAAACCACTGTCCACTGTGAAATCATTTACATTCTAAATTGAGCTTTCCAAGGAATTCAGGAGTAGTTCATTGAATCTCATAGCAGGCCAGAGGTAAGGATTCAGAATTTCCACTTGAAAAATTTGCTCCATTAGGACCAAAATGAGATTCAGAATTTCCACTTGAAAAATTTGCTCCATCAGGACCAAAATGAGAACTCTGAGGAATGCTCCAGTTCAAACTGAAGTCCAGGAAGTGCAATCCAGTAGGGCTTTCTGTGCCAAGGGTTTAGTCACCAAAAAAAAAAAAAAAAAAAAAAACCCAACTTCGTGGAAATCCACTAGCCAGCCTGGGCCAACCTCCTGTACTGGGGTAGAGAAGGGCTCAGAGTTTGGTGCATTTGTTATGCCTCTATCTAGGGAAACCTGGTTCAGCAGGAGGGTGAAGTTAAGGTTGGGCAGCTAGGATCCTAAGTGTTATAATTTTTTAAAAAATAGGGTTTTTAGTCATCACAGTATTAAAAAGAGACATGACTGAGCCTGCAATGTAGAGAGAAAGGCACTAGAGATAAAATAAAAATAGGCAGATAAAATAGATGATTCTCTCAGGGGTCAATACCACAGATGGCTCTTCACCAAGTGTTTATAATTGCCTATTTCTTACCCTCTGCCTTGGCTTGGTCAAACGTGAGTCAGACTTCTCTCCTCCCCAGAGGTCTCCAGAACTTTCATTGGCCCCCAAGTCTGAGGAAGCACTAAAATGCTGAACATCCCCCCTGAAAATCAAATGACCACAGGCAGAAACATTTCTCATCAGACCTCCTCTGTCATGCTATCTGCTCACTCCTTTACCTGTTTAATTTCCCTTTAAGATTTCCTGCTATCCCTGATTAGCCATCCCTGTAAAAGAAAAGCATTTCTTTGTTTTTTCACACCACTTTATAGAGGTATGACTGACATGTGTTGATTTTTAAGACACTTGAAGATCTCAAGATCTGAACACTTTTCCTATGGCAATAGTCTCTTTGAATAAAATCTCTCCTTATCTAAGTCTGGATTTGTTTTTACCTGACACTCAAAAGATGGGAAATGGGCTCTTTTGGTTAGAAGACAGCCCAGGTCTATCTAATCTGTCTATTGCTCGTAACATCTATGCCTATTCCATTTTCTCTAGCTTTCCAAGGTCGGTGCCTGAGTTCTCTTCTACCTTTCAGTGTCAGTCATTCTTTTTTCTGTATTATTACTTTCTTTTTGGCTGGTTTGACACTTTTGAGTAATCTATATTCCATCTGGAGAAATCTCCAAGTGTCTTGGGATCCAAGCCTTCTTCAGGGTCTGCTCATCCCTTGGGATGACAAGATCAAGATACTGAGAACTTGAGCTTCGTTGTAGAAGTTTGAAGGGAGGCAAAGCAATTCAGTGAAAGAAGACCAGAGGCAGAAGACGCTGTTTTACAAACCATCTTCTGAATTTTTGAGTGGTGTGATGTTGAAAATGTCACTCAGTCCCCCTAAACTGCCATGAAATAGAAATAAGGATAATTGTATGTTAAGAGTTTTATGAAGATTAAATGGGGGAAATTGGTTCATATTGTTCCAGCCATATGCCTAATACTGAGAGGTTCAAACCATGGAAGATGTATTTTATCATTCATCAAGTCCCCTTGACTCACTGTCTTAATTGTCACCCCTAGTAGTCCCTTTCTCTCCATTTCCCCTGCCCCTGCCTTATTACTGTCCTCTACAAGACTGAGGTAAGCAATTCAGTCTAGAGGAGATAAGCTCCTCATATATCTCTGAGGACATATCTTATTTGTCTTTTTCACTCCCAGGGCCTGGATCAAAGGAATCACCCAACAGATGCTTTTTGAATGAAATTGTATGTATGTCTGTCACCTAAAACCAGAGATTGAAGGTTAATCTCTCCAGACACCAAACAGGTTTTTTGGAGTTCCCTTGGTTTACTTACAGAGAGATGCCACAAATGCATTATGAGGAAAGTTACATTAAATGTCCTCTGAAGCCCATTTCAAGGCTAAGATTCTCCTATACTTTGGGAAGAAAAATGTGCTAATTTGTGACAACGTTCTATATTTTTTTAGTCCTAAGCATCAACACAATAGTTTGTGTTATGTGATGCCAAACAGCCAGATGAAAAACACCGTCATGCACCAGGAGATTGCACTTACTTGGTACCAAACACCTGGATGTTTAGAAACACTTAGTGAATCCCTCACTCTTCACCTGGGTGTTTGGCATTGTATGGACACAGCAAATGGCAAGCAGACATCTTGGCAGAGCATACACTGAGACATACAGATGTGGGTGGTAGTGTCTTAGCATTGAAAGTGTTTGCCACAGAAGGAGAAGTTCACAATGGCATTTTGATCAAGATGATATATTCTGTCATTGAAGGGATTTTCCCTCCAACAGAGGCTCTTAGATATGTTTGGGGTTATAACAGTTCTTTGGTGTTCTGTGGTATATCCTTGTAGCCCTTGGTGCTGGGGCCAGTTAACCACTGTAGAAAAAGATCTGTCCAAGATGCTGAGAATCAGGAGGAACTCAATAATTCACTACCCACACTGAGTCAGTTTTGCTGAGTGACTTGTTCTTACCTTGTTTCCTTTTTCAAGGCGATATATTTTGGTCTTGCCTGCAGTTTTACTATAGCTAAATCTCTATACTATCCTATAAATATAATACTACAATTATTTCATTGACTCTATTAGTCTTTGCCTTATAATTTGGTTTCTAATGATCATGTTCCTCCTTCTTCCCCAGAATCCCAAGGCCCTAACAAAAGTTCTCTAGGCCTGTGGGTTTTCTTTCCTCCTATATGCTACGCACACATCTTTATCTCTGCCTCTCTTCTACTATTTGTGCCTCTGCCATCACCTCAGATGACTTAGCTTAAACGCTGCATTAGTCAGGACATGCTAGAGGCTGCTGCTATGATAAACGACTGCACATCCATTTCACCATGAAAACTCTTAGCAAACTAGGAATAGAAAGAAAATCCCTTAACCTGATAAAGGCATTTACAAGCATACAGTAAATAACATCATATTTAATGTTGAAAGACTGAAGGCTTTCCTCCTAATATTGAAAACAGGGCAATGATGTCATCTTTCACTACTGCTGTTTGGCATCCTACTGGAAGTTCTAGCCTGTGTAACAAGGTAAGAAAAAAAAATTAATGTATACATATTAGAAAATAAGAAATAAAAGTTTATTCATAGAGGACTTAATTATCTACATAGAGCCCCAAGTATCTCCAAAAAAGTTCTTAGAACTAACAAATTAATTTGGCAGTGTTGCAGAATGCAAAGTCAATATACAAAAATCAATTCTATTTCTATGCACTAATGCTAAATCACTGGAATACAAAACGTAATGTATACTTATATATTATATATATTGTATCCAACATTATATATTATACATATGTGATATATGTATCATATTTTACATATTAATATATGTATCATATATATCATATAATTTACAATAGTGTCAAGAAAAATGAAATACTTAAGTATAATTCTAACAAAATATGTGCAGGATATGTGTGCTGAAGACTATAAAATATTGATAAAAGTAATCAAAGAAGCCCTAAATAAATGGAGAGATATACTGTATTTATGGACTGAAAGACTCAATTTCATTAAGATGTAAATTCTCCCCAGTTTGATCTAGAGAGTCAACATAATCCCAATCAAAATTTTAGATGATCTTTCTGAGATATTGACAAGCTGATTCTAAAATGCATATGGACAGGTAAAAGAATGAGAATATCTAAAACATTTTGTAGAAGATGAAAGACCCATATTGCCTGACTTCAAGATCTACTATAACACTTCAGTAATCAAAACTGTGTGGTGTTGGTGAAAAGATAGATATATCAATCAATGGAACAGAATAGAAAGCCCAGAAAAAAGATATTTAGCAGATTTATGACAAAGATTCAAACACAACTTAATAGAGAAGAGATAATCTTTCAACAAATGTTGTTGGAACAGCTGTACACTCATATGCAAACAAAAAAATTGTTGACCTATACCTCACACATTATACAAAATTAACTCAAAATGATGAAAATAAACTAAAAATTGTTTAGAAGAAAACAGGAGAAAAAATCTACAATTGTACCTCGAGTAAGATAATACAACATGAAAATAAATTTCATTCATGATGTAGCAGCCATCCTTTCACGGGCTCAGAAGTTGCAGTGGTGCAGGATGAGGCTGGAGATAGTTACTGTCACATAAACCCGATTCCTAGCATTGCTCTGAACTTTTTTTCATGGTGTTTGGTCCTTATCTGCTTCCTATGTTCCATGTACTACATTGACTGGTATAGTCTGAGATCTATCTTTAGCCATTCATTCTCAAGTATGCCCTTTTAATACAGCTAAATCTATTTACCATTAACTGTTCTACTTTTGATTGTCTATTTGTCTAATTACTATATTTTTATCTACTGTCTTCTCCTGTCACACATCTCATACTTCCAACTCTTGTTCAGACACAGACTCATAATATTTTAGGTCTTTATCTAATTTCACCCACAATAGATAAGAAGATCCGTACCCTTTTTTCTTTGGTCAGCTCTATGCTGAGGTAGAAAAAGCAGTGATATTGTTTCACTGCTCTGAGAGAGAAAAAAATTAGAGCATACATATATATTTCATATCTATAAAAATATAATTTCTTTTAAGATTTCTTTATTGTATTAGATCATAGAAAGTTTTGCCATATATTTGTCTCCTTAGTATATGAATGGACACAGTGAAATCATGCTTTTTATATTGCAAGGTGTATTTGAGTATTTCAGTCAGTTCAGCAAATGTGCAGCCATCCTTCTGTCAAACATTATACATTGAAGATCTTTATTTAGCCTTGCTTTAAAGATGTATATTGTCTACTGAGGCCCTACCCACTATTTCTGGGATACATGGACCCGAAGGCTGTTTATAAATGGGCTGGTCAGTGAACTCTCTGAAATTATATAAACATCTGTGAATTTATGTGTTCAATGTATGTGTGACTTTTTGTTGGGTTGAGGGGAGGTGGTGTAGAGAAAAAAAATGTATTTTTCTTCAGTTTCTCAAAGGGATCTGTGATCCATTAAAATTTGGAATACACTAGTCTAGAGGGAGTGCAAGCATGCTAAATAGGCAGAATGTTTTAACAAATACAGGCTACTTTATTCATACAGGAAAGTACAAAAAACAAGCACCAATTTTTTTTTTTTTTTTTGCGGTACGCAGGCCTCTCACTGTTGTGGCCTCTCCCGTTGTGGAGTACAGGCTCCGGACGCGCAGGCTCAGCGGCCATGGCTCACGGGCCCAGCCGCTCTGCAGCATGTGGGATCTTCTGAGACCGGGGCACGAACCCGCGTCCCCTGCATCAGCAGGTGGACTCTCAACCACTGCGCCATGAAGGAAGCCCCAGGCACCAAATTTTTTACCACCTAGATTTAACAAATGCTAACATTTTCCCGTATTTTCCCCCAAAATTTCTTAAAAAGTAATACATTAGAGTCAGCCATAGAAAGCTGAACCATAAGAGATTCTCATCAAAATACATTTCAAAGAGCAAAGAGATAAATAGTACTTCATTCGTCCCTCTGTGTGACCATCTTATCTGTGGATGGTGGTAGAGCTGGATCTCTTTTTCTTGCTCAACAAGCCAGTCTTTTTCCTAGTTCTCCAAAGGTAATATCTTTCTAAAGCTGGTTTGCAAGGGTTAACATCCATTTTTAAAGGTAACTTGCTAAACTGTGATTAAAAATCTTTCAACAAACAAAAGCCCAGGACCAGGTGGTTTCACAGGCAAATTCTATCAAACATTTAGAGAAGAGCTAACACCTATCCTTCTCAAACTCTTCCAAAATACAGCAGAGGGAGGAACACTCCCAAACTCATTCTATAAGGCCGCCATCACCCTGATACCAAAACCAGACAAACATGTCACAAAAAAACACTACAGACCAATATTACTGATGAACACAGATGCAAAAATCCTCAACAAAATACTAGCAAACAGAATCCAACAGCACATTAAAAGGATCATACACCATGATCAAGTGGGGTTTATCCCAGGAATGCAGGGATTCTTCAGTATACCAAATCAATCAATGTGATATACCATATTAACAAATTGAAGGATAAAAACCATATGATCATCTCAATAGATGCAGAAAAAGCTTTCAACACAATTCAACATGCATCTATGATAAAATCTCTCCAGAAAGTAGGCATAGAGTGAACTTACCTCAACATAAAAAAGGCCATATATGACAAACCCACAGTCAACATCGTTCTCAATGGTGAAAAAATCAAACCATTTCCTCTAAACTCAGGAACAAGACAAGGATGCCCACTCTCACCACTATTATTCAACATAGTTTTGGATGTTTTAGCCACAGCAATCAGAGAAGAAAAAGAAATAAAAGGAATACAGATCGGAAAAGAAGTAAAGCTGTCACTGTTTGCAGATGACATGATACTATACATAGAGAATCCTAAAGATGCTACCAGAAAACTACTAAAGCTAATCAATGAATTTGGTAAAGTTTCAGGATACAAAATTAATGCACAGAAATCTCATGCATTCCTATAATGATGAAAAATCTGAAAGAGAAATTAAGGAAACACTCCCATTTACCATTGCAACGAAAAGAATAAAATACCTAGGAATAAACCCACCAAAGGAGACAAAAGACCTGTATGCAGAAAACTATAAGATCCTGATGAAAGAAATGAAAGATGATACAAACAGATGGAGAGATATGCCATGATCTTGGATTGGAAGAATCAACATTGTGAAAATGGCTATACTACCCAAAGCAATCTACAGATTTAATGCAATCCCTATCAAACTACCAATGGCATTTTTCACAGAACTGTAACAAAAACATCTTAAAATTTGTATGAAAACACAAAAGACACCGAATAGCCAAAGCAACCTTGAGAAAGAAAAACGGAGCTGAAGGAATCAGGCTCTCTGATTTCAGGTTGTACTACAAAGCTACAGTAATCAAGACAGTATGGTACTGGCACAAAACCAGAAATATAGATAAATGGAACAGGATAGAAAGCCCAGAGATAAACCCACGTACATACAGTCACTGTATCTTTATAAAGGAGGCAAGAATATACAATGGAGAAAAGACAGCCTCTTCAATAAGTGGTGCTGGGGAAACTGGACTGCTACATGTAAAAGAATGAAATTAGAACACTTCCTAACACCATACACAAAAATAAACTCAAAATGGATTAAAGACCTAAATGTAAGGCCAGACACTATAAAACCTTTAGAGGAAAACATAGGCAGAACACTCTTTGACGTAAATCACAGCAAGGTCCTCTTTGACCCACCTCCTAGAGAAATGGAAATAAAATCAAAAATAAACAAATGGGGGCTTCCCTGGTGGCGCAGTGGCTGAGAGTCCACCTGCCGATGCAGGGGACGCAGGTTCGTGCCCTGGTCTGGGAAGATCCCACGTGCCGCGAAGCGGCTGGGCCCGTGAGCCATGGCCGCTGAGCCTGTGCGTCCGAAGCCTGTGCTCTGCAATGGGAGAGGCCACAACAGTGAGGCCCACGTACCGCAAAAAATAAATAAATAAATAAATAAATGGGACCTTATGAAACTTAAAAGCTTTTGCACAGCAAAGGAAGCCATAAACAAGACAAAAAGACAACTCTCAGAATGGGAGAAAATATTTGCAAACCCAGCAACTGACAAAGGATTAATCTCCAAAATATATAAGCAGCTCATGCAGCTCAATATCAAAATAACAACCCAATCCAAAAATGGACAGAAGACCTAAATACACATTTCTCCAAAGCAGATAAACAGATTTCCAGCAAACACATGAAAGGATGCTCAACATCACTAGTCATTAGAAAAATGCAAATCAAAACTACAGTGAGGTATCATTTCACACCGGTCAGAATGGCCATCATCAAAAACTACAAACAATAAATGCTGGAGAGGGTGTGGGGAAGAGGGAACCCTCTTGCACTGTTGGTGGGAATGTAAATTGATGCAGCCAGTATGGAGAACAGTATGGAGGTCCTTAAAAACCTAAAAATAGAACTACCATATGACCCAGCAATCCCACTACTGGGCATATACCCTGAGAAAACCATCATTCAAAAAGAGTCATGTACCCCAGTGTACATTGCAGCTCTATTTACAATAGCCAGGACATGGAAGCAAGCTAAGTGTCCATCAACAGATGAATGGATAAAGAAGATGTGGCACATATATACAATGGAATATTAGCCATAAAAAGAAACGAAATTGAGTTGTTTGTAGTGAGGTGGATGGACCTAGAGTCTGTCATACGGGGTGAAGTAAGAGAAAAACAAATACCATATGCTAACACATATATATGGACTGTAAAAAACCAACAACAAAAAAGGTTCTGATGAACCTAGGGGCAGGACAGGAATAAATATGTAGATGTAGAGAATGGACTTGAGGACATGGGGAGGGGGGAAGGGTAAGCTGGGGTGAAGTGAGAGAGTGGTATGTACATATATATACTTCCAAAGGTAAAATAGATAGCTAGTGGGAAGCAGCCGCATAGCACAGGTAGTTCAGCTCGGTGCTTTGTGACCACCTAGAGGGGTGGGATAGGGAGGGTGGGAGGGAGACGCAAGAGGAAGGGAATATGGTGATATATGTATACATATAGCTGATTCACTTTGTTTTACAGCAGAAAGTATAACACAACATTGGAAAGCAATTATGCTCCAATAAAGATCTTAAAAAAGCAAAACTAATTTACTATATATATGTGACAATTATTTGCTTATTGCCCCCACCTCTACCCGATGTCCATATCTTCCGTCCCTCCCTGACCTGTGCCCCAGGATGCTGTCCTCTGTCCATTGCATCTCCCAGGTTCCCTTGCCAGCTGGCTTCTCCTTGGGTTCAGACAGTGGGACAACGTCTTTACTCCATGCATGTGCTCATATTGTTTTATATTTTTCACTCTTTCTTCACTTAGTTAATTTCATATAATTCTGTAGGTCTCTACTTAAAAATCAGTTCCTTTAGGAAAACCGTCTGTGTCCCCTTCCCAGTTCCAGGGGGTCCCCATACAGCAGCCCACACCTCCCCTTATCACACTATGCTCTAATTTTCTCTTTTCGGCTATGTATCCCACCTTAAATCTAATATCTGATAGTATGGTTTATGTCTGCCTTCTTTGCTCTGCCCAGCATAATAGCTGGTACATAGTTAATGCTTAATAAAGAATTATTGAATAAATAATGAGTGAGTGCTATTTCCAATTAGCTTACCTTAATGATACACTTAATGAAAAAAAGAATTCAGTCTCCAGCTTCAGTGTGAACGTTTCTAGGAAGAAATTGGTTTATCTGGGATTCAACATTTCTATATATTCTTCTCTCTTAATGTAGAGAAGTTCATGGTTCAGCCTTGATAGGTGTTAAGGAATTGAAGAGCCCAGAGAGATGAAAGCTCTTAAAACTTAGCAATGTACAAGAATCAAGTTCTTGTTACGTTGCTACTTTAGAGGTACACATTTTACATTGGTATTTTGCTAAAGTTCTTTTAGTGGCATTATGTTAGTGGTTTGAATGATTGAATAATTAAATTAAATATTTATGTCCAATAGACAAATTGATCAAGCAGAAGTCATCTAAGTCTAGCTTTTTTTAAAGTTAATTTTGTTGGTCGTTAAAGTAGTCAAATCCTCTTTATATCATACCTATTATCTTTATAAGGTTAATTATGTATTCATTGTGATGAAATTTATCATCATCATAAAAAATATTTTGTGTTTACTGCTAAGCACTTTGGTAAGTTATTTTCCTTGTATTTTCTCATATATTTGGACTCCTACAATAGTACTATGGTGTAGGCTGGGCTATTATCACTATTTATAAAATGAATGACAGAACTAAAAATAAAATTACAGACTGTAACTATAGATCTTAAGTGCTACGCTAGACCTAAATTGTAGGAAGGTCTGAAAATATAAAAAATGAAAATAAGCCTTAATTCCTACCATCTTGATGTATCTACTATGATATGTTCTCATATATTAGACTAGTTTGTGTGAGGGTATGCTTGTATAGATGGACAGATTGTACGTCTTTTATCCACTTTTCCAATTAAATTTCAACTCTTACCATTTTTCTGCTTTCTTCATATGGAAAATATTTGCATCATCTCTAATGAATACATACTAATCCAGGAAATGAAACTACCGTTGTGTTTAAAAACAAACTATGGTTGGACTTCCCTGGTGGTCCAGTAGTTAAGACTCTGTGCTTCCAGTGCAGGGGGCGCTGGTTAGATCCCTCGTCGAGGAGCTAAGATCTCACACACCATGCGGTGCAGCCAAAAAATGAAAAAACTATGGTTATATCCTTATTACAAAGTAATTAATATCACTTTTGGCATTTATAAATATACAGACACATAAAAATTCTAAATTTGAAAGGATAGAAAGGATGAATCCTTTAGATTTTTTTAAACTAGAAACTTAATATATTGGGCATCTTAATGACCACATACTCATAATTGTATTGCTGTTTTACAACTTGTATTCCCTTTGAAGTTGTTATTTAGACAAAGATTTGGTCTCTTTTTCTGGTATATGCTATTCTTTCAGGGTCTATATAGGACTCCTTCTATTCACAATGAGAAAGTGTATATGTGATATTTCCTGAGGTGTTAAAGTTATATTCCTGTACTAGTATTTTTGTGAATACCCTGAAGCATTTGCACTTAGATTTGTGGGTAAATAGTAAAGATTTATATATAAAGTATTTGCAAGATTTATATATATATATATAAATATATATACACAAATATATGGTGTTATTACTTTAGATAGATTGATAGATTTTGCTTCATATCTAACGTGTTCACTTTTCTTATGTCCTTATCAATATTGCATGTTTTAAATCTTGAACTCTTAGAATAAAGTGTCAGCCTCTCTTTAAATAACTTTATGTAGCACTTAATTCTACCATATGCACAGAGGCATATAAGTATTTTAAGATAATGGTAATATTATTATAAATTATCATAGAATATATGTTGGTTCTACTGGATCTTTACTCTGCTAAGTTCTGTCCAAGAAAAATCAGTAAAGATTTTCCTGGGTCTGAAGCCATCACAATTAATTGGGAAGCATCTGTTCTGTGTTAATTATGTGTAGTTTAATGCAAGTCCAAATTGATCTGGTCCTTCTCCATCTCTGAAATTTTTTTCCACTTACCTCTTCAATGTGCAGAATTTGGAGATATTTGAAACCTGATTGGTAATTGAACAATTGACATTAAGTAACGATGGAGTCTTAAGGGAACTTTCAAGAGGATTTAAGTCCTAATTGACCGTCTGAGGGGTTGGGGTGAGACGCTTCATCCCAGTGGAGCTGACAACGTTAGGAATGCTTATGTGGCATTATCTGTAATTCCAATTCCAAATCCATCTGGACTTTTTAAAGAAAAATCACATCGAAAATATGCTCATTTTCAGTAAATGTTGTATCTAGTTTCTTGCCTTAGGATGAGGATTTGCCTTTGAGGCAGGGTTAGCTAATGCAACTATTTCCCATGCTTGGTGCTATTAACATTGCTGCATATTCATAGATTCCTACCACAGGTGTTTATCAGTAATTTACAGGCATATGTTGACCTTTAAAGATTTCTTCTTTTGCCTCAGAATCAAAGAGTGGTGGTTTGAATTTGGAGTTCCACATGCATAGTGTCCTGTCCCCTCTCCTCTCCCAGTGCAGTTCCAGGGACAGAGTTGCTCAGTAGCTCCACTGAGGAACTGAGTGGTGGTGCACTTGGGCCAGGTGGGCAGAGAGCAGAGGAGGAGAAGTGTTTACTTACAAGCGTGGTGAGGATTTTGAGGGGTTATTTGGAAGAGGTAGGTGGATAAGGTCATTCTAGGAAGAGTGAAGTGCCCAGGTAAAGTCCTAGAGAAGAGGAGCATGGTGTAACTGAGGAAGTAGAAGAAGACTAGGCCCCAGAATGAAAAGCAAGAGGAAGGAGAGGGTAGAGCCGGATATGCCTCCCAGTTTGAGTCATCTAAGAGTAATTTAATGATTTAAATAGGAGAGGCACCTGGTAAGATTCTTGTTTTAGCAAGATCACTCTGGTTACCGTATAGAGAATGGTTTGGAGGAGGGAGAAACCAGGGACTAGCCAAACACTTGGCAGACTGCTGCTCTAATCTTATTAAAAGATTACACATGAAACAGAGAAATATAAGTAAGTCAGACAGAGAAAGACAAATACTGTATGAGCGCTCCTATATGTGGAATTAAGATACATATGTAGGTATATGTAAACCAAGTTCGTAGATACAAAGAACAAATTGGTGCTTGTCTGGGGAGGGGAGGGAATGAGTGAATTGTCTCAGTGGAGTATTTTTAGTTTAAATAAATTGAATTTTTAAAAATAGACAATAAGTGAATTCTATCAAGGATATTCAAATTAAAATAGAGACATTGTTCAATCTGTATAGAAACTTGAGTTTTCTGATAGGCTTTACAAATTTGAAACTTCCATCCAAAATATTCCTAGTCCTAAAGCAATGAAATTCATTAACAGGAAAAATCTCAATGGCACACCCTTCTTTCTTCAGTGTTTTCCATTTATGGATATTTCTAGGAAATTGACCTCTCTTTATCTGAAAATAATATCATTGAACTAATAGGATCGTGGCTTTGGAGAGAAGAAGATGAAATATTTTTCTTTCACTTAGTGGGAATTTTTTCTAATCATCTGAAAGTCTCAGTGACAGCTCTTCTTGTCCCAGCCCCCAAGTCCAGGGATACTGACATGAACAAGTGGTAAATCTTACTAATTTAGGAGGATAAATAAAGCTTTAATCACACTATTTTTGAGAATCCTTCTCTGGAGGAGATGAGGGAAAAAGTTATCGTAAAGAACTTGAAGAAGTGAATGGAGACAGACAACCTGATCCGGTCTGATCATTCAGTGGGCTCAGAGCACATCAATCATCTCTCCTCTGTTAAATGTTCCAACAATTTGAAGCAGATAATCATATGAGAAATTGGTACTGAATCGGTAGCCCACCAGGAATTAGAGACTTTAAAACAGGAAGAGAAAACGTCTTAAGTTGCTGAAGAAGTTATGCCATCATAAAGATCCTTTGGCCCCATAGCCAGTAACAGGAATATATTTCAAAAGGAAAGAAATAAAATCAGGTGGCTGCCAAACTGTATTTGTCACTTCCACACTCAGGCCAGACTTCGATTAAAATAGAAGCAGAGACCTTCACCTTAGAAACTAATCTGTTTCTATGCATTTGCATATATTCTGCACTTCACCTTGAATTTAAATTCATTCATTTTTGGCTGAGCTAAGTAAAGACTTTTCCATGCTTTTGGTAAGATTGGCAGGGCTGCAGGTCACCCCTAGAAAGCTGGGTGATGGCTTTGAGACCAAGATTCCAAATCTGGAGAAAATGAAAGTTTGACCAAGTGAACAGGGGCAGAAAAAAGATGGTAACCCAAGAGAGAGAAAAGAAATAGTCCACTACAGACACCAGAGCTCCTTTCATCTGGACTAACATTCAAGTATAATAACATTTCCAGATGAAAAGAAATTTGCTTCCATAGAAATATCGGCAAAAGGAGAATTAATGAAACCTGGGAGAAGCATATTGTCACTGAGTTTTTAAATGTTAACAGAGTTACATTGTTTTAGCTGGGTTTAATGTTGTATGTGGGTTTCAAATTTACACAAATTATTATAGGATTGCCACAATGTAGATAAAATTTTCTTTCATATTTTTAATGAACAGGAGGGAGTGAGAGTAATAATGTGTGAAGAGACTAACCACCTGCCTGTGACACTTGCTAATCAGATGGCCTCTCACAATTGGGAATAAAAAATAACAACAATCTTAATCTCATTATCCCTAAGAAAACTATCTACTCTGAATCCAGGCTCTCCACTTATACTTTTCTTAAGCTATCCCAGGCATGTGAAGAGGATGCTTGTTTGGGTTTATGATTTCTGAAGATCCCAGAACTTACTATTTAACTCTTTCAGTGCCAAATAAACCTATTACTTGTAGCAAAAATGCATTTAGCATTCACTTGAATCTAATAGCCTTCAAAATGACTCAGTGCAGTCATATAGCAATTCTTCCTGCTAATGGAGCAGAACAGTAGCATCAATAATTCCAAAATACAGGTAATACAAAGATCTTTTCCATTTGGCCTAGAATTACTTGGTACTAACATCTATCCTTGAGCAGTAACCTTCAATGCAACATTTCAAATGATGGAACACTCATCCAGGAGTCGGGGAAAGTAAATTTGAATCCTTACTGACACTAACATCATTGTGCCTCAATTTTCTTATTTCTATCAAATAGTGGAATTACTGACTATTTAAGATTATATTCCAATGCCACTTAATAAGGTAGGAGCTACAACAGGAAAGTCGGGCTCTCATGAGGTGGACCTTAGGGAACTCTCTGTGAGAAGTCCCACTGGATCTCTCATGACTATGTCTTACATGTAGGGAAATATATACCAATGTACTTTTAAAAAAGATTTTTTTCTTGAAAAAGGAAATTTCTGTGGTAGACAGTCTGTAAGACTCTTTCCAACTTGAAATTTTTGTTTCTATGTATTTATTGCATATCTAATCTTTTTTAAAAAACTTTATTGGAGTATAGTTGCTTTACAATGTTGTTTTAGTTTATGCTGTACAGCAAAGTGAATCAGCTACACATACACATACATCCCCTCTGTTTGGATTTCCATTTAGGTCAACACAGAGCACTGAGTAGAGTTCCCTGTGCTATACAATAGGTTCTCATTAGTTATCTATTTTATACATAGTATCAATAGTGTATATATGTCAAACCCAGTCTCCCAGTTCATCCCACCCCTCCTTCCCCCTTGGTATCCATACGTTTGTTTTCTACATCTGTGTCTCTATTTCTGCTTTGTAAATGAGATCGTCTATACCAATTATTTCAGATTCCACGTACATGTGTTAATGTACGATATTTGTTTTTCTCTTTCTGACTTACTTCACTCTGTATGACAGTCTCTAGGTCCACCCACATCGCTACAAATGACCCAGTTTCGTTCCTTTTTATGGCTGAATAGCTAGTCTTTTTTAACAGAATGTCCTTCCTAAGCAATTGCCACCAAGTGAGGGGCTCTGACTCTGGTTGCCTGCCAGTAGGCGAAGATCTCTTATTACTCATCCAGGGTTCTCAACTATAGCTACTTCACCAATCAAGAGCAGAAGTACAATATTTTATGTTGTCTAACCCTGATATGACATCCATTGGTTCATAAAATGAATTAAGTAATTTTATTTCTCCTCAAGACATGCTATCTTTGTTAGACAAAAGGTTTGTGTATTTTAAAGGTTGTCAATGGTCTATAACAAATTGTAACCTCTTCTGCTAAGGGATAATCTAATTTCCTTTTTGATTACAAATAAAGCTAGTACTAAAATTGATCATTTTTCAGGTTTTCAAGAATGATTAATTTGCATGGGGTTTATTGTTATTCTTTGGTCAAATTGCTGTCAGCTTATGGGCTGGCCAGCACGTTCATGAAAATTATAAATAGAATACTTTGCATAAGTTATAGGAACTAAAAATTTCTTTTTTTTTAATCTTCTCTCCACCAACACTGAAAATATAAGCCCACATATCAACAGCTTTTTGCAAGGACTTTAGTATATACGTGGGTTTGAACTTTTGAAAGCTGATCAGTGCAGACTTGAGAGCTGTCTAACTGGTATTGTGACAGTTGAAATTACCCCTAACAAGGTTACTGGGGTTGTCTCCAATTTTTTGGTTTACAAAAACTGGAATTTCTAGTATACGTTAAGGCCGCATCTGTACATTTTATGGGAGTGAACAGTAATCAAAGTCTTCATCTGACTTCTACTTTCTTTGTAGCAAGGCATTTACTTATCCTGCCAAAAGTGAACCAAAACTGAAATGAATGAGGTTAGATTAATTAGAGAGAAAAAATATAATTGTAAAACTTGGCAAAAACCTAGACCCATGTGCATTCAAGGTCCTTTACTGAACCACTTAGTATGTAATAAAATTGACTTAATAACACACACACACACACATACACACACCACAAACACATATATTTTTTAAATGTTATATGAGAAAATATCTGGGGATTTAGTGACTACAAGCTGAGTAGCTGAGTGTAAAATAGTCATATAATACAACTTGGCAAACACTGTCATATGGAAACAAACTTGATTTGTAGAAGCAAAGCAGTATAGCCTGGTGTTTAAGAAGAACATGACTCTGGAGCCAGGTTACCAATTCAAATCTCAAATGAGCCACTCACTAGCTGTGTCAAGTGTTTGCCCTCTCTGAGTCTCAATTTCTTCTTTTGTAGACGAAGATATTACTAATATTTATATCTGAGGTTTAAATTGAGGTTAACTGGATTATTCTATGTCAAGCAGTTACTTGATGAAAGCTGCCACATCGAAAGTTCTCAACAAATTGTATGTGTATATATTACACATTATTTGGTATTATGCATTATTCAAATATATAACTATAATATTTTATCATAGCATTTACATCAAGAGCAATAATAAATGGATCAAAATCTATCATTTCTACACAATATATTTCTAAAGGACATTTTAGAAACTTTGTAGTTTTCAGAAAAAAAAGGGCTAGATAATAAAATACAGGCAAATAATATAAGAGGAATTTCCAAAAAAGTCTAGAAAATTAAGAAGGCAGATTGAAAGGTAATATACCTTCAAATGTTATGAGTAATCCATCTGAAAGAATTAGACTCATTAAAAAGAAATCCAGAGTCCAGGATCCTGCCACCATGAGGACAAAAGCCACAGAGTAGAAGGAAAAGATGAGTATGGGTCATTGATGACTTCATTTAAACCAAGATATCTAGATAGCCCCTTGGTCTTCTTTTTGCATTATATAATTAAGCATTTTACTTTTTTAAGCCACTGTAGTAGGGTTTTCTGTTACATTTAGATAAACACAATCCTAACCCACTGCACTATGGTGACAAGGAGAATAGAAAGCAGATTGGATTATCTAAATTAATAGCATGCCACCCAGAATTATATATACATATTATTCCTTTCCAGGATGTGTCCAGGGTCTTCCAAAGTGTGTTTTAATATGTAAATAGAAAAATATGGGTAAAAGACTTGAATAGACATTTCTCCAAAGAAGACATACAAATGGCCAACAAGTATATGAAAAGATGTTCAACATCAGTATCACAAATCAACAGGAAAATGCAAATCAAAACCACAATAAAATATTACCTTTATGTATAGCTGATTCGCTTTGTTATAAAGCAGAAACTAACACACCATTGTAAAGCAATTATACTCCAATAAAGATATTAAAAAATAAATATTTCCTCACACATGTTCGTTCATGTTATTACCCCTAAGATGAACCAACATGAAGTAATAACTAAAGCATTCCTTTGTCATATAACAATTCCACAAAAATTTGTGGACTGTATAGTTTCCAGCAGTTCTACCTATCAAGAACACTCAATTTTTAAAGTTTTTACTTTTCCCAGTATTGTATTATCTTTCCCACAAATGTGTGCCTGGAATATGCACGTTCCCATCAAAATAGCATATACCCATCAGCTCTCGTATATTTTAGGCTTTCTAACAAAAGTTAGGAATGATTTCCGTCCAGAAGTATTTGGTGAATATAATTAAATTAAATTTCATCATCCTTTTATATAACAAAGCTTTAAATTTTCTTTTTGTTTGACGAATATACTTTTCCTTAAATAAAGATATGAAATTTTTATAATTCAGAATTATAAGGATAATTGTATGTATGGAGCTGCAGAACTGAGCTTTGCCCCTCTGCTAAATGGATCCAGTTTGATGTGGTTTTATGGTAGTTCTAACCATTTTCTGCTGTTGCCAGGCTGTTACCTATCTCATCTCACTTTTGTCAAACTTTGCAGAGTTTCATTACTTTCCTTGGGATATCATCCTTTTTATTTGAGAATTCTAAGCTATTTTTCTTGAAGAAATTGAGTAAGTTTTGAAGTCTTTTGGCACATGTGTAGATGATTCTTTGATAGACACCGCTTCTTCCGCATTTTTATTGACTACAGTGATAACTAGTTCCCCATTTTGCCTCACTTCTGCATTCATTAGTGTTATCAATACAGCTACCACAATTCTAAACATAATATATGGTGAGCATCATCAATGCCCAAGTTCTTCTTCACAGTCTCTGTAGAGTATATTCCTAGAATACAGAAAATTAAACGTATCACAATGAAATTACATTGCTTCTTTCTTGAAAATCTAGTTGAAATGATTTTTCCACATTAAAGACTTTTCCGATTCCTCCAGGCATACATACTTGCTTCACACTGTGTACGTTTACTGTCATTTATTTAAATCACTTATCGCGCTATGCTGAATTGATCTACCTGAGAGGATAGGACATGAAATTGAATACTCAATTATGTTGTGGCAGTTGATATCATCTCCTTCCCCCTCCTCACCACATTTCCAAGTCAGATGTACTCCTGGTGATTCAACTCAAGACTTACTTTCTTCCTGAACCACTTCTTGAGTCCTTGGGTTCATGGCTTTGTTTCCTTCCTTCCTTCCATTTCTAAAGCAATTATGGCCAGTACTTCTCAGGTAGAAATTATCACTTACTATAAATCCAATCAACAATGTTTGGGGAATAAAGCCTGGAAAGCAAATCTTGCCATTAATATGATACTGAACACCCACAGTTACAGCGTACCACTGGATCACTCTAGACATCTGCCCCCATAGCTCTGTGTGTACGGTATTAAAACATTACAAAGAGAAGCAAAAAATTCGTTATGTAAGTCGGATCCGTGCTCCTTAACAAGTATCCTAACATAGTTGTTGCTTCTTGAATGTTAGTAGGCAGAATTCTAAGAATGACCCCAATGACCCTCACCCTTAAGTAATTGCCTCCCTTTTGGGTGTGAATAGAACCTGTGAGTATGATGAAATATCATGCCTGTGATTATATTATGTTATATGGCACAGTTGACAATAGGGATAATAAGATAATAGGCAGATTACCCATGTACCTAATCTGATCACATGAACCCTTTAAAATAGAACATTTTGTCATGCTGGTAGCAGAAGGGAAATACAGAGAATCCCTCATAGGAGGACTGCATGCACCACTGATGGCTTTGAATGCAGAGGGGGTCACACGAGAAGGAAGGTGGGAGGCCTCTGTGAGCAGAGAGCAGCCACCTGACAGCTATGAAGAGAACTGGGAATTCAAACCTGCAATCATAAGGTACTGGATTCTGCCAACAACCTGAATAAACCTGGAAGCAAATTTTACTCCAGAACCTTCAGTTAAGAGCCCAGCCCAGTTAGTACCTTGATTTGACCTGGTTGAGACTCTGAACAGAGAACCCAGACTTCTGACCTACAAACTGTGAGGAAATAAATGGGTATTGTTTAAAACCGCTGAATTTGTGGTAATTTGTTAACACAGAAATAGAAAACTGATACAAATAAAGAATTCTGCAAGGCAATACAGTAAGTCCCCTACATACGAACGATTTCCATTCCTAGAGGGCGTTTGTAAGTACAATTTGCTCGTAAGTGCAAAAAAGTTAGCCTAGGTATCCAACTAACACAACTGGCTATATAGTACTGTAGTGTACTATAGGTTTATAATACTTTTCACACAAATAATACATAAGAAACAAACAAAAAAAAACCATTTAAAATCTTACAGTCCAGTACCTTGCTAAGTACAGTAGTACAGCACAACAGCTGGCATACAGGGGCTGGCATCGAGTGAACAGGCAAGAAGACTTACTAACTGGAGGAGGGAGAGGAGGTGGGAGATGGTAGAGCTGAAGGATCATCAGCAATAGGAGATGGAGGGCAAGCTGCAGTTTCACTCACGCTTGATGTTGATGGCACAGGTTCTGGTTCCTTGCTGGATTCAATTCTATCTACCCTCTTGAAAAAACGATCCAGTGATGTCTGGGTAGTAGCTCTTTTTTTCTCGTCATAGATGACATGGTAGCACTGGATTGCGTTCTGAATGGCTGCTGCAACCTTCCTGTACCCTTCTACATTCAGGTCCTGTGCCTCAAAAATTAACTGCCTTCTAAAATAAAGAGAACCACCTTGCCGTTTCCTGCGTCGTGAATCTCTTCGGTTCTTCAGTTACTTCTTTTAACTCTTGTCTCTCTTTGTCCTTTCTCTGGGCCTCCAATTCCATCAGGGTTTCATTAGTAAGCTCCTCATGTTGCACAGCAAGAAGTTCAATGTTATAAGAACGAGAAACGGGCTTCCCTGGTGGCGCAGTGGTGGAGAGTCCGCCTGCCGATGCAGGGGACACGGGTTCGTGCCCCGGTCCGGGAAGATCCCACATACCGCGGAGCGGCTGGGCCCATGAGCCATGGCCGCTGAGCCTATGCGTCCGGAGCCTGTGCTCCGCAACGGGAGGGGCCACAACAGTGAGAGGCCCACGTACCGCAAAAAAGAACGAGAAACATCTACCATCTTTTCACCTCACTCCACTCTCCCAATTATTCTCACTTCTGCTTCCATCGTTATTGCTTGGCACTTAGCAGTACCAGCTACATCACCGCTGCTTTTACAGTTGCTTCCAGACATCCTGGGCTGACATAAAGATACCGTACTACTGCACTCTATACAGTACTGTACAGTAAAGTACACAAAAGCACAACCACTTGTAGAGGATGCAAGCACGTGACAATGTACGCCAGACACTTGAACTCACTTACGTGATTGGACATGAGAACTCAGGTTCGCATCTTTGAAAGTTCGCAACTTGAAGGTTCTTATGTAGGGGACTTACTGTAATTCTCAAATCTGTCATGAAGCATTCACATAAGGGGGCATATGTTTTCATTTCTCTTGAATAAATACCAAAGAATAGGATTGCTGGGTCATATGGTAAGTGTGAATTTAACTTTATACAAAAGTGCTGAACTGTTTTACAAAATGTCTGTACCATTCCTACTAGCAATGTTTGAGAGTTGTAGCTCTTTCATATTCTTGGCTGGTATTTTGTATTGCAGTATTGTTATTATTATTATTGCTGTTGTTACTATTACCTTAGTCAGTCTAGTTGGTGTGTTGTGGTATTTTTAATTTAATTTGCATTTTCCCAATAACTAAGGATGCAGAATGTCCTATCATGTGCATATTTCCCAACCATTTCTCTTCTCTTGGATAAGTGTTTGCTCAGAATTTTGCCCACTTTTATATTGGGTTGTTTTTCTTCTCATTGTTGAGTTGTAAGCATTTTATATATATATTCTGGATATAAGTTCTTTATCAGGTATGTGTTTTGCAAATATTTTCTCCCAATCTCTAGCTATCTTTCAACTTTTTAAACAAGATCTTTTAAACAAGATCTTTTAAAGAGCAGACATCTTTAATTTTTATACAGGCTAATATATCAGTTTTTTCTTTTATAATTTGCATATTGTGTCCTGTATAAAAACAATCTTTGCCTATCCCAAGAATGAAAACAATTCTCCTATGTTTTCTAACCATAAGTTTTGTCATTTTAGACATTTAGGTCTAGGATCCATTTCAAGTTGAGTTTCACATATGGTACAAGTTGAAGTTTATTTTTTGTTATTGTTGTTTGTGGATATCTGATTGCTTCTGCACTATTTGTTGGAATACTACTTTTTCTATATTGAATTACTTTGAAAACTTTGTTAAGAAATTTATTAACTAAATAAGTGTGGGTGTATATCTGGACTCTTTATTCTTTTAAAGTGAACTCTACGTCTACCATCATGCCAGTACCATACTATGTTGATTACTGTAGCTTTTGATACTTAGTCTTGAAATTAGGCAGTGTGAGTCTTCCACATTTGCTTTTCTACTTCAAAATTGCTTTGACCCTTCCAGTTCTTTCACTTTTTCATAAAAATTTTAGAAGCAGATCAACTGGTTGTACAAAAAGCCTGTAGGAGTTTTGATTGAAATTGTCTTGAATCTATAGGTCAATTAGGGAAGAATTGATATGTGAATAGTATTGAGGTTTTGAATCCATGAACATGGTTTATGTTCCCATTTATTTAGGTCTTCTTTAATTTCTCTCATCAGTGGTTTGTACTTTTTAGTATATATATATATCTTGCACATATTTTGTTAGCTTTATCTCTAAGTATTCTGTTTTTTGATGATATTGTAAGTAGTATTTAAATTTTAATTTAAATTTCCAATTGTTCATTACTAGTGTATAAAAGTACAATTTTTATATTGACCTTGTATTTTGAGAACTGGCTAAACCCATTTATTAATTCTGGTATTTTTTTTTTTAGCATTTTCAGTATAGATAATCATGTTGTCTCAATTAAGACAGTTTTCTTTCTTTCCAAACTGCATAACTTTAATATTTTCCTTTCTTATTGCACAGTACAATGTTAAGTAGAAGTAGTGAAAGCTGCCATTCTTGCTTTTTTCTGATTTTATAGGAAAAGCATTCAGTCTTTCACCATTAAGTATGATGGCAGGTGTAGATATTTTACAGATGCCGTTTATCAGGTTGAGAAAGTTCTCTTTAATTACAGATTTCTGAAGATTTTTTTTATTATGAATGGAGATTGGGTTTTATCAAAAGAATTTTTTGCATCTATTGAAAATATAAAGTTTTTCTTTTTTACTCTGTTGATATGGTGAATTACATTGATTGACTTTTTATGTAAACCAACTGTACATTCTTATGGTAGCTCTAACTTGGTCATGATAAGTTATATTTTTACTTATTGAATATTTTGGTAAGAATTTTTGTGTTTATGATGGATAGATACTGGTTTACAGTTTTTTTTCCTTCTATATTTTCTTTGTGTGTGTGTGTGGTTTGTTATCAGTAATACTGACCTCAGAATGAGTTTGGAAATGCTATCTTGTTTTCTATTTTGTGAAAGAGTTTTTTTAGAACTCCTACTAAAACTCTTTGTTTTTAAGACTACTTTGTTTAGCATTACTATAGCCATTTCATCTTTCTATTGATTACTATTTTCATCATATACTATCCTTTTATTTTAAACTTACTGACATCTTCAAAGTCCCTTTTGCTACATAAGGTGACATTCACAGGTTCATAGTGTGTGTGTGTTTGCTCTTAAGTTTATTTATAAATAAATAATATAAATGATATTTTTATCATTTATAAATAAATATTTTTATCATTTATAAATAAATAATATAAATAATTGGTGAAATAAATAATTAATATAAATAATTTGTAAAAGTCTAACTTATTTCAGCTAGTATTTTACCACTTTACAGTACAAGAACTTTGCAGTAAAAATTGTAAATCCTTTTCCTCCTTCCTGTTCTTTTTGCTTTGATTGTGCTTTTCACTTCTCCCTATGTTATAAACCTCACAATATTTTGTTACTATTTTCATTAAACACTCAGTTATCTTTTATATTTGCCTATTTAAAAATAAGAAAAAAGATATATTTTATATTTACTTGCAATTTACTATTTCTGGTACTCTTCTTTATAGGTCAAAATTTCTATTTGTATTATACTCTTTCTGCCTAAAAACTTCCTTTAATATATTTTTTTTGATTCAGATCTGCTAGCAATGAACTTTTTCAGCTTTTCTCTGTCTGAAGGAGTCTTCACTTTGCCTTCCTTTCTATAAAACATTTTGCTGGGCATAAAATTCTGAGTTGATAGTTTTGTTGTAGTCTTGTCAGTAGTTTAAAGATGTACTTCATCTGGCTGTTGTAATTAATTAGAAGTCTTAATGAGAAGTCTTCTGTACTTCTTATCTTTCTTCCGTGTGTGTGTGTGTGTATGTGTGTGTGTGTGTGTGTGTGTATGCTGTTCTTCAGGATTTTCCCTTATATTTGGCTTTCCAAAGTTTAACTCTGATGTGCTTACATTTTTCTTTACTTGTGTATATATTTTTTCCATTTGTATTTATCCTGCTTGCTGTTCTCTGACCTTTTTGGATGTGTGGTTTGTAGTATTTCATTAGTTTTAGAAAATTCTTAGCCTAAATTTCTTCAGATTTCTTCCAATCTCCTAAGTTTTTTCTTCTGGAACTTGACTTACTTATACATTAAACTCTTTGATATTGTCCCATAACTCTGGTGCACTGTTTTTTCATTTTTGTTTCATTTTGGGTAATTTCTCTTTACCTCTCTTCAAGTCCAAGTCCATTGTTTCTGTCCATTGCGCAGTTTGTTGATAAGGCTATCAAAGGAATTCTTGATACCTAGTTAGATTTTTTTAATTTCACACTTTCGTATTTGACATTTTTTGTTGTATCCATCCCTGCTGAAATTCCCTATTTGTTCCTGCATGAGATCCATGTTTTCCATTAGACTCTTTATTACTTATAGTTATTTTAAGGTGAGTCATTCCTGAGTCTGCTTCTGTTAATTGCTTTTTCTTTTTTTTTTAATAGCTCTTCTGTGTGTGTGTGTGTGTGTGTTTGTGTTTTAATTATTTATTTTTGGCTGCGTTGGGTCTTTGCTGCGCGTGGGCTTTTCTCTAGTTGCGGCAAGTGGGGGCTACTCTTCGTTGAGGCGCACGGGCTTCTCATTGCGGTGGCTTCTCTTGTTGCGGAGCACGGGCTCTAGGCGCACGGGCTTCAGTAGTTGTGGCACACGGGCTCAGTAGTTGTGGCTCACAGGCTCTAGAGTGCAGGCTCAGTAGTTGTGGCGCATGGGCTTAGTTGCTCTGCAGCATGTGGGATCTTCCCAGACCAGGGCTTGAACCTGTGTCCCCTGCATTGTCAGGCAGATTCTTAACCACTGTGTCACCAGGGAAGTCCTGCTTTTTCTTTTGAGAATGGATCTTTATTTTTCCCCTAGCTTTTTTTTTTAAATGTCTCCTAGTTTCAGTTGAATGCTAAACATCATGTGTATGGAAATCAGATGAAAGTGAAATAGATTGTATTTATGCCTGGAAGTGGACATGTCTCTTTCTCTGTCAGACTGCTAGTGTGGAAGTTTGAGCCATTCTATTCAGTAGTTTAGCTAGCTATAGATTTTGTGGTTACTACTTTTACCTTCAATGCACCATAAACTTAAAATTCTTCCCATGATAGGTTTCTATCATCTTGTGCTTAGTGTGGGACTCAGGGTGCTAGAGGTGGTTTTTTTTCTCTGTTCCACCTACAGTTTTCAGTAGATCCTAGATACCTGAACAACACTGAGGGGCTTTCTCTAGCTTCCTAATTACTGGCACCTCTTCAACAAACACTTGTTTGTGTTGTTATTGCTTGGTAGCCCTGCTAAGCTTGTGATTGGAGCAATGCATCTCTCTATTCTCCTGGTCCAGATTTAGGTTTTCTTTTTTAAATTTATTTATTTTATTTATTTTAATTTTTGGCTGTGTTGGGTCTTCATTGCTGTGCGCGGGCTTTCTCTAGTTGTGGTGAGCGGGGGCTACTCTTCATTGCAGTGCATGGGCTTCTCATTGCAGCGGCTTCGCTTGTTGAGGGGCACAGCTTCTAGGTGCACGGGCTTCAGTAGTTGTGGCACGTGGGCTCAGTAGTTGTGACTCGCGGGCTCTAGAGTGCAGGCTTAGTAGCTGTGGCACAGGGACTTAGTTGCTCCGCGGCATGTAGGAGCTTCCTGGAGCAGGGCTCGAACCCATGTCCCCTGCATTGGCAGGTATATTCTTAACCACTGCACCACCAGGGAAGCCCCAGATTTAGTTTTAAGCAGAGTCTTTGTGTCTGAGCTTAGGAAGGTATCTCTTCACCATATCTGCCTATTCCTTCTATGACAGTTAAACAACGTCACCTATCTCTGACAGGTCTCAGGAAGGAAAGAGTTTTCTGCTGCTGCCTCAGCAATAGAAGGCTCTGCTTTATAGTCAGGATTCTGAGCCTGGGGAGGATTTCCCTGCCCTTTCCCAAGGGGGCAAACAGCTTTTGTACCTACCCTTCCCCCAGAGGCAGTGAATCTTTGCCTCGTTGCTCAAGCGGAAAGGATGGTTTCCTACCCTTCCTCTAGTGGCTTGGCTTGAACCCCTCCCCAGCAGTCCTAGGTGCAGGAAGATTTGCTGCCCGCTTCTCAGTGGCATGAAGACAGGGTCCAGGGAATAAGTGTTGTGTGCTTGTCCGTCAGTGACAGCAATCACCTCTTTCATATGTGTGCCACTAAAGGGAGCTCACTCTGTTCTTCTGTACCCATTTTTCTTATGATCACCTGGTGGAAACCCATGAAGAAAATGTAAGTAAGAACTTCCATTGTGTTTCGAGCTCTCAGGTATGCTAAACTGATGTGCTAGCCTACATTCAGCCTTTTGTGTTGTATTACAATTTTAGCTGGTTATTTATTAATTTCTATGGCAGTCGTCTCTTCCATACTCTGCCAAAGGTAAAACAGTCCATGGGTCTCATCTCTCTTCAGAGGTGTTTGTAACTCCTTGGAATTCCCTTTGCTTTATTCTTTTGCAACCTCAGATCTCTGATGGATTCAAGAAAGTTATGATTTTGTAGATTATCGATTTTCTTGTTCTTAGGGTGACAGTGATGTTCAGTTGTGGCTTTCTACACTTAAACAGAAGTGAACCTGGCAACGACCTTTTGGGCATTTGGTGAGCAGTAGCATAGTTTATTTTTCAGGCAGAATAAAAATTTGAAAGCACATATTTTATCTTGTCACTTTTCCGCTTAAAACCTCTACAGTGGTTTCTCAGCACACTTAAAACTCAAATGTCATCCCACAACCCATTCCCTTTGTCCTCGGGCTACCGCCTACCTCACTACACTGAACTCATACCATGTGCCTCCAGCTCACTCTGATGAGTCCTTATAGCATAGGTAGCCCTTATTTCAATATACTAGACTTCTTTCTGTCTCTGAGTTTTTAAGCTCTAGCTGGAATGCTCTATCTCCAGATTTCTGTGATTGGCTATTTTTTTCATTCAGTTTACATCTGAAATGCCCACTCTCCTTCAGTTATTTCCTGATCTTAAATCCCATTTTTTATATGACAACACTATGACATTTTTTCCTTATTTCTCTCACCCCCAAGAGAAAATAAACTCCATGAAAGAAGAGAAATTTTCTCTAGTATTCATCTCAGTATTCTTAGCATGCAGATCAGTACTGGGAACATATTAGAAACTCCATAACTGCTTACTGAAAGAAGGTTGGACGAATGAACACCGTAGCTCAGTGAGTTTGTATGTATGTAGGTATGTAGGTGTGTGTGCGTGCTTGGTCTCACCAGACCCTAGAACAATTGCTTGCACATAGTAAAAACTCAATAGATATCAAATATCTCAATATTTATTCAGTAAAAAAATATGCAGGAATATAGATCTTAGCACAATATGATATGGATTCAATAGATCTAGCCCATGGGCAAATTGTAAAAAAAAAAAGGGGGGGGTGAAGTTTGTTATGAATACCTTTTTTAATTTTCCAATATTTATTCTTTTGGTAGCACCCTGTCTTCTGGAGCCATTCTTTTCTTTCTTGCAATCATTATAAGTGACTGAAACGGTATAAGTGATTTCCATCATAGGAGAAGTTACGTTTTACAAAGGAGCAACAGCTTCAAATAAAAGGGTAACTTTTAACACATGGAATTTCAGGTTCCAGCCAATGCCAAAGATGGGGTGATTTGCAAAGGACAGTTTTCAGCTTATCAGAACTTTCCCAAAGGGTGTGACTCACAAATACCACACATATTCATTCGTCCTTCTCTAGGAGCAATAGAGTCCAGACCTCAGACATAACCAAACTCAGTACAATTTTAGCAAGTACATTCCAAAGACTGAATCTTATTAGAGTATCTTTTAAGTTCAACTGTCAATGAAAGGGAGAGGAAAATCTTGTCTTTTCTTGCCTGTCTGGCTTCCCCCCCTCCCTCCCTTCCTTCCTTTCTTCCTTGAGAAATTTCCACACACATTAAAAATGTAATTTGCTTCCTTCCCCACCACCACCACCCGCATCCTTTTTTCAGTAAGGAAAGGCGATCCAGAGAGTCTCCACCTACATTTCATTAAGCACCATCCCACTGTTTTTCACATCAGCAATCAGTGTGGTAACAATGCAGAGTCACAAATCATTTCATATTGTGGTTATGTAGGGGGTTCAATCAGACTTTTTTTAAAATCCTTCTCCAGATAAAATCTTTAGATCAGCTCTTTAAGTATAATTGGGAGAGAGAATTAATAACAATTGAGTTACATTTTTTCTAGTTTGCAAATTAAAAAAATCTTGACTAATGTAACATGCAAATCTATTATTAACTTTTCTGAGTCAATGTTACTAATTACTTCAATATTCCTTTTTAGGACTTGGTATTATATAGCTTTTCTATATTTTTGCTTGTTGTAATCTTCTAATCTCCTTTATACCACCACTTCTCCATTTTAATTATAATCCAGTTTAAATAAACACATGAGAATGGTAAAGATGGATTTTATAAAATCATTAAGCTGCTTTACTTTACAATTTGAGGGAAGGGGCTACAGTGGAATTTTGCAGAGCTAAGAAAATTGTTTATATTGCTCTGATAAGAAGCAATTTAATATGAGCATCTATAAACATCCATTTCATATTTGCCATAGTTTGTTGTTAATTTTTTCATATGAACGTTTTGGTTTTTTTGCTTTAAGTCTTGAAGATGTATTCATTAAGACTCATTTAAGCACTAGAGCACTGCTAAAATTCCCTGATTTAAAATATCCGAGTTTCTGATTACATAACAAGACCTCAAATATTTGGCTCCTATACAACTGGCACCTTTCAACAAATGGAATTCTAGGCAGAAGTTAAGAAGAGCTTTTGAGAAAAGCCAAAGGCACTGAGTTCAAAGAAATTTCCTGGTTGGGCAGGTCTCTGTAAAATCAAAGTGTTCTGGGATTGATTGGAAAGAAAAGCATGCAACTAAGCACACTCCATCCTGTAGGGTCACAGGGCAAATCAGCATTGAAGCTGAGCTGAAGAGGAGAAGGAGAGCAGTGATGAGCAGGCAAGAGAAAGGGCAGCAGGAGGAAGAAAAAATATCAACAGGAAAGGAGGGAAAGGAGGGGTGAGGCATGATTGGTATAAGATAGACCAGGATGAAGAACAGGAAAGGAAACATCAAGAAGGGAAAGAAGAAAGCAGAAGGACAATGGTGTGAAAAAGAGGAAATAAAAATATGAAAGATCCAAACCAAGGAAAAATGGAATCTTATCCAGAATATCCTATTATGTTATAATACCTAAAAGTTAAGAATTAACTCTAATCTTTATTAGTCCACATTGACAAATAGCAGCACTTATTTTGATAAGATAAAAACTCAGATCGCCTACTCAATTGCAAGGAACTGTCTCACATGGATTATCCCATTGCTCCTTATGGGGATCTGGTTAGTCACTGCTTTCATGGCTACGTTCATAGATTAGAAAACTGAGCCATTTTAAGTAACTGGCCCAAGATGTTAGCCTGGTAGAATGAGGAATTGGATTAATATATAACTGTACTCAAAGATCATGGTTCAGTTATGCCATTTTGGTCTTACCCTATTTTTTTATCCTATATATGTTATCGTAGATGACATTCATATAGCCAAGCTTCCTTGCCATGAATTCTCTCAAATTCTTTACATAATAAATCTGCTGTATTTACTCTTTGTAATACCTGTCCTCTTGCCTCACATTCCTGCAGAAATTAATAGGGTTCTTATCCAGATTGATAAGACTACTTGCTTATTAACAGTCTTGGCTTTGGTTCTGGGCTCACTTTCCTGATGAGGGAATGCCTGTTGAGTTTGGCCAAGAAGTAAAAATTGAAGTGCTCTCCACATTAACCCAGTCCTATCGGTTTCCAACATGTGAGTAAATGTTAAAAGTCCACATCACACCTAAACACTTCGACTGCATCTTTCTGGTAAAGGCCATGTGGCTCTTTATCTATCACAGAAATTTACCTTTTAATGCCCAAATCATATTACACTAGCCATATTAGCTAACTTATATCTTTAATCACTACTTCCTTCAAATTTTGTGATACTAAAATTGCTAATTGAAATGGTTAACAGTAGGTTTACAAGAACTGATTCTCTTTAGGTTGATTCTGTTAGATATTTAGGAGCTTGTCATCAATATTATCTCAGATATTTTCATATCATATTAAGATTTGTGCATATATTTCAAAATACTACTTACACTAAATTTTGTTATTTAATGTATTAATCATATATTTCAAGAGTATTTTGATAACTGTATTTTAATATAGGAGTTTTCCTTCTTAATTCTCTACGTTGTATTTTATAATTTAAAAATATTAAATTTGAGAGGTGTCCACAGATGGGCAAAATGATCCACTGCACAAGAAATTGAGAATTTCTAATCTTGTCTAAGTGCGCTAATCCAAACCATCTAATCTCACTCCTGGATAACTATTATCCTCCTAACTTGTCTCACTCCCTCAGTTCTCACTACTCTGAGATCTAATCTACAGTCAAACACAAGGAGTATCCTTAGAATATGTAAATGCCCTCTCACTCTCCTGCTCAAAACCCTCTAATGCTTGCCCAGAACATTTAGACTCAAATCCAGATTCCATACCCTGGTCTAAATACCATGTATCTAGTTTCTTCCAGTTTTCTCTTGACCTAGCTTCTCACACTTTCCTTTACTCATACTCACCATGCTCTATCACGCGGACTTTCTTTCTGTTCTATCATACCAAGTTCAAGCCTGCCTAAGGCCTTTGGTTTGGTCTGGCTCTTTGGAATTCTTTCCTCCATCTCCTCACCCACATCACCTCTTAGCAAGGCTTTCACTCCCCCATCAGATCTTAGCTCAAATATCACCCCTTAAGATTATTCCTGACTAAAATCATGCTTTCCTCCTCAAGTCCCTGTCACATCATCCCCTGTATTTGCTTCAGAGTGTGGTTATTGCTATCTGGAATCACCTTATTAACATTTATTCACGTTTTATTATCTGTTTTTCCTTTACCAGAGTGTAAGTTCCAAGAATGCAAAGACTTTGTCTGTCTGGCTCACCACTTTAAATCCTGTGGTACATAATGGGAACCCTATAAATATTTTTGAGTGAACGAGCCTCATCATTTTATTGAAGAGGAAACTAAGGAACAGAATTCGTTTCCTTGTCATTCATACAGTGATATAGGCACCGAAAACATCTACAATTAAACTTTCAATCACCTGTAGATATTTTATTTTTGAATACAGTTAACAAATTTGTCCATTATTGAAAAATACTTTTTTTGGTATTGAATGAGTTTTTCAGTGATTTGTCATACTCAATCCTGAAAAGGTTAATTATCTAAGCACAAAGCCTAGATTCTTTTTACAGCACTGGTTAACTTGTCCTCAAGTTACTTTGAAGTCGTAATTTTGAAAATTGTACGTTGTTAGATCTATATTCATCCTTGGATGGTTTTTATACAACAGTGCCCTCTATGTTCAACCAATATTAGATAGTCCACCAGACACTTCTTAGGTTATTTAAAGACAGTTCATTGTTTTATTTAGCCTACGGTTAAGTAAAAAAATGTAATCATACACTACAATCAATAGCTTAATTTCAAGGCCACTGATTCATTTAGTTTCCAGGCTTTTGGAAATGTTTGAATGTGGATCGAATATCATATCTCATCAGCTTTCATTTCATTTAGATTTACAAAAATTAGTATTTCCTTTTCATAGAAAGAAATCTGCTCAAGTAGATCTAGTTTGCTTATTTTCATGAAATAGCTGAGCAAATAATAAACAATCTAGTTGAAAACAGGACCTTGGCTGGTCTTTAAAACCAGCTGAACTAATAAACCAACTTGTCAGGGCTGTTTTCCCCAGAGCAATTTTTCCTTTGATGCTGCTAGCCTGTAGGTACTCTGATTTATTATAGGATTTGCATTTGTGATACTGGTCAAATCATCTGAAAACCTAGATGTTTTGGACAAAGCAATAAACAGATGACCTAAGTGGGATTAAATTTTTACAAAAGAGCTTTCTCTGCTTTAGTCCCAGAATCTGTCGGTGTTCCGCCGGGCGGTGTGATCAAAGCCAGATATGTCTGGAACAGAGTAAAGACAAATTATGACTGCCTCACAGAATAAGCAATAAGCAAGTTAGGCAGGTAATGCAGAATTCTTGTGGAAGCAGTGATGCTTATGTTTCATGTTATGAAAATAGTGGGAATGAATCTGGATGTTGAAAAACAGAGTCGTGTCAGAGCGCTTGAGTCAGCTATGTGTATGCCTGCTAGGGAGTTCTCCTTTGTTCTTTTTAGAGGCACTTGGCTTATTTCAATGGCTTTTCGTTGCATGGCAT
Source organism: Delphinapterus leucas (assembly GCF_059928025.1). Taxonomy (NCBI): domain Eukaryota; kingdom Metazoa; phylum Chordata; class Mammalia; order Artiodactyla; family Monodontidae; genus Delphinapterus; species Delphinapterus leucas. The sequence continues at coordinate 85,303,805 of NC_143134.1, forward strand.
AATCACCAGCAATGTGATTAACCATGTCTAGTTAAGTTATTTCATCACATCAAAAGTAGTGTAAAATAGCTTTTCTGTTGACTGGAAAGCTGAGTTTGGTGGTTATGAATGTACCAGACATCAAAGAGCTCTATTATCCGCAGACTATATGGAAGCAGGCCAGCAGCGTTGCACTTTTCCCCTCTATTCCTCCTTCCTTTAAGTGGACCCATCACCCACTCGACTGGAGGGAAGGAGGTGATTTCTATAATAGTCCACTCTTGCACTTTGTATCCAAATAAGGAAGATGGTGACCAGCTGTTTTGTGTGTCTACTAAAGGCAGATAAAGGGAAAAAAGTATTCATTTTGTAGCACGAAGACACTACTGTGTACTGGCTAGAAAAAGCACTGAAGAAGCTCCTCAATCCAGCTTTTACCTCTAGCCAGTTGTACAATTATGGCTAAGCTGTTTAATTTCTCTTAAAGTGTCTATAAAAGGCTGGGACTAGTCAGATAGTCTGAAAAGTTCTTTGGGGCACTAAATTGTAGAAGATTGTAATCTTACAACCTAAAGTTGAAATGAGCAAATGAGAGATACCCCAGAGATATCAGCCCCAGAAAAATGTCAATGTAGAGAACATTAAGTGTTAACTATGTAATAATACATCTTGATAGTGCCAAAACAATAGGTGCTTCATAGGGTCTAATTAGATTGTCCTGATGAGCAGAAGCGTTCACATTTTTATTGTATACTCATCTCAGTTTGGGTGCCTCAAAAGCAGATGCTGAGATGAGGATTCCTGTGAAAATGATTTATTAGAAGTGTTCCCTGGAAAAACTGGTGGGAAAATGAAAAAGTAGGGCTACGAAGAGAAGGAAGTCAAGAAGGATGCAATATCAATATCAAGGATCAATATCTCAAGTAGAGATTCAGGCCATGTTTGAGAATACAGTGGCAGGGAAATCCAATAGAGGAGTGACAAAGAAGAAAAAATGTATTTCCTGGGCTTCCCTGGTGGCACAGTGATTGCGAGTCCGCCTGCCGATGCAGGGGACACGGGTTCGTGCCCCGGTCCGGGAAGATCCCACATGCCGCGGAGCGGCTGGGCCCGGGAGCCATGGCCGCCGAGCCTGCGCGTCCGGAGCCTGTGCTCCGCAACGGGAGAGGCCACAGCAGTGAGAGGCCCGCGTACCAGAAAAAAAAAAAAAAAAAAAAATGTATTTCCTTAAAAAAAATAGTTCTTTCCCAGGACAAATGAAGAAGTCTTCAACTTGGGGGATGCCTGGAGATTGTATTTTCTCACTAAGATGTAGTTTATCATCATTCTGCAGGAATTATATTCTGATGGCAGCTTCCTACTTGGATCATCATTATTGGATAAGAGCAAGATGTCAACAACACTAGAATTCCTGAGAACCCAGTGTGCTCTGTTTAGTTCTGCATAGTGTCAGAGAAAAAATATATAGCATCAGACAGCAAATGAAAGCAGCATTTTGTATGTTAATCTTCTTTTGTTCCCTATAGACATGAAAATCTGGTGTCCAAATTCTAAGGAATTTAAGATTAATTCCATAAAAAGCTAGTCTGATTTCCCACATTTTTCTCTTTCCTGATATATGATTCAAGAATGGCTACAGTAAACTATTCTTCACTTTTTAATAGCTTCTATGTACCAAAAGTACACTTTAAAATGATTCCTTGATTAGTTACATTGGACTGTTAGAAGCTTTCCTGACTATTACAGCCAAGGACAAAATAACTAACAGAGAACGATGTACTTATATGCCTCATGATGGCAACTCAAGCCCCTATTCACTGAATTTATCCCCAAATCTGATTTTTAACCCATTATCCTTACATTTGTGTTGTATTTCAACTTTGAAAAGTTGAGAAGAATCTCTCCCCCATTTTGACTTCTTCCCATCTTCATTTTTTATTCTTCTTTTTTTTTTTTTTTTTTGTGGTACGCGGGCCTCTCACTGCTGTGGCCTCTCCCGTTGCGGAGCGCAGGCTCAGCGGCCATGGCTCACGGGCCCAGCCGCTCCACGGCATGTGGGATCGTCCCGGACCGGGGCACGAACCCGTGTCCCCTGCATCGGCAGGCGGACTCTCAACCACTGTGCCACCAGGGAAGCCCCCCATCTTCATTTTATAATTCAGCTCTTCACCTGGTCATTGACATGAAAATATCCTTCTCCAAAATCCTTCAAGAATACCACAGGTGGTTCACTTGAAAAGCAAAAGTAGCAAGTCAAATGAGTAAGGCAAGGTGGCAGGTGAATCCTGAGAGGAAGAAATATGAGGAGAAATTCAACATCTGGAATTGGCTAAGATATAAAAGGATCCCACTATATAGTGGGAGAGAGGAATTTGTACAGGCATTGTTTTCAGATGGATGCAGCAAAAGAGGAACCTAGGTGGTGGTTGTTATAGTTATTTTGTTGTTGGTTTATTAGTATTGCATCCAAATATATATTAAAATGACTGTTTTTAACTTGAGAAAACTACTTATTCTCTAAGCATTGATAGAGAATTTAGCCTAGAAGATGGGGCTAAAAATATTTATCCTGAAGAGTTTTACTAGAATTAAATAAGATAACATGCACAAATTACTTAGCACACTTGAAGCATTCAATAAATGGTAGCTTCTATTTTTATCTCTGAGCCATAGGATAAGTGCTTGGTACCTCGTCTATCAGGATTTTGTTGCTTTTTGTAGTTGGCCTATTATAGAATAGTGTAAGAACAAGAAAGTGACCTTATTGGGTAAAAGTAAGAGTTGCACACTTCATCATCTACAATTTAATGCCTGTGAAGTTTAAGAAGATATTTAAATGAATGGTAATCCAGTGAAATCAACAACTGAAAAAAAGCTATTATCAGCAACCAAGATGTGAATTTTATGCTTTGTCAAATACCTGTTGCATGAAAAGATGCTTCAGGAAATGGTCATCATTTGATAGATCCATAAATAAAATTGACTCGTTATATCCTATTGTGACACATAATTTCATCTAACAATGTTTTCACAATTGCTCTACTAAAGTAAACTTCCAGATGAGTTCTGCAAGTTCTGTGGAATTTAAAATATCATTTTGTTAATAAACAATGGAAGCATTGTTTATATAAGAAGAATAAAAGATTCCAGTTTGAAATTACATCCAAATAAAAAATTTAAATGTTATTTAAAGCTTTCTCTTCTCTATATCTTTAGCAGTTGGATCCCAGTCACCATAGGGCTTTTGCTCAGAAAGAGTGGTGGCTCAGAAAGAGTACCAGTTTGGAGGGGCTGAGACAGAGCAGAATTGCTAAAGGATTTGGGGCATATTTAGGAGTGAGGTTAAAAAAAAAATCTTAGTTGTTGGTGAGGCCAGAGAAATTTGGGGGAAGAAACGTGTAGTTGTGCTAGGAATTTAGTTATTCTATCTCATATAATCCTCACATCTTGCGGAAGAAAAAAAAGGATGCTCAAGCAGCTGAGTAACTTGCTAGAGGTAAATGGCTGTCATGATTCAGTCCCAGGATTTTCTGACTCCAAAGCCCATGTTCTTTCCTCTAGATCATGCTCTTCACTTCCATTTTAAAAAGAATTTCTTACTTTAAAATGTATTTAGCTCTGCATTTTTAGATATGTTTGTATCCCTGGAAACCAAATGACAGAGGGTTTGTCTTCTTGAGGGTACTGTTTTATTCTAAGACATCAGGGGAGCACCCTGCTCATATTTTACTGTCAGAAGTCTTTGGCAGGTATGCCAAGTTATCTTCCTTTTCCTGAAGCCTGGGGTGGGGGGGAGGGGGGAGGGGAAACAAGAGACTGTGGCAGGTTAAACAGAGACAAGAGAGCCAGAAAAGAGAAGGCAACTGACAGAAGCCGGGTAAGACTGGCAAATGAGAATTACACTGCAGTTCAAAAGAAAGAGTTGAAAGAACATAAATTGATGCTAATAGGAAGTATAGACAAGCAAGGGTTATTAGACCTTTGGTGCTTTTTAAAAGTCAATAGTATTTTGATTATATGGTGGAGGGAACTGTTGTAAAATGGTCTTTCAATGACTTTGTGAGTGGGTTGTGTCTGACTTGCTGGAGAGCATTGGTTTACATTGAAGTATGAGGCCTTTTAACATTATCACGTGGCATTGCACCACTGCACTTATTCTACATTAACTGAAAAAGCCAGTCCAAAAAGTCTTGTCAACTCCACCAGGAATCTTTTATCGCCATAACGCTACATAACCAACTACCTTAAAACTCAGTGGCTTAAAACAATAAGCATGTATTTAGTTCACAGATCTGTGGGTTAATCGGTTGATTTTGCTTCTCTTGTGGGAATCGTTCATATATTGTGGGGGATGGCTGGCTTTTGGATGAACTAAGATGGCCTTGCTTGGGATGACTGCTGTGATTTTGCTCTGTCCTCATGTCTTTCATCCTCAAGCAGGCTTGCTGTGACAGTGAAGGCAGACTGCAGGAGCAGGAAAACCCTGTTATACAAGCACTTCTCAAGTCGGCTTGTGTCATGTTTGTTAATATTTCATTGGCCAAAGGCAGTCATGTGACCAGCACCAGAGCAGAGGGCTCTGCACGGATACATGGCAAGGACATGTATTCAGAGGAGGGGAGGAATCTGAGTCATTATTGTAACCTGCCACATGACCTTTGTCTGTACATTTTAGGTTTCTGCTGAGGACAAAAAAAAAAAAAAAAAAAAGAAAAGAAATTAAAAAAAAAAAAAAAGCAGCAGAACACACATATTTAGGGGGGAAATATGCAACCAAAGAATTTCACTAAATACAAGATACAATCTCCAAAACCACATTGGTTCTAATAGCAGGGGCACTGTAATTACTTTTTGCTTTTTTTCTTAGAGAAAGCGAGGGGGGCTGAGTAGCTCTGAATTTAAGTGAATTAGCCGCATTTACATTTATTGTGGTTAGTGACATCTTTGGACTTTTTTTCTATTGTATATTCTGACTTTTATTTACTGTTCCACATTTAAAAAAATATTTATTTTATTATTTATTTATTTTGGCTGTGCTCGGGATCTTCATTGCGACATGCAGGATCTTTAGTTGAGGTATGCGGGAGCTTTTAGTTGCAGCATGTGGACTCTTAGTCATGGCATGGATGTGGGATCTAGTTCCCTGACCAGGGATTGAATCTGGGCCTCCTGCATTGGGAGCTCGGAGTCCTACCTACTGGGCCACCTAGGAAGCCCCACTGTCCCACATTTTTGTTACCCGTTTTCTCTTTCTTAATCAACATTCTAATATTTTCTATTTTTTTCTGTCTCAAGTTTGGAAGGTATACATTCTATTTACTTTCTTTTACCAACTGCCTGAAAAATTTTAGCAGTCATTCTTAACTTAATATTTTAACCAAGACAGAATTAAACAAACCACATTTTTCTTCTTAAGTCCACTTCAGTATTTTTCAGCTTCCTCATGAATTCACCCTCACAGTCTTATTACTTTTATTTTCTAACATTTAATACTATGGCTTTAAAATTCCAAAAGTGTTTATTCTCAGTCAGTACTGGGTTACTTTTTTTCTTTTTTGCGGTACACAGGCCTCTCACTACTGTGGCCTCTCCCGTTGCGGAGCACAGGCTCCGGACACGCAGGCTCAGCGGCCATGGCTCATGGGCCCAGCTGCTCCGCGGCATGTGGGATCTTCCCGGACCAGGGCACGAACCTGTGTCCCCTGCATTGGCAGGCGGACTCTCAACCACTGCGCTACCAGGGAAGCCCAATTTATATTTTTAAAACTCACCTGTTTAAAGTGTTTCAATAGTTTCAAAAATGTATTATGAATTTTAAAAATGTCTTTAAAATTTTTAAAGTGGATAACATGAATATGGTATAAAACTCAAAAGGTTCCAAGAAGGTGTATAGTAAAAAGGCTGTCCTTCATCCCATTGTGCCATGAAAACCAAGCTCATTTCAGATGCAATTAGCACTTTTATATATTCCTACCTATTTTATGCAAATCAAGTATACATACATATTTGTGTGTGTGTGCGCTTGGGTATATGTATACTTGCTTTTTTAAAATTGATGTATAGTTGATTGACAATGTTGTGTTAATTTCTGCTGTGCAGCAAAGTGATTCAGTTATACGTGTTATATATATATTCTTTTCCATATGTTTTATCACAGGATATTGAATATAGCTCCCTGTGCTATACAGTAGGACCTTGTTTATCCATTCTATATATAATAGTTTCCATCTGCTAATCCCAAACTCCCAATCCATCCCTCCCCCACTCCCCTCCTCCTTAACAACCATGCATCTGTTCTCTGTGAGTCTGTTTCTGTTTTGTTGATATGTTCATTTGTGTCATATTTTAGATTCCACATATAAGTGATATCATGTGGTATTTGTCTTTCTCTGTCTGATTTACTTCACTTAGTATGAGAATCTCTAGGTCCATCCATGTTGCTGCCAATGGCATTATTTCATTCTTTTTATGGCTGAGTAATATTCCATTGTATATGTGTAACACATCTTCTTTATCCACTCCTCTGTCGATGGACATTTAGGTTGTTTCCATGTCTTGGCTGTTGTAAATAGTGCTGCTGTGAACATAGGGGTGCATGTATCTTTTCAAATTATAGTTTTGTCTGAGTATATGCCCAGTAGTGGGACTGCTGGATCATATAGTAGCTCTATTTTTAGTTTTTTGAGAAACCTCCATACTGTTTTCCATAATGGCTGCACCAATTTACATTCCCACCAGCAGTGTAGGAGGGTTCCCTTTTCTCCACACCCTCTCCAGTATTTGTTTGTATACTTTTTAATGATGGCCATTCTGACTGGTGTGAAGTGGTACCTCATTGTAATTTTGATTTGCATTGCTCTGATAATTAGTGATGATGAGCATCTTTTCATGTGCCTCCTGGCCATCTGCATGTCTTCTTTGGAGAAATGTCTATTTAGGTCTTCTGCCCATTTTTCGATTGGGTGGTTTGTTGTTTTGTTATTGAGTTGTATGACCTGATTTATACTTGCTCTTTTACTTTGATTCAAAGAGACTATTATGTACAATGTTCTGAGTCTTGAGCTGCCTTTTTCAAAGTATTGCTTTACAGTATTTGTAATATTGCTTCCTCTTTAAATTATTATGACAAAATTTTCTTTTAGCACATTTCAAAGCAGCATATAAAACTATCTCGTTCTTTTGATTGGCTACTTAGTGTTTCATTGAAATGATAGACCCTATTTTATTTAACAGAGTACCCTATTAATGGATATTTCATTTGTTTCCCATCTTACACTCTTATTCTGCAGTGCATAATCTCTATTCCTTGACAGTATTCTGTCAAACTTTTTGATCTTTGACAGTTTGATAAGTGAAATTTGTAGGTTCATAGTTTTACTTTGCATTTTTAATATGGCTAATATTATCTTGGAATATGCCTAAGAACCTCTGTATTTTTTTTTAAATAAATTGTCTGTTCATATTCTTTGTCCAGTTTTATACTGGGTGATGGTCTTGTTGAATGTGAATGGTGGTTATTGACTAATAATGAGAGAAATTAGCCATTTTCTGTAATAGAAGTAGAAATGTTATTTTTCATTTTAACATTTGTCTTTGGCCTTTGCTTATACATGCTTTGTAATGAATTTTTTTAAACTTTAAGTAGTAAAATTGATCAATACAGTTTATAATAATTTCTGTATTTTGTGTCATATTTAGAAAAGCTTTACCCATTTCAAAATTAGTTTTTAATTTTTATGTATTTTACAGCAACTTTATTATTTACTTTTTCATATTTAAATATTTGATTGCTCTAATTTTTTGTTGTAAAATGTAATATAGAAATCCAACTTTTTTCTTCCAGTTATAACAATGCATGTTAAATCATCCATTAAATCATCCATTTTTTTTTCCTGAATTGATGTGAAATTCTACCATTGTTAAACACACACCACACGGACTTATTTATGGATTTTCTATTCTGTTCTGCTGATCTATTATGAGCAAACATGCTTATATCCCCACTTTCTTTTCTAAGTGTTCACTTCACCTTTTTAATCTAAGAGAAACCCAACAGTACCATAAATGAATATCTTCCCTGGGAACGCTCTCAAGTGATAATAGTTTTTATTCCTACCACGACTTCTAACTCTGTGGGACAGGCGTGCTCCGTGCTCCTCATTGCTATGCCTGCCACCACGCGAACTGATTTCACTTAAATTCATGACCACTTTCTTCTCATAAGCCATTAGTGCTGCCAGGGGTTCATACCTGCTTTTCTCTCCTCAAGCCTCCAGTAATTCCTACACTATCTTTACTCTCACTCCATGTTTTGTATTCCACAAAAAATAGAAGCAATCAAAAGAGGATGTCTCTGCAAGTTCACACTATCATATCTATCCTTTTGAAGGCATCTATGTCTATGCCCTCCCTTCTCTTCTGCTACTATGGAAGCACTATCTGTGTTCTTTTCCCAGGCCAACCCCTATCTAATCCAGTGCCTTCCCGCACACTCAAGGACATTGTCCAGACATTATTGCTACTGCCTCCTACCTCATCTATGTTTTCCTCCCAATGGATTATTTCCATCAGCATAAACATTCTATCAAATCTCCCATCTTAAAAAAGAAAAAAGAATACTCCTTGGTTTCACATCTATCTCCAGTGCTGTCCACTTCTGTTGACAGCAAAACTCCTCCAAGGGTAGTCTGTACTTTCTGCCTACAGTTCCTCTCCTCCTAGTCTAGATAGAATGCTTTGCAAATCAAGATTTCACTCTCTTAACTCTGGAACGTTCTCTTTTCAAAGTGACCCATGATGTCCACATTGTTGAATAGATAGAGTAGTTCTTAGACCTCATGTAATCTGATTCAGATGACCATTACCTGCTTCCTGAAATATGTGCTTTCCTTGGTCTCTGCAGTGACTGACACCAACAGAGTTAGACCAGGCTCCCCAAGTTAAGGGCACAGTTCTCTGTAAGTGAAACCGTGCATCTCAGCTTGGGACTTGAAACCATGGTCTTTTAATTGAGATCACACACCTGATCTCAGGACTTAATGAAACTCAGGGTCTTGATGTCTCGTCACAGAAAGAATTCAGTGGGAGACAAAGTGATAGGTAAGAAGTAGATTCATTTAGAGAGAAACACACTCTGCAGACAGAGTGTGGGCTATCTCAGAAAGCGAGAGCAACACCAGGGTACAGGATTATCAGTTTTCATAGGGGTGGGTAATTTCATAGGCTAATGAGTGGGAGGAGTACTCCAGCTATTTGGGGGAAGGGGTGGGGATATCCAGGAACTGGATCACCGCCCACTTTTTGACCTTCATGGTTGGGCTTGGAACCGTCATGGCACCTGTGGGTGTGTCGTTTAGCTTGCTGATGTTACAATGAGCTTATACTGAGGCGCAAGGTCTAGTGCAGGTTGACTCGTCTGCCACCTTGGACCTATTTGGTTCTAATCAGTTTATGTTGTGTCCTCAGGCTCTGTCATTCTTTTAAAGGTTGTGCCCTGCCCTCTTCCCTCCTGTTTCATAAGTGTGTTTTCAATTCAGACACCAGTGCTAGTGTGCAGTTTTCCAGGCCACCTTCACTTCCATCCGCTGTCTACAATTTTATGGGTTCCCACTATTCCCTTAGGTTCAATATGTTGCTAGAATTGATGCCGAAAGCTCAGCCTTTCTGCACCAGTGCTGAGTGGAATCTTTATAGCTTTATTGCTTTGCCAGGCAAAGGGGGCCACAGCAGTCTCCTAATCTCGATGAGCTTCTCTGGTCCCTTTAATCTGGCCTCAGGTGGTTTCTTGGCTGCTCCTCCCTTGATTAGCAGCTGCTTGAATCCACCCTTTGGAACTCAGGGAAGGTCATGGAGGCTGGAGTCTTGCCTACAAGAAACTGGTGACAAAAGAAGGCCCAGAAGGCCCACAGGGACCTCCGGTTTCAGAATTACTCACAGAACACAGGAAAGTGTTATACTTACAATTACAATTTTAATAGCAAAAGGATACAAATCAGTACCAGTTAAAGGGCAAGGTGCATAGGTTGAGGTCTGGGAGGGTCCCAGTCATGGAGCTTCCTTGTCTTCAGGACCCATTACTCTACCAGCACATTGATGTGCAGAGAGAGTAATGCAGAGTATTGCAAACTAGGGACATTCACTTGAGCTTTGGTGTCCAGAACTTTTATTGGGGTTTCAGTAGCCATGCTTGACTGAATCGCTGGCTACTCAGTTGAATTCAACGTTCAACCCTCCTCCCCTCACCAGAGGTCAGGCTGATTATCACATGACTCAAAACTCACCCACCTTCTAATCACATGGTTAGTGTTTCTGGTGTGACTAGTCCCCATCCTGAGTCACCTCATTAGAATAAACTATCAAGCGACCCTTTATGAATAACAAAGACACTCCTATCACTCAGGAAATTCCAAGGATTTAGAGGTTACCTCCTAGGAACTGGGGATACAGGCCAGCCAAATTCTGTGTTACTCAGCTTTCCACACTATGTTGGTTTTCCTCTTATGTCACTGGCAAGTCCTTCTTTGTGCCCTCTCCTGGTTCTTTCTAATCTCTGCAGTTGCTAACACTGGGCTATCCCAGAATTTTGTCCCGTTTCTGTACAGTCTTGATGATCTCATCAATTTTATATCTTCAAATACCATCTATATGCTGAAACATACCCAAATTGATATCTGCAGCCCAAACTTCCTCCTTCAAATCTAGAATCATACATGAAAGTGCCTACATGACATTTCATGGACATTTAATAGGCATCTCAAATTTTACAAGCCCCAAATTTAACTTCGGATCTTTTCTCTATGAATTTACTCTCCTTGCTCTCACAATACCTCCTCTTCGCTCTGCTTCTATTGCTACCGTCCTTGTCTACATAAAATCATATTTCACCTGTACTGTTATCCTAACTCACTTCTTTGCTCCTGCCTTTCCTCTTCAACAGTTTATTCACATCACAGCAACACAAAGGTCAGAGCAGTCCTTTTCATTCATGTTAGATTATGTCACTGCTCTGCTCAGAACCCTCCAGTGGGTTCTCCTCAAACTCACATGGAAAGCCCAAATCCTTATAATGACCTAGAATTTTACAGATGACCTTGACTTCTTAATTCTCTGACCTCATTGCCTAGTACTCTCACTGTGGTTCTCTTAGCTCCTAGTTCTCCTTCAAGCTACTATGAATCACTGAGTATGCTTCTGCCTCAGAAACTTTTCATTTAGCATTTTCAGTACTTGGCAAATTTCCCACAAGTATCTACGTGTCACACTCCATGACTTGCTTCACATCTTTCCTCAGAAAGTACTTCATCAGTAAGGCTTTTCTTAACCACACTATTTAATATTTAACATCCCCTCTCTAGCATTTCTCATTCCCCTTCCTGACTTATTATTTTTTTCCATTGCACTTATCATTGTTTCACATATTTGGTATTTTGCATTTTAATTTTTTTCATCTGTCTTCTACACCTAGAATGTAAGCTCCATGAGGGCAAAAAAATTTTTTCCTGATTTCTTTACTACTCTATCCCAAATGCTTAGAACTGTGTCTGACTTACTGTAGATACACATTAAATATTTATTGAATGAAAAGATAATTCTGTATTCTATCACTTTTATTTACTGTATTTTATTATGATATTTTAAAATATGGTAGAACTTGATTCATCTGCATTATGCATTTGCTTCAGAATTGTGCCAGGTATTCTTTTTGGTTTATTTTTCATAAAAATTTTAGAATATGCTTATTCACTCCCAAAAAACTCTTTTGGTGTTTTTGTTGTAATTACATTAAACTTAGAGATTCATTTAGGAGAACTGGCATCTGATTAATGAGTGTTTGATCTTCCTTGTATGCATTTATGCTTTTTAAATATAATATAATTTGCACATTTCTTCTTAAGCTCAATCCTAGGTAGTTTTATGATGTTATTAAAAAGTATTGTTCCCATAATAATATCTTCTAATTGCACATACACACACACACGGAAGTATATATATATGTGTGTGTGTATATATATAGTTACTTTCAGATTTAGCTCTGACATATAAAGAGCTTATAAGTTGTCACTCTTGTCCTGAAAGAAAAAGCTGAAAAAACCTGAAAGTCAACAACTTTTCATGGATTTCTCAGAAAGTTGAGATTTCCTGTAGAGATATGCAAATCTAGGGTGTCACAGCTAAGATGTGTTTATGTGGAATAAGCCTCTGGACCCATAAAGTGATAAGTGAACTTAAATGGTTATTTTGATAAATTGTTGGAGACTGAATGGGAACTGGAGTGAGTGAGAAACTTCTAAAAGCCTCAGTCTTAGGGGGACACCCACCCTTTCACGTATTTTTTACCTTCAGGAACTCTACCCAGTTCTCATGGTGAAGAGTCAAAAAGACCCCGTCTGGGCTCTGGAAGGAGGAGAGGAAGAGAAATCTTTGAAATACTCATAGAGCATTCACCTTAACAAAATCCTAGTCTTCAGGTAAACAGACTTTACTGGAGTCTTATTTGCTGCAGGTGGCATTTCTCCCACTCTAGTCCTCTCTAATTTTCCAGGCTTGTCTAAGGTGGGAAAAATTAAGAGATACTTTGAAGGTCAGAACCCAGGGACATAGGTACAGTAAAAGACTGAGGTATAATCATAAGATTTTAAGACACCTCCCCCTCCCCCTCCACACACCTTAGAACTGTACTGACAGGGCTCTAGCACAGAATAGTAGATTTCTGCTGAAAGATCTGCAATGAACACTCTCTCAAGAGGAGTACTTAGTGGAGCCCAAAGTCAACTAAGGAGACAAAACCAAATATGCCAGAGGAATTTGAAGTCTCTGATACTTAACAACTACAGCAAATATAAACTCTTAGCAAACTCACAGCTAAACTCTTAGCAAAATTAACTAAATACCCACACCAAAGTCCTATTAATAATGTTCCTATTACCCAGTACAACACATATGACTTTTAAAAAATTACATCTTAACATTGCTTTGGCTATTCAGGGTTTTTGGTGTTTCCATACAAATTTTAAGATTTTTTGTTCTAGTTCTGAAAAAATGCCATTGGCAGTTTGATAAGGATTGCATTGAATCTGTAGATTACCTTGGGTAGTGTAGTCAGGTTGACAATATTGATTCTTCCAATCCAAGAACATGGTATATCTTTCCATCTGTTTGTGTCATCTTTGACTTCTTTCACTAGTGTCTTATAGTTTTTGGAGTAGAGGTCTTTTGCCTCCTTAGGTAGGTTTATTTCTAGGTATTTTGTCCTTTTTGATACAATGGTAAATGGGGTTGTTTCCTTAATTTCCCTTTCTGATCTTTCATTGTTAGTGTATAGAAGTGCAACAGATTTCTGTGTATTACTTTTGTATCCTGCAGCCTTACTGAATTCATTGATGAGCTCTAGTAGATTTCTGGTAGCATCTTGAGGATTTTCTATGTATAGTATCATGTCATTTGAAAAGAGTGACAGTTTTACTTCTTTTGCACTTTGGACTCCTTTTATTTCTTTTTCTTCTCTGACTGCCATGGCTAGACTTCCAAAACTATTTTGAAAAATACTGGTGAGATTGGACATCCTTGTCCTGAACTTGGAGGAAATGCTTTCAGCTTTTCACTGTTGAGTATGATGTTAGCTGTGGATTTGTCATATAAGGCCATTATTATGTTGAGTTATGTTCCCTCTATGCTCACTTTCTGGAGAGTTTTTATCATAAATGAGTGTTGAATTTTGTCAAAAGCATTTTCTGCATCTATTGAGATGATCATATGGTTTTTATTCTTCAATATGTTAATGTGGTGTACCACATTGATTGATTTGCAGATCTTGAAAAATACTTGTATCCCTGGGATAAATCCATCATTGGATCAACTGGATTTGGATAAATGTATTGTTGGACTCTGTTTGCTAGTATTTTGTTGAGCATTTTTGAGTTGATGTTCATCAGTGATATCAGCCTGTAATTTTCTTTTTTGTGATATCTTTGTCTGGTTTTGCTATCAGGGTGATGGTGGCCTCATAAAATGAGCTTGGAGCTGGAGGAATCAGACTCCCTGCCTTCAGACTATACTATAAAGCTACAGTAATCAAAACAGTATGGTACTGACACAAAGGCAGGCGTATAGGTGAGTGGAACAGGAGAGAAAGCCCAGAAATAAACCCACATACCTACGGTCAGTTAATGTATGATAAAGGAGGCAAGAATATATCAATACAATGGAGAAAAGACAGTCTCTTCAATAAGCGGTGCTGGAAAAACTGGACAGCTACATGTAAAAGAATGAAATTAGAACATTCTCTAACACCGTAGAGAATAAGCTCAAAATGGATTAAAGACCTAAATATAAGACCAGATGCTATAAAACTCTTAGTGGAAAACATAGGCAGAACACTCTTTGACATAAATCACAGCACTATCTTTTTGGATCCACCTCCTAGAGCAGCAGTCCCCAACCTTTTTGGCACCAGGGACCAGTTTCGTGGAAGACAGTATTTCCAGGGACTGGGGGTGGAGGATGGTTCAGGTGGTAATGCGAGTGATGGGGAGTGGCAGGTGAAGCTTCGCTCACTCACCCACCACTCTCCTGCTGTGCAGCCCAGTTCCTAATGGGCTGCAGACTAGTACCGGTCCACGGCCCAGGGGTTGGGGACCCCTGTCCTAGAGTAACAAAAATAAAAATAAACAAATGGGACCTAATTAAATTTAAAAGCTTTTGCATAGCAAAGGAAACCATACACAAACTGAAAAGACAACCCACAGAATAGGAGAAAATATTTGCAAATGATGCGACTGACAAGGGATTAATCTCCAAAATATACAAACAGCTCTTGCAGCTCAATATCAAAAAAGCAAACAAACCAATCAAAAACTGGACAGAAGATCTAAATAGACATTTCTCCAAAGAAGAAATATAGATGGCCAAAAAGCACATGCTCAAGTATTAGAGAAATGAAAATCAAAACTACAGTGAGGTATCATCTCACACTGGTCAGAATGGCCATCATCAAAAAGTGTACAAACAATAAATGCTGGAGAGGGTGTAGAGAAAAGGGAACCCTCTTGCACTGTTGGTGGGAATGTAGATTGGCACAGCCACTATGGAGAACAGTATGGAGCTTCCTCAAAAAACTAAAAATAGAGCTACCATATGATCCAGCAATCCCACTCCTGGGCATTTATCTGGAGAAAACCATAATTCAAAAAGCTACACGCACCCCAATGTTCATAGCAGCACTATTTACAATAGCCAAGACATGGAAGCAACCTAAATATCCATCGACAGAGGAATGGATAAAGATGTGGTACATAAATACAATGGAATATTACTCAGCCATTAAAAAGAATGAAATAATGCAGCAACATGGATGGACCTAGAGATATCATACTGAGTGAAGTAGGTCAGACAGAGAAAAACAAATATCATATGATATCACTTATATGTGTAATCTAAAAAAAATGATATAAATGAACTTATTTACAAAACAGAAATAGACTCAAAGACAGAAAACAAACTTATGGTTACCATAGGGGAACTGTGGGGCGGGGGGGAGGGATAAATTAGGAGTTTGGAATTAATATATATACACTACTATATATAAAATAGATAATCAACATGGATCTACTGTATAGCACAGGGAAATATACTCAATAGTCTGTAATACCCTGTATGGGAAAAGGATCTGAAGAAGAATAGGTATATGTATAACTAAATCATGTTGCTGTACACGTGAAACTAACATAACATTGTAAATCAACTATACTCCAATATAAAATAAACATTTTTTTTAAATTACAAGGCATGCCAAAGAGAAGAAAAACAATATGAAGAGAGAAAGTATGCAACAGCAGAAGACTCAGAGAAAAGATCACTGTTAGAATTATCAGACATGAAATATAAGATAACTAATAATTATTAATTAATATAATTTAATGATTAATTTGCTAAGTGCCTTAATGAAAAAAGTAGACCACATGCAAGAATAGATGTGTAATATAAGTAGGGACATGGAGATATAAGAAGGAATCCAAAGGAAGTACTAGAAATAAAAAACTACAACAGAAATGAAGAACGACTCTTACGGGCTCATCAGTAGACTGAACATGGCCAAGGACCTTATCAGTGAGCTTGAAGATAGGTCATTGGAAACTTGCCAAGTTGAAATGCACAGAGGAAAACAAAGAATGGAAAAAAAAAAAGCTCATGCATAACAGAATATCCAAAAACTGTGGGGAAACTGCAAAAAAATATAATTGGAATACCAGAAGAAGAAAAAGTGAATGAAGCAGAAGAAATATTTGAAATAATAATGAAAAAGACGTTTCAAAGAGGAATGACAGACACCAAACAAGAGATCCGTGAAATTCAGAAAGCGCACAGTATGATAATACAAACCAAAACCTACATCTAAGCCTATCATATTCAAGTTGCAGAAAACCAGACAAAGAGAAGATCTTGAAAGAAGCCAAAGAGGGGAAATCATCTTATGTATAGAGGAAGAAGGGTAGGAATTTCAGAGGACTTTTCATCAGAAAGCAAGCAAGGAAGAAGAGAATTGAGTAAAATATTGAAAGCACTGAAAGAAAAAGATCACCAGCAAAGAATTCTATATTCAGTAAAATTAATCTTCAAAAGTAAAGGAGAAATAAAAACTATTGAGTTCTGTGTATTATCTATGTTCCCAGCTACAATTAAGCTTTTCACTTAATTGTCTTGCGTTTTTCAGATAAATCAATCAAATCATCTGTCACTGACTGTGTTATCCTCCAACTCTATTTTTCTATCTTTCTATTTAGGGATGGCATTGATTAAAAAAAACTTCAGAAGAATGATAAAACTGGTGATGAAGAGCATCTTGTTTCTTCTTCAATAAGATTATAGTATTTACAATTGAGTATGATAGTATCTTTGACATTGAAAGATGTATACTTTAGTTCTGGGTATAGATATATGTATCTATATGTATATGATGTATATCTATATGTATATGATGCGTGTGTGTGTGTGTATATATATATATATATATATATATATATATATATATATATATATGATTATCAGCTTTTCTTGATGTAGAGTTTGTCTCTCAGATGGTTGATAAAGCAACCAGAAATTGCTATACTTAATCCTGAGCAATGAGGAGGTTTTAGGTGACCAAACATTTGAACTTGGATGGTGATAGCAATATTATTTGATATAATTTAAGAATGTTTAATTGCCATGGAAGGGCCAATTCTGGTATTAGATACCAAGAAATTGAAAATATACATATTAAAAGGGAAGAACTCTGAGAGTCTTTAAAACTAAGTTTCTACAAACAGTCACATTCTGCTGAGGAATAAAGGTTTGCCAGAAACCAATATAGCTGCACAAGAAGAGGACCAGTTAGATCTTAAAAGGGCACATGCCGAAGTCAAAGAAAATTGAATAACCAAAGATAGGCAAAAGACTTAAAATCTATGCTCCGATAAATTAGAAGAAATGAAAGTTCAGTTTTTTCACTCGAGGCTGATGAGAAAATATTTACAAATGAGCAATGAAAATCAGAACTTATTTACAGTTTTTAAATTTTCTATAAGAAGAAAATGATCCTCAATCTAGAATGAATAGAACAAAGTTGATTGTGAAAACAGAAACAAAAGATACTTGAGGTAAATGCTAAAATTTTTCTTGATACTTTAATTTTATTCACTCATTTATTTACCAAATTATTTATCATTTTTATGTTCAAAGCACTCTTCTAGGCCATAGAAAGAATAAAAATATGTAAATCGGAATGGATTCTGATATCAAGGAACATATCATCCATGAATGATAAGTCGTATCTCTAAATAACTGTAGCATATGGCAAAAAATGATTAGTCCCAGAGAGAGAAGCTAAGAGTCAGAAATTCAGAAGACGATTATTAACGTCTCAGAGACTTTATATTGATTTCACTGATTTATCAATATCACTCTCACTCCTGTGGCATCACTTGGGTTTAGTTACTAGAAGGGAGCCTGTAGCTCAAGTTATTTCTCTTATTTCTCTGTCTTGTCTGGAAGTCTGGGTCTCCTTTTCCTGTTTCTTTTTGTGTTAAATCATTTTCAGTGTTTTTGTTTGTTTTTCAGAATCATCCATTTGCTCTCTTCATAAACTCTGAAGGAAAATCCAAGAAAATCATTGGGTTACATGGATATTATTACTCAGGTTTCCTACCATCTTTGTCTTTTTATACTACAGTTTTCCAAGTATTTAAAGAAGAATAATACAGATAGTAAAATACAAGCTTTACTGCTTCATCCCCATATATTTTGAAAGCATATTGTTTCCTCTTATTCCTGACATTAACTCATTTCCCCATAATGTAGTAACAGACATTAGATCATCTGAAATGAGAGTTCAGTTAGCAGAAAAAGATAAATAAATTTCCTCAGTCTTCAAATTTTAGGCAAGTCATTCAAGATAGCTACCTCAAATACTTTTTCCTTTTCCCAGGAAGAACAATAACAAAAAAGCCACCTTGTACTAAAAGCAAATATCAAGCTTTGTGAAAAAAAAAAAAAAGATTAACCAAGCATTTTAGAGCAGTCATTGTTAGGGTACTATGCAAAATTAAGATCACATAAAACTCTAATAGCCTCTATTAATTGTCTGAAGCCTATTAAGTCTTGCAGATCTGAGAGAGCAATGCTATGCTTGCTGGCCACAGTTTATAGGCTCTTCCATCTAGCTCTTTTACAACTGCCGTCTCTTGCAAAATGCTTTGTTCCAGCTTAAAGAATTGAATCAAGAGTAACTCCTTTTTTCTCCTTAGCCGAGTTTTGGCAAGTAGACTAAGTTACTAGCACGCTAGGGAGCAAAGCACTAATGAAAGCATATGAAAAGTAATGTACCTAAGGAAAAGTAAATGATAATAACTGGTGCACAACTTTTTATGACTTGGGCCTTTAAAGTGAAAAGCACTTTCTGTAACAATAAATGTTCTGTGTTATATAATGTTGTAATAACACACTAAATAACTGCACAATAGTTGTAATTTTTCCACACTGCAACAAAACGTGTTCAGAATGAGAAAATTAAATTCTCTTTGCCCTTCTACTGTTTCAATTATGTGTGTATTAAGCTTTGACAGAGCTTTAAAAAAATTATTGTCCAACTCCAAGAATGAATAGTTGAAGCACTATTGAGTCATAGGTTACTGTTGGACATATTTTGTCTTATTCTTTGTTTTAATGAGAATCTTATATAGAAGTGTCTTATGGCCATTTGTTAGAGAGTGAGGAATGACCCGAGAGACTTATATTTAATTCTGTTTGGAAAGTTGGTGATATTCTGTGTGGGGAAATAAAGTCTCATTATTCACATAAGAGACTGTAGGTTGGAACTTGGTACTCTCAAAATCTGTTCTCTAAGTTTGTCCTGTGTAAGACCAAATGCAGTGAATCATATTATAACTCCCTTATTCTGCTACTAGAAATAGACAAAAGTTCTAGGAAACACGATTTTATCAAAGTACAAACCAAAAAACAAACAAGCCTAAACCTCTTAGGTCATTCAAAAAGGTATCGGCAACTCTTTCAATGCAGCTATCACTAATTAAATGATCAGTGTGATCCTTCTACCTGACAACCAGCTTATTTCACACAAAGCAATCATTTTCTTAATTACTATATGAACATCAAAGACAAATTTGGTGTATGAACACGTTCCTATTTCCCAAATGTAGTGGCATGAGGGCACTGGTCACCCTAGCTGCCTTTATCAGTACTCCTCAAATACCCCAAATAAACACAAGTTAAGTAAAACAGCATTGTGCTTTTCAAAACATCTCAGGACATGTCATCTGTCACTTACAAATCAATTTTACGTTTCTATATAGAAATACATTGTTTATTAATGTAGTTTGAGGTGCTAATTACAAAATATGGCTAAGGTCACAAGACAATTGTTTGTCCTGAAGTCAGGAGAAAGTAGTAGTAATACAATCTTTTGTTCTTTAACTCCAAAGAAAAATAACTATTGTTCCTTACCAACTAAATAGTATTTTTTTTTTTTTTTTTTTTGCGGTACGCGGGCCTCTCACCATTGTGGCCTCTCCCGTTGGGGAGCACTGGCTCCGGACGCGCAGGCTCAGCGGCCATGGCTCACGGGCCCAGCCGCTCCGCGGCATGTGGGATCTTCCCGGACCGGGGCACGAACCCGTGTCCCCTGCATCGGCAGGCGGACTCACAACCACTGCGCCACCAGGGAAGCCCTAAATAGTATTTTTAATAAATGTATTTCTATGGTCATATTAGAATTTTTTATTCACCCCTGATTCTTCTTTAAAGTTAATTTTTGTTCAGGTCTAATTGACATATAATGTTATATTAATTCCAGGTATACAGCATACTGATTCGCTATTTGTATATATTGTGAAATGATCACCATAATTATTCTAGTTAACATCTGTCATCATATAGTTATAACTTTTTTTTCTTGTGATGAGGACTTTTAAGATTTACTCTCTTACCAGCTTTCAAATATGTAATACAGTATTATTAACAATAATTATAACTATTATTAACTATGTAGATAATGCTGTACATTACATCCCCATGACTTATATAGTATTTTATAACTGAAAGTTTGTACCCTTTAACTCCCTTCACCCATTGTGATCACCTCCTACCCCTCACCTCTGGCAACCTCCAAATCTGTTCTCTATATCTATGAGCTCAGTGGGGTTTTCTTGGCTCCTTTTTTTTCTTCAGATTTTACATATAAGTGAGATCATGTGGTATTTGTCTTTCTCTGACTTACTTCACTTAGCATGATGCCTGCAAGGTCCATCCATGTTGTCATAAACAGCAAGATTTCTTTTTCATGGCTAAATAATATTCCTGTGTGTGTGTGTGTGTGTGTGTGTGTGTGTGTGTGTGTATTTTTCTTTATCCATCGATGGACACTTAGGTTATTTCCATATCTTGGCTATCGTAAATAACGCTGCAAGGAACATGAGAGTACATATATTTTTTTGAGTTAGTGTTTTGTCAGAAATTTATGTACTCCATAATTGTATAAGTTTCTTATATAATCAGAGTACCTATTCCAACAAAGTTTAAAACAAGTCAGTGATCCTGCAGCTAGTTTGTCAGGTGTTTACAAAGAATTGTTAAAAGAAGAATGAGATGTTAGGGTCAAAGACCCCAATATTTGGTGTCATTTCCACTTTTGTCTACATAAAGAGAGCATAAGAGATTATAAAACAGAGCCAGCACACACGTGGTATTCCCCATTCCCATGCTCATAATATCCATTGTTAATAAACCATGTCATTCTTTCCTTCCAATCTTGGACAAAACAGACAAATCTGTCTCAATATGGTACTCCAGTCAGTTACCATCAACTAATGAGAGTTGATATTCGAGATGAAACATTTTGCCATCTCTGTTCAGTGGTTAAAACTTTTTTTTTTCATCTTCTTTATACCAGTTAGAGAATATTCAACACTTATTGGCTCTTTGCTGAATAAAATGGCTTTTAATCACATTCTACTTCTTAAGAGTTCTCTTATTTGAATAATTTTAAAACCATCATGTATTAAACTATGATATAACAGGCTATGTGCTACCAGGAAGTTTGGTAGTGTCAGAGAAGGAAAAAGCAAACAGTTTTGTTCATGTGCATTGCAAAATTTTTGAAATATAAAATTCATAATGATTTAGAAAGAAATTCCTTTATAGTCTTAATCATGAAATTCTTAAGGGTTGGGCATGTGCTTTAAGAATTTTGACATTAACTTCTTTTCAATGTAAATTTAAGTTGCAGTTTGCATTCAAAACATATTTTGACATCATTTACACTTTATTCCTTAAGTTTGTAGAATATGCATTTTTCATCATTATTGTGTTACGCTGGTTGTGGCTCAAAAATGATTCATTGAATCAAAAAGTACAGTTATGTAAATCCTTTCATTGATGTGAAATTGTTACTTAAATATCAAGGTAATTTTTACAGTTATTAATCTTTTAAAAAATATATTTAAGTGTATCAGTTCATGTTCTACCAAGTCCTTTGGTATACAAATGTCAAATATTTGAGCAACATGGTGGGTGCTGAAGAATCCTTTGGGTTCAGTTCATCTCTAAAATCCCATGATTTTAGATTTGATCTTTCATCAGTTCAATGTTGGTTAGAATGTGATGAGATACATGAGATTTTTATATTCTTGTATATTTGGGGGAAGCTGTTAGAAAACTGTAACCTATATATAAAGCTGACACACTTTGTTGAGAGTATACTTTATGTAACAATTCTCATCCTAATATTTCCACAATATCTGATGTTTAGGGACTGTATAATTTAAATAAAATAGCTACAGTATTTTTTCATGCTGATAGTATGGTAAGGAGGTAGCTTATTTGTCTATCCTTTATTAAAGAAAATAAGAAACAACATATGTTTAAGAGACCCTCGGGCATTGAATAATGGAGCTATATGTTAAATTTGTGAAATAGATAAGCAATAACAATTGAGATTTCTTTATTTTGTCAGATTTAAGAAATGAAAACTACTATTTGGATGAATCATGCCCCTGGAAATCTAGAAATTATTCAAGAATTTATTTCTCTGTTATACCAATACATACATTACACCGTCTTTAAAAGCTTTTAAAACACTGTGCATCTGCAACAAACCCATTTTGCCATTAAAGTTGTTTCATATCAACTTAAATGAAAAACTCACTTTTTGCACAATGTGATTACCTTTAAAAGTAACATTTATGGTGGTATATAGTTAAAAAGATGTGCTTTATTTTCACAGAGCTTATGTCTTCTCACCAACGGAAAGAGGAAAACGATAATGAACAAGAAAGATTTTGAATAAACACTTCATGAAAGAAGATATGTAAGTAACTGACAAACGCATGATGTGATCTTAACATGCAAATGTTATCTTTAACAGTTTTATTGTGAAATATCAGTTTACACCGACTACCATAGCTAAAATTAAAATTAAAAGACAATACCAAATGTTGGTACAGATGTGAAGCAACTGGAATGCTCAGACATTACTGGTTGGAGTGTAAAATGGTACAACCATTTCGGAAAACTCATTGGTAGTTTCTTATAAAGGCAAACATCTGCTTGCCCTAAGACTCTGCAATTCCACTGTTACCTATTTACCCAAGGGTAAGGAAAACAGATGTCCAGTGTCTTGGAGAAACAAATGTCCAGTGTCTTGGAGAAACAAGAGATAGTGCTTTTCCACAGGAATTAAAGCCAAGTGCATCTCGTTAGCCAGTTTTTCTGGGATTTGCTCATGCTAGCCTGTCGTTGCCGTTATGCCAGTTTGACATCCCTTGGACTGATCTTCCTCGGTTTCCTGTGCACTGATACTTCATTACTACTTCTTTCTGTGATATAAACATTAAACACACATTTCTGGCTTGATGCTTGTACCCTCTTTCATATTTGATGCTTGTTCTTAGGCTCCCCCAAAAGTACCATGAGCACGAGCTATTCTTACCCTCTCTCCCAGCCTCTTAGGAACTGTAGTAGCTGGATCACTCAGTTTCCTGGCCAGGACAAAAAAGCTAAGAAAACTACAGGTGAAAGGAATTAGTGACCAACCATTTTGTTCTGTTCCCCCCGCTCCCAGATTTTACTCTCTCTCTCTTGCTTTTCTTTTTCTTTTTTTCTCTTAATTTATCAACCTCTTTGCCTTCCATTTTTGTTTCCTTCTCCAGAACTTCTTTCTCTTCTTATATTTATTATTTTCCATTCTGTTTTCTCTCCCTGCTCTTTACTTTGTACTGTATTTCCGTCTGGCCATTTCCTCACCTTGTGGTTATTTCTTTTCTTCAGTTCCCTTCTCTAGGTTTACTAGGTTCTTTACTATTATTATTATTTTTTTTGCCACACTGCTGGCATGTGGGATCTTAGTTCCTTGACCAGGGATCAAACACAGCCAGTGCTGATTCTAGCACTGTGCCAGTGAAGACATTGGAGACATCAGGGACAGCCATGACAACAGCATTCTGAGATGAAGAGGTGCTAGTGATGGGCTCAAATCAGCTTTTCAAAGGCTGTTTTAGAGAAAGTAGATCAGTAATGCATTTCACAGTGGTCCAGATAGTTTCTTGAGTAAGCCTGATTTTTCTCAATTATATCTTTGACACATTTTTGTTTCTCTTTTTCCTCTGTTGATTGTCTATTTTTTATTGGCTGCAGGAAGAAGCAATTGTATCTTCCTTTTCAACTGGTTTTAAATCTAAGTTTTCATAGCTTTTGAACCTAGCATTTCGCTCTGCAACTTCTTTCTGGTGCTCATTCCTCTACCCCTGTCTTGGTGATCATCTCCTCTTTGGACCTTCCTGGCATCTGGCAGTAAGAAAAGAGAGTGTTCAGGGAGATTATTGCATTGTGATATTCAGGAGCCCCAGGATTTCTGAGCCCTATAGCAGATAAATATTTATACAGCCAATCACTGTTGAACCCAAATATGCTAAGGACTTTCTAATCAGTGTGATATAGTGGTGAACAAAAGAATAATGCAGCTGGGCTAATTAAGCTGGTAGTCTAGTGAATTAGACAATGGAAAATAATTTTAGTGTGATGGGTAGTGAGTGTTTCAAAGGGGAAGTGCAAGTATTAACTATGGAAAAGAATTTGAGCACAGATTTGGAAAGAGAGCATCCTAATTATGTGAAGGGAGTGGTGGATCATTATCTAGAATCAATCTATTAAGTATAGTTTAATTTAATATAATTTAATTTTGTATTAATTTTAAGATATATTACATTCTTTTATAGGTTCTTTTCTCATACAGGTTATCACAGAATATTGAGAAGAGTTCCCTGTGCTATACAGTAGATCCTTGCTGGTTATCTATCTTATATATAGTAGTGTATATATGTTCATCCCAAGCTCCTGATTTATCTATCCTTCCCCCCAGCGTTTCCCCTTTGGTAACCATAAGTTTGTTTTCGATATCTCTAAGTCTGTTTCTGTTTTGTAAATAAGTTCATTCATATCATTTTTTAAAATTAGATTCCACATATGAGTGATATATGATATTTGTCTTTCTCTCTCTGACTTCATTTAGTATGATAATCTCTGGGTCCATCCATGTTGCTGCAAATGGCATTATTTCATTCTTTTTTATGGCTGAGTAATATTCCATTGTATATATGTACCACATCTTCTTTATCTATTCCTCTGTCAGTGGACATTTAGGTTGCTTCCATGTCTTGGCTATAAAAAAGAATGAATATATGTGTATGTATAACTGAATCACTTTGCTGTACAGCTGAAACTAACACATTGTAAATCAACTATACTCCAATAAAATTAAAATTTTAAAATATTTTTAAAAAGAGAAGAGAGACCATAAAGCTTTTCAAGGATGCTGGGGCTCCCCACAAATTTATTTTTCACAGCTGTTGTGAAAGTTGTGTCCTTCCAGGGTTGGAGAGCAGGTCTTAATGGATAAATATACTCTAACACTGCAATCTCCTTAAGCCTTCAGATACCTTCCTCTACAATATAACATGGCATTTCAACTTAATTTAATGTAGGCTACCTTTTGGGTCTGGCCAACTTACCAACCAACCAACTTGTTAGAGCCCTTCCTAACTGATTCAGCTAAAACATCGAATCCAGAATCTCTGGTTAGTGGCCCTGTATCAATAAATTCAGTATGATTCAAAGAGAAAAAAAGATATATATATTACCTAAAATACAGACATTTAAAATTAATGTTGTATAGAATTAGCCTATACAACATTAATCTTTTGCTTTTCATTCTTTCATAATGTGTTTGATTATTTCTGCATTAAATGAAAACATTTTATGCCTTTTTTCATAATATTGTTTTTTACTTATTTCTAAGACAAGTGTGATTAAGACTGTAAAATGCTACAAATAGATCATTGTTCCTGCTGTTATTTTTCCCTTGAAGAAAATATATCACATAAAATATTCCTATCAGT
This sequence comes from Delphinapterus leucas, assembly GCF_059928025.1. NCBI lineage: Eukaryota > Metazoa > Chordata > Mammalia > Artiodactyla > Monodontidae > Delphinapterus > Delphinapterus leucas. Next base: position 85,329,724 of record NC_143134.1, read on the forward strand.
AATAAGATTAGTATGTATTTCTAATTTATTAAAATTTAACTGAAGTGAAATATTCACTAATACAAATCAATACTTCATTCTCTTTGAAAACTAGGGTTTCATTTTCCTTAAGGCATCTAGTCACTATATAAAACTTTTTCCTTTCCATTTTTGTCCTTGAATGTTTAAAACATTTATTTACATATTTATTCACTAATCCAACATGCACTTATTGAGTGCCGACTAGAAATTGTTTGATAAATTCTCCATATGTTGACCTTATACAAAATCATGCAAAAGAATGTTCCCAGATGCAGTGATGCAGCAAGATATAATGGATATTCACTATTTTAATGATTCTTGTCATGCTGTTTTAATATTGCTCTAAGCTGTTTTTTTGAGCATTTTAATTTATTGTATTCTTTACTTATTATAGTTGCACCCTGAGGCTAGTTAGTGAAGGATACCATTTTGAAAATCTAAGAAGTAAATAGAAGTTGAATGCCAACACATTTTTTTGTTGTTGTTGCTATTTCCAGATCTCTGGGAAATAGAAAAAGTTATGAGGGATCTAAAGAAACACTGTCATGAGGAAGTGTCTTATTCAGCGTTCCATGGATAACACTTTTAATGTGCCAAACTGGTATTAAAGAAACCCAGTACAGTGTTCCCGAGGTTATTTGCTATCTAAACTACACGCTCTAGAAAGGAAACAATAGTATTAACCATTGTTATTTTCGGGTCCTTTTTTGGGTTTAAATTACTTGAGCATGAAAATTGGTAAAATACACTGGGGTAGCAATGTTCAGTCATTTTCTACTCTTTTCAATAAAGAATTTACTCTGGCTTCTTGGGAAGGGCCATTTTGAGAACTCAGTGCCACTCACACTGGTTAATAAATAATTTATATAGATAATTAAAGAATAAATATGACTATCACTGAGATTTTATCATTGAGTGGCTGGTCAGTGAAATCCTGGAGACAGCAGAATTTCCCTTAAAATTCTCCAGATTTCCTAGTTATCTAAAGTTAAAATGGGTACATTAAATATTATAATTCCATATGAAAATAATCCATTTATATTAATATATTTCTTTCTTCAAAGGGAATCTGAGAAAATTTATGTAGACACCACTAAGTACTACAAAGAGTAGAACAAATAAATCCATGGAGGTTGTATCAGTTGGTTCTTATTAGCTTAAAATGATGATGTTTGTGTTTGAGAGGTAAGATAAAGGGCCAAACAAAAACCAAATACTGATTGCTATCACTTATGGTATTTAGTCCTTTGTACCACGCTGTATACTAAAAATGACCACACACCTCAATTTCTAAGATCTAAAAATGACTACATGTCTCAATTTATATTTTGGTATAATTATTAACACCATTTTTCATTCCTTGTTTGGCCAATATATTATAATGGTCATTATATTCACAATAAATCATAGACACTTAACATGATTGTTACTACAATAATATTTCCATGAACCAAAAAAAAAAGAAAAGAAATGACACACTTTATAAATAATTCTTCTCAGAGAAGTAAATAATGTAGCAAACATTGGGATGAGTTTCTAGTTATAAAGACATTTAGCTTTATTATTCAGTCAGATATAAATAAAGTTCATTAAAACCAATTTCTATAAGAATTTTACTTAAATCTGACACTTCTGAGAAACAAAATCTTGACTCTAATAGTCAAGTAAGATAAAATGATGCAAAATATTTATGTGTATTGGGGTGCCATGGAAGAGAATAAATCTTAAGTCATTTGTTCATTAATAAAAATTAAGAATCTATTTATAAGTTTACACTTAGATCATTTAGGATAAATTTTTTTCAAATTTGGATTTAGACTATCTTGCATCTGTAAATTGTTATTTAAACTTAGGGAATTATGTAAGTTCTTATTTGAATGGGTATTTATAGAATATCAGATGGGCTCTGAAAACTTAAGGGCTTTAGGAAAGTCATACAGACCTAATGACAAGGGAGAACTTTTCAGAAAGATCTAGACTGATGATCACACAGCCCTAACAGGAGTTTTGAAAATGTTCTGATCATGTCAGATATTGTGTGATGGTTTTATTTGTGATATGAGTGAGTTGTAACCATACTCCTTTACAGAGAGTATTCATGTCCCACTGTCAATCATTCTGAGACAGTTTAATCCAGGGACAAGGAATAATGATTTCAAAAAGTTTTAGAACTAGGTTAAAGAAAAAAAAAACAAAAAACCCTTACTCTTTGGCCTAGTTGAAGTTTTGTTTTTATTTTAAAATTACAGGATAAATGGAGCTTCATTTTTGATGGTAGCATTCTCTACCATGAAAGTAAATAGGCTTGCCCTGACACGTGGCAACAGGCCAGATGCTGGGCAAAACAGAATCGTAACGGCACCTATGAATTGTAAGGCGCTCTGAGAAAGCTTCTAGACTTCTTAGTTGCAAGATAATCTCTATTTTACTATACTGAGAACATCTAATAGGTACTCTTGAAATGTACAGTCAATGTGGTATCTGAAATTAGGATGAAAGGCCAATCTTTAGAAGAGTGATCTAATTACTTAAAAGGCTAGAAAAATTTCTTAGCAGTGCTGGTAGGCAAAAGAATATGAGGTAATTTATCCGAACAATACATGAGAAAGTTACTTAACATACCCTAAGAAATAATATGGGAATTGTTGACGAGGGTTAAATCTAGAAATCAGTACACGGTCACTTCATGATATGATTTAGGCATTAAAAATTCAACATGGTGACTTTGCCTCCAGGCAAGATGGAGTTAATAAGGATCATAGTTACTCCCCTGTCTAAAGCAACTGAAAAAACTGCAAAAAATGTTATAACATTTTAAAGATATTGTACGTCAGGCAAAAGAGAATGTTTCCTGAGAGAAGGGAAAAAAATGAGGTAAGTCCTGTATTTGAGTCAGTATACTGTCTGGAAAATTTCAATTCTGTGGACGAGGAAGGGGATCCCAGAGATCTGAAATGCAGAAATAGAGCTGGGAGTCTGGAAAACCCAAGAAAACTAAAGTAAGTTTGCAGGGCAGAATCCCAGAGAGGAAAAAGTTTTTTTTTTTTCTTCACAGGAAGAGAACCTTAGAGATCTTCAGAGGGTCCCCCTTGAGTCTTTATTTGAGGACTGATGAGGAAACTATCCAAGGCCAGGGAAAGAACCTCCTAAAGGATGGGAGGGAAAAATCCCTAAAACTCACACAGACTTGGGGTCATTTATTTTCCCAATAACTGGAGTAAAACAAATTCTCAAATTCATGGTGCACTGATCAAAGGACTGAGAAATGGAGGTGAAAATAAGCCCTAAGCTAAATGCTGTTCAGTACCACCTAAAAAAGCTTAAAAGCAACATTAGAGACTTCCGGGTTCCAGTTCCACACATAAAAAGCATGCAAGTCTCCATTCTGTCCTAACAAGTAAAAGCTGAACAGATCGAAAAATTGACAACACTTTCTGGATTTATAAGAGAGAGGAGGACACAGGGAAAACCACGGCCCCCAAGGCTGGAGAGACAAACAGGAAAATACAGTGAATTGTGGCTTACCGGAGCAGACTCACCAGCAGGAAGTGTTGCAGGAACCAGTGCCAGGGTAGGAAAACCTCAACTGTAATTGATGGATTGCTGGAGGGTTAGTGTGGACAAGTCTGAGAATTAAAAACTCTAGGGGACCCAGTCCTAGGAGCCCCGCACAATATTGTGAGACTTACCTCCAGGAGCTCAACCAGGTTCCCAGAGTGAATATTGACAAAAATTTCCCTCATGCTTCTGGCAGAAAAAGGAGAAAAGGAACAATTTGGAAAGATGCCAGAGCACTCTGTTCTTAATAAGACCAGCCCTCAGGGGAAATTAGTTAGCCAGAGCCCAACCTGCTGGGGTATTATAAAAGCCTAACTGACCCAGAGAAGAGAAATACGCAACTCCAGTGGACTCTCAGATCAAGCCAGCTCTAGCCATTCCGTCCCACCTAAGCAGGGGCAGGGGAAGAGAAGTACTTGTAAGTTTACAGTCCCCAGGCATAGGTTCACTAAAGGACTGAGAGCTAATCCCTAGAGAACACTTCCCCTCCTCCCACGTCATTACTAAAGGCCTATTTACAACAGTTCTTATTGCCTGGTACATCATGTCTGGCTATTAAGAAAAAATTACCAGGCATACCAAAGGGCAAAAACAAAATTTGAAGAGTCATAGAAAGCATCAGAACCAGACATGGAAGCGAGTTTCAAATTATTAGACAGGGAATTTAAAACAACTATGATTAATATGCAAAGAGTTCTAATGGATAAAATGAACAGTGTGCAAGAATAAATGGGCAAAGTAAACAGAGAGATGGAAATCGTAAAAGACAATGACAAAAATATTGGAGATCAAAAACATTGTAACAAAAATTAAGACTCCTTTGATGCCTTCATCTTCTTATGGCCTTTTCTGTGTGTCTCTCTGTGTCCTTTCCTCTTATGAAGACACAAGTCATTGGATTTAGGGCCCACCCTAATCCAGTATGATCTGACCTTAATTACATCTGCAAAGATCCTGGAAGTCACATTCTGAGTTTCCATGTAGACATGAATGCGGAGGGGATACTAATCAGCCCACCTCAGTTGCCCAGCAGAGGGGTCCACATTGTCAAGGAACTAATGTTTCACCAACTAGCAGTGAGAACCTGAGGCCTGCCAATGGCCACATAAGTGAGCTTAGAATGAATGCCCCCCTAGTTGAACCCTGAGATGACTGTAGCCTTGGTGAATAACTTGATTGAAGCCTGCTGTACCAGAGGTACCCAGCTAAGCCACGTCCAACTTACTGACACACAGGTATTGTGAGATAATAAATTGTTGTTTTTAAGGCACAAAACTTAGGGATAATTTGGGATATTAGGGATAACTAATACAGACCCTGGTGCCTGTAAGTGTAGTGCTGTCACAACAAACATCCAAACTGTGGGAGTGGCTTGGAACCAGGTAGTGGACGGAGGCTGGAGAATGTTTTTAGGAATGTGTTGGAGAAAGCCTAAATTATCTCAAATCAAACTTACAAGAAATCTGGACTTTGAGGGTGCTGCCAGAGAGGGCTCAAAAGGAAGCAAGGGACAGTTTTATTGGAAACTGGAGGAAAGAGGTTCCTTGTCATGAAATGGCAATAGGTTTAGCAACACTGTCATCTGCAATTATTTGGAAAAAAAAAATGTTCCTAATGAAGTGGGTGATCTAACAAAGGCAGTTTCTGAGCAGATGTTGCCTGGTTTCTTCTTGCTGCCTGTAGTAAAATGTGAGAAGAGAGGTAAATTATTAAACAATAAGGAGGCAGGACTTGATTGTTTAGAAATTGTTTAGTCTCTCTAGTGGCAACCAGTGCTAAAATTAAGCAATGGCTTTCAAACAAAGGTGAAATTCAGGATACTGCAAAGAAAATGTGGTCTTAGCTCAGGCTGCTGTAATAAAATACCTTGCCCCTCAAAAGACACGTCCTTCTCGCATGGAAAATACATTCATTCCATTCCAACAGCCCCAGAAGTCTCAAATCTCTGGCATCAACTCTATTGTCCAAAGTATCTAAATGTCATCTAAATCAGATATAGGTGAGACTCCAGGTGTGATTCATGCTGAAGCAAAATTCCTCTCCAGCTGTGAACCTGTGAAACCAGATAAATTATGTGCTTCTAAAATATAATGGTGGGACAGGTACAGGAAAGACATTCCCATTCCAAAAGGGAGAAATCAGAAGGAAGAAAGGGGTGATGGGTCCTAAGCAAGTTCAAAACCTAGCATAGCAAATATCATTAGATCTTAAGGCTCGAGAATAATCCTCTTTGGTTTGATGGTCTGCCCTCTGGACCAACTGAGGTTGAGGTCCTGCCCCTGCAGCTCTGCCAGGCAAGGGTCACGCCCCCGTGGCTCTACCAGGTGGCCTTGCTACCATGGCTTCAAATAAAGCCTGCCTGGCCTAAGATACAGTGTTTTGTATTTAGTAATTGATGCAGCCAATTTAGAGATTTGACTAAGATAAACATTAATAACCAAAATGGAACATTCAGCCAATATGTGTGTATATATAGATAGAAGGTGTGTGTGTACTCTAATTCAGTTCAACAAATATTTATTGAATTTGCTTTATTTCAGTTTAATGTAAATGTGAAAAACAAATATTTATATTCCTATGCAAATAGTAATGAAACACTTTTCTGCCAAAAAAACATACACATGAGATGGCTGAAAAAAAAAAGTGAAAGTAAATTGACCAGACAACAAAAGATGAGATTTCCATTTCTTGGAATTTCCATTAAGGAAGAGTTGCTCTTTATCAAAGATTTTCAATATTGAAAAATATTGAAAGTGCATGTCTTAATATTAAACAGTAGTGATTGGTAATTATGGATTGTAGCTTTCCATTAATGTAGGCATCCTCACCATTTAAATATAGAATCTGCTCAGCATTTCCAAATGTCCAAGGATAGAAATTTAGATAGTTACTCTGAACTCCTTCCTAAAATAATTTGTCCCAGAGTCACAATGACAATATTCAGAGGTAACTCAGCCTGACATCCCTATCTTCTCCTGGTATTAATAGGTATAATTTTTAATTGTCTGACTTAATTTCTCATCAAAATCATTGGCTAGTTTTATGGTTTCTGTCAGAGAAGCAACATGAAATTTATTCTTTACAGTGTGTTGTTTTTTCTCTTCTGTAGAATGCAGACTCTACCAGTAATCGAGTAATATAATAAATTATATTACTCTTCCTGACATATAGCATTAATAAAAATTTATGAATATTTCAACTTACTGATGCCATCAGATCCATCACTCTTGGATCTGCTGCTTTACAGAGCCCGAACAGAGACTTTATCTCTGGTACACACATCTTGGCTGGATTAAGTTTCCTAGAGCCTTACTATTCAAAATGTGGACCCATGGCCAGCAGTATTGCTAGCACTGGGGAACTTATTAGAAACAGAGACTCTTAGGCACCACTCCAGATATGGTAAATCAGAATTTACCGCTTAATAATTTATACGTGATTTGTGTACACATTTGAGAGCTACTCCCCTTGAGAAATTTCTTATCTGGTAATCTCTGCTGGTATTGTGAATATGAAAGCAGTCAATAACTATTTCCCATACCTTCCTTCCAAACACACCCATATAGATAAATATATACACATAAATCATATTCTTTGATTTAAAGCAAGGTCTGTGGTTACTGTGGCAGATCAAATCAGATTATTTTGAGTATCTTATATTTTATGGAGATAAATGGAACAATAAAGTCTAAAATTAAGAAATACAGGATGCTCTTGACCCACTCTCACCAAGCCAGTGACAATATGTGGGTAGAATTAGAATGAGAGTCACTTTATTCATGTCTCAGAAGATGAAGACTATTAGAGCTATATGAATAGTTGTGGTCAGTTTTGGTGTAGCATCTAATGTAACTGAGAAACTGAATCTCAGCCCTCCATTCAGTGGAAGAGAGATGTGACTCCCAGATAGGATTTAGCTAATCTTTAGCTTTTGGTTAGAAAGTGTATTAGAATTCTTTCTATTCTAGGTGACAGAGTCCCAACCAAAATATGGAAAATTAGCTCATTTGACTGGATATTCTAGTTGTCTGCTGGGTTATCTGTTATGCTAGTTATCTGATGTTATGTGCTTTAGAGGGTCAAGATATGCCACAAATTAGTTTCTGTCTCCCTCCCTCCCTCCCTTCTTTCCTTCCTTCCTCACTCCCTCACTACTTCCAGTCTATCTATTTATATACCTACCTACGTCAACTAAGCCTTCCTTCCAGTTCACCTCAGTTCTTAGGTGAGAACTCTACCCTGGGGGACAAAGATGGCTTCTGGAAGTTCCACACTTGCCTAGTTTGGAAACCTTAATCTTAGTGAGAGACACCCAGGATCTGTATGAATTACTGCAAAATGACTTTGTACCCATGTGGATCACATGCCCCATTCTTTCCAGAGAATAGGGATAATTTAAACCAGTGTGACTCACATGCCAAAATTCGGTGGTGTGGGGAGGAGGTTGGGAGGTTGGTAAAGATGGGGATAGACTTGTGCTTCTTAGTCCAAACACATAGAAGAGGGACAATTTCCAAAATGGAAAGATATTGATAAGAAAAAAAGCACTGTGGTAGCTACATATAATTACATTCAAATCATTTGCCAAACTGGGAACCCCTTTTCCCTATCTCTCTTCAGAAAACAGAAATAAATTAAGATTTAAAACTGACTACTTCCAACAACTCCATAAGATATTTTCCTTAACTGAACTGAGTATCACTTTTGGAAGGCTGTCTTAAATAAAAAGCAACCATTTTTCAATATTTGTTTTCACTTTTGAAAAGTAAAACTAAAAATAATTGACCACATACATGCACACGTACACATTTTCTAAAGGGCTACAGTAAGAAGTACAATTGTGACTAGATAATATATCATGTTTTTATTGCTCTTAATAATAAAAATTTGTAAATAGAATAGCTTACTAATTGCCTATTGAGAATATACGCCGTTATAACATTTTATTTAAATTATCTGATTGAGTTGCCTGAGAGCACTATGAATAAACCACAAAAATTCATTGTGCAAGGATCAGATCAAATTTTTAATAAATAACCCTTACTTATTATGAATGCTTTAGAAATATATATTAGAAACAATGCAATTTAAAAATATCATCATTGCAACATTTGGCTAATTTTGGTGATAACTGGTTAAGTCAAAAAGAATAGAAGAATATCTTGGAGGACCTTCAAGATGGCAGAGGAATAAGAAATGGAGATCACCTTCCTCCCCACAAATATATCAAAAATACATCTACAAGTGGAACAACTCCTACAGAACACCTACTGAATGCTGGCAGAAGACCGTAGACTTCCCAAAAGGCAAGAAACTACCCACGTAACTGGCCGGGTGGCTGACAGGGTCTTGGTACTCTGGCCGGGTGTCAAGCCTGAGTCTCTGAGGTGGGAGAGCTGAGATCAGGACATTGGTCCACCAAAGACCTCCTAGCCCCTCATAAAATCAATTGGCGAGAGCTCTCCCAGAGATCTCCATCTCAACGCTAAGACCCAAGCTCCACTCAACGACCAGCAAGCTCCAGTGTTGGACACCCCATGCCAAACAACTAGCAAGAAAGGAACACAACACGCCCCCATTAGCAGAGAGCCTGCCTAAAATCATACTAAGTTCACAGACACCCCAAAACACATCACTGGTTGCAGTCCTGCCCACCAGAAAGACAAGATCCAGCCTCATCCACCAGAACACAGGCATCAGTCCCCTCCACCAGGGAGCCTACACAATCCACTAAACCAACCTTAGCCACTGGGGGCAGACACCAAAAACAATGGGAACTACGAACCTGCAGCCTGTGAAAAGGAGACCACAAACACAGGAAGTTAAGCAGAATGAGAGGACAGAGAAATACACAGCAGATGAAGGCACAAGGTAAAAACTCACCAGACCAAACAAATGAAGTGGAAATAGACAATTTACCTGAAAAAGAATTCAGAGTAATGATAGTAAAAATGATCCAAAATCTTGGAAACAGAATGGAGAAAATACAAAAAACGTTTAACAAGGACCTAGGAGAACTAAAGAGCAAGCAAACAAAGATGAACAACACAATAAATGAAATTAAAAGTACTCTAGATGGGATCAATAACAGAATAACTGAGGCAGAAGAACGGATAAGTGACCTGGAAGATAAAATAGTGGAAATAACTACTGCAGAGCAGAAAAAAGAAAAAAGAATGAAAAAAATTGAGGACAGTCTTAGAGACCTCTGGGACAACATTAAACATACCAACATTCGAATTACAGGGGTCCAAGAAGAAGAAGAGAAAAAGAAAGGGACTGAGAAAATATTTGAAGAGATTATAGTTGAAAACTTCCCTAATATGGGAAAGGAAATAGTTAATCAAGTCCAGGAAGCACAGAGAGTCCCATACAGGATAAATCCAAGGAGAAACACGCCAACACACATATGAATCAAACTATCAAAAATTAAATACAAAGAAAAAATGTTAAAAGCAGCAAGGGAAAAACAACAAATAACACATAAGGGAACCCCCATAAGGTTAACAGCTGATCTTTCAGCAGAAACTCTGCAAGCCAGAAGGGAGTGGCAGGACATATTTAAAGTGATGAAGGAGAAAAACCTACAACCAAGATTACTCTACCCAGAAAGGATCCCATTCAGATTTGACAGAGAAATTAAAACCTTTACATACAAGCAAAAGCTAAGAGAATTCAGCACCACCAAACCAGCTCGACAACAAATGCTAAAGGAACTTCTCTAGACAGGAAACACAAGAGAAGGAAAAGACCTACAATAACAAACCCAAAACAATTAAGAAAATGGTAATAGAAACATACATATCAATAATTACCTTAAATATAAATGGATTAAATGCTCCAACCAAAAGACATAGACTGGCTGAATGGATACAAAAGCAAGACCCATATATATGCTGTCTACAAGAGATCCACTTCAGACCTAGGGACACATACAGACTGAAAGTGAGGGGATGGGAAAAGATATTCCATGCAAATGGAAATCAAAAGAAAGCTGGAGTAGAAATTCTCATATCAGACAAAATACACTCTAAAATAAAGAGTATTACAAGAGACAAAGAAGGACACTACATAATGACGAAGGGATAAATCCAAGAAGAAGATATAACAATTGTAAATATTTATGCACCCAACATAGGAGCATCTCAATACATAAGGCAAATGGTAACAGCCATAAAAGGGCTAATCAACAATAACAAAATCACAGTAGGGGACTTTAACACCCCACTTTCACCAATGAACAGATCATCCAAAAGGAAAATAAATAAGAAAACATAAGCTTTAAATGACATGTTAAACAAGATGGACTTAATAGATATTTATAGGATATTTCCTCCAAAAACAACAGAATGCTCTTTCTTCTCAAGTGCTCATGGGACATTTTACAGGACAGATCATATCTTGGGTCACAAATCAAGCCTTGGGAAATTTAAGAAAATTGAAATCATATCAAGTATCTTTTCCGACCACTATGCTATAAGACTAGATATCAATTACAGGAAAAAAAACTGTAAAAAGTACAAACACATGGAGGCTAAACAATACACTACTAAATAACCAAGAGATTACTGAAGAAATCAAAGAGGAAATCAAAAACTACCTAGAAACAAATGACAATGAAAACACGATGACCCAAAACCTATGATATGCAGCAAAAGCAGTTATAAGAGGGAAGTTTATAGCAATACAATCCTACCTCAAGAAACAAGAAACATCTCAAATAAACAACCTAACCTTAAACCTAAAGCAATTAGAGAAAGAAGAACAAAAAACCCCACAAAGTTAGCAGAAGGAAAGAAATCATAAAGATCAGATCAGAAATAAATGAAATAGAAACTAAGGAAATGATAGCAAAGATCAAAAAAACTAAAAGCTGGTTCTTTGAGAGGCTAAACAAAATTGATAAACCATTAGCCAGACTCCTCAAGAAAAAAAGGGAAAACACTCAAATCAATAGAATTAGAAATGAAAAAGGAGAAGTAGCAACTGACACTTCAGAAACACAAAGGATCATGAGAGATTACTACAAGCAAGTATATGCAAGTAAAATGGACAACCTGGAAAAAATGGACAAATTCCTAGAAAAGCATAACCTCCTGAGACTGAACCAGGAAGAAACAGAAAATATGAACAGACCACTCACAAGTAATGAAATTGAAACTGTGATTAAAAATCTTCCAACAAACAAAAGTCCAGGACCAGATGGCTTCACAGGTGAATTCAATCAAACATTTAGAGAAGAGCTAACACCCATCCTTCTCAAACTCTTCCAAAAAATTGCAGAGCAATGCACACTCCCAAACTCATTCTATGAGGCCACCATCACCCTGATACCAAAACCAGACAAAGATGTTACAAAAAAAGAAAACTACAGGCCGGTATCGCTGATGAACATAGATGCAAAAATCTTCAACTAAATACTAGCAAACAGAATCCAGCAGCACATTAAAAGGATCATACACTATGATCAAGTGGGGTTTATCCCAGGAATGCAAGGATTCTTCAATATATGCAGATCAACCAATGTGATACACCACATTAAGAAACTGAAGGATAAAAACCTTATGATAATCTCAATAGATGCAGAAAAAGCTTTCGACAATATTTAACACCCATTTATGATAAAAACTCTCCAGAACCTAGGCATAGAGGGAACTTACCTCAACATAATAAAGGCCATATATGACAAACCCACAGCCAGCATCATGCTCAATGGTGAAAACCTGAAATTATTTCCACTAAGATCAGGGACAAGACAAGGTTGCCCACTCTCACCTCTATTATTCAACATAGTTTGGAAGTTTTAGCCACAGCAGTCAGAGAAGAAAAAGAAATAAAAGGAATCCAAATCGGAAAAGAAGAAGTAAAAACTGTCACTGTTTGCAGATGACATGATACTATACATAGAGAATCCTAAAGATGCTACCAAAACCTACTAGAGCTAATCAATGAATTTGGTAAAGTAGCAGGATACAAAATTAATGCACAGAAATCTCTTGCATTCCTATACACTAATGATGAGAACTCTGAAAGAGAAATTAAGGAAACACTCTCATTTATCTTTGCAACAAAAAGAATAAAATACCTAGGAATAAACCTACCTAAGGAGACAAAAGACCTGTATGCAGAAAACTGTAAGACACAGATGAAAGAAATTAAAGATGATACAAAGAGACAGAGAGATAAACCATGTTCTTGTTTGGGAAGAATCAACATTGTGAAAATGACTATACTACCCAAAGCAAGCTACAGATTCAGTGCAATCCCTATCAAACTACCAATGGCATTTTTCACAGAAGTAGAACAAAAAATTTCACAATATGTATGGAAACACAAAAGACACCAAATAGCCAAAGCAACCTTGAGAAAGAAAAACAGAGCTGGAGGAATCAGGCTCCCGACTATTTCAGGCTTCAGACTATACTACAAAGCTACAGTAATCAAGACAGTATGGTACTGGCACAAAAACAGAAATATAGGTCAATAGAACAGGATAGAAAGCACAGAGATAAACCCATGCACATATGGTCACCTTATCTTTGATAAAGGAGGCAAGAATATACAATGGAGAAAAGACAGCCTCTTCAATAAGTGGTGCTGGGAAAACTTGACAGCTACATGTAAAAGGATGAAATTAGAACACTCCCTAACACCATACACAAAAGTAAACTCAAAATGGATTAAAGACCTAAATGTAAGGCTAGACACTATAAAGCTCTTAGAGGAAAACATAGGCAGAACACTCCGTCACATAAATCACAGCAAGATCCTTTTGACCCACCTCTTAGAGAAAGGGAAATAAAAACAAAAATAAACAAATGGGACCTAATGAAACTTAAAAGCTTTTGAACAGCAAAGGAAACCATAAACAAGATAAACAGACAATCCTTAGAATGGGATAAAATATTTGCATACCAAGCAACTGACAAAGGATTATCTCCAAAATATACAAGCAGCTCATGCAGCTCAACATCAAAAAGCAAACAACCCAATCCAAAAATGGACAGAAGACCTAAATAGACATTTCTCCAAAGAAGCTATACAGATTGCCAACAACACATGAAAGGATGCTCAACATCACTAATCATTAGAGAAATGCAAATGAAAACTACAATGAGGTATCACCGCACACCGCTCAGAATGGCCATCATGAAAAAGTCTACAAACAATAAATGCTGGAGAGGTTGTGGAGGAAAGGGAACCCTCTTGTACTTTTGGTGGGAATGTAAATTGATACAGCCATTATGAAGAACAGTATGGAGGTTCCTTAAAAAGCTAAAAATAGAACTACCATATGACCCAGCAATCCCAGTACTGGGCATATACCCTGAGAAAACCATAATTCAAAAAGAGTCATGTACCATAATGTTCATTGCACCACTATTTACAATAGCCAGGACATGGAAGCAAGCTAAGTGTCTATCAACAGATGAAGGGATAAAGAAGATTTGGCACATATATTCAATGGAATATTACTCAGCCATTAATAGAAATGTAATCAAGTTATTTGTAGTGGGATGGACCTAGTGTCTGTCTTACAGAGTGAAGTAAGTCACAAAGAGAAAAACAAGTACTGTATGCTAACACATATATATGGAATCTAAAAAAAAAAAAAGGTTCTGAAGCACCTAGGGGAAGGACAGGAATAAAGAGGCAGACATAGAGAATGGACTTGAGGACATGGGGAGGGGGAAGGGTAAGCTGGGAGGAAGTGAGAGAGTGGCATGCACATATATACACCACCAAATATAAAATAGATAGCTGGTAGGAAGCAGCCACATAGCACAGAGAGATCAGCTCGGTGCTTTGTGACCACCTAGAGGGGTGGGATAGGGAGGGTGGGAGGGAGACTCAAGAGGGAGTCGATATGGGCATATATGTATACATATAGCTGATTCACTTTGTTGCACAGCACAAACTAACACAACATTGTAAAGCAATTATACTCCAATAAAGATGTTTAAAAAAATTAAAAAGAATATAAGAATATCTAATTACATAGTCAATTAAGGAAACTCTGGAGTAGCTGTTATCCAGTTGGAATATGTACCTACATGCCTCAATACATCTTGTAAGTGGCCCCCATGTTAAAAGGCCTGTATCCCAGCATCCCCTGTGTTTGTGTTACTCTGGGTAAGATTGCTTTAGGAATATATTTTAAGTTTATCTTTTATTTATCAAGTATTCAAGACATACAGGGCACTGTCCTAGGAACTTTCATTTATATCATCTAGTTAGATTTCAGAAGCCATCACTATCACTTTAACAAAGGTTTTGGTAGATAACTTTCAATGTATAAGTGCCTATCCCCAAGCTTGCATTTTATATCCACTTAGTGATTTATTTTTACCTGGAATATTGTGATAGTTTTGCCTAGAGTTTAGGTATGTTTTAAATACTGTTTTTGACTACAAATTGTAAGCAAATCTGTAAAGTAGAATATTATTTTACATTATATATATGGTACTTGCATACATGGACTTCTAAGAGCTTTACATATAGTATTATAGAGAATCCTCAGAACCAACCTAAGACATAGATGCTAGTATTACACTCATTGTACAGAGTCACAAGGACTTGAGTAAATTGCTCAAAGTTATAAAGCTGGTAGATGGGGGAGCTGGGACTTTAGCCCAGTTAGTTCAGCTCTAGAGCCTGAACCACTCTGCAGTAGTACTTCCCGGTGTGGTTGTAGGAGCCACTTGGGACAGATGGGGATGCTAGGGCCCAAATACAGGGACATAGTCTCTAACTTTCTGCTCATGATTTCATATGCTAAGACTCTAGTCAATTGATGGGACTAAAATTTTAAACATGCAGTCTACCGTGAAGCATCTCCATGAACCACTTCAAACAAAATTCCTTTGGGAGCCTCCTCAGACTATAAATATGGTCATGAATTCATAAAGTATTTTTGTTATCTGCAAATTTTAACAATTCTATGACAGGCAACTTTAAAAAAAATGATGATCTCTACTTCTCTGCCTTCTCCTCTTCCTCTTTCTCCTCTTTGTCTGTCTGTCTCTGTCTCTCTCTCAGCATGCCAATTTCTTTTGAAGGAGTACCTCTGAATTATAGTACTGTGCCAGCTCTGCTCACAGGGGTGAACACAAGAATCATATAGGCTCAACAGGAGACCGTTCTCAGCTTTATATACAAAGATTTGGAAAAATAAGAAACTCTTTCATTAGGATGGGTGACACCTGAGAAGGTGTGATTGGGACCTATTAGCAGTCATCTTTCTTGCCACAAGAAGAAGACACTTTGACAGAAAAAAAAAAAATTGATGGGACAAAAGGAAGTTTGGCATAGAGAGAAGAAGAGGGAGTGACTTGGTTATATTTTTGAGTTCTTAGAACCAGACCTACAGGGAGCCAGCTTTGCCCTGGACTTCCAGTTATTTGAACCAGCAAATTCCCTTTATCAATAAGCAAATGTGGTTGGATTACAGTCATGTACAACTTTGGGATGTTAGGATATCAAACTCAGCATAAGGTCTGAGTCAAATCTAAAGACCATGAGTCAATGAAATTTCTAGCATGTAATCCGCTGAAATCAAACAAATTAGCTTATTTTTTAAGTGAGTAACAAGCAGGGACCTGTGATTTTAAGACTGGACAACAATCCTCAGGCCACCAATTGCCAAAAGGTGTGGGTTAGTAGAGTGGGGCAGACCCCAGAAAAAACCTCCCCTATACTTGTCTCAAGGATGACAACCTTTCCTCAATCAGAGGAACCCCACATAGTCAAACTGGCTAGGAAATCTATGACATGACAAGGGCAAGACAACCTTTTTATCCTTCCCCAATAGTGTGCTTTTTTTTTTTTTTTAAACCTCCTTCCCTTTACCCAATGGTAGGAATTTAACGGCAGATTTCCTCTTTTTCCTTTACCTTTGTATTTTATGCATGTAGGTATGGTTAAATTTTTCATTATAGTCTAGTTTCAGGGTCATGAAGAGCCATATTTAGGCCTAACCACCTTTCCCAGAGATAATGAATTTTAGGTCTGGGTGGATAAATGGATAGGATTTGGGTTATTTCCTTCTTAGAAGGAAAACCTTTTCAGTTTTATGTGGAATAGTTGTATTAAGTTTGGCTGAAACATTCTTAAAACTATATACAAATGAAAAAGGGTATATATGATTTGGGAAGCCAAGGTGTGAAATGGATTCCCTTTGAAAATCTGTCCCACTTGCATTCCTTCTGGCCCCCTTGGAATTTAAAATCATGGTCTAATACACAGTTAATAAATATCAATATACTCCTTTGGGTTGACTTGAGTCAAACTTATCATCTTGTAACAAAATTTCAGTGACCAAAAATTTCATGAAAAGATGTGCTGCCCAAGTTTTCATGTAGTGTGTGTTCTTATCACAGTGCCTCATACATAGAAAGCCCTCAATAAAAGACTTGTTGAGTGACTGGCAAATCCATCTTCTGAGTGGAATTTAGGTGTATGTTCATAAATGTCAGCATCAAGAGTATTTGCTCATTTATTCAACATCTACAGAGTCTTTTTCAACTCTGAAGGTACAGGATATACAGAGATGAATTATATACTGTGCCTGTCTTTAAGGATATCTGAATGTCTGGGAAGATAGAGAGTAAGATTTTTAAAAACAACAACAACAAAAAAAGATATTTAAAAACACAGCATGGGCAAGGTATTATAGGAACATGATGTTATAGAACGAGCCCCTGGATAAATTTTCTGTTACCACAAATTAGTGGTTTAAAACAATGCAGATGTATTATCTTACAGTTCTGAAGATCGGAAGTCTAAAATCAAGATGTTATCAGGGATGCATTCCTTCTGGAGGAAGGAATTTATTTCCTTGCCTTCACCTTCTAGAAACTTTCTGCACTCCTTGTCTTGTAGCCCCTTCCTTATATCATTCCAATCTTGCTTTCTTTGTTATATCTTCTACCACTAATTCTGATCCTCCTGCCTTCTGCTTATGAGGACTCTTGTGATTATATTGATTTACCTGGATAATCCAGGAAAATCTCTCCATCTCAAGATCTTTAACATAATCACTTCTGCGAAATCCCTTTTACCATGTAAATAAAATATTCCCAGGTTCTGGGGAACAGGACGTGGATATTCTTAGGGGACCATTACTATTCAGCCTGCCAAAGCACCTAACTGAATTTAATCTAGATTTAATCTAGATAGAGCTAGAAATGAGCTATGTGACCTGGAGTGTGACATGTTACATTACTGAGCCTCAATTTCCTCAACTGTAAAATAAAGAGGCAGGACAATATGATCTCCTAAATATATTCCAGCTCTCACATTTTATGCTTTACAAGCATCGCAACAAGGCCCAAAGCACTTGATGCCAAAGATGTGACTCTTGAAACCCAAAATTACTGTTCTAGAACAAACAGTTCTTGTCAATTAGAGCTCTTGCAGCTTGGAGGCAATCACTGGTGCCACAGCAATACACGTTTCCTCTCAAATATCCACACAGTTCTGCCCTTATAAAGATAGCTAATAGGAATATGACCTCTATTCTCTATATTATCTTCCCCTGGTGACACCTTTTGTCATCAGCAGTATCTACAAAGTACTGAGAATTATTTGAAGTGGTTTCCATGACCTTATCTCTAATTAAGAAAGAAAAGTGGGTTGAAGTTGTTACTCTAAGTTAACATTTATGACCAAGTGTATAGGCTCCAGTTTTACCTTTTATGGCCCTTTGGTTCAATCCAGGGTAGATCATCTAAAAAAAATTTAATTAGCATAAATTCAGTTTTTCCCTGATTTTTTCCTTTCATTTTGTTAGATTTTTATTTAGAAATACAATAAATAAAAAAGAGTCTCGGGGCTTCCCTGGTGGCGCAGTGGTTGAGAGTCCGCCTGCCGATGCGGGGGACGCGGGTTCGTGACCCGGTCTGAGAAGATCCCACATGCCGCAGAGCGGCTGGGCCCGTGAGCCATGGCCGCTGAGACTGTGCGTCCGGAGCCTGTGCTCTGCAATGGGAGAGGCCACAACAGTGAGAGGCCCGCGTAGCGCAAAAAAAAAAAAAAAAAAAAGAGTCTCAAACAGTGATAGATTTATTATCTCCCTATTTCTCAGAGGTCATGTCAGCATTGTATATAGCATTACATTTTAGACCTTTCCAGAGAAAAATTTGGAATTAAAATATTTTATATCCTCATTTATATCCTCATTTGATTGGTAAACATAAATTTGTGTCATTGTTAGACTTTTTTTCAACTGTCTAGAAGTGTAAAGTTTCAGAGAGATAGTATACAGATTTGAGAAAATAAATTTCTGGACCCTTCATGGAATCAGATAACAAGGTATCACTGCCCCATTAGTTAATAGGACAGGAACTCCAAACTTCATCCTTCTAGCTCTACACATGGTCTCTATACTATTCTAGAACCAGTCTTGATTATGTGTAGGAGAAACAGCTCCTTCTTTGATATTTCAGACAAGGTTTTCAATTAGGGTAGCTTTTTATCTGTCTAACTTCTGTACACATACTGTGTTAAGCCTTCTATCCCATCAGATGTCAAGCTTACCTTAATATGTATTTCACCATAATACTAAGTTACCCACTTAAAAAGCTACCTATGGTAAGGGGACACTTAAAATCCTGGTTCTCATACTTACCAGCTGGGTGACCTTGCCCAAGACACGTAACCTCTCTGGATAATAGTGTTCTCATCCATAAAATAAGGAGATTAAAACAGAGTAACTTTGAACGGGCTTTTTGCTCTGAAATTCAATGACTCAATTTCCTACCCTTTTAGGTTACATACTTTGCCAGCTTAATTGACTGTTTGGTTATAGAATGCACTTTAGTCCTCTAAAGTTATCATCCTTTTCAGTTTCATTCAGGAGACTATATCATTATTTCTTAAAGAGCATACAGCTTTTACTTAGTCAAGTTCAAATGTGAAAGAATGTGGATCCATCCTTTGACCTTAGGGAGCAAATACCAGATCCTAGGTCTTAATCTCAAGCTCCACATACTTTAAAAAACAAACAAACAAAACTTATAGACAGGATACCTTATGTAGTAGTTACAATAACAATGATCAGTATCTTTTTGTCAAGAGCATCGGTAGATTAGTGGAAAAAATTTAATCTCTGCTCTCTTATTTCAATAGGAAAAAACAAGTTTCACTGATCTTAAATAGACGTAGTACCACAAGGCCTGTGTTTTAATTGCCACTGTATTTCCAGGACTTAGCGCTAGGTATCTGGATCAAATGGGCAATAGGTGAATGTTGGACAAAACAGATGTCAACAGGTTTGCCAGAGAAAGAGGTGAGAAAAGCCAGGAACATTTGCTACAAAATTATCTAACTTTTATGAGAACTAGATGCATAAATTTAGAACTATCAAAGTCTTGAAAATTAGTCTACTGTAAATCCCTCTCTTTACATAAGAGGAAACTGAAGCAGAGGTAAATAGAAAGCTAATACAAGGACACACTGGTAGTTAATAGAAGCCCTTGAATTAAAATCCAGATCTCTGGCTACCCACTTGTGTCTTTTACCTGGATTCGTTATTCCAATGTCTCGCTTTTCTCAGCAAATAAATGGCATGGTATTTGCACAGAAAACCTCAGCCTGGTGGTTTAAGTCTCTTGTGTTCTTTTCTCTTATTTGCTCGCCCTTATCTGCCTTCTCTCTTTCTTATCTACGCAGTCTCACTCTCCTTATCAGAGGATTGGGGCACTGTTACTTGACATGTAATTTACATCCACTGAAAGCCTAGAGTTACACTGTATCAACCCTTCCTCCCCATCTTACAGATAAGAACTACAATCAGGATAAGGTTTTTGTTCTTAGCTTGTACTATTAAAGTTTACATCTGATTACTAACTTCAAATATGTTATTACATTTGCATATTTGCTGCTGCAGATAAAATGCTTTGGTGAGGTATCTCCAGTCATCATGGTTCCTAAGTCTGTTTTGAGACTTGAATTAAAGAGTCTTTTACTTCTCTCCTAGATTAGAAATATGCCTAGGAAACTATTTATTACAGAACTTTGCTGTTTGTACTGGTAGAACTATAAGAGATAAAATGTTACCTCCTTACCTAAATAGTTTCTTTTTTTTAATTAAAGTATAGTTGATGTACAATATTTTACAGGTATACAATATAGTGATTCACAAGTTTTAAAAGTTCTACTCTGTTTATAGTTATTATAAAAATAGGCTATATTCCCCATGTTATACAATATTTCCTTGTAGCTTATTTTATACATAATAGTTTGTACTTCTTAATCCTCTACTTCTATGTTACCCCTCCCACCTTCCCTCTCCCCATTGGTAAACACTAGTTTGTTCTCTAGATCAGTGAGTCTGCGTCTGTTTTGTTATCTTCACTAGTTTATTGTATTTTTTAGATTCCACATATAAGTGATATCATATAGTATTTCTTTCTCTGTCTGACTTACTTCACATAGCATAATGCCTCCAAGTCCATCCATGTTGCTGCAAATGGCAAATTTTCATTCTTTTTTATGGCTAAGGAGTGTATTTTTATGGCTGAGAAGTGTATTTTATGGCTGAGGAGTATATACATTGTATATGTATACCACAGCTTCTTTATGCATTCATCTGTTGATGGACACTTCAGTTGCTTCCATATCTTGGCAATTGTAAATAATGCTGCTATGAACATTGGGGTGCATGTTATCTTTTCAAATTAGTGTTTTTGTTCTTTTGGGATATGTAACCAGGAGTGGAATTGCTGGCTCATATGGTAGTTCTATTTTTAGTTCTTTAAGAAACCTCCATACTGTTTTCCACAGTGGCTGCACCAGTTTACATTCCCACCACATTTGTTATCTGTGGTCTTTTTGATGATAGCCATTCTGACAGGTGTGACGTGATATCTCATTGTGGTTTTTATTTTGCATTTCCCTGATGATCAGTGATGTTGAGCATCTTTTCATGTGCCTATTGGCCATCTGCATTTCCTCTTCGGAGAAATGCCTATTCAGTTCTTCAGCCCATTTTCTTCTGGTTGGTTGTATTTTTTTGATGTTGAGTTCTATGAGCTGTTTATATATGTTGTATATTAACTACTTAGCAGTCACGTAATTTGCAAATTTTTTCTCCCACTCATTAGGTCGTCTTTTCATTTTGTCAATGGTTTCCTTTGCTGTGCAAAAGCTTTTACGCTTGATTAGGTCCCATGTGTTTATTTTCGTTTTCATTTCCTTTCCTTTAGGAGACAGATCCAAAAAAATATTGCTGCGATTTATGTCAAAGAGAGTTCTGCCTATGTTTTTCTCTAGGAGTTATATAGTTTCTGGTGTTTCATTTAGGTCTTTAACCCATTTTGAGTTTATTTTTGTACATGGTATTAGAGAATGAAGAGACTGTCTTTTCTCCATTGTATGTCTTGCCTCCTTTGTCACAGGTTAATTGACCATAGGTATATGAGTTTATTTCTGGGCTTTCTATTCTATTCCATTTATCTACGTGTCTGTTTTTACATCATTACTATAGTGTTTTGATGACTGTGGCTTTGTAGTATAGCCTGCAGTCAGGGAACATGGTACCTCCAGCTCTGTGATTTTTTCTCAAGATTGTTTTGGCTATTCAGGGTCTTTTGCATTTCCGTACAAATTTTAAAATTATTTGTTGAAGAATAAAAACCATACGATCATCTCAATAGATGCAGAAAATGCTTTTAACAAAATTCAATATCCATTTTTGATAAAAACTCTCTAGGAAGTGGGCATAGCGGGAACTTACCTTAATATAATAAAGGCCATATATGACAAACCTGCACCTAAGCTCATACTCAATGATGAAAAGCTGAAAGCATTTCCTCTAAGGTCAGGAACAAGACAAGGATGTCCATTCTTGCCACTTTTATTCAACACAGTTTTGGAAGTCCTAGCCACAGCAATCAGACAGAAAAAGGAATCCAAATTGGAAAGCAATATGTGACAAAACTCTCACTGTTTGCAGATGACATAATACTACCCATAGAAAATCCTAAAGATGCCACCAGAAAACTACTACAGCTCATCAATGAATTCGGTAAAGTTGTAGGATACAAAGTTAATATACAGAAATCTGTTGCATTTCTCTACACTAACAGCGAATTAGCAGAAGGAGAAATTAAGGAAACAATTCCATTTATAATTGCATCAAAAAGAATAAAATGCCTATTAATAAACCTGTGTAAGAAGTTAAAAGACCTGTACTCAGAAAACTGTAACTTACTGATGAAAGAAATAGAAGACGACACCAACAGATGGAAAGATAACACTATGTCCTTGGATTGGAAGAATTAATATTGTTAAAATGAACATACTACCCAAGGCAATCTACAGATTCAGTGCAATCTGTAGCAAAAATACCAATGGCATTTTTCATGGAACTAGAATAGTTTCTTTTCGTGGAGCATTCTTTCTACCCGAATTTCATGATAATGGTTTCATTATTATTAGTCTAAAAGTAAACAATAACTCTAGAATTAAACATTATGTAACACAAGAACCCTGCAGTTGTGTAAATCTAAACAAAGCGACTACTTTACTCATTCATAAATTCTATATAAATATCATATTCTGCCAGTTGTTAACTTTCAATTCTATCTGATTATAAAAGTTATACTTGTTATTTTCCAGAACTAGTTGTTCTGTTTATTTATTGTAAAGATATATCTTAAAGGTGAATTGATGAAGCCTAAAAGTTAACTGCTTGTCTCATCTGACACTTGTCTGCAGGGGGTTTTATAGGCACACAACCTGGGCTATCACATGGAATTTGCACGTGGAGGGGCCCAGGGCTTGGTTTAATGCTCCACTGTCACCATCTTCAAATTCTTAACAATTTTAGAGCAAAAGGTCCTGCATTTTCATTTTTCACTGGGCTCCATAAATTATGTGGCCAGTCCTGTCTGGCTGTAAGTTACATGAAAGAAGTTCCATTGAATGACAGTTGTAAAAAGGTGGCAGTCACTTTGGATTTTGGTTAATGTTCTGCAGAGGTGGCCATGGTCCTTTTCACAAAACAAAGGTATGCAGTAAAGTTCTTGAATATATAAGTAATTCATGACTATCTGGGAAATAAATCTATGGTGAAACACACCATTTTTTTTTAAACATCTTTATTGGAGTATAATTGCTTTACAATGGTGTGTTAGTTTCTGCTTTATAACAAAGTGAATCAGTTATACATATACATATGTTCCCATATCTCTTCCCTCTTGAGTCTCCCTCCCTCCCACCCTCCCTATCCCACCCTCCCTATCCCACCCCTTTGGTGGTCACAAAGCACTGAGCTGATCTCCCTGTGCTATGCGGCTGCTTCCCACTAGCTATCTATTTTACGTTTGGTAGTGTATATATGTCCATGCCTCTCTCTCACTTTGTCACAGCTTACCCTTCCCCCTCCCCATATCCTCAAGTCCATTCTCTAATAGGTCTGTGTCTTTATTCCTGTCTTAAGTGGGAGACAGAGGGAGGGAGGGATAAGTTTGCAAAGAAGACTTAAACTGTTAAATAACAACACTTAGGGGCTAGTCTTACAGAGATTTTCATCAGTGGTTCCCTAACAAAAGATCCCCTGAAGTGTATCGCTTGATTCCTTCTTTCACTCTGAAATGTCAACAGATTCTTCCCTTTGCAGGATGGAGAGGCAGAGTCAGGTTGAGGCTAAGCTTAACACCTAAACTAATACCATTTAGAGAGATGCAAGTGTGGTCAGGCTGTTATTTGTTGTTGCTGTTATTGCTTTTTTAGCTATCACTAGTTTCACAGATATTCTTCTTTGTGTTCCATCATTCTGATATGAATGGTATCTGTAATAGGAGCAGAGTGCAGTGATTAAGACCATGAATTTTGGGTCACCTTCCGACCTGTAATGGGACCCTGAGCACTTACTTAATCTCCCTTTGCCTCAGTACCTAATTGACAAGATTTATAGAAACATGTTAGTATTTTTAAAACCTCTTAAAACAATCTTAGCACATAGTAATGTTATGTAAGCTTTTGCTAAATAAATTAATAAAAATTTATAAAACCCAGCAATTTTTAAATAGACTCTGAGAGTGGACCAGGATATCAATGCAAAAAGAAAAACTTATAGAACATATAAAAATTTGTATATGATAAAAAAACACGCATCACAGTCTAATGGGAAGAGATGAGTTATAAGATATTCTTTACATTTTATAGATTAAATAGGTTATCTATGGAGAAAATATGATAGAGCCTCAGTTTATAACACACACTAAAATAAATTACAGTAAAGAGTTAAATGCAAATTAAGACATCTAGAAGAAGACATAAGCAAATGTTTAATAGATTTATGGAAGGAAATGAACTGCTTATGCAATAAATAAATAAGCAGAGGAAGTAAAAATGAGAGAAAAGAAAATATTTTTATTTTTGTGAACATAGACCTTTACAATTTCCAGAAATGAAAATATTATATTATAGTAAGAAAATAATTATTACAATTAGAAGAGTTAATAAATTAATATCCATAGTGTCTAAAAACTCTTACAAACCAAGATAAGAAGCCACATGTTAAAAAATTATGAAACACAGGGCTTCCCTGGTGGCACAGTGGTTGAGAGTCTGCCTAACGATGCAGGGGACACGGGTTCGTGCCCCGGTCCGGGAGGATCCCACATGCCGCGGAGCGGCTGGGCCCGTGAGCCATGGTCGCTGAGCCTGCGCGCCCGGAGCCTGTGCTCCACAACGGGAAAGGCCACAACAGTGAGAGGTCTGCATACCGCAAAAAAAAAAAAAAAAAAAATGAAACACATTATATTTATCAGAAATTTTTGGTTGCGTATTATTAGAAATAAGAATCTAGATGAGCAAAAACCAAAAAAAATCCCCACAAATTTCTTGGCTCTTGTTATTGTAAGGATACCATTTTGGTAATGGATTTTACTAGATTGTATTGGTAATATTTTTTCCAATGCTGGCCATGCAAATTTTTCTCTGAATGCAGGCAGGAAATATAAATTAATAAAAATAACAACCTTGGGTCCCTAAGGCCCCTGAGCACAGAGGGGCCAATGCTTCTGAATAGTCAAGAAAAACGTAACAGGTTTCACCTGAGAATATTTACATATTCAATATAGGTTAATTAGCACAACTGTGCTTAAAATAGCTGCAGGCATTTCTATTTTAATGGTAGATCATCTTCCTTCAAAAATAAAAATCATAAACAGCAACAAAAAAACATAAAAGAGTAATGGAGGTGCACTATGTTATTATTAGTAAGGGAAACAGGATATTTCCATATCACCAATTAAGCACTGAACAGCTTGTAAAGGACTGAAGCCAACTGCTCTGGTAACTGGCTTGATCACGTGTGTGTGTGTGTGTGTGTGTGTGTGTGTGTGTGTACGCATTTCCTGTATCAGTGCAGAGCCAACATTTTCTAACCAAATTATTTCATTTACAAAAAGCAGTACAGTGAAACAATATACCGTTCTAGGACATCGAGTTGAAATGTCCCCTAATAGATAGCTTCAATAATTTGTCTTGGCTCCAAAATAATTACTTCATGTTTTGAGGCGTACAGTTTGAGTATGGTTAACATATTGTTGACCTTGGCCTCACAGGATAACTTATGGGTGCATGCCAGGAGGCTCTTTGTATAGTCTCTGTTTATTTTTAGCAAGAAAATGTCCTCTTGGTGTTTACTGGACTGTTCCTTTTGCCTGTCAAATGATTTCATGTGGAATAATCTCCTGTGTAACTCTTCAAATAATAAAATAAGCTATAGATGCATAAGGGACTTTCCTATAGGACCCTAGAGATAAGGCGATCACTCATCCAAATCTTTTTGCTCTCCTTCAGTGAATTTCCCCAGCACCTGTTTTAAAGGCCGATTACATCACTCCATGAGGCTGTCTCTGACTGATAAAGGAGTAGTTAGCAAAGAGGAAATCCTCAGTTGCCATGTTTCTTCATTAAAAATATCCTTTCTCTTTCTGTATTTAGTTGCAGGAGAAGGGTTAGAAACTTCCATATGATCAAAAAGCAAAATGATTCATCCCTCACTAAAGAATGCACCTTCACACCAAGATGTGACTTTTACTTCAGCTGGGAACACTGATTTGGGTCTCACCAAAAATACTACATTTTATGCTCTTTTAAAAAGATCCACAAATATTTGTAAATGATAGCGTTAAAGATTCTAATAGAAGATATGAGGTATTTTGATGCAGGAGGAGTTTGGGCTTGTTGCAACACTAAACTTTGAGGAGGGCCCCACCATGGAGACAACACAACCTTCCCAGGTGCTCTTCTTCTGAATACTGACTGTAATGACATCACAGGTGGCATTCTCCCGCCCTCATTTCTTAGAAAGAATCTAGACTGTGGAGACCTACCAAATTTTCTGTACTCCATCCTGACAGTGCCCGCAAATAGAAAATAAGAAGCTTTTTATAGCCTTCCAAGATACTTAAAATCCTAGCAATGGCATTTTGCCCAAGTGGTTTCCCAAAGGTGCGCTGTCAGCCAGGAACGTTTATCGTTCCCAGTGTTGCGCAGGCTGGACAGTCTGGCTTTGCAGCCTTTCATCCCCTGGAACTGTTCATGGCCAGAGGAGTTTTTCCTGCCAAATTATAAATGAAGCTGTATCTTCTCTCCCTGGACTCCTGGCCCTTTCCCATCAGTTATGGTCTCCTGACCACACAGCTTATGTCTTGAAGTTTAAATCTTGATTTAAAAATCTAATTAGGTTTTTCTTGTCTCAACATGTTTGTTCGGGTCCCCTCTACCAGACAGAGTGTACTCTCCAAGTTCTAATTCCCATGTGTTCTGTGTACCGGTGATTGTGAATGAAAAGGAAACAGCAAACATGCTGGAATTCTTGAAAAATTCAAAAATGAATACTAGCATATATCCTATAAAGAATATGATCAGTTGAGACAAGTAATTTTTCAATATTTTTTCCACATCTTTATTGGAGTATAATTGCTTTACAATGGTGTGTTAGTTTCCACTGTATAACAAAGTGAATCACTATATATATACATGTATCCACATTTCTCCCCCCTCCTGCGTCTCCCTCCCACCCTCCCTATCCCACCCCTCTAGGTGGTCACAAAGCACCGAGCTGATCTCCCTGTGCTATGTGGCTGCTTCCCACTAGCTATCTATTTTACATTTGGTAGTGTATATATGTCCATGCCACTCTCTCACTTCGTCCCAGCTTACCCTTCCCCCTCCCCGTGTCCTCAAGTCCATTCTCTACGTCTGCGTCTTAATTCCTGTCCTGCTCCTAAGTTCTTCAGAACCATTTACTTTTCTTAGATTCCATATACATGTGTTAACATACGGTATTGGTTTTTCTCTTTCTGACTTACTTCACTCTCTATGACAGAGTCTAGGTCCATCCACCTCACTACAAATAACTCAGTTTTGTTTCTTTTTATGGCTGATTAATATTCCATTGTATATATGTGCCACATCTTCTTTATCCATTCATCTGTCGATGGACACTTAGCTTGCTTCCATGTCCTGGCTATTGTAAATAGTGCTGCAATGAACTTGTAGTACATGACTCTTTTTGAATTATGTTTTTTTCAGGGTATATGCCCAGTAGTGGGATTGCTGGGTCATATGGTAATTCTATTTTCAGTTTTTTAAGGAACCTTCATACTGTTCTCCATAGTGGCTGTATCAATTTACATTCCCGCCAACAGTGCAAGAGGGTTCCCTTACCTCCACACCCTCTCCAGCATTTATTGTTTGTAGATATTTTGATGATGGCCATTCTGACTGGTGTTAGGTGACACCTCATTGTAGTTTTGATTTGCATCTCTTTAATGATCAGTGATGTTGAGCATCCTTTCATGTGTTTGTTGGCAATCTGTATAGCTTCTTTGGAGAAATGTGTATTTAGGTCTTCTGTCCATTTTTGGATTGGGTTGTTTGTTTTTTGATGTTGAGCTGCATGAGCTGCTTGTATATTTTGGAGATAATCCTTTGTCAGTTGCTGGGTTTGCAAATATTTTCTCCCATTCTGAGGGTTGTCTTTTTGTCTTGTTTATGGTTTCCTTTACTGTGCAAAAGCTCTTAAGTTTCATTAGGTCCCATTTGTTTATTTTTTATTTTATTTCCATTTCTCTAGAAGGTGGTTCAAAAAGGATCTTGCTGTGATTTATAACAAAGAGTGTTCTGCCTGTGTTTTCCTTTAAGAGTTTTATAGTGTCTAGCTTTACATTTAGGTCTTTAATCCATTTTGAGTTTATTTTTGTGTATGCTGTTAGGTAGTGTTCTAATTTCATTCTTTTACATGTAGCTGTCAAGTTTTCCCAGCACCACTTATTGAAGAGGCTGTCTTTTCTCCATTGTATATTCTTGCCTCCTTTATCAGAGATAAGGTGACCATATGTGCGTGGGTTTATCTCTGGGCTTTCTATCCTGTTCCATTGACCTATATTTCTGTTTTTGTGCCAGTACCATACTGTCTTGATTACTGTAGCTTTGTAGTATAGTCTGAAGTCAGGCAGCCTGAGTCCTCCAGCTCCGTTTTTCTTTCTCAAGATTGCTTTGGCTATTCGGGGTTTTTGTGTTTCCATATAAATTGTGAAATTTTTTGTTCTAGTTCTGTGAAAAATGCCAGTGGTAGTTGAATAGGGATTGCATTGAATCTGCAGATTGCTTTGGGTCATATAGTCACTTTCACAGTGTTGATTCTTCCAATCCACGAACAGGGTATATCTCTCCATCTGTTTGTATCATCTTTAATTTCTTTCATCTGTGTCTTATAGTTTTTTGCATACGGGTCTTTTGTCTCCTTAGTTAGGTAGGTTTATTCCTAGGTATTTTATTCTTTTTGTTGCAAAGATAAATGAGAGTGTTTCCTTAATTTCTCTTTCAGAGTTTTCATCATTAGTGTATAGAAATGCAAGACATTTCTGTGCATTAGTTTTGCATCCTGCTACTTTACCAAATTCATTGATTAGCTCTAGTAGTTTTCTGGTGGCATCTTTAGGATTCTCTATGTATAGTATCATGTCATCTGCAAACAGTGACAGTTTTACTTCTTCTTTTCCAGTTTGGATTCCTTTTCTTTTTCTTCTCTGATTACTGTGGAAAAAACTTCCAAACTATGTTGAATAACATAGTTTGGGCAACCTTGTCTTGTTCCTGATCTTAGTGGAAATGGTTTCAGGTTTTCACCATTGAGCATGGTGTTGGCTGTGGGTTTGTCATATATGGCCTTTATTATGCTGAGGTAAGTTCCCTCTATGCCTAGTGTCTGGAGAGTTTTTTTATCATAAATGGATGTTGAATTTTGTCAAAAGCTTTTTCTGCATCTGTTGAGATGATCATATGGTTTTTATCCTTCAATTTGTTAATATGGTGTGTCACATTGATTGATTTGCATATATTGAAGAATCCTTGCATTCCTGGGATAAACCCCACTTGATCATGGTGTATGATCCTTTTAATGTGCTGCTGGATTCCGTTTGTTAGTATTTTGTTGAGGATTTTTGCATCTATATTCATTAGTGATATTGGCCTGTAGTATTCTTTTTTTGTGACATCTTTGTCTGGTTTTGGTCCATCTCCTTTAAATACTTCAAAATTTAATCATTAAAATTTGAAAAATCATTACTAATGTGTCACTTTCTCCTTCTGAGATTTTTTTTTCCCCTCCCATATGTCCAATATAACTGTAATAGTTCTCACTTTTTCCTACCTTTTATTCAAAGCTCAGTTAAAAAGCCATAACCCTCAGGATAACTTTTCTGATGTTGTAAATGATTATCTACTTTGAAAATCTATGTATGTAAAAGATTTTGCTTGTAACTGGATCTTAAATATATTTAGGCAGTATTGAGGTAGATCTGTCTTTAGTTTCTCAGTAGGCCATATGTTCGAGTATCATTTAAGATTTAACTCAGCTGTACATAGGGGAAAACCAAAACAAGTGGCTGACATCCAAAGGTACATATTAAAGGGTAGAAAGGTGACTTTACAGTTGTCAGGAATCCAGATTCCTTCTGCTGCTGCACAGTCCATGCCACAAGACTCCCATTCTCAAGATGGCCTGACTATTCAAGATGCTTCTGAATTTCTAAGCATGGCATTTGTGTTACAGAAATGAAGACGAGGAGAGACAGGAGGCACACCATAACATCCACGGCAAGATGGATATACCTGACATAAAAGAACGTGATAAGGTTGAAAGTCAGTATGTGGAAAGAGATATATCAGACAAATACTATTGCAGTTATGTTTACATCAGACGAAATAGACCTGAGTACAAAAAACTACTAGAAATAAAGAGGATTACCACATAAAAATATAATTTTAATTTTAAATCCTTCTGGAATATATGACAATTTAAAATTGTTATACCCCAAACAATATAGCCTCAAAAAAACATATATATTTAGTAAAAATTGTCAGAATTACATGAGAAATATACCAATCCATGCAATCCACAATCATAATGGGAGATTTTAACCTAACTTGCTCAGTAACTGATAGACAAAGGGGTAAATGATTAATAAAATGATTGAGCATATGAACAACATGATCTACAAGCTTGAACTAAAGGATATGCATACAACATCTGCAGAATGCACAATCTTTTAAAACACAGACCCAAGAGACCTATGAAAATTAAATCCATATTGGGCCAATAAAGAAAAATCTCAAGAAATTTAAGAGATTGTGTTCTTGGACCACAATATTAGTATGTCAGAAAGCAACACAAGAGATAGTTACAAAAGCTCCATCTGTTTGGAAATTTCCAAAATACAGCTAAATAACCCTTGGATCAGAGAAGAAATTATAATCCAAATAATAGAATATTTAGAACTGAATAAGAATGAAAATAATATTTATATGTATGGGATGCAAGTTGAACATTATTTATAGATAAATGCACAGCCTTACATGCTTTTACGAGAAAGGAAGAAACCCTAAAAATTAGGTATCAGATCTTGCATTTTATAAGTTAAAAAGAATAACAAAATAGTAAATTCAAAGAAATTAAAAGGATGGAGAGAACAAAAAATAAGAGGAAAATCAATGAAATAGAAAGTAAGATACAATAGACAGGAACAACAAAGCCAAGTGTTGGTTATCCTAAAGTCTAATAAAATAGACAAACCCATGATGAGATTAATCAAGAAAAAAGTAACAGAACTATAAATAGAGAAAAGAGTAAAAATAATAAGAGAATATTATAAACAAACTGCAAATTTGAAAACGTCAATGAAATGTGTAAGTTCTTATAAAAACATAACTTATAACTGGATCAAGAAGTAGAAACCAGATTACTCCTATATCCATTAACAAAAATCCAATATTGTTAATCTTCTTACTGAGAACTTCAGGCCTAAGAGTTTTACTGGCAAGTTCAACTAAATATGTAAAGAACTGGATAATTCCATTCTTGTATAATCTCTTTCACAGAATAAAGAGGAAAATGGAACGATCCATAATTTCAAATTTCATTTTATGATGCTAGCATAGCATCCATTCCATAACCTGATAAGAAAAGTGTGAGAAAGGAAAAATATTACTTCTGAATTTAGTTGCATAGATTATATAAATTCTAAACATAGGATTAGCACATTGAATTCAGCAATATATAAATACCTTGATACATCATGACCAACTTGCATTTATCCCAGCATTGGGAGGTTTGTTTAACATTAGCAAATCAATTAATGTAAATTAATCATGTTAATGAATTAAAAAGTTGTGGGAAAAACATGTGATAAAATTTGGCATCCCTTCTTGCTGAAACCTCTAACAAACTAGAAATAGAAGCTGTAGAAGTTTTTTGTTGCTCCGCTGCGCATGGTTTCTGATTCTATGATTTTGGCGCAGCGTGTATTTTTATCCTACCTCAAGCATTTGGCTGGGCAATTCTCTGCTTTCCTGCTTCAGAGCTTTCTCTAGAAGGCACAAAGGCCCTTCGTCTTTACACAGACAGCTCAGAAAAGCTAAGCAGTTGATGCACAACGCAACACTCAACCAAAGGGTTTGAGAACTCTCAGACAAATGTATAAGTGGTGCAAATAACTAATAGACTGACTATGATATGACACTCTCATATGAAGGCTGACATCATCAGCTGGGCATCAGAAATATGGAAAAATAAGTTCTGAATCGGCAAAGGGAAATTTAATACCATACTTATACCAATAGAGTTGAGTCTAATGTTTTGAAACTCAAAAGGGACAATTCCAATCATTCTCCTCCTTGGAGAGAATATGGATCTGATGTTTGTTCTTGAACTCTTGAGTGGATTATAGCAGAAGGGGAAATTGTCAATCAGGATTAACCACACTTTTCTTCTTTTAATATAAAGTGAAAGTAAGTAATAATAACATAACCTAGACTTGTTTGTGTGTTTAGCATTAGGTAACTAAATCAGTGCTCCTCAGTAGACCTGACGTTAGTCAGACATTAAGATTCTGAATTCCTCATCATTTAATGCACAAGCTTTTCAGTGATTTAATTAATTAAAAAAAACAAGATTAGATATTAGAAAACGAAAACAAAGCAAAACCAAAGAAAACCTTCTGAAAACATTAAAGAACTCATGAATAACATAGGCCATTTTCCTTCCCCAAGACAGGAAAGTGTTTTTGTACTGTGTCTTATGCCAAGGCATATGATTTTTTATAGTGACAAATCTCATCAGGCTATTAATAATGAAGTTGCCTACCTCAGAGCACATTGTCCTTTCCTGTTACTAGGCTGGAAAGGCCAGGGTGAACTAATGAAGTTAGATACAGATTATGTTTCAAGCAGACACAAGCATCTTAAGAGCACTATATAAGCATGAAAGACAACTCACTATGGGTTGCATGATCATTTTACTGGTCTTTGAAAGATGACATGAACTATATATATAACCTTAGAGCTTAGAGTCTACATTTTGATAGTGATGCATTAATTAGTCTCCCCACCTATTGCGTCCTTTTATCTAGTCACCTGATGGCATTCTGAGTCACCAATTTCGTTTTGTGAAAGATTTAAGCCCAAGTAAATTACTCCTCTTTCATCAGTACTACCTTTACTGTCAGAGTGAAATTTTGAAAGATTTGGAAGTGTGTTTTCCCAGCCAAGAATAGTTTCAAATATTAAATAGAACTTTTTAAGTGTATCTTAATTATATTTTCAGTTTCCTCCATGATACAACTTATTTCCTATTCTATGCCTCCGATTAATGAAATAATTTGTCTTGGCATTGGGGTTAAATTTTTAGGAAGTTGATATAACGATACGGCATCTTGGTCTGGATATGGGTTAGGGGATTATCTGTCCTCATTGATTCTCTTTGATACATGGTTGTTGATCGAAACAGGAAGCTGCTGAGTTATTCTTTGTTTCCCATGAGGTTTCTTCCTTTTTCTCTTTTATGCTTTTGTCGTTCTTGCTCCTGTGTCATGCTTGAGCATGGGGCACTCTCTGAGCTGAAAAGCTTTCCACTTAGATGTGCCATGTAACCATACTGCTCCGGGGGCTTCCTGGGGCTCTAGTTCAGAAATAGCATATGCATTCTCTCTTCTTGCGATTTCACTAACCAATACCCTCCTCACATTTAATGTTGGGGGCAGAGCACAGGACCATCCTTTCCCAGAGGCTCACCTATGTCTACGCACCAATTGCTCTGAGCTTAGAGCAGGGCAACTGTGGCCTGAATGGGGTTAGCTCTGGGAAAACGGTAGGGCCAGGGGAAAAATAAACACTAAGGACATTGTGGTGAATAATTAAACAAAGTGTATCTTTCTATGAATACAATTTTATACACTATAATTTTGTTACAAAATATGACTGAAGTCCTCCTAGGTGCCAAAATTAAGTCTAGATGCTGGGAGTATGAGGTGAGCATAACAGACATGGTTCCTTCCCTCATGAAGTTTACAGTGCAACAGAAGACAAATAGTAATCATTCAACCTCAAAATTAATCATCAAAAATGGTGACTCAGCCACATGGGCCAGCTCGTACTTTGACTATTGTATACATTTATGCCAAATGAATCAGACAAAATGGCAGTAACTAATCTGAGCAGATATGTTAATTTTGGGGGTAAACTCTGCTGGAAGATTCTCTCTCTTCCCCTCTCCTGTTGCCTCTCCTGCCCCCCCCCCCCACAAACAACGAACATCTGTTTGTGGACTCAGCGAAACACACCTGGACTCAGAGAAACAGAAGATCAACTAGTTATAAGTAGATGTGAAATGTCTTCAACCTTTGATTCTGAAAATTAGCACTGAGATATTAAAAACTAAAGAAAAAAACACAAATTTCCTTAGAATATTGAAGCTTTCCCATGCAAGCACAATTATAATTTTATTCTCTCTTAGGCGCAAGTGTAGATATAAGACTCCTGGAAACTTTCCAAACAACTAGAGTTGAGGGCACTGCAGATTTTACATACAAGGATTATTTGGTTTAGAATGCAGTGACATTTTAGAGCTTTTGAAATCTGTATTAAGTACTGAATTAAATCAGAAAGTTTGCAAATCAGCTGCCTTATCAAGACTGTTTTGAAGTCTTCTTGGTCTCCTGCTGGGCCAGGATTACGTTTCAGCACAGAAAAGGTTTATTTTGGATTTATTTCTAATAGGAAATATAATTCAGTTCACAATTTCAATGTATAGGACAAAAATATTAGCTAAGTTTAAAATGTTTGAGGGTAGAATAGTGATTTTGAGACCCTCTGATAAAAGAATAAGTTAGACAGTATGAAGTTTGCTTGAGATAACTTCCAGAAACATCTTTAGTTTCTCCCAAACTACGTTTTCTTCTGTCATTCTGTATGTGCATTTTAATGGCAATTATTGATTTACTGGCTAAATAGGCAGATTAAAAAGTAACTGGAAAATAATGGAGGAAGTTTCTCTGGAAATATTATAAGCAGTGCTTAGAATATCTGTGCCTGTGGTGTTAGTATTCATAGTTGTTCAGTGGAAAGAGTAAAACTGATGAGATCTCCTTCCTGAAACCCCATTTGAACTAATTCTTTTTGCTTTATGCAGAGCACGCATTTTTAATGGAACAGCATCAGGTTTCACTTGAGACTTAAAATTTCTAACCTATTTCTAAACAATCTCCTTTCATTTGATCCCGCATCTGGTATCTTCCTCCCGAGACTCCCTCCACTGTCCTCACATTTCACCAGGACCAGCGTTTAGCTCACTCTGAGAAACCCCAGGCCACACCTGTGTCATCACTTTGAGAGGAATGGAAGGGCCCAGAGCCTAGGCCAGCCATGGAATAAAATGTGCATCTTGGAGGAAAATCAAGAATTCACTTTGGGAATAAATAATTCATTGTCAAGAAAACTTTCTCTGATACACCTAGTCAACACTCGCAGCACCTAATGTTCCTTACACTCTCTTCATTTAACACTGTCTAGTTGATGGGTCCAGTAATCATCACTTTTAGTCTGGTCATTCCTTGTGTACTGTGGGGGCTTGCCAAGGGCTAAAGAAGAGGGAGAAGTGGCAGTTTCTATGATGGGATATTTAAAAATATACATAATCGTGTTACACATACAATTAACTATAAATAGTTATCTTGCAGTTTTTTCCTTGTAGTTGATTTCTAGACTCATAGTGTTGTGGTCGGAAAATCTGTGGGGAGAGGAGGGGAGAGGCAACATAGGTGGGAGAGCAGACGATACAGACTAGTGAGCGTCAGATAGGCTACAAGGATGTATTGTACAACACAGGAAATATAGCCAGTATTTTGTAATAATTGTAAATGGAGTGTAACCTTTAAAAATTATATAAAAATTAAAAAAACGTTTAAAATAGTTTTCACAATAGCAAATCTAGTCAAATGACCATGCCCACAATCTTTTCTTCCTCCACATACGTTCTTGAGATTTCCCTTTCTGTTTCTTTTTCACTTAAAAATGAAATATTATATACCCTTTTGATATTTCAAGGCTGCGGGTTTGCGTTATCAGAGAAGGGGCAAAATAAAAACAAAAAGAACTGATTGTGGAGACTACTTATCCACAAAACTGCATGGCAAAAGTCTTTAGTCATTCAAGTTTTATTTTTGAAAAAGAAAAATAAGTATTATACCTATGAAACTCTTAGGGAACTCTAGAAAGGAAAAACCACAAAAATGACATAAATTTCAACTTTGGCAGAGGAAATATGATTCTATTCAGTTATTTTAATCAACCTCCCTGTTACCAACCCAGGTTCTTGGACTCTGTAATCAGTGAAATTGATAAGAGGCCAGACAAGAAATTCAAGCAAGGCTTTACTGGGACTCGTGCCGCAGCGCGCGAAAACAAGTAACGGGTTCCCTTCCTCGCTCCTTGAGGGGGGCGAGCTGGTTTCTTAGATGGGGTGAGGGTGGGGGCAGGTCCAGGGGTCAGGCTGGAGGGGTGGCTGAGGTGGACTGCCCATCCCCTGGGGGGGGGAGGGGTTGCTGTGTGCAGGGCGCATGCGCGGTACCCTGCTTTTGCTCCAGACTCCTCAGAAGTGGCAGTTGGGATTTTGGTCTTTGTGTATCTTGTTCATAATTGCCCCAACTGCACATGCACACAGTTATTTTTAGTCCCTTATAGTTTCTTTGTATCTGGTTGCTCAGGGAGAAGTTTGTCCAGGTCCAAGCGCTGCACTAGAGGTCCCAGGTTTTAGGTCCCAGCCCGTCTCATCCCCACTCTGGCTGATTTTCCCCACCCTACCCCCCACTAATAAATACAAAACAGAAATCTATACTTCAAGAAGATAAGCAAACTAAATTGGATTAATTTTAATTAGTGTTTATTAAATAATGTTAATTTTAAATACATGAAGCTTCTGATCAAATATATTTTGTATCATATATGTACCTTACATAATAAATGTTTCTGCATAGTAAGTGAATACCCTCATATTACCACATTGCTATGGAAGTTAGCAGTATGGTCTGGGAAGAGGAGAGGTGAGTTTTGGTGCAGTCTGTGATACCCACTAGCTGTATGATCTTGGAAAAGCATGCATGGGCCTCAATTTTGTCATCTGAAAATTAGAAAATTTAAATGGATTATTTCCAAAGATCCTTCCAGTTCTAAAAGTTTATATTTTGAAATGCATGTTTGATGATTTTAACTGTTCGTGCAAATCTGCATATGTCTTTACATTGGATCATTACTTCACTTGATGCTGGATTCCTATTCAGAAAAACAAGACTCATTTATAACAGTTTCCTCAGGGAGCCTCTGAGGTTATCTACTTTACAATATGATTTTCACTTGCGCATTTGGGTAAACTGGTTAGACAGTCCATGTGAACAGGTTCTACGGTTATTTCATTTAAGACTTAAGACCTGGGCAGACAGGCAGGCTGGGGTTAGGTGGGTAGTAGAGGAGGCCAGGAACAAGAAGACTTAGGTGACTGATGAAGAATAAAGGATTTGGGCAAGTTTATATGTCTTAAATCAGTAAAGCAAGGATATGTTCCAATGTCAGGACCAGCCAGCACACAAAAATGCGGGATTAAGGAACACAGATATCCCCAAAAGGGCCAAAATACATAACAGGCTAGATATGATACCGTGAAACGAATAGGAGAACTTCTTCTGAACAAACTTCTTCTGTAGAGCCACATACTAAATATTTTAGGACATACAGTCCTTGTCCCAACTGTTGAACTCTGCAGTTGTAGCGCAAAAGCCATCGTAGACTATATGTACATTAGACGAATAAGCATGGCCGTGTTCTAATAAACTTAATTGACAGGTACCGAATTTTTAATTTCACATAACATTTACATGTTACAAGACATGCTTCTTTTGATCTTTTCAACCACTTAAAAAGGTAAAAATCTATTCTTAGTTGGTGGGCCATACAAAAGCAGATGGCCAGCCAGATTTGGCCTGCAGGCTGTTGTTTGTTTGCCAACCCCTGATAATAACATAACAGCCAAATCAGGGGCTTTTGAAATATGAATGAGTCTTTAATATGTTAATCTTTGTATATTACTATCAGCTAAAATTTTTGTATTTTGAATGTTGTTTTATTGCTTTCAATCATATGCTGTAATTCAAAGCAGCTCAGCGAAGTTTTACTAAACGTTAATTTAAGAAATAGGGAAGGCAAGCTTTAATTACGACATGTAATATTTGTGAGATTTATTTCATCTATGTTATCTGAACACATTCCATTTTTTTAGGTTGAAATTTTCTCTTGCAATGGCTTTGCATTCTTCATTAACTTGATAATCGTATGTAGTACTTCTGGTTTACTATCAATGTTCCAGTCATAATCATCAACATTATTTTATAGATTTTTATAATCTAAAATAATATTTGCATTTTATATATAAATGAATTGATCAAGTAAATAGTTAATGTATCCAAGATTTCATAGCTAACCCATCAAACTGAAAGCATGTTTTTTTAAACACTCTATTACATTGACTCAGATATCATTTTTTTCTTTAGTAAAACACAGGAAAACTTTGTTCATGTTCATATTGGCCCAAATTCTAAATTGGTAGTGAGAGCCGATCTTGTATTCTTTTGTCAGTCTTTTTGTTTTGAAGAAATGTTTTTGCAGTATTTATATACCAATTAAAAACTAGTGGAAAAAAGAGAAAAACTAAACATTCAAAAGAGAGATTAACACAGAGTTATTTCAAGGCCACAATTAAGCAGAGAAATCGTTGTATGACTGTTTCCAGGGTCAACACATTTTTAACCATCACATCCCTATTTAATTCAATCACAATATTTTGAAGGATCTTAGTACATTTAATAAAAACTGGAAGTTCATCCATCTATCCAATCAGTCAGTAAATAGTTCCTAAGCATCTACATATGCCAAACAATATGCTCTGCTTGGAAATACGATGCTGGAGAAAGACAGATTCCCCCCACCCCCTGCCCTGTGTCCTCAGTCTCATGGAGAAGACAGAGATTTATGAAACAATCACACAAGTATCTTGAATGCATACTATGAAGAAAAGATAAAGGGTGCCACGGATTTGTAAAATAGTGTCCCTTATAGGACAGAGTTGGGAAAGACTTTTGAAATGAGATACAGCATGGCAATGCTAGTGGCATGAAGATCAGGGGCCAGAACTCCAGTAGCCCTCAGACTGGAGAGCGTGTGGTATTTTCAAGTGCCTGAAAGGAGAGAGCAAGATAGGTAGTAGCCCAAACTCAAACCGTGGTGATAGGCAGAGGGAAGATCATGTATTTAGATGTAGAGGGCATGTTGAGAGTTTTGGCCTTCGTCCTAGGAGTTAAGGAAGTTTTAAGCAAGGGAATGAAATGATCTGATGTTCCACTTTAATCATATGGAGACTAGAGTGGAATGGGAACAAAAGTGATCTGGGGAGTCCAGTGAAAAGGGCACTGAGTGCTGATAATATTTTAAACTTAGATGGTTGCTGAAGAGAGAAAAAGAAGTAGGCAGACATTAGTGACACCATGGATGGACCTTGAGGGGATTATGCTAAGTGAACTAAGTCAGATGGAGAAAGACAAATACCTTATGATTTCACTCATATATGGAATATAAATAAACAAACAACAACAAAATAAATGAGCAAACCAAATCAAACAAAAACAAACACATAGATACAGAGAACAGAGTAGCATCTACAGAAAAGAAGCGGTGGTGGTGGTGGAGGGCTAAATGGGTAAAGGGGATCAAGTACTTGGTCATGGATGGAAAATAAATTTTGGTGGTGAGCATGTTGTGGGGTATACAGAAGTAGATATAATGCAGTACACAGGCAACTTATATAATATTATAAATCAATGTTACCCAAATTAAAAATTTTTAAAGTTGGGAATCTAAAAAACCAGAAGCAAAAGTTATTTTTTTTCCTGCCATAATATGAAAGTCATTTATTGAAATTATGTGGTTCTTTAGATTGTAGATAATAACATTTTTACCACAGGAACTTTTAAAGATTTCCTTTCTTCATGTTGGTCACATGTCTTCTTTTATCTTTTTTTTTTTCCTGTTAATTTATTTTTTATTGTGGTAAAACATACAGAATATAAAATTCACAATCTTAACCATTTTTAAGTGTACACTCAGTGGCATTAAGTACATTTACAAGGTTGAATAACAATCATCACTATTCTAGAACATTTTTATCAGCCCAAACAGAAACTATGTACGCATTAAGCAATAACTCCCTACCTACAGCCCTTGGTAACTCTATTCTACAGTATCTCATCTAAGTGGAATTGTACAATATGTGTCATTTTGTGTCTGTCTTATTTCACATAGCATAATGTTTTCAAGTTGCATCCACGTGGTAGCATGTATTGGAATTTGGTTCCTTTTTAATGGCTGAATAATATTCCATTGTGTATGTGCCTCATTCTGTTTATCAACTCATCTGTGGATGGACACTTGGATAGTTTCCATCTTTTGGCTGTTGTGAATAATGCTGCTAAGAACATGGTATACAAGTATCTGTTGGAGTCCCTGCATTAAATACTTTTGGATATATACTTATGAGTAGAGTTGCTAGATCACCTTTTGTTTTATTTTTTATTTTATATTGGAGTATAGTTGATTAACAATGTTGTGTTAGTTTCAGGTATACAGCAAAGTGATTCAGTTATACATATACATGTATCTTTTCTTCTTCAAGTTCTTTTCCCATATAGGTTATTACAGAATACTGAGCAGAGTTCCCTGTGCTATACAACTAGGTCCTCGGTGGTTCTCTGTTTTAAATATGGCAGTGTGTATATGTCAAACCCAACTTCTCAATCTACTCCTCCCCCAAACCCTTCCCCCCGGTAACCATAAGTTCATTCTCTACATCTGTAAGTCTGTTTCTGTTTTGTAAATAAGTTCATTTATATCATCTCTTTAGATTCCACATATAAGTGGTACCATATGATATTTGTCTTTCTCTGTCTGACTTACTTCACTTAGTATGATAATCTCCAGGTTCCATCCATGTTGCTGCAAATAGCATTATTTCATTCTTTTTATGTCTGAGTAGTATTCCATTGTATGTATCAATATCACCACATCTTCTTCATCCATTCCTCTGTCAATGGACACTTAGGTTGTTTCCACGTTGTGGCTATTGTAACAGTGCTGCAATGAACATTGGGGTGCATGTATCCTTTTGAACCATGGTTTTCTCCAGGTATATGCCCAGGAGTGGGATTGCTGGATCATATGGTAGTTCTATTTTCAGTTTTTTAAGGAACCTCCATACTGTTCTCCATAGTGGTTGTAACAATTTACATACCCACCAATAGTATAGGAGGTTCTCTTTTCTCCACACCTTCTCCAGCATTTACTGTTTGTAGACTTTTTGTTGCTGGCCATTCTGACTGGTGTGAGGTGATAATTCATTGTAGTTTTCATTTGCATTTCACTGATATTTCGTGATGTTGAGCATCTTTTCATACGCTTTTTGTCCATCTGTATGTCGTCTTTGGAGAAATGTCTATTTAGGTCTTCTGCCCACTATTTGATTGGGTTGCTTGTTTTTTTTTTATATTAAGCTGCATGAGCTGTTTGTAAATTTGGAGACTAATCTCATGTGGGTGCATTGTTTCCAAATATTTTCTCCCATTCTGTGGATTGTCTTTTTGTTTTGTTTATGGTTTACTTTGCTGTGCAAAAAGCTTTTGAGTTTAATGAGGTCCCATTTGTTTATTTTTGTTTTTATTTCCATTACTCCAGGAGATGAATCGAAAAAGATATTGCTGTGATTTAGGTTAAAGAGTGTTTGGCCTATATTTTTCTCTAGCAGCTTTATAGTGTCTGGTCTTACATCTTTAATCCATTTTTAGCTTATTTCTGTGTATGGTGTTAAAGCATGTTCTAATTTCATTTTTTTACATGTGGCTGTCCAGTTTTCCCAGCACCACATATTGAAAAGACTTTTTCTCCATTGTATTACTTGCCTCCTTTGTCATAGATTAATTGATCATAGGTGTGTAGGTTTATTTCTGGGCTTTCTATCCTGTTCCATTGATCTTTAAGTCTATTTTTGTGCCAGTACTGTACTGTAGTTTTGACTGTAGCTTTGTAGTATAGTCTGAAGTCAGGGAACCTGATTCCTCCAGTTCCGTTTTTCTTTGGAGAAAGATTGCTTTGGCTATACGGGGGTCTTTTGTGCCTCCATACAAATTTTAATTAATTATTTTTAAAAAAGAAAGTGGATTTGAGAAATATGTTGAAAGTAAATAAATTTGGATAGCTGATTATATTCTTTGGACCTCAGTTTGAATACAGAAGTCTAGGCTCCTCACTAAGTCTTTACTGACATGAGTAGGGTAGAATCACATTTTAACTCCTTAGTAGAGCAGTTATTGTCTAAATGTTTCCTGCCTTATTAGGCTGCTCTTTTCCTGGTAGTTTGAATAAAGAAAGCAAGCTTTCATCGGACTTTTCTTTGTCTGTACCTGTTTGCTTTTCTGAGTTGCCAAATTCTTCAACTAAAAGTCTGGGTTGTGTTAAGAAAACAGAAAACCCAGGAAAATCACCACCATGTCAATACTTGGGTCTTGTGTCCTCTAACTGGCTTGCCTTCTTCTCTTTACTTTTCAGTCTTCTAATTTTTAAAATATATATAATATCCCTTGATTTTAGTTGTACTTTTCTGGAGGAATAGGGAAAAATATATCTACCCCATCACTCTGGAAGTAGATGTCACCAGTATTTTAAAATTATGCTGAAGAAGTATAATTTTATTCTAGTTAGATTGCCCCTTGTGATTTCTGAGAGGGCTCCAAGTATACATGGACTTCTGTTGTCTTCTATACATGTATTTATAAATACATTACTGTGCAAATAGAGTGAGTGAGAAAACAAAAGCAGAGGAGAGATTTCAACAAAGTTTTAAAAGATGAAATTCAAATGGACTTCCCAGAGAGGGAAAAATTATACCGTGATTAAAATAATGCTGTGAAGGAATCCATTAGTCCCACTGATTGCCAGAAACCTCAGAACTTGGAGGTTTCAGGAACTGCAGAATGTAATGAGAAGTTTAAGGCACAGAGGTGAAAGGAAACTGGTTGCATGTGGAGCCAGTAGGCTTTGTTACCCATTTTCCACTTCTGAATATTGAATATGCCAGTAGCCAGTAGTACCTTTTTGATCTGGAATGAAAGGGGTCAGGACTTAAGGGAACAAGCAAAAATGGACTGTGGATCAATGGCAGAGTACTAAAGATGGATGAAATAAGTGCCTGTATGTTGAAATAAGCAAGAATCAATATCATTCATATAAACTAGTAACAACTAATTAGACAGATTAATAAATAAAGGCAACATTCATAAAAATCACCAAAAATGAAAGCACCTAGGAATAAAACTAACGAAAACGCAGACCACCTTTGGAGAACAATACGAAATAAGAATACGAAACAAATTAATAATGAACAAATGAAGTAAATAGTAGCTGGCTATACCATTTTTATAGATTTAATAGTTAAATATTTTAATTAACCTGGTTTTAGTCAATTCAGTATAACTGAAAAACAAGTGCTCATCAGGGTGTTTTTGTTACTGTTCTTTTTATATTTTACAAACTGGTTCCAAAACTTATACATAAGAACAAAGGGACAAGAAAGTTTAGGTAATCTCTAAGATGAAAAATTTCAAGGTGAACAATACGGGTTAGGGTCTTCCCTCCCAGAGACTAAGATCTATTATAATGCTATTATAATTTATACACTATATTAGTAAAACAGACCAATGGATTAAAATACAAAGTCCAGAAACATTACACAGTCTTATAGAAGGAATTATAAATTTCTGGAGAAAAATACATTATTCAATAAATAGTGCTAAGAAAACTGACTGCTCACATGCAGGAAGAAAATACGTATTCTCCTTAATGCCACCATTCACGGATTGTTAAATCCCTAAATATAAAAATTAAACGCTTAAAATAATAGAAAGAAATATAAGAGAATAAATGTATGACCTTATGGTAGAGGAAAAATATTTTAAACAAGGCACAAAATATAATAAAGGCAAAAATTATCATATGATCGTTAGAATGTGAAAACTACAGTTGAGTCCCACTACTTGTATGGCAGCCTGAGGAGCTCTGCAGACTTGCTCCCCAAAGAAACTGGTAAAAAACTCACCATTGAAAGTCTTTGAGGATAGGCCTATAGGCGTATACAAAATAAAATTTTTTTTCAGGAAAATCTACTAAAACTTGGTAAGAATTTCAAGATTCTGGTATTTGAACCAAGGCCTGTGGCCTACCATTGCCCCTTCCAACCCAGCAAGGCAGAAAAGTCTATTCCAGACTTAATTTAGATGTGCATATGAATATTAATATGTGTATGGATATGGTTAGATATCGAGAAAAGTAGAAAAACATGCATGGGAAGGATGCACTTAGC
This sequence comes from Delphinapterus leucas, assembly GCF_059928025.1. NCBI lineage: Eukaryota > Metazoa > Chordata > Mammalia > Artiodactyla > Monodontidae > Delphinapterus > Delphinapterus leucas. The sequence continues at coordinate 85,374,611 of NC_143134.1, forward strand.
TTTAGAATAGCGATTACTTTGGGGAGGAACTACCAAAGGTGTACCAGGAATGTTATTTAAAGTCTATTTCTGTGGCATTGTATTTTTTTATTAAGGAAAAGGCAAATATTGCAAAATATCAATAGTTTAAAAAGCTAAGTTTCTGGGGGGACAATAATGAGTAGTGTTTATTTTTTTACATCTTTATTGGAGTATAATTGCTTCACAATGGTGTGTTAGTTTCTGCTTTATAACAAAGTGAATCAGTTATACATATACACATGTTCCCATATCTCTTCCCTCTTGAGTCTCCCTCCCTCCCACCCTCCCTATCCCACCCCTCTAGGTGGTCACAAACCACCGAGCTGATCTCCCTGTGCTATGTGGCTGCTTCCCACTAGCTATCTACCTTACGTTTGGTAGTGTATATATGTCCATGCCTCTCTCTCGCTTTGTCACAGCTTACCCTTCCCCCATGAGTAGTGTTTGTTATATTACTCTCTATTTTTTATGTTTTAAGAACTATCTGATAGTGGAAACAAGAAAATGCATCTCAAGAAAACAAAAATCAGATGATAAAAAGATCACAGAAGAGGAAGATTCATCATAGCATGTCATCACATGAAATCTTAGGCTGCATTATTATACATATATATGAAGGGAAATAATATCTCTACAGAAATTTTGGCTATTAAATCATCTGAAGTATCAACTTTAGTTATTAATTTTTTTAAAATAAATTTTATTGGAGTATAGTTGATTTATAATGTTGTGTTAGTTTCAGGTGTACAGCATAGTGATTCAGTTATACATATATATTTATTCTTTTCAGATTCTTTTCCCATATAATTACAGACTATTGAATATAGTTCCTTGTGTTATATACAGTAGGTCCTTGGTGGTTATCAATTTTATATATAATATTGTGTGTATGTTAAATCCCAAGCTCCTCATTTATTTCTCCCCACCACATTTCCCCTTTGGTAACCGTAAGTTTGCTTTTGAAATCTGTAAGTCTGTTTTTGTTTTGTAAATAACTTAATTTATATAATTTTTAAAAATTAGATTCCATATATGAGTGATATCATATGATATTTGTCTTTCTCTGAGTGACTTACTTCAATTAGTATGATAATCTTCAGGTCCATATATGTTGCTGCAAATGGCATTATTTCATTCTTTTTTATGGCTGAGTAATATTCCATTGTATATATATACCACATCTTCTTCATCCATTCCTTTGTTAATGGACACTTAGATTTTTTCCATGTCTTGGCTACTGTAATTAGTGCTGCAATGAACACTGGGGTGCATGTGTCTTTTCAAATTATGGTTTTCTCCAGATATATGCCCAGGAGTGGGATTGCTGGATCAGGTAGTTCTATTTTTAGTTTTTTAAGGAACCTCCATACTGTTCTCCATAGTGATTGTAACATTTACATACCCACCAATAGTATAGGAGGTTCTCTTTTCTCCACACCTTCTCCAGCATTTATTGTTTGTAGACTTTTTGTTGCTGGCCATTCTGACTGGTGTGAGGTGATAATTCATTGTAGTTTTCATTTGCATTTCACTGATATTTAGTGATGTTGAGCATCTTTTCATGTGCTTTTTGTCCATCTCTATGTCTTCTTTGGAGAAATGTCTATTTAGATCTTCTGCCCATTTTTTGATTGGGGTTTTTTTTTTTTTGACATAGAGCTGCATGACCTGTTTTTATAATTTGGAGATTAATCCTGTGTTGGTCACTTCGTTTGCAAATACTTTCTCCCACTCTGTGGGTTTTTTCATTTTGTTTATAGCTTCCATTGCTGTGCAAAACCTTTTAAGTTTACTTAGGTCTCATTTGTTTATTTTTGCTTTTATTTTCATTACTCTAGGAGACGGATCGAAATAGATGTTACTTCAATTTAGGTCAAAGAGTGTTCTGCCTATGTTTTCTTTTAAGAGTTTTATAGTGTCTGGCCTTACATTTAGGTCTTTGATCAATTTTCTGTATATATTTGTGTATCATGTTAGAGAATGTTCTAATTTCATTCTTTTACATGTAGCTGTCCAGTTTTCCCAGCACCACTTATTGAAGAGACTGTCTTTTCTCCATTGTATATTCTTGCCTCTTAGATTAATTGACCATAGGTGTGTGTGGGTTTTTTCCTAGGCATTCAATCATGTACTATTGATCTTTAAGTCTGTTTTTGTGCCAACACCATACTGTTTTGATTACTGTAGCTTTGTAGCATAGTTTGAAGTCAGGGAGCATGACTCCTCCAGCTCAGTTTTTCTGTCTCTGGATTGCTTTGGATATTCAGGGTCTTTTGTGTTTCTATACAAAGTTTAAGATTTTTGATACTACTGCCATTGGTAATTTGATAGGGATTGCATTGAATCTGCAGATTGCTTTGGGTAGTACAGACATTTTGACAATATTGATTCTTCCAATCCAAGAACATGGTATATATCTCCATCTTTTGTGTTATCTTCAGTTTCTTTCACAGTGTGTTATAGTTTTCAGAGTACAGGTCTTTTGCCTCCTTAGGTAGGTTTATTCCTAGGTATTTTATTCTTTCTGATGTAATTGTAAATAGTGTTGTTTACTGAATTTCTCTTTCTGCTCTGTCATTGTTAGTGTGTAGGAATGCAAGCGTTTTCTGTGAATGAATTTGGTATCCTGCAACTTTACCGAATTCATTGATGAGCTCAACTATTTTTCTGGTAGCATCTTTAGGATTTTCTATGTATATTATCATGTCATCTGCAAAGAGCGACAGCTTTACTTCTTCCTTTTGAATTTGGATTCCTTTTTTCTCCTCTGATTGCCATGGCTAGGACTTCCAAAATGGGGAAACCTGATGTGGGGCTCAGGATTTTCACGCCTGTGGGAGAAATTCTGTGGTATAATTATTTTCCAGTTTGTGGGTCGCATACCTAGCATGTATGGGATTTGATTTTATCATGATTGTGCCCCTCCTAACATTTTTCTGTGGCTTCTTCTTTGTCTTTGGATGTAGGATATCTTTTTTGGTAGGTTCCCAAAATTTTTTGTTGATGGCTTTTCAGCAGTTACTTGTGATTTTGGTGTTTTTGTAAGAAGGGGTGAACTCACATCCTTCCACTCTGCTATCCCTTCCTTCCCCTACATTAAATTAAATGTCCAAAACTATGTTGAATAAAATTGGCAAGAGTGGACATTCTTGTCTTGTTCCTGATCTTAGAGAAAATACTTTCAGCTTTTCACCATTAATATGAGGTTAGCTGTAGGTTTGTCATATATGGCCTTTATTATGTTGAGGTAAGTTCCCTCTATGACCACTTTCTGGAGAGTTTTTATCACAAATGTTTGTTGAATTTTGTCAAACGCTTTTTCTGCATCTATTGAGATGATCATATGGTTTTTATTCTTCAATTTGTTAATGTAGTGTATCACAGTGACTTGTGGATATTGAAGAATCCTTGCATCCCTGAGATAAATCCCACTTGATCATGGTGTATGATCCTTCTAATGTGTTGTTGGGTTTGGTCTGCTAGTATTTTGCTGTGGATTTTTTGCATCTATGTTCATCCGTCATATTGGCCTGTAGTTTTCTTTGTCTGTGGTATCTTTCTCTGGTTTTGGTATCAGGGTGATGGTGGCCTCATAGAATGAGTTTGGGAGTGTTCCTTCCTCTGCAATTTTTTGGAAGAGTTTGAGAAGGATGGGTGTTAGCTCTCCTCTAAAGTATTGATAGAATTCACCTATGAAGTCATCTGGTCCTGGGCTTTTGTTTGTTGGGAGTTTTTAAATCACAGTTTCAATTACACTACTTAAGATTGGTCTGTTCACATTTTCTATTTCTTCCTGGTTCAGTCTTGGAAGCTTGTACCTTTCTAAGAATTTGTCCATTTCTTCCAGGTTGTCCTGGGTTTTTTTGGCATGTAGTTGCTTGTAGTAGTCTCTCATGATCCTCTGTATTTCTATACTGTCTGTTGTAATTTCTCCTTTTTCCTTTCTAATTTTATTGATTTGAGCCCTCTCCCTTTTTTTCTTCATGAGTCTGGCTAACAGTTTATCAATTTTGTTTATCTTTTCAAAGAACCAGGTTTTAGTTTCATTGATCTTTTTCTATTGTTTTTGTATTTCATTTATGTCTGCTCTGATCTTTATGATTTCTTTCTTTCTATTAACTTTGCATTTTGTTTGTTCTTCTTTCTCTAGTTGCTTTAGGTGTAAGGTTACATTGTTTGAGATTTCTCTTGTTTCCTGATTGTATTCCTACAAACTTCCCTCTTAGAACTTTTGCGGCATCCCATAGGTTTTGGATTTTCTTGCTTTCATTTTCTTTTGTCTCTAGGTATTTTTTGATTTGCTCTTTGTTTTCTTCAGTGAGCTATTGGTTGTTTAGTAACATGCTGTTTAGCCCCCCATGTGTTTGTATTTTTTAATCTCATAGTATTGTGGTCAGAAAAGATACTTGATATGATTTCAACTTTCTTAAATTTACTGAGGCTTGATCTGTGGCCCAAGATGTGATCCAGTCCTGGAGAATGTTCCATGTGCACTTGAGAAGAAAGTGTCGTCTGCTGTTTTCAGGTGGAATGTTCTAGAAATAAATATTAAGTTCATCTGCTGTAATGTGTAACTTAAGGCCTGTGTTTTCTTTTTGATTTTCTGTCTGGATGATCTGTCCATTGGTGTAAGTGGGGTGTTAAATCCCCCACTATTATTGTGCCACCGTCAATTTCCTCTTTTATTGCTGTTATCATTTGCCTTATGTATTGAGGTGCTCCTATGTTGGGTGCATATATATTTGCAATTGTTATGCCTTCTTCTTGGACTGATCCTGATCCCTTAATCATTACATAGTGTCCTTCCTTGTGTCTTGCAACAGTCTTTATTTTAAAGTCTACTTTTTCTGAGTATTGCTAATCCACTGTCTTTTGATTTCCATTTGCATGGATTACCTTTTTCTATCTCCTTACTTTCAGTCTGTCTGTGTCCCTAGATCTGAAGTGGGTCTCTTGTAGACAGCATATATATGGGTCTTGCTTTTGTATCTGTTCAGCCAGTCTCTTTGGATGGAGCATTTAATCTCTATACAATTAAGGTAATTATTGATATGTATGTTCTTATTGCTATTTTGTTAATTATTGTTTGTTTCTGTAGGTCTTTTTTCTAACTTTCCTCTTTTGTTCACTTCTCTTGTCATTTGATGATTATATTTAGTGTTATGTTTGGATTCCTTTTTCTTTTTAGTGTGTAAATCTATTGTAGATTTTTGGTTTGTGGTTACCATGAGGTTTTGATATAGCAGTTTAATATATAAACAAGATTGTTTTAAGTTGCTGGTCTCTTAATTTCAAATGCATTTCCAATAGCCTGCATTTGTACTCTCTTCTCCTCACAGTTGCTGGTTTTGATATCATATTTGTGTGCGGATGATTTTCCTACCTTTACTGTATGTAGGTTTGCCTTTACCAGTGAGCTTTCCAGTTCGTAATTTTCTTGTTTCTAGTTGTGGACCATTCCACTTAGAGAAGTTCCTTTAGGATTTGTTGCAAGGTTGGTTTGGCAGTGCTGAATTCGCTTAGGTTTTGCTTGTCTTTAAAGCTTTTGATTTCTCCATCAACTCTGAATGAGAGCCTTGTTGGGTAGAGTATTCTTGGCTGTAGGTTTTTCCCTTTCACCACTTTAAATATATTGTGCCACTCCCTTCTGGCCTGCAGAGTTTCTGCTGAGAAGTCAGCTGATACCCTTATGGGGATTCCCTTGTAGGTTATTTGTTCCTTTTCCTGTGTTACTTTCGATATTTTTTGTTTTTAATTTTGGTCAGTTTGGTTAATATGTGTCTCAGTGTGTTCCTCCTTGGGTTCATCTTGTGTGGGACTCTGCGCTTCCTGGACTTGAGTGTTTTCTTTCTCGTGTTAATAAAGTTTTCAGTTATTATCTCTTCAAATGTTTTCTCAGCCCCTCTCTCTCTCCCTTCTCCTTCTGGGACACCTATGATGTGAATGTTGGTGCATGCAATGTTGTCCCAGAGACCTCTGGAACTCCTCATATCTTTTTTCATAATTCTGTTCTGTGGCAGTGGTTTCCACCACTCTGTCTTCCAGGTCACTTATCCGTTCTTCTGCTATTGATTCCTTCTAGTGTATTTTTCATTTAGGTTATTGTATTGTTCAACTCTGTTCTTTAAATCTTCTATCTCTTCGTTAAACATTTCTTGTATCTTCTTGGTCTGTGCCTCCATTCTTTTTCGGAGATCTTGAATCATCTTCACTATCATTACTCTAATAAAACTTTTCAGGTAGATTGCCTATCGTCTCCACTTAATTTAGTTGTTGATGTGGGTTTTTATCTTGTTGTTTAGTCTGGAATATATTCCTCTGCCATCCCATTTTGTCTAACTAACTTTCTGTTTTTGTCTCCTTTCTGCAGGCTGCAGGATCGTAGCTTCTCCTGCTTCTGGTGTCTGCCTCCTGGTGGGTGAGTTTGGTCCTGGGGCTTGTGCAGACTTCCTGGTGGGAGGGACTGGTATCTGCCTACTGGTGGGTGGAGTTGTGTCTTATCCATCTGGTGGGCGGGGCTGTGTCAAGGGGCGTGTTTGTTTAGAGGAGGCTCAGGAAGATTTTAGGTAGCCTGTCTGCTGATGGGTGGGGCTATGTTCCTGCCCGGTTGGTTGGTTGGTTGTTTGGTCTGAAGTGTCCCAGCACTGGAGCCTACAGGCCATTGGTTCAGGCCATGTCTTGGTATCAAAATGATAGCCTCCAGGAGAGCTCACGCCAATGAGTACTCACTGGTACCTCCATTACCAGTGTCCTTGTCCCCACAGTGAGCCACAGACTCCCCCTGCCTCCCCAGGAGACCCTCTAAGATCAGCAGGTAGGTCTGGCTCAGGCCCTTATGAAGTCGCTGGTTTGTCCCCGTCCCCCCAGCTCCCAGTGTGCACAAGACCTTGTGTGTGACCTCCAGGAATGGAGTTTCTGTTTTCCCCAGCCCTGTGGAGGTCCTGTGATCAAACCCCACTGGCCTTCAAAGCCAGATGCTCAGGGGGCTCCTCCTCCCACTGCCAGACCCCCAGGCTGGGGAGCCTGACATCAGGCTTAGAATTCTCACTCCTGTGGGAGAACCTCTATAATATAATTAATTATTTTCCATTTCATGGGTCACCCACCCACTGGGTATGGGATTTGATTATATTGCATATGAGCCCCTCTTACCATTTCTTTGTGGCTTTTCCTTTGTCTTTGACTTTGGTGTTTTTGTCTTTGGTGTTTCTGTGAGAGGAGGTGAGGTCAAGTCTTACTCTGCCATCTTGTCCAAAATCAAGAGGCTGATTGTAGCTGGTATGCTTACTGCCTCTTTCCTCAGCGTGGCTGTTATCCACTTGATATGGTTTGTGCAGGTGCAGGGGCCCTTGTGTGCTCCCGGGTTGGTGGGGTCAGCCCTTGGGTTTGCTCACAGGTGTCGTAGCAATGGCTGCACGCACGCACTCCCAGGACAGTGGGGGCAGGGCTTGGCACCTGCTCGTGGGTTTCACAGCAGTGCTGTTGACTCATGCCCAACCCCTGGAGCTCCTGTAGGCGGAGTTTTTTATGCCTAAAAGTGCTCACAGGGAAAAAAGCTTACGGTGGTTCTGGCCCTCTCCTCGTGTGCCCCCTAGTAATGGCACCTTGCCTTTCTCACAGGCCCAGGCTTCTTCTGAGTACACCCTCAGTTGCCACAGTTCAGCTTCTGCAGGCTGTCTACATTGCAGCTTACCCCAGTCCTCTTCCTGGGTCTGACCTCTGAGCACCCAGCGCCCACCCACACCAACACATGAGCGTATCATGCTGGGGAGCAAAGGGTGGCAGTGCTGACCTTCTGTGAAGGTTACTCCCCGTTTTAGCTTCTGCAAACTGGTTGCTGCACTCTCCTCCTAGGCTCCAAGACTCCTCCTCCATCCAGGCTGATCTCCCTGCCAGTGAAGGGGCGTCCCAGGGTGCAGAAACCTTTCCTTCTTCACAGCTCCCTCCCTGCAGCACAGCCCTGTCCAGATTCCTTTCCTTTTGTCCCACCTGAATTTTGTGAGGGTTTTCTTGCCCTTTCAGAAGTCTGAGGTCTTCTGCTGGCATTCAGGAGATGTTCTGTGTGAATTGCTCCACTAGTAGATGTATTTATAATGTTTCTGTGAGAGAAGGTGAGCTCCACGTCCTATTCCTCCACCATCTTGGTCCCATCCCCATGAGTTCTTTATTTTTTAAAAAATCATGTGAAAGATAATCTTTCTTTTAAGTTAGGTCTCTAAATATTGAATGAAAAGAAATGAATGGGAATTTGAGGATAACAGATTTGAGCTTGGTAGTAGTAGGGCTTGAGAGTGAAAGGAGTGCATAACTGAAACTGCTTTACAAAGATTGTTTACTTTCCATCACTGGGAGTGTTTGTGCAGAAACTGATAACCTGCTTACAAAGTGTTCCTATACTTGTTGGAGAATGAAACAACCTAAATGGTATCGAAGGGTTTTCTTAACTGAAGGCTCTGTGAGTTTTCCCTAGGATTGAATCATGCCCATTAGATAGAAGTAAAAAATATTTTCAAGTCTCACAGTATCTTTTTGAAAGCAGGTAATCTGGGTAACCTACTTGCCTTCATGGCAACATTTCTTCAAACCATTTCCAAATGTTCCAGTGCAGGCAGGGAATATCTTCAAATACCACAGGTTCTCAGGCTCCAAACCACCATGGAAACACATTGATAACAGCAAAATCAGATGCAAGACCGAAAGTTCAGATACTGGGCTATGGTTTGATATGAGATACATGGCAACCATACTAAGTCTCTGAAGTTATTCATCTATCACAAACTTTTATAATCAAAGATATCTGGTTTGCCATGAAGGCCACTTCTCCTCCATTCCAATTGCCTGAAACAACAAGGAGCCAACTTTTCTTAGAAGCTCAGGTACAGGTGGATGCTGCTATTTGTCACTGGTGCTCTCTGTTTGCCACCTCAACCATCTCCTGCCTGGGCAGCCTTGTGGGGCCCAGCCACCTCCTGAGGGGCTCCCACTTCCACCAGCTCTCATGTCCCGACTGCTGCCTTGGGGACTCCCACCTCCACGGCCTCTTGTGCCCCAGCTGCCACGTTGGCGGGCTCTAGGATCAGCACCAGCAGGTTGCCCATGTGCAGAGGTGGGACTGAAACCACAGCTGAGCCCCAGGGGCCACACGAATTAGGAAGCAGGGTTGAAATCTCTCCCCGTGGCTGTGCAAGCCACAGATTTACACCTCTGCTGCCGGCTTTGTAAATTTAGTGCCTGCAGGACATCGAGTGCGCACAGGTGCCCCTGAGGCTGCGATGGGTCTGACCTTAGCAACTGTGGGCTTGGTGGGCACATGCACGTGGGGGTTGGGCCGGGCCAGAGTCTGAGCTGCCTACATAGCTCCCACAGCAGGTCCAGGTGAGTGACTACTGCAGTCCTGGGACCTGACTTCAGTGAACTTGCACTGGTGGCCTTGTGAAAACAATGCTTTAGGGATACCAGGGCCAATTGCTGGCATTCCCAAGGTTGAAATGGGGCCGAGGGCAGTGCCAACAATAGTGTACTTTGTGAGCCCACACAATGGGTGACTGACAGGTGACATAACAAAGCACATTCACTGCTGAACAGCTCTGGCAGAGGAATACTCAGTGGCTCCTCTCCCAGTGGAAGCACTCCAATCCTATCTACCTCACGCTGGAGCTCAGAAATGCACCTCATAAACAGATCTGGAGGCTTCTACTCCAACGACTAGGGAACACACCAGGCCCCTGACAGGGCAGTGACAACCGCAGAACAAAGAGGAGGCCCCACTTAATATCCACTGCAAGCTCTGGTACCCACAACACCAGTAACACCTCCTATCAATCAAAGGGATGCTGGCCAGAGCACACTGAGGCAAGAGGCGGCATCCACACTAAAAACAGTCTTTGCACCACAGAATATTAAACCCACACAGGCTACAGAGGGATGCTCCCACATAAAAACAGCCCTCCAAGACTATGCTAGATAATTGTTCCCCCTAAACTAATAGAACAAGAGAAATGTAAGTAAAAGGAAGATGCAGAGGAACCACTCCCAAGTAATTGTTCCCCCTAAACTAATAGAGCAAGAGAAATGTAAGTAAAAGGAAGATGCAGAGGAACCACTCCCAAGTAAAAGATCAAAAGAATTCCCCTGAAAGAACAGTGAAAAAGAGAACTTTTCAGTGCAAGAGACACCAAGTAGAAAAAGGATATAATGAAAATACTGAAGGAATTAATTAATTAAGAAGGACTGTTTGATGGATAGAAAGCAGATTACTGTAAAAAGGAACTAGAAGCTGTAAGGAGGAGCCAAGAAGAATTAGAAAATTCATTCATTGAGAGAAAAGCTGAGGTAAAGGGAATGAATAGCAGAATGAATAATGCCCAATGACAAATAAGTTACCTGGAAGATAGAATAATGGAAATCACCCAATCAGAACAACAGATAGAAAGCCAAATGAAAGCAATATAAGAGACCTCTGGGATAATATAAAGCATGCTCATCTACGCATAACAGGGATGCCAGAAGGAGAACAGAGAAAGGGATTGAAAAAGTATTATGAAGAAATTATGGCTGAAAACTTCTGAAGCTAAAGAAGGAAACAGATAGATATACAGGTACAGGAAGCATAGAGGGTCCCAAACAAGGTAAACCCAAACAGACCTACACCAAGACAGACATATCATAAAGATGGCAAGAACAAAAACAAAGGGTTAATCACAAGGGAACCCCCATAAGACTATCAGTTCTACTGAAACCCTGCAGGCCAGAAGCGAGTGGCAAGATATAGTTAAAGTCATGAAAGGGAAAGATCTGCAACTTAGGATACTCTACCCAGCAAGATTATCATTTAGAATAGGAGACAAAGAATTTCTCAGACAAGCAAAAACTAAAAGAAATCAGCAATACTAAACTTATCCTGAAGGAAATATTGAAAGGTCTTCTCTCAATAGAAAAGAAGTAAGAATCTATAGGAAAGAGAAAAACACAACTGGCAAGCAAATCACTTAAATAGGCCAGTACATAGATTAAAAGAAATCAAAAAATTTCTGTGAAAGCTACGATAACCACAATGAACAGCAAAAGGATGAACATGTAAAGGAGGACATCAAAATCATAAAATGTCGTGGAGGAGAGTAAGGAAATGTAGATTTTTTTCCCTAGAATTTGTTTGAGCCTATATGATTACCAGTCTAAGGTAAGGAGATGTAGGAAGGAATTAACATACTTGAAACAAAGGGTAACCACAAATGGAAAACATACGATAGATTCACAACAACCAAAAAGAAGACAGCATAAGCAAAAGAAAATCATCAAACTACAAAAGGAAAAAGAAAGGGACAAAGAAGAAATATAAAATCAACGGGAAAACAAGATTTAAAATGGCAATAAATACATAGCTATCAGTAATTTCCTTAAATGTCAATGGACTAAATGCTCGAATCAAAAGACACAGAGTGGAAGACTGGATAAAAAACAAAGAGCCTACAGTATGCGGCCTACAAGAGAGCCACTGCAGGGCAAAGGACACACATGGATTGAAAGTGAGGGGATAGAAAGAGATATTTCATGCAAATGGAAATGACAAGAAAGCAAGTGTCACAATACACGTATCAGACAGAATTTAAAACAAAGGCTATGAAGAAAGATAAAGTAGGACAATATATAATGATAAAAAGATCAGTACAAGAAGAGGACTTTACACTCGTCAACATATATGCACCCAGGATAGGAGCACCTAAATACTTAAATACTGAGACATAAAGGGAGAAATTGATGAGGATAAAATGATAGTGGGAGACTTTAAACACGCCACTCCACGGACAGATCTTCAAGACAGAAAATCAGTAAGGAACAGAGATCCTAGATGTTACAATAGAACAATTAGACTTAATTGATATTCTCAGGACATTACATTGACATTACCTAAAAAAAAAAACCCTCAGAATACACATTCTTTTCCAGTGCACATGGAACATATCTAGGATTGACCACACAGTAGGGCACAAAATAAGCCCCAACAAATTTAAGAATATAGAAATTATTTCAAGCATCTTTTCTGAACACAATGACATGAAACTAGAAATCGACCACAGAAAAAGGAACAAGGAATAATTACATGGAGACTAAACAACATGTTACTAAAAAACCAATGGGTCAATGATGAAATCGAAGAAGAAAGTGAATAAATACCTTCAGGCAAATGGCAATGAAAACATAACCATACAAGGGCTTCCCTGGTGGCACAGTGGTTAAGAATCTGCCTGCCAGAGCAAGGGACACGGGTTTAAGCCCTGGCCTGGGAAGATCCAACATGCCGTGGAGTAACAGCCTGTGTGCCACAACTACTGAGCCTGTGCTCTAGATCCTGCAAGCCACAACTACTGAGCCCGTGTGCCACAACTACTGAAGCCCGCGTGCCTAGAGCCTATGCTCCACAACAAGAGAAGCTACAACAACGAGAAGCCTCCACACCGCAATGAAGAGTAGCCCCGGCTCACCGCAACTGGAGAAAGCCCAACACAGCCAAAAATTAAAACACATAAATACATTTATTTTAAAAAACCACACAACCATACAAAATCTATGGGATGCAGCAAAAGCAGTTCTTATTAGAGGGAAGTTTATAGCAATACAGGCCTTCTTTAAGAAACAAGAAAAATCTCAAACAACCTAACCCACCACCTAAAAGAATTAGAAAAAGAAGAACAAACAAAACTTAAAGTCACCAGAAGGAAGGAAATACAGTAAGGCCCCTACATACGAACCTTCAAGTTTTGAACTTTCAAAGATGGAAACATGTGTTCGCATGTCCAATCACATAAGGCATGAGTGAAACTGCAGCTTGCCCTCCATCTCCTATTGCTGATGATCCTTCAGCTCTACCATCTCCCACCTCCTCTCACTGCTCTAGTCAGTAACTCTTCTCGCCTGTTCGCTCAATGCCAGCCTTACGCCAGCTGTTGTACCGTACTACTGTACTTCTCAAGGTACCGTACTGTAAGATTAAAAATGTTTTATTTTTGTGTTTGTATTGTATGTATTTGTGTGAAAAGTATTATAAACCTATTACAGCACAGTACTATACAGCTGATTGTGTTAGTTGGGTACCTAGGCTAACTTTATTGGACTTAACGAACAAATTGGACTTACGAACACGCTCTCAGAACAAAACTCATTCATACGTAGGGGACTTTATGTGATAAAGATCAGAGAGGAAATAAATACAGTAGAGATTAAAAAACAATAGAAAAAAATCAGTAAATCCAAGAGTTGGTTCCTTGAAACGGCAAGATTGACAAACCTCTGGCCAGGCTCACCAAGAAGAAAAGAGAGAGAACCCAAATAAACAAAATAAGAAATGAAAAAGGAGACATAACAACCGATACAAAAAACCATAAGGGAATACGATGAACAACAATTATATGCCAACAAATTCTGCAACCTAGAAGAAATGGACAAGTTTCTAGAAACATACAGGTCACCAAAATTGAATCAAGAAGAAATCAATAATTTGAACAAAGCACTAGAAGTGGAAAAGATTATGTAATTTTAAAACTCCCTATAAACAAAAGTCCAGGACCAGATGGCTTCACAGGTGAATTTTACCAAACATACAAAGAACTTATACCAAATCCTTCTCAAACTCTTCCAAAATATTGAAGAGGAGGGAACACTCCCATAGAGATTATATGAAGCCACCGTCACCCTGATACCAAAACCAGGCAGACAGCACCAAAAAATAAAATTACAGGCCAGTATCTTTGATGAATGTTGATGCAAAAATTCTCAACAAAGTATTAGCAAACTGAATACAACAACACATGAAAAATATCATACACCACGACCAAGTGGGATTCATCCCAAGTTCACAAGGATGGTTCAACATATGTAAATTAATCAATGTGACACACCACATAAACAAAAGAAAAGACAAAGACCACATGATCATCTCAAAATTGAGCATCCATTCATGATAAAAACTCTTAACCAAAGTAGGTATAGAGGGAACATATCTCAACATAATAAAAGCCATTTATGACAAACCCGCAGCCAGTATAATACTCAACAGTGAAAAGATGAAAGCCTTCCTGATAAAGTCTTGAACAGGACAAGGAGAACCACTCTCACCACTTCTTTTCAGCATAGTATTGGAAGGTTTAGCCACAGCAGTCAAATAAGAAAAAGTAATAAAAGGTATTCAAATTGTTAGGGAAGAGGTAAAGTTGTCATTTTGTTTAGATGATGATAATATATATAGAAAACCCTAAATACTCCACACAAAAACTACTAGAACTGATAAATGAATTCAGCAAGGTAGCAAGATACAAGGTTAACATACAGAAATTGGTTGCATTTCTTTACAGTAACAATGAAATATCAGAAAGGGAATGTAAACAAGCAAGAGCTTTCAAAATTGCACCCCCAAAAATAAAATACTTAGTAAACAGCCTGACCAAGGAGGTGAAAGACTTCTACACTGAGAACTATGAAACATTAATAAAAGAAATTCAAGATGATTCAATTCATGCTCTTGGATTGGAAGAATTAATATTGTTAAAATGGCCATACTACTCAGAGAAATCTACAGATTTAATGTGATCCTTATCAAATTACCCATGACATTTTTAACAGAACTAGAACAAATAATCCTAAAATTTATAAGGAACCAATTGCCAAAGCAATCTTGAAGAAAAAGAACAAAGCAGGAGGCATAACCCTCCCAGACTTAAGACAATACTGCAAAGCTACAGTAATCAAATCAGCATGGTATTGGCACAAAAACAGACATTTGGATCAATGGAACAGAACAGAGAGTCCAGAAATAAACCCACATGCCTATGGACAATTAATCTTCCACAAAGGAGGCAAGAATACACGATGGAGAAAAGACAGTCTCTTAAGCATGTGGTGTTGGGAAAGTTAGACAGTCGCATGTAAATCAATGAAGTTAGCACACACCCTCACACCATACACAAAAATAAACTCAAAATGGCTTAAAGACTCAAATACCATAAAACTAGAATAGAACATAGGCAAAACATTCTCTGACATAAATTGTACCAATGTTTTCTTAGGTCAGTCTCCCAAAGCAATAGAACTAAAAGCAAAAATAAACAAATGCACCTAACCAACTGTATAAGCTTTTTGCACAGCAAAGGAAACCATAAATAAAATGAAAAGACCACCTCCAGACTGGGAGAAAACATTTGCAAATGCTGTAAACAACAAGGGCTTAATTTGCAAAATATACAAACAGCTCATACAACTCAATAACAAAAAAACAAACAACCTAATCGAAAAATGGGTGGAAGACCTAAATAGATGTTTCCCTAAAGAAGACAGATGGTCAACAGGCACATGAAAAGATGCTCATCATTGCTAATTATTAGAGAAATGCAAATCAAAACTACAATGGAGTACCACCTCAAACCATTCAGAATGGACATCATTGCAAAGTCTACAAATAATAATTGTTGTTAAGAGTGTGGAGAAAAGGGTAACCTCTTAAACTGCTGGTGGGTATGTAAATTGGTGCAGCCAGTATGGAAAACGGTATGCAGGTCCCTCAAAAAACTAAAAGTAGAGTTACCATATGATCTAGCAATCCCACTCCTGGGCATATACCCAGACGAAACTACAATTAGAAAAGATACATGAACCCATATGTGCATGGCAGCACTATTTACAATAACCAAGACATGGAAACAACCTAAATGTCCATCCAACAGAGATGAATGGATAAAGAAGGTGTGGTACATATTGATATACGTATATATATATATATATATATATATATATATATATATATATATACAATAGAATATTACTCAGCCATAAAAAAGAATGAAATAATTCCATTTGCAAGAAAATGGATGGAACTACAACAGATGGACTTAATTGATATTTATAGAACATTCTATCTGAAAGCAGCAGAATACACATTCTTTTCAAGTGCACCTGGAATGTTCTCCAGGATAGAATACATGCTTGGTGACAAATCAAGCCTCAGTAAATTTAAGAAAATTGAAATCGTATCAAGCATCTTTTCCGACCAAACTGCTATGAAGTTAGAAATCAACTACAAGAAAAAACTGTAAAAACAAAACAAACAAAAAACATGTGGCAGCTAAACAATATGCTACTAAACATCCAATGGATCACTGAAGAAATCAAAGAGGAAATCAAAAAATACCTAGAGACAAATGAAAACAAAAGCATGACAATCCAAAACCTATGAGACACAGCAAAAGCAGTTCTAAGAGGGAAGTTTGTAACAATACAATCAGAAAACAAGAAAAATCTCAAGTAAACAACATAACCTTACACCGAAAGCCACTAAAGAAGAACAAACAAAACTCATAGTAGAAGGAAAGAAATCATAAAGATCAGAGCAGACATAAATGAAATACAAAAACAACAATAGAAAAGATCAATGAAACTAAAACCTGGTTCTTTGAAAAGATAAACAAAATTGATAAACCTTTAGCCAGACTCATGAAGAACAAAAGGGAGAGGGCTCAAATCAATAAAATTAGAAATGAAAAAGGAGAAATTACGACACCACAGAAATACAAATGATCATAGGCAACTACTACAAACAACTATATGCCAATAAAATGGACAACCTAGAAGAAATGGACAAATTCTTAGAAAGATAGAATCTTCCAATATTGAATGAGGAAGAAATAGAAAGTGTGAACAGACAAATTACAAGTACTGAAATTGAAACTGTGATTAAAAAACTCCCAACAAGGGCTTCCCTGGTGGCGCAGTGGTTGAGAGTCCGCCTGCCGATGCAGGGGACACGGGTTCGTGCCCCGGTCCGGGAAGATCCCACATACCGCGGAGCGGCTGGGCCCGTGAGCCATGGCCGCTGAGCCTGTGTGTCTGGAGCCTGTTCTCCACAACGGGAGAGGCCACAACAGTGAGAGGCCCATGTATCGCAAAAAACAAACAAAAAAAACTCCCAACAAAGAAAAGTCTAGGACCAGATGGCTTCACAGGTGAATTCTATCAAAATTTTAGAGAGGAGTTAACACCTATCCTTCTGAAACTATTTCAAAAAAATGCAGAGGAAGGAACAATCCCAAACTTATTCTATGAGGCCATCATCACCCAGATACCAAAATCAGACAAAGATAGCACAGAAAAAGAAAATTATAGGCCAATATCACAGATGAACATCGACACAGAAATCCTCAACAAAATACTAGCAATCCGAATCCAGCAATATATTAAAAGGATCATACACAATGATAAAGTAGGATTTATCCCAGGAATACAGGATTTTTTAATAACCACAAATCAATCATTGTGATACACCACATTAACAGATTGAAGAATAAAAGCCATATGAGCATCTCAATAGATGCAGAAAAAGCTTTTGACAAAATTCAACACCCATTTATGATAAAAAACTCCAGAGTGCAGGCATAGAGTTTATGTACCTCAACATGGATAAAGGCAATATATGACAAACCCACAGCTAACATCATACTTAACCGTGAAAAGCTGAAAGCATTTCCTCTAAGATCAGGGACAAGACAAGGATGTCCACTCTCTCCACTTTTATTCAACATAGTTTTGGAAGTCCTAGACACAGCAATCATCACAGGAGAAAAAGAAATCAAAAGAATCCGTATTGGAAAAGGAGTAAAACTGTCACTGTTTGCAGATAACATGACACTATACATAGAAAATCTTAAACAGAAAATCTTAAATCTACCAGAAAACTACTTGAGCCCATCAATGAATTTGGTAAAGTCGCAGGATACAAACTTAATACACAGAAATCTCTTGCATTTCTATACACTAACAATGAAAGATCAGAAAGCAAAATTAAGGAAGCAGTCCCATTTACCACTGCATCAAAAAGAATAAAATACCTAGGAATAAACCTACCTAAGGAGGCAAAAGGCCTATATTCCAAAAACTATAAGACGCCAATGAAAGAAATCGAAGATGACACCAACCAATGGAAAGATACACGATGTTCTTGGACTGGAAGAATCAATATTGTCAAAATGACTATACTACCCAAGGCAATCTACAGATTCAGTGCAATCCCTATCAAATTACCGACGGCAGTTTTTGCATATCTAGAGCAACAAAATCCTAACATTTGTATGGAAACACAAAAGACCCCAGATAGCTAAAGCAATCTTGAGAAAGAAAAACAGAGCTGGAGGAATCATGCTCTCTGACTTCAGTCTATACTTAAAGCTACAGTAATCAAAACAGTGATGATGCTGGCACAAAGACAGACTTATAGATCAATGGAACGAGATAGAAAACCCAGAGATAAACCCATGCACCTATGGTCAATTAATCTATAACAAAGAAGCCAAGACTATACAATGGAGAAAAGACAGTCTCTTCATTAAGTGGTGCTGGGAAAACTGGTCAGCTACATGTAAAAGAATGAAGTTAGAACATCCTCTAACGCTATACACAAAAATAAACTTAAAATGGATTAAAGACCTAAATGTAAGACCAGATACTATAAAACTCTTAGAGGAAATCATAGGCAGGACATTCTTTGACCCAAATTGCAGTAATATATTTTTGGATCCATTTCCCAGTAATGGAAGTAAAAACAAAAATAAACAAATGGGACCTAATTAAACTTAAAGGCTTTTTGCACAGCAAAGGAAAACATAACATGAAAAGACAGCCTATAGAATGGTAGAAAATATTTGCAAACGATGTAACCACAAGGGATTAATCTCCAAAATATACAAACAGTTCATGCAGCTCAATATAAAAAAAACAAACAACCCAATCAAAAAATGGGCAGAAGATCTAAACAGACATTTCGCCAAAAAGCACATGAAAAGATGCTCAACATCAATGTATTAGAGAAATGCAACTAAAAACCACAGTGAGGTATCACCTCACACCAGTCAGAAAGGCCAACATCAAAAAGTCTACAAACAATAAATGCTGGAGAAGGTGTGGAGAAAACGGAACCCTTCTACACTGTTGGTGGGACTGTAAATTAGTACAGCCACTATGGGGAACAGTGGAGGTCCCTTAAAAAACTAAAAATAAAATTACCATATAATCCAGCAATCCAACTCCTGGGCATATATCCGGAGAAAACTGTAACTTGAAAAGATACATGCACTCCAGTGTTCATAGCAGCACTATTTACAACAGCCAAGAACAACCTACATGTCCATCAACAGATGAATGGATAAAGAAGATGTGGTACATATATACATTGGAATACTACTCAGCCAGAAAAAAATGTAATAATGCCATTTGCACCAACATGGATGGACCTAGAGATTATCTTACTAAGTGAAGTAAGTCAGACAAAGACAAATAGCATATGATATCACTTATATGTGGAATCTAAAAAACATTATACAAATGAACTTATTTACAAAGCAGAAACATACACACAGACATAGAAAACAAACTTATGGCTACCAAAGGGGAAGCGGGGGGGATAAATTAGGAATTTGGGATTAACATATACACACTATTATATATAAAATAGATAACCACCAAGGACCTACTGTATAGCAGAGGGAACTCTGCTCAATATTCTGTAATAACCTATATTGGAAAAGAATCTGAAAAAGAATATGTGTATGTATAACTGAATCACATTGCTGTACACTGAAACTAATACAACATTTGAAATCAGCTAAAATCCAATATAAAATAAAATTTTTTTAAAAACTGGGGGAAAATATAAAGTTACATGCATGACTCATATTTCTATTAAATAGTACTGGTCTATGGAGCTTCCTTGGTGGCGCAGTGGTTAAGAATCTGCCTGCCAATGCAGGGGACACAGGTTCAAGCCCTGGTCTGGGAAGATGCCACATACCGCGGAGTAACTAAGCCTGTGGGCCACAACTATTGAGCCTGCACTCTAGAGCCTGCGAGCCACAACTACTGAAGCCCATGCACCTAGAGCCCACGCTCCACAGCAAAAGAAGCCACCGCAATGAGAAGCCCGTGCACCACAACAAAGAGTAGCCCCTGCTCACTGCAACTAAAGAAAATCCCACGCACAGCAATGAAGACCCAATGCAGCCAAAAATTTAAAAATAAATTTATAAAAATAAGTAAATAATAAATAGTGCTGCTCTATAAGATTGAATCCCTCTCTCTCTACCTCCTTCCCCTCCCCCTTGCATCCTTGATAGAACATTTTAAAACAGTTGATTATCCTAAATATATTAATACCATAATGATAGTAATATACAAGTGGAAAAGTCAAAACCCGATAGGGATACAAAAATACCAAATAGGGCTTCTCTGGTGGCACTGTAATTAGGAGTCCGCCTGCCGATGCAGGGGACGCGGGTTCGTGCCCCGGTCCGGGAAGATCCCACATGCCGCAGAGCCGCTGGGCCCTTGAGCCATGGCCGCTGAGCCTGCGTGTCCGGAGCCTGTGCTCCACAACGGGAGAGGCCACAACAGTGAGAGGCCCGCGTACCGCAAAAAAAAAAAAAAAACCCCAAATAACTAAGCTAATTTAATTACTATGATGGTACATTAATTTTAAGAATTGAAGTTCTGTGGAGCATGGACACCTTGAGCAGTAGGACGAATTATAAAATCCACTGATTGATTTAATCATTCAGCATTATTTATTGTATTATTACTATGCATTAGGCTGAGAGAATTTCTGAATATATTCTAGATGACAGCTTGCTTTCACCACCTATGTATTCTGCTTATGGTCATTTTCTTCTTCAGTTGAGGCCTCAAGCTGCCTGTGTACCCTTCCGTAGAGACTTTAAACTTTCCCTTGTGAGGAAATAAAAGATACCTTTTCTCACACTATTTCATCAATTTGATAATAATCTCCAGATGGTGAAGCTCTGGCCAAGGGATAGTTTGGGAAATATGGATGGAAGCTTATTCTATAGCAGGCTTACCTTGCAGAAGCATTGATACTTTAAAACCTGGGGTTTAAGACTGGGGCCCCAAATCAGTTAAGTCCTGTGTATGACCCTGAGAAGTTCCCATCCCTGGCAATCACTGGAACATATTTTCAACAAATTGAGCATTTGATTTACCCAAACACAGCTGAAACACCTAGTCTTGTAATGCTAGGCAATTCACTTACCTCCAAGTGCCAGTCTTTCCATTCTTAAAATAGTAATAACAATACTTACCTTTCCAGGAAGTTGAGATTTGAGATAATATAGATAATACATTTATACAGAGTGGCTGATACATAGCTGGTTTATAATAATAATTATTATCTCCATTTTAAAGGTAGAAAAACTGCAGCTTAGAGAATTAGGTTATTTTCCCGAGAGAACTTTGCGAAAAAGTGGCAGAGACAGAACTTGAGGGGAGCTGTCTGGTCCCAAATTGGTGCCATGTTGTCCCCACGTTGTCCCCAAGGGAATCACTAAGTTCTTTAAATGAGGGAATGACAAGTCATTCTGACAGTGACCGGTTATGGTGGGGAAAAATGGGATGATAGGAAGACCTGTAATTAGAATATTTCAATAGAGCAGGTTAGGATTCATCTGACTCTGACCTAGCATTGTGGGAGTAGATGCAGACAGAAGAGGAAGAATGCTAAAGGTTACAAATGTAAATTTTCTAAGATTTGGCAATGACAAGGAAAGCCAAAGAGACAAGGAAGTAGATGCCCTGGGTGATTAGGAGAATGAAAAAGCTAATACAACAGGAGCAAGGTCAAGAAGAGAAGTTCATTTTAGATACTGGAGATAGAAATGTGAGGAACATTTTTTGGATATGTTGTCTGGGGTGTCAGGGGGCCAATTAGATGGGAATATGTAACTCAACAGAAACTTGGAGTTTATGGTGGCTCTAAACTTAGGCATCATTGTTATTTGGGGGGAGCTAAGTAGCTGGGTGTTTACATAGCAAATGAGATTTTTTGAGTTTGATTATTATGGGATGTTTATGTGGCTGATAGAGATTACAGGATGTGGCTCCACCCAATCAACCATCCTTTGATGCCATTAACCTCTGTAAGTCAGAAGCAAGGTGTACAGTCATCTATAAACTGTGATTATTGAAATCGTGAGTGTACTTTAGATTATAAAATGAAAGTAGCAAATTACGAGTTTCCTTAACATAAAACCTTGGGAAGCTCAAAACTTCCGCCTCTGAATATTTCTTCAATAAATTTTTTTTCCCCTTGCCAATCAGTTGCCAATCAGTTCCCAATCAAAACATCTGCCTAGAGGACTCAGTGTAGCCAAGTTTCTTTTTTTTTTCCTTTACAAGTCTTGAAAAAACAGGTTTTGGCCTTGTTTCCCCTAATTACTTTCCAAAATAGCAGTGAAAATTGAAATTATAATCGACTTTTATCCAGTTCCTGCTAAATCCATTAAGGAAAGATTGCGTAGAATAGGAATCGGGTACAATTGTTGAGTTTCCTTGAACCTCACTAACTGTTCATTCCCAAAGGAGAGCAAAAGCTCATTTCTCCACAAGGTGAGTGTATTGAACTTAATTCTGTTTTGTGTCCATAATATTTTTTCCTTTGTGCAACCTCCCTTACCTACACTGCATATAACTAAATAATAAAATTTGGATGCCTGATTCCACAAAGTGGTTTACTAAGGGATGTCTTCTCCTCCTCCTCCTCCTCCATGCTGTCTAGCTAAACCTAACTCAGAGGTGTTTCTTTGTGCTGACCCCAAAGTGTCCGGATCAATATATCTGTATATGTATGGTTAGCTAACTTTGGGGATGAACTGCTTTCTCCCAACTTTTGTATGACAATAAGGCACCTGAAAATTATGGAAGAAAAGCAAACAGATGATATCACGAAGTTCCTCTTACTGCTAACAGTTTTTAACAGGCCACTATCCTATACTGGTAGCCTAAAATCTTCAAACGTTTTCTCTTTTTTCCTATTTTTCTACAGTGAGTAATTTTTAAGCCTTCATACAATGTCTGGTACTATTCTAAGAATCTAGAAAATTTCAGTGCGTTTTCTAAAATTTTTACTCCATAAATTGGTTTTGTGTTTTACTTATACCTTTTGAAATTAATATAATGTTCTGATGATAGAAAACAAGGATTCATAATAGCTCAGGGGCCCTCATTCTCATTTCTTCAGGCTATAACTTTAATCCTATCCCAGTGGGCACTGCTAATAAATATGACAGAATGCTATATAATCATTATAAAAGCTTTCCTTATCACTCTCCTATTTTTGCTTATTCCTCATATTGTGGCAGCTCAGCTTAAATTACTGATTTTAAAAAGGAAAATCAACTGGTCACCATCCTTTATTGATAGCTACAATCTTAAATGTTTTTGTCTTATTTTTTTTCTATTTTCCTACAATGAATAAAAATCACAAATGAAGATAACTTAAGAAATGACTCATCTAGTGATTACAATAGGTCCATGTTGCCTTTATTCTGAAACTACTGATACTGAAAGTTTGTCGAATTTTGCCTAAAACATTCTGACTTCTGAAGCCACATCACAGAGATATCAGAGGATGAAGAGCAATGCCATCTGTCCATCCTTGGAGACATTGTCAAATAGGGTCGATGCAGGCCCAAGAGTTTTGGGCTAGAATGAGGGAAAATTCATGGAAACATGTTTTTCTTCATTTTAGCTCCCATATTTGTAAGCTTAGGAAGCTTCAAAGGAAATGTAAGAAAGCATGAAACCATGCAAAATGATATGATGAAAAATTCTGGCCAGAGTTCTGCACACTGAGATCAGCAAGTTGTCACACTGATGGGAAAGTTTTCTAATATGGGCACTGTCTTCCATTTTGTTTCTGTCTTCACCATTTCCTGTTCAATTGACAACCTTATTTACATCACTTCTGAGAAGCTCAAGGGCCTGGAGACTGTATTATGGAGACTATTAGGAATTACGGTGACATTCTGGTGGCTTTATAATATTCCTGAGAGAGTCATTAGTCTCCTTCTAATTACTAGAAGGAGAATTAAGGCACCCCTTTTTAATATCTGGGCAAGGACAAAGATTCTTATGTCGGCCTATTTGCTAAAAGTTGGCTTACGGCAGAGACCATTGGAGGCTTTGTTTTCACCCTTCTAGACTTTCCACTTTTCAAATCTTCATTCTGAGAGAAGAGTCAGGTTTCTGAGCAAGGTCTGCTACTAACTATGATTGAGAAAGAGAACTTGATGAGCTTGGCCCATGGGATCTGTTTATTCTAGGACATGGGAACCAGAAATCATGTAAAGGAGGATGGGACCTGTGAGACACTTCACCATGACCACCAAATAGAGTTGCAGCCCACACACTATCTGGCCTGTAAAATTAGCAACTTCTCCTTTCCAGGGTGGGTAGCAAAACTAAAAAAAGAGGTGAGAATGTAACTAACTAGCTAGAAAGGACCAAAAATGTTCATTCTTCAACTTTACCACTTTATATCTATACTTTATACCACTTTATATCTATACTTTAGATATAAAGTATAGATACCACTTTATATCTATACTTAAAAGATTGGCAAGGAATGATTTATACCACTTTATACTTTAATGATTGGCAAGGAATGATGTTGGAGCTGTTAATCTCCAGAAATCCAGCTAGCTACTAGCCAGCAAGATGACAAGCACTCTCTGACAGATATATTCTGACAAGTAGAATATCCCAATATGAAATATTTTAAGTTTTTTTGTTTTTTTTGCGGTACGCGGGCCTCTCACTGTTGCGGCCTCTCCCGCTGCGGAGCACAGGCTCCAGACGCGCAGGCTCAGCAGCCATGGCCCACGGGCCCAGCTGCTCCGTGGCACGTGGGATCCTCCCGGACCGGGACACAAACCCGTGTCCCCTGCATCGGCAGGCAGACCCCCAACCACTGCGCCACCAGGGAAGCCCATATTTTAAGTTTTAATTTTCTTTTGAAGAGAGATTTCAAAGGGATCATTATAACCAAAAAGTATTAATCACCAATGAGACAGACTAGTTGCAAAAAATGATTCTAATAGTGTTGCCATATAATCCGGCAATTCCACTCCTGGCCATATATCCAGACAAAACTATAATTCAAAAAGGTACATGCACCCCTATGTTCATAGCAGCACTAGTTACAATAGCTGAGACATGGAAACAACCTAAATGTCCATCCACAGATGAATGGATAAAGAAGATGTGGTTTAAATATACAATGGAATACTCCTCAGTCATAAAAAAGAACAAAATAATGCCATTTGCAGCAACATGGATGGACCTATAGATTATCATACTAAGTGAAGGAAGTCAGAACGAGAAAGACAAATGCCATATGCTATTATTTATATGTGGAATCTAAAATATGACACAAATGAACTTATCTATGAAACAGAAACAGACTCACAGACACAGAGAGCAGACTTGTGGTTGCCAAGGGAGGTGGGGGTGGGGAAGGGATGGATTGGGAGTTTGGGGTTAGAATATGCAAATTATTATAAGTAGAATGGATAAACAACAAGGTCCTATGTATAGCACAGGGAACTACATTCAATATCCTGTAATAAACCATAATGGAAACAATTTTTAAAAACGATCTAATTCTCCACTTCTCTTGCATCTACACCCTTTGAAATATTACTTGAAAGTAAGTTCCATCAAGGAGTGGAATCTAGTTCACCACTCCTTAACTCTGGGCTTGCCATGTGACATCCTTTGACCAATAGGATGCCATGGAAGTCACAGCACATCAGTTCCGAGCCTAGGCCTCAAGAGGCCTTTCACATTTCCACTCAATCTCTTCGGACTCTGCCTCCGCCATGAAAACAAACCCAGAGTAGACTGCCGGAGGGCGAAGGACCACTCAGAGAAGGGCTGAGTCATTCCAAGTAAAGCCATATTAGACCAGCCAGCCCATGGCCAACGCACAGTTGACCAGCCATGCATGAGCAAGGCCAGCTGAGATCACTGGACTAGTTTAGGTTTGTAGACCATTCCATGCTCTTGATTCCTCTACCTGGTCTCACAAGAGTACCCGTTTATCCTCTGCTTCCTCGTCTGATTCATCTAAGTAAATCTACCTTCTTCGTCCAGCCAGCCCACTGGTCTAATTGATTTCTTTTGCTCTATCACTTCAAGATCTGTTCATTGCTGTACCCCAAGCAGTGCCTGGCACACATAAATATTCATTAGTTAATGACAAATCATTCCTTAATATCCTACAACAAGACTTTCTTGACTACAAAAAAAGAAGTAATTATTTCTCAGTAAGTGTCACGATGTATTTTGTTCTTTGCTACATATAAAAGTAAAAACAGCAATCCAAACTATACAGTGAATGTGCAATTATATTGTTTTTTTCACAGTTGGAATGTTTGTGGGCATCAAATTTGTTTTTTAGACTTAAAACTCCAGAGAACAGAGGTTAAATCTGGTTAAGCAACTTTAAACCATAGACTGAGCAAACAGAAGCTTATCGATTACTTATTTCACCTAGATGATGATGATGAAATGATACTTTAGTAAATCATCCTGCTTAGGAATTACCACAAGATAGAAGAGAGAGACTATCAAATATGATATCGGAAATTATAGAGTTGGAAACAGACCAAGATTTTTTTGGAACTAATCCTTACTGTTATAGAAGATGCCATTTTTTAAAGTCTCTTGATCAATATGTTTTTTTTTTTTCTCCATTCTCTATCTACTGATTCAATGTCAGAGTCCATTTAAAATTCCCTCCATCATATTCAGATCATGAAGGAAACTGCACACCTCAGGAACCAATTAAAGCTTAACTTACCTCCTCCTGACCATCCCTCAGCAGCTGTTCCCAGAGAAGGCTGGAGGAAGCTCAAAGAAAAGCCTCCTTGGAACAAACTCACCTGGAACTCATGGACTCCGTCTGAGTCTGCAGCGCCAGGGGCCCTGGCGTTTCTCTCTGAGCTGTGATTTCATTCAGCTTGAGCACGGCATTCTGAACAGGGTGCTAAGGGGAATTTAGAGAATAGATTAGACATGGTTTTTACCCTCAGGAATCTCACAATTTAATGGAGGAAATAAGATCAACACACAGTCAATTAAGAGAAAGTAGATACATATGTATACATAAAAATATTGATTTAAGTTTGGGAAAGAGAAGATAGGCAAAGGATTTAGATGCTAATCAGGAAAGTCTCGCAGACTTTGCAGCCTTCACACGCATTCATCTTAAGTGGATGGAAAGCTCTCTGTGTGATGAAAGAAAGAGGACAGCTGTTCCAAGGAGAGATTTCTCTTTTTTCCCACTCCTCCCACCCCCACATGGCCCTGGAGCAAGAGAAGCAACTGTATGTTCAGAGACCGTAAGTCACGTCCGTGTGACTGACCACCTGCGCCACTGGACGATGCCATGGAGATGCTTTCACTTGGCCTTCTAGTCCTCTGAGAATAGCCAATTTAGAATGTACTATATTTTCTGTCACTAGCTGTTCACCCAACAAGTGAGGTAATGCCAAATAGTTTCTCTCTTTTATTAAAGACATAATACTGATATGCTTGACAAAAATGCTCACGTTGTCCATTGTTGAGGAGGAATACTTAATTCCATATAGGGGGAATGAGACTTGATATTTGGTCTCCTAAAGCCTATATTTCTCCAGAACTTATGGCCAGCACCATGATGGCTTTTTGGCTCAGAATGGTATGCATAGCAAGTGGCAGCCTAGGCTTTGGAGAAATGCTGCAGAGCCCCGGGGAATCCCAGAGAAGATCACACAGAGGTTACCCAGTCCTCTGCTAAGTTCCTATACTTCTCACTTCATGTTGGAATAACATTATCCTACTGAGCAAACAAAATAAAGTGAGGCAAAGTAATTGGTGTCTTTGAGCATCTGATGAACGGCAGTTTTGTTTGTTTGTTTCCGACATTACTTATGGAGTTAAAATTCCCAAATTTGCTGCCCCCTTCTTTCTCTTTCACTTTTCCAATCTAATCGAAGATTGTTTTTTCTTCGCCTCTTGGTGGGGGGATCTGGGGGAGAAGAGACAGATGGTATCGTTTGCAAAAGGAAAGCTGAGAGATCACACATATATCTTTCAGCTTTGTGGCAAATCAAGCCAAGATTCTTGCTTGAAGTGTATAGTGCGACACAGGCACAGAGGCATACCAGAGAGGGTGAGGCCAGCCACGGAGGGCAGTGCAATAAATTGCCGTGGGCTGATCCAACAGCAGAACGTGGGAGCTATTACACTTTGGCAGCTATTTTACTTTTCCCTTATGGAGTTTCAGACCTGTCCTGTACACTGAGATAGCTTTCATCTGGTTAAAACTTGTGCCGTATTTAAACCTCCTTCAGATCCATGGAGTTGGAGGGAGAAGAAAAAAAAAAAACAAAGCACCCTAACATAGCCCATAACACACTGAAATTATGTTGGGGGTGGGAGAGGGGCAGTAATTGTGCCCAGATAATGTTGTCATACTTTGTAAAGCCTTTAATGCTGGAATTTATTTATTAATGATGCATGGGTTATTACCCACCATCTGTCTTGTGTTAGCAGTGGGCTGTTTCAGATTATGGTAATGTGTTTCTGATTTGAGTTGTGTTGAAAGCCAGAACAAGGCAGCTCATGTGCAGGCCTCTTTGAGGCCTGCTGTTTTCAATTCCTCTTCACAGAAAGGGCTTTTATTTGATTTGTTATGGGGATTTTTTTCTTCTGTTGCCAAAACAGCTGCAAGCCTGGAAGGGAATAAGACACAGGGCCACATCAAACTTGTTAGCTTGTTAAAAAAAAAAAAGAAGCTGGAATGTTCCAGGAATCAAAAAAAAAGGATGTGAGAAAGATGGACAGAAGGGGGCAGTAGGTGGGGGGAGAAAAAGGTTTAGTGGCCTTTCTGATTGGCTTTTATGTCAAGAGTAGAACAGCCTATTTTGTGATTTTAAGTATTATAGGTCAGATTGCTATGTACTTAATTTATTATGCCCATTCACACCAAAGAGAATGGCTTTCTTCTGAATAGCTTTAACAGTCTTTATGCTAGTACAATGAATAAATAAAAGTCCCCAATGAGCTAGCCATCCTCCTCCAGTCATCAAAGCAAACACCCAATAAATAAACCTGTTTTTTTTAACGTACTGAACAAATTCGGATTTGTTCATGAATATGAAAAAAAAAAAAGGTAACAGACAAGCATCCCTTGTCTGCTGTGAATATTCAACCCTGATCTGAGTTCTTTGTATCTCCTCTCAAAGGGCTATGGGTTGGCAAACTATGTTTCTAGACCACTGCTATCCAGCAGCAATGTTGATGGAAATGCTCTGTGTCTGCTCTGTCCAGTATGGTAGCCACTGAACACTTAACGTGTGGCTAGAGTGACTGAAAAACTAAATTTTTAATTTAATTTTAATTAATTTACATTTAAAAAGCCATATGTGGCTAATGGACACCATATTGAAAAATAGAGTTCTAGGACTAAGTAAGTAAGTGAAGAGGATGTTTCTTCCTTCCGATAAAAAAATGGAGGCATTTTATACCAGTTATTGTTATGGCCAAGTTTTAACATTGAGAATTAGTTTGAAAGATTCTTCCCTGTTGTATTATTCAAGGTTAGTAGCACTAAGGCTTTTTCCCAAAGCCCACTGACAGGTTCTTTCTTGAAGTTCATAAATCCTTCCATCTATAAAATATGGACTTACAGGAAAACTTAATGCTCATATGATAAACAAATAAACAACCACGAAGAACTGCAATCAAACCTCTCGAATCATAATAAATCTACTAATGCTAAGGATATTCAAGAATTTGTTTTAAATTTACTGGCAACAATTCTCTCAATTCATATTAAACACAGACTTATTGTTTCTGGAGCATACGGTGTGTTCATGGAGAAGCCCATAACCATGTGAAATTGACTTTGTATACACAGAGACTACACTGTCCAGATTTTAGTTAATTCATATTTTAGAAATTATGAGAGAAAAACTTACAAATTTTGTGATGCCTGTGGTTGTCAGTCTGCTTTTCCACAGCTTTTCCCTCGATGGAGAAGAGGCTCTAGAGAGAGATGATAAGATAAAGAGATATAACAGGGACAAGGTATATGTTCACCATTCCCTGATACCTGTGCCACCCAGACACACATTTAGACTCCACTTCCCAGACACCCTTGCAGTTGTATGGGACCATGTAAATAATTCATAAACTGAGTTCTAGTGCAATATGGGTGGAAATAATATATGCCGTGTCCAGACGTGATATCAGTGTACTTTTTGCATAATTCTCCTCCTACTTTTGTCAGATGCAGAAAATCATCGAAGACCTGAGGCCCTAGAAGATGGCTACTACATGACAGGAGCCTCTGTCCCTGAATGATACAGTGGAGCAGAGCCATCTCTCCCAACTGAGACTACTTAGATTTAGACTGTGATTGAAAGAAAGAATCTTTGCTGTGCTCACGTTGACTGAGATTTGGAGGATGTGTTTTGCAAATTAACACTCTGAGTGTCACAAGATGACATCTTGGAGAAGGAGCAGTCAGGCCAAGCAGAACTTTTCATAGTGTGAACTTCATGTTATTTGCTCTGTCCCTTACTTTGCTGTCAAAACCTTACTTCTAATAGGGAGAAAAACTTACATTTTCTAAGTAAACAAGATGCAAATGTATGGAATGCCAGGTCAATTTATGTAATATATTTATTTAAAATAAAACATAGTTCTGCCATGCAGATTAAAATATAAGCTAAAACGTTCTTTCCATGTAGTAAAGTCCAAATGGCAAGCCAAATACAGGTCTAAGTAGGATAAGCCCTCTCACAGTATCATCTGCATTGCCATAAAAAATCACCAGGGTTTTGTTCCTGAGGCTTTGAGACTTTTTCAGGCTCCTCCTACCATCCTCCTTTTGGATACTTTCACTCTTGGCAGTTCTGCCCTTACAACTTCTCTCCTGCCTAGATGCTGTTTCTCAGTCCATCCCATTCAAATTGATGACTCAGTTGGATGGCCTGATTGGCTTGTTATTTTGGATTCTCCATAACATCCTGCTTAACTTTTATACACTGAGCCTGTAGGCCTGTCCTTCATTGACCTGAACTGCTGGTACATTCACGACCTCATGTCCAAGCCTCTCTCTCTAACTTCTGCTCATCTGGGGTGAGGGCAGGGGTTCAGACAAAATAATAGTCCGTGAGAAGGTGTTACGAATGTTGGTGTCCCCCCAAAATTTATATGTTGAAGCCCTTACCCTTCAATGTGATGGTATTTTGAGATGGGACCTTTGGGGGTTTGATGAGGTCATGAGGATGAGGCCCTCATGATGGGATTAGTGCCCTTGTAAGAAAAGACACCAGAGAGCTTGCTCTTTCTCTCCCCACACATGCACAGAGAAGTCTTGTGAACACACAGCAAGATGGAGGCCATTTACAAACCAGAAGAAGAATCCTCAGAATGAAACCTGCCTTGCCAACACCTTGATCTTGGACTTCTAAGAGGCCAGAATAGTGAGAAATAAATTTCTATTATTTAAGCCACCCAGTCGATGATGTTTTGCTATGGCAGCCGGAGCAGACTAATACAGATGATTGAAGCAAGGAAAGACTGTCATATTATTTTACCGGTAGTGGTTTATAAGGTAAACGTGGACTACATGCCAACCAGGATGGAGAGGTTCTGTTGGCCAGTACAGACCATTTTACAGTAGAGTGGACACATTAACTGTGGTTTTATAATTCTCCCCTTTTCTAGAAATAATGCTGACTTCCTCCTTCCTATTAATGTTGTTTAACTTTTTACAAGTTTTGATATACATCACTAAATTTCAGCTTGTATAATACGATCTTATTTTAATGTCACTGAGATAAGACATTAATTAGGGCTGAAAACACTTCAGTTGTTTTTGTTTCTAAGTATTGTTGGTAGACATGTTCTCATGTCTATATATTGATAGCAGAGCATGTAATATATATTAATTTATATTTCAGTTTGGAAGTTTCATCGTAAGTCATAAAATGGATCTAAGCTTGAGTTCTCAAAGCCACATTTTGTAGTCATCATATAAGGTGATATACCCATATATACAAGATAGGTAAACCAAAGATACCCAAGAATAATATTCCAGACCCATTCTGAGAAACACTGCATTATATTAACCAACGAAATGATTTGGAAAAATTTAGAGGGGAACCATTTGTTATTCTGATATGCAGTGGTACCAAAATGTGTTATGATCACGAAAGAGCAGTTTGTTGGAATAAAAACTAAATTTAAAGATCAAACATTTAAAGTCTGGAAAGACTAACTAGTTAAAAATTTTAAACCTTATTTCTGTGTATCGAATGATAATGCCCAGTGAACAGATGGAGGCAGGAAACTTTAGGTCTGTGCCCACATCTATGGAAAAGCGGTGTAAAGCAGGAGGCCTGGAGTCAAGCTATCTTTTAAAGGATATTGGCATATTGGTAGCTTGAATCATATATTATGCTTCCAATTTAGTGACATTTTTACATTTACTGAATAAATTACTGAAAAGTACCTTGTATTACTTTGATAATCAAATTATTATGGAATACATATTTAGACAACATTTTATCATTTTAAAGCTTCCTTTTTTTAATATTATCAAAATGCTAAAAAGCCTGCAAAATCCCACAATTAACTAAATATAGAAAGGAGACAGAAATAAACTTCATGAATTTTAAGTTAAAAAAATGTCAAAATATAAACCCCAAAGTAAATGTTCCCATAAGGATAGTTTTGTCGGCATTGGAATCATCTGCTTTATTTATTCAAGTGATGAATATAAAATTGAAGGAAAGAACTCAGGCCAGTTAATGTTTCCCAGCCCCAATATGTATAGAAAAACTATTAAATCTATAGCATTTCCAAGTAGTGGTTCGCTATGCTGGTTTTTGGACTGTTTGCCCTTTTCCCACCCTTGCCTTTTGTCTCATAGGGATGTTAATTCCTGCAGGCTATGTATCCCAGGCCCTATTAATGCTGGATTCCACCTGGATACAGTCAGTGGGTGACACTGGGGGGAGACTGGAGTGCATGAGCATGGAAGGACACATTCTATCTAATGTCCTTATTTCCCATATGACAGAATCTGTTATGATTCCATATTCTTCCTGGAATCCTTGAACCCCAGGCAGCCTAGTTAACTTGGCTCTTCTCTTAACCCTTCCAATGAGAAGTGACATTGGCTTCTTGTTTGTTTAATTTCTGGGTTTTCTCACCATCCCTTATATAGCTCCTAGCTTTTTCATCACTTACCTAGATTAAATTCTCATTGTTTTCAATTCTTACTGGTCCAACCTTGATTGATGCATTAACTGTATTTCCTTGAAGATACAGAAGTTCGCTATGCTTGTTAGCTCCCCTACAGAGAAAAATATAAAAATATACAGTGGATATGAAAGGAAGAACAATAAAACACCAAATATTTCTGTATGGCTAAAGAACTCACTCAGTTCAATAAATTGAATGCCTAGATTATAGGAAGAAGATATGTATTATTCCTTAATATACTACAATTCACTGGAAAATGGATAGGTCCATCCTAA
Organism: Delphinapterus leucas; assembly: GCF_059928025.1. Taxonomy (NCBI): domain Eukaryota; kingdom Metazoa; phylum Chordata; class Mammalia; order Artiodactyla; family Monodontidae; genus Delphinapterus; species Delphinapterus leucas. The sequence continues at coordinate 85,408,051 of NC_143134.1, forward strand.
ATTTAGTCCAAGGCAGTTCAAAACTTGAAGAACTTAAATGGACTTCATTATAATATTCTGTACCCCGAAACCACCTTGTGTTGACTAGACAATTTAGGCTATTGCTGGCATAAATTTTGAAGGCATGAGATCTCTATAAAATTTTCCTTTTTTAACCAGCAGAGGCTGAAAATGAGGTTCAGTGAGTCACTTCCTTCCTAAATCTATCACTACCCAAACAAGCTAAGCCAAAGGGAAAAAAAAAACCCAATAAAATAATGAGCTGATAACTGGTATTTGATGCAATGCAGCAGATGAGGAAGTCTTGTAATATGTTAGTCTACCTATCCTTATATAAATTCTCTAGGGGTGACACTATAGAATCACCAAACTAAAAACTGACCAAGCAGACAGTCCCTATCTATAATCCTCTACTGTAAATGATTTGATAAAACCCAAGTATAAATGTTTCAACTGTGAACTTCCAGTACTGTACTCTCAGCATCTTCTTTTGTAATTATATCAAGAAAAGTCTCAAGCATGTTTCCCCTAGTTTTTACTGTTGTTAATTCCACCTGTTTGCTTATTACCTACAACACAATTAATATAAATACACGTATTTTTCTTTAAGTGGTGTGAATTATTTTCCTAAACAGGAACCTATTTATTCCGACGATTAACACTATTTCCTGTCTGAAAGTCTTCAATAATGGCTGCTAATAAGCTGAAACATAAAACATCAACAATGGAGCAACAGGAACTCTCATTCATTGCTGGTGGGAATGGAAAATGATACAGCCACTTCTCAAGAATGTTTGGCAGTTCCTTACAAACCTAAACAAATCCTCACTGTACAATCCAGTAATGAGCTCCTTGGTAATTTTCCAAATGAGCTGAAAATTTATTTCTGCACAAAATGAAAGAAGCCAATCTGAAAAGAATACATACTGTATGATTCCAACTATATGATATTCTGGAGAGAGCAAAACTATGGAGACAGAAAAAAGATCAGTGATTGCAGGGGCTTGGGGGAAGGGACGGAAGAATAGATGAAACACAGAGGATTTTTAGGGCAGTGAAAATATTGTGCTTGATACCAAAATGATGGAAACATGTTTTATTATACACTTGTGCAAATCATAGAATGTACAACACAAAGAGTGAACCCGAATGTAAACTATGGACTTGGGGTGATAATGATGGGACAATCAATGTCTGTTCAGTGATTATAACAAACATACCACTCTGGGACGAGATCTAAGCTGACTACCTTATTTGTTCACCAAAACCCTCCAGTCTCTCTTAACAACGTTCACTGATGTCAAAACTAAGTCATGTCGTCAGGAATCAAAACATCCTTACTTCTGATTTGTTCAACTTTATTTAGTAGCCTCTCACAACTATATATAATATTCACGGTTTTGACGATTTGCAAGGCATAGCCCAGAAGACCTATATGCGTAGTGATTTATAGTAACTCTGGCCTGCATTTGTATCAGAGAAGCAGAGGTGCTGGTTGTGATCAAACACAGCTTACAATCCCGAATCTATAGCTCAAAGTAGTTTTCGCCCTCTGTTCTTCATCACCTAAACTCTCTATGGTATTCATCATTATTTAAGACTGAATGTAGCCATGGCTAAAATCAAAATGATGTCTGACACACAGTAGGTGTTAAATAACTCTTTTCTGGATTGAGGACTTGCATCTGTCATTTTTCTTCTCGCACAACTCTCCTATACTTCTCTCATTCTTTTCTTGCACGAGTTTCGCTTCAGTGTCTTACACAGAAAAATTACCTATGTTAGTGTTTCCTAACAAACCAATATCTTCTTTCAATAAGTATAAATACCAGGAGGCAAGAATATACAATGGAGAAAAGACAGTCTCTTCAATAAGTGGTGCTGGGAAAACTGGACAGCTACATGTAAAAGAATGAAATTAGAACATTCTCTAACACCATATCTGAAAATGAAGAAGCCACCCCCAATCCCAGACATTTATGTCAGGAAACCAATTCAAGAAAAGTGGCAACTTACAGCACAAGAGCAGACTGCAGAGTGCATCCAGGAGCTACAGGTATCTGTTCCGGGCAGCCAGGCATGCCAATGATATTGCTCGTTTATGCCAAGGAGAGTATTTCTGTCTTAGAACCCACTTCTACTCTTTTCATTTTATTTCTTATTCTAATTTAAAACAATTTGCCAATTGTAAAGTATATTTTAAGAATATGTACTCATTTTTTCACTTATTCAACACATTTCATTGAGCACCTATTATTATGTGCCCAGCACTGTCCTAGAAGATGGTTCATCAATGAACCACTCAGAAAAAAATCCTGCTAACATCTAATATTCCAATTTGAGAGATAGTAAATAAACATATATTTCTTTATGAATGTATAAGTATATATATATAATATAATATAATATGTCTGTGTGTGTATATATATGCCAAGAAGGATAATGCACCATGGTAAAGCGGATCAGGCGTGTTAGAGTAGAACATTTGCTATTTAAAAGAAGCAAATGTCCCTGGAGCTGTTGAGGAACCTCGAGGAGATCAGGATGATAAGGAAAGGGTGGCTGAAGGAGAGAAACAGAAGATTGAGTTAGAGAAGGTTTAGCCTATGTAAGGTTTGTCTTGGAGGCCTCATGTTTTCTCCGATTGGAGAAACGCAGCAGAGGAGAGACATGCTCAGAGTGACCTTGAGGGGATCACTCTGGCTGCTGTGTTGAGGATCCATGGAAGGGCGCAGGGGCAGAAAGAAGCAGGCAGAGCAATTAAGAGGCCAGTTAAAAGGCATTCTGTATAGCTTTCCTTTTTGAAATCAGAGTTTGTAGAACCATTTTTACAAAAATGAAAACGCACACTCGGATGCTGCTGAATGGACAGGAATGGAGATAGGAAAATCACAGAATCACAGGGATTCATCTGAAGTGGTATGGAATTTTAGAGAAAAAAAAAAAGTATTCAAGGAACACGGGCAAGCTGCTCAAGCGGAAAAGTTCAAAGGTCACTCAAGTTTGTATTTCAGATCTCGAGCCTTTCAAGTAGATCAAAGGTGCTTGTCTTTGTGTGACTGATTCCGGGGGCTGCCAGATGACCACATACGGCGGGGCGGCCTCTGTTTTATGAGCCTGCCCTACCTGCTGTTCTCCTTAGGGGTTCTGACTTCCTATTTACTCTGCTGTCTTATCCTGGCTACTCAGTGCAGCATGGGAAGAAAAGGAAAACTTTGACTTGGGGTTTGCAGCGGATGCTTGCAAATTTTGAGTGATCAAATTGTAAGATTAACAATGTTCTTTTAGCTTCATTCACCAGAGATTACACAACATTTTCCAGAGGAAAATGGTTCCAAAAAATCACTGTGGGGTCTCAAGAAACCCTGGATTTGAAACACCTTGGTTCAAATCTCTGCTGCCCAGCTAAGCATCCCTCCTAGTCTTCAGCCCATGGAAATCTCAACTTTACTTTCTAGAAGGGCAGACTAGACTCATTAATCTGTGTTTGAAATTTGAAAAGATTAGGAAAGAATGTGGAAAGGACTCCAGGGTGGAGAGGAAGAATGGAAGCAAGTCAGGCAACATTTATAGGACTCCTTCGATAGCATTTATACATAGTGTTTAAGTTGCAAAACACTGTTCACTTACCTTATCTAGTGAAATTAGTGCATAATTTTAGTACCCTAAATTTGTATTACTAGAAATAAATATTAGAAAAGTACCTTTGATATGCCTTTAGTATTTTATTTCTTTTCAAAATTCTATCAGTCTTTGCAGGTTTTTCAATAAGTGAAGTGTTTTCCACGAATACTGTAGTATTTTAAAAGTTGTATAATTGAAAATCCAAGAAAATAGTGAATGATTGATTTCCCCCAAAATAATAATTTTGTAAAAATCTTTGACTTATTACTGATATATTCACAAATTTTTAATAAAACATTTAATGTTAACACTTTCAATTACAATGTTTTTGTAGCATCTTGAGACTCAAGGCTTCTACCATAGCTTTTCACCTAAAGTCAATCCAGCATGCTAAGTACCCACTGCCTGTATAGTGTTGCAGCAAATAGTTGAAATGAGTAACTCTCTGGGCAATTCTTGCTTATTATAAACCTTCTTGTACTTTGACTTAATTTCCTAAGCATTTCCCGAACTTTTATTCTTCCTTTCATTTTGTGATGCTGCTGCAAAGAAAAGTCCCCTCCCTAAATTTATCATTTAGGATCATACAAATCATTAGACTGATCTCATGTAAATTCAGCCACTCCTAATTATGGCCAACTTACTGAAAACCAGACGTATGCCCAGGGACTCTTCACATGACCTCACAACACTGGTTTTGAGGAAGGGTTACATGGAGGCACCTGCAATATCAACCTAGTTCAACGAAAAGAGGAAGTCTTAAAGAGCAGTACTGAACACATAGTCTATGTCTCAAGAACACCCTAATAGTTTCTTGGCTTCTCACCATTAGAAGTGCTCATGATAAACAGACACTGAGAAATAAAAGTCAAGGACATAAAGAATGAGCTTCAGAATACTAAGTAAAATAAATTTTAAAACATAAAGATCAAGGTGATTAGAACGAGTGATAGAAGACAAAGTAGAGCCAGATTACTAAATGAGATGTAAAAGTATGCTAAGATACAACAGAAAGAAGTGAACACTGTGTCCGAGAAAAATCTAGTACAGAACAGTCAACACTGAATACAGTCTTGATGAAGTTACCAGACTTCAAGGATAACAATAATTCTTTCGGACATCAAAATTTTTTTTAAAAGGTCCTAAAGCAGGGAGGGGGGAATTTTTAAAGTATGAGTGACTTCTCAAAGGCAATATTTAAGGATAGAATATTATTTAAAAAAATGTATACAAAACATTGCAAGAAAAAAATAGCGTGACCCAGTAGTCTTAAACTGAACCAAATTCTTCTTCTTCAGGTATAAAGGCAAGAGACATAATCAAAATTTAGGAAATATAGTATTTATGAATGTTTCATGAAAATAATTCTTATTCACAAAATCTAAGCAATCAAGAGATAAATCAAAGTAAAGAGCTCAGAAACAATAAAGCCCTAGTAGAAAAGAACTAAGGCCAAATACCAGCTGGAATTACAAAGGAAAATACAACTCTATAAATCTTCAAATACAGAGGAACACAACAAGCCTGGCAATGTTTGGGAGGTGCTAAGTGTAGTGAGGATGCTGTGAGAATATTAAATGCACTTACTTTCTTGTCTTCATTAAGAAACAAAGGTTTCAGTGTAAAAACATGCATCAAAATCTATCCCCTAAAAAAAGGAATAAGACTGATTTTCTAGGGCTCATGCTATACAATACCAAAAACAAAAACAAAAATGACCATTTAGTAGACCATAAGTAAACTTCATTGAATTCCAAAAAGTTAATGTCAACTTTTAATGTCTACTAATGTCTGGTTTTACTGGACAATGATAAAAAATCTAGCAATACCAAAAACTAGATACAAACACACGAAAGAAACCCAACAGTCTTCATAGTTCATGATTTTGTTAAATCACTATTGAGTCAAAGAAGAAAACTTAAAATTGCAGAATACCTAGAAATTAGAAGCCATGAAAACATGTCAGAACTATGAGATATAGTTAAGGCAGTGCTTAGAGAAAATTTATAAGTACCCAAGAAAGAATCAAAATAAATTAAACCAAATTAAGAAGTTAGGAATTGAACTTAGAAAATACAACTTAGAAAAGGAAATAAAAGAATTTAATAAAGATAAAAACAAATTAATGCATTAGGATGAAATCCCTTTTCATCTTGGGGGAGGTGGGTTGTCAGTCTTTTTTTTTTTTTTTTAATGCCTTTAACTGATTGGATGAGGCCTACCCACATTATGGAATGCAGTCTGCTTTATCCAGAATCTACTGATTTAAATGTTAATCTCATCTAAAAAATACCTGCACAGGACTTCCCTGGTGGCACAGTGTTTAAGAATCCACCTGCCAATGCAGGGGACACGCGTTCAAGCCCTGGTCCGGGAAGATCCCACATGCCGTGGAGCAACTAAGCCCGTGCTCCACAACTACTGAGCCTGCACTCTAGAGCCCGCAAGCCACAACTACTGAGCCCACGTGCCACAACTACTGAAGCCTGCGTGCCTAGAGCCCATGCTCCGCAACAAGAGAAGCCACCACAATGAGAAGCCCGCACACTGCAACAAACAGTAGCCCCCGCTCGTTGCAATTAGAGAAAGCCCAGCACAGCAACGAAGACCCAATGCAGCCATAATAAATAAATTAATTAAATTCTATACAAAAATATATATGTGTATATAAAAATACCTGCACAGAAATAGTTTTTTTTTTTTAATTCATTTTTGGCTGCATTGTGTCCAGAGGATACAAAATTAGGTGATGTGTTGTCCCTGTCCTCAAGGCCCTTTCACCGTGGTAAAAGAAATCAGCCATACACATAAACAGGTACCTTGTGAATTAGAAAGTAGTGTGCTATGTGAAAAATGCCAAATATCACTCTGTAAAGAAACAGAGGAGGGCGTAACTTATTCCAGGCAGAAGCATCCAGGAAGCCTCTTTGGTGTAGATGCCATTTTAATACGACAGTAAAATGTGGGTAGAATTAATATATGCAGGGAACTAAATAAATCAAATAAGCAATGGATACCCAGGGTTCAGAAACAAGAAAATTGACTTTACAACTTATGGACTGGAAAATCACGTGATCCATTTATTTTTCCATGCTCACTCATTAGCCCTGTGCCAATAAGATTCATTTTCAAATGAGATTTATTTTAATGTTTTTAGACTTTGACTTGTAAAAAAAAAACACCACCTTCCATAAATCTCTATTTCTTCTCAGGAAACCTATAAAAATAGTTTCAGTTTAACCTTTAGTTATTCTCCATAAATAGTACTGGTGACATGGAACTGAGTGGTCCTTAAATTGGGGCCTGCATATTCTCTGATGTTGCACTCTCAGGCAACCCAAAGAAGCAGCATGTATATACCTAAAACATTTTACTGTAGATTTAGGACAAAGACTTCTTTTGGTTTTGTGGCTGTGTTGTTAATGTCTTTGAGAGGTTTGTCGCATACACAAGGATCAGCAGAATGTATATTCCATGTTAGCTAATCTTTTGCTTTTTTATGAAAACGCAAAGAACAGCATGTTTTAGTATGCTGAAACTAAATAGGAAATCTAGTATTTCTGTGATAATTAGAAACCCAGCATGCCATTTACATCACCAATTGGGAATGCTGCTGTGACAGGACCAGGCTTTCCTAATGTCACTGGCCCTCAAGGCTGATTCTTGTCTGTCCAAATAAGTTGCAACATGGAAATGTGAAAAGGATTCTCACTGGCAGCCCATTTAGGCTTTCCCTTTGTTTTACAGACTAGTGTGATAACCTAACAGCCACTGTTTTGCTTTCTGGCTTTTGATCACATACATTCACCCAGTCATTGGCTCTTCCTGCCACACTACCTTCAACAAAATGAGGATGTAATGCTTGATGAAATGAGGATGGATTTCATGAGTTTAAAGACTCCTCCCATGTACTTCCCTTTTATATTCACCGCTGTTTCCTTTGTTGTTAAAGACCTCACTCTCTATTTTCAGGAGGCTTATAAATTACCCAATCAGCTAAAAATTAGAGGTGCTGAAGATACATCAATAAGGGCAGATTGATCAACTCAGCAAAGTTTCAGGGCAGGTAAGCTGCCCTCTGCTGGATGATCCGTTAATGATATGCCAACTGCTTTAAATGAAAGGTGCACAGCCCACAGGGTTGAAACCACTGATTTCCTCTAAGGGCCATGGATGAGTTACAGGAATCAGCAGACCATACTGATGGCTTCTTGAAACTGAAGGTTGGTGAGTTTCCTAATGCTGACCCTGAATCTCTCCACATGGTTCCCCCTGGGCTGAACTTATCCCACCTTTAGCTTCTTCTCATTCTCCTACAGCCATTTTCACCACCAGGTTACATGACCTTCTGAGGTGGAGAGAATCTCAGGTCTTTCTCTTTCCTAATTCCACTGACATGGACCTAACACTTCCTTCCTTCCCTCAGGTCTCCCCTTTTGATTCTCAAAATCCTGATCTGCATGTCAAAAAAATGAAATGCCGCTATTAAAAAAACAAAACAAAACAAAACAACCCTTGCTTCTCCTGGAGACAATGTTGAATGCCTCTCACTAACTAGGAAAGTCACAAACAAGCAACTGGGAGGTAGAAAGCAGAAAGTTAAATATTTCAATCTATGACCTGGATAGATAGATTGACATGAACACAATTACATTTAGCTATGATTTCCACCATAGCTAGTTCCACAATATCATAAAATTACCAAAAATGTTAGTTTTTATTATTACAGTGTCATTCTTGCTTTATCTTTTAAACTCTGTAATTTTTAATTACATTTTGATATGAGTGTATGAATTATTGGCTTAAATAGAAATTTCTAATCAGAAGCTTTGAAACCTGTGAATTTATACAAGATGACTTTTAAAAATGGAAAAATCTCAAGGTATTGAGAATTGTTTCAGACATGATGTTTTTTCAGAGATTCACACTAAGTATGACATTCAATCAATCATAACACTACCCTGGTAAGTGGTAAGCATCAGCAAAATGAAATATGTTTATTTAAAATATGAGGTTTTTAGGAATCACAAACCTAAAACCTGGAAAAATTTTACTAGAAAACTTTGACACAAAATGGTCTAATTACATCATGCTCATAGCATAATTTAAAACCCAGTGAACACAATCTGGAGAAAAATCACTAGAAATTTTTCCAAATAAAAAAATAGAAGACTTTGTGAGGAGCAATTCAATAAAAATACAAATAGGCAAATAAAATATCTTTCAAAGTTAACTTCAAGGTCATTTTCAAAAATACTTTAAAAGATGAAGCTCATGTAACTGGAGAATATTTGATAGAGCTCGTGTTATAGGCATGGCTAAATCTATTTTCGATCAAAAAGGGCAGCCAAGCTGAAAAAAGGTGCCTGTATTGAACTTGGCGAGTGGTAACCTGCATCAAGGACATCACTTATTGTGAATAACCCAGCAGCCACTGCATCATTCACCAAGAATACTCACCTCCAACAATATGCCTCCTGATTTCCTCTGTGTGTTCAATGGGGTGGTAAAAATGGAAACTTTTAGTTTTAATAAAAAGGCCAGTGATTTGAGTATCATTTTAAAAAAAACCAAAACACAATAGGAAGTGACTTTGAAAACTTATTCTGTAGACCAACTCCAGCTTCATCTGGAAAACTGCAACTCAGATGTGCAGAAAGAGGACCGTTACTTTCTGACCCTGGCTTCAGTGAGTATCTTCCTCACAGAGAAGGGAAATGAAGACATCTAGTCAAGGGTCAATCTTTGGATAAGATTAATTAGTTCTTTTTTGTTCTCAATGATAAAAGATGTTTAACAAAATTGGCTTATCTAGATGATACTTTTTTCAAGGCTAAATAGTTCAGTCAATAATTGCAAGAAGACACTCTGAAGGTTGTTGCTGCATATGACAAGGTCATTACAATTAAAATGAATGTTGAGAGCTGAAATAGGAGAATTGCTGTAGGGATAATGAGGTATTTGAGCACTTTAGTTCAATTAAAAGTAATGGTGTTGGGCTTCCCTGGTGGCGCAGTGGTTGAGAGTCCACCTGCCGATGCAGGGGACACGGGTTCGTGTCCCAGTCCGGGAAGATCACACATGACGTGGAGCAGCTAGGCCTGTGAGCCATGGCCGCTGAGCCTGCACGTCCGGAGCCTGTGCTCCGCAACAGGAGAGGCCACAACAGTGAGAGGCCCACGTAACGCAAAAAAAAAAAAAAAAGTAATGGTGTTTATGTTGTCTTTGTTAAAGAATAACATCATCATTCATCTTTCTTTGCTGAAAAGAGTTCTTTGATGAGTATATGCCAGAGATGGTAAAAGAGAATGCCCAATGGCACAGAGAAATTTCAGCCCTGTCACATGGCTCAAATGTACAAACACCGTAAAATTTCCAGCAATGGTATGTATATATGCCATCTTGAACTGTCTCTTTGGAAACATTATGGGCATTTTTATTCAGTGATCATTACAACATAACTTATAAGTCAGTAAAAGAATAGGTTTGTAATCTGAGTCCACATGTCTATCCATATATACATTTTTATTGGAATACCAGAAGGTATTTCCAGGTCATGGAACCTCCCTCATTTCAATCCATTTCCTTTTTAAAATTCATAAAGTCATTGCAACAGTATCTTATCCAACAACCAAGAAACACAGAAAATAATTTCTGTGTAAGTAATGGCATGTAAACATATAAATAATTTATACTAAAGCAAGCACAAATATAATATTGAGTAGAATGCAAAATTTGAAAGAATCATAAAGATAAATATGAGAGCTGTTATCCTTGCTGAGTCATCCAGAACACCATGGACATATTTCCCTCTTATTTTAGGGCTACGTTGCAGAAAGTCTTGAGAAGTTTGGCATTATTTAACCATCTGCAAAATGTGTGTTTTCTGTGTTTTTCCACTAAGCCAACCACAGGAGTGACCAGTGCTCTTTTAGTCAGTCTCCCCTGTGAACAGTGGTTTTGAAATGAGATGTTGATGTTTAGAAAAACCAGTATCAGATAGTTTTAAATGAATGTTGGAAGTCAGAAGTTAATGAATTAAAGAACAACATTGTGGATGTAGCTCAGTTTTGCTTAAAGCATAAAAAGCATAGTTCAGTGATTACTAAATGACTATTTGGCTAAGTTACTTAATCTGTCTGCAAGCTATTTCTTCATATCTCAGATGAGAATAATGTAATCACCTCATGGGGTTGATTTTTGGAGACTGTGATTGCAGATAGAGGGAGTAAGTTCATCCCAGAGTTGCAAGTACTCTCAACTGAGGTAGCTTGAAAAATTTGAGGTTAACAGCGAAGGCTGAGGTTAGTAAAATAGAAATGGGCTTCAAGGGGACCATCAAACCATGAAGATTCTGAGACAGAAGAAGGAACTAAAGAAGGAACTAAAATGTAAAGCCTGTAATAAACATTAAACTAGTAACTAGACAGAGATGACAGTCTGGAAAATCCAGAATCAGCAGAATCCAGTGGCTGGCTTTTCACATCCTTTCTGCCATGTGACATGTGGGCAGTCCACTGGGGACTTTTCTTGGGCAAAGTTGAGAAAACCCCTCAAAGAGAGAAACAAATGATCAGGGTTTAATATCATATATTATCAGATCAATATAAAATATTTTAATATATGGAGGACCAATGAAAAGTATCAGCATTGTCAAGTCTAAATAAAAGTGGAACAGCTGTTATCTTCAAGCATTTCGGTGGCTGTATTAGGGATTTGCTAACCAGTTGATCTTACTGTACTTTTTTTAAAAAAAATTAATTATTTTTGGCTGTGTTGGGTCTTCGTTGTTGTGTACGGGCTTTCTCTAGTTGCGGCGAAGGGGGCTTACTCTTCATTGCGGTGCGTGGGCTTCTCATTGCGGTGGCTTCTCTTGTTGCAGAACACAGGCTCTAGGCGCCCAGGCTTCAGTAGTTGTACATAGGCTCAGTAGTTGTGAGCCCACAACCCCATTTCCAACTATTTGATTGTTTTATTTGCCCCAGAGGCACTACTTCTCACACATTCGGCTCCTCTCTTTAAAAAATAACCCCAACTAATCATGTTCTTGTCCTTCAATGCACTAGTCTCTCAAGTATTCTTTTTAAATTGAGTGAAAATTAAACATAATGCACACAGTTCCATAATAACATTTCTTTTCATGAGACCCATCTTCTAATGGAAATAACTGCCCTACTAAATTAAAAATAGGAAAATACATAAAACACATAATCCAGCGCATGAAATCAAAAACCTAATTTACTCATTCATTTCACTAGACAGTGTGATGAAGCATAACGGGGACATGATAAAATGCAGTTGTGTTCCTGTCTCCTTCTGCCATTTCCCCCTTTCCTACTTAGGAAAGGTCAGCTTGAAAAAAAGTGACCTTAACATTTACTTCCCAGTAAAGCAAACCAGTGAAAGCAAATATTTTTCATGTCCTACTAATCTTAAAATCTAATTGTAAATTTAAAAAAAATCTGCATTAAGTACAATCTTTTTTATGTCAAATGTCTTTAACTTAAAAAAATTATTTTTAGCCAGACTGGGATGAATTCCAAGCAATTTCAAACTCGCTATCAGAATAGTACTTTACTTATAAGTTAAAAAAAAAAAACAAACAAGTACATAATCTGCAATTTTTTATGAGGTTATTAATTTGAATTATGGAATTCTAATTGCCTAGGAGATTGTCCATAAACCACTGCTCTCCTCCGGCAGGATGGAAAAGAACACAAAGTATTCCCATCAGGAAGCTTGGAAGCTTGTCAGAACCTACAAATGTTTCTCAGACTTCATGGTTTCTTTCAGGGCTTTGGATGTTTTGCAAAAGCCCTGATCAAAAGGTAACCATGACCTCAGAGGTGTGTGGTGTGTGTATGTGTGTGTGTGTGTGTGTGTGTATTTAGCTTTTTCTTTCCTTGGCATGCCTTATGCACATTGAAATGCTGACATTGCAAGAGGCCAGAACTATGTCAACTCCTCTAATAACTAGGTGTGCTTGTTTTATAATGGTAATTAACTAACTGGAGGTTATTTGATGTGTGTGTGTGTTTACTTGCAGGCCTGTGAAAGCACACATGGATACAAGCACTTACTTTGTATGTGTGTGATTAAATACTCTTGTGGTTTCCAGTTTTTATTCCAGCCCTACAAAAATGCAAATTGCCTCCAATCTATTTACTGGTATATAATACATTGAGGTCACAAATCCTGTTTTGAGATGGATTTTCTATGAAAGACGTCCAGCTCAATAATTTATTTCCCTCAACTATTTTTGTTTTTAAACAGTATCTGTTTTCTTAAGATTTCATAAGCCAGATAAAAAGTTCTTCATTCCATTCATCTCATCATTCAGTTGACCTATGTACAGTTTAGACTGTGCACAGGGAATAAGAAGATTAATTTTGAAGTTGTTTCCAAAAAACTACAGGAGGTCCAACTACAAACCACAAAGAATAAATATAAACTAGTTGAGGCAACATTTATAAAAGTAGTAGTGATAGTTTTTAAATGCCTGCACCGGCAGAGGAAACTTGTCCATAGCTTTAAAAAAAAAGAAGAAGAAGAAATAAGAAAACAACTTGAAACATTTTGATATAAAACTTCCTACATGGACACCCTTACTTTTGGCAGTTTGTATCCAGAATTTATTTCGTGTTGGAATCTTGCAGTAAGTTGCAAATACTAATTAACAAACCCATACTGCACTCCCTGGGTGGTTAAAAAGAAAATTGGGTAGTAGTCTTGTAGTTCATGGAGTTTTAAGTATGGGCATTTGGACCATAAGATCAGTCAGATCAACAATATATTGGAAAGAAAGGTATCTTTACTCAGGCAACTGTACAAGTCAGTGGCCCTACTGGAGGAACCACGATCTTCCAGACAGTGAGACCAACCATTCAGCCACAGTGTTTCTTAATTGGCTTTGTTTGGTTTTGGTGTTGAAGTAGTTTTCCTCCAATGAGTAGGTGGCTCCGTGAGAATCCCAAAAGAAAACAGTTTCTAAAAGAGCTTTTGGTGCTTCAGGTTTTGGAAAGATGACAAGAAGAAGCATTTTCCTGGTGTAAATATTATTCCTTGGAACAAATAAAGATATTGAGTCTAACAACAACAAAAAATGTTAAGAAAAATTCTGTATAGCAGCAACTGGGATAACTTCTGAGAAATTACTTTCTAGTGACATTAAAACAGTAAATATTCAACCCGATTTATAGCTGTTTTTTCTTTTGACTGAAAATGTCCAATGTATGTGGCTTGAATACCTGTTCTTGTCCTGAATGTTCTACCACATACATTTCCACCTACTGTGAAGGCAAACACATTTTGACTTATGTTATTGCTTATGAAAATTTTCCCTATGACTTGAAATCCTACCTCTGTGTTTTCTTTTAAATATTCACATTTATAAATGGGCAACTGTTAAACCACTTGCTATTTCTCTTAGAGTTACCATAAGGGTGATCAAGTAGTAATCTAACCTTTCAGGTACTATGAATTTTCCATTTTCTATTTGAGAACAGCACTTAGGAGAAAAGAATCCTTAAGAGAGGGAAAATTTTAAGAATGATTCTTAAGATGCCAAGGCCACTCATTAACATTTCTCCAGTGAGTGTTTCAAGTTGTCTGAAGTTGTGTTTCATACAAAAAAGCAACTTAGGTAAAACTTGTCTGCTCTTATATTTTAAGACCAATAACAAAATGCAAGCTCATTAAGCTGTGCTTAGGGACTCTCACAGACAGAATAAAAATACACCAGCCTATTCTTCTAGCATTACAGATATATTATAGCCGAAGTACTTCCTTAGAAGTAAGACATTACTCTCAAAAGTCATTTTTATATGTGGTATTTAGGACCACTTTATATGGAATGTGAAGTGTTTTATGAGTAAGTCCCACTCCAGATGTGGGAGATGGATCCCAGAGGAGGTGAGCAAATCTCTGTCTCTGATTCGGCCTCAGAGTCCATGCTAAACTGTTCTACATTCAATCACAACCTCAAAAGGCTTTGCAGACCCCAGTGGTACCTATGACTTGCCAGGTTGTTGTGAGGTGCCTGGATGGAGGTGTTGACCGGCACTGGTACCTCAAATAGCCTGATGCTAGACACTCCAATGGAGGCTTTAAATCAGTTTGGAAGCCCTGTAACAACAACATTCTGATGAGACCTCGCCCAAGCATCAAGGCTGTAAGGGAAGGAGGCATGGGACGGACAGGCTGTGATGGGACAACCTGGAGTCCAGATTCTGACTGTGCCCTGTATTGATTGCATGACTCTAGAAGTGTAGCTGAAATTTTCTGAATATCACACAGGTTTCTGAGTAAGATGCTTGTGCTGGTTAATATGCTATGTCTCTCAGCTCCTAATTCACCTCTATATTAAGCGTTGTATGGCCGGAGCTGGAGCTCTGCCAACTACGTCTCTTCATTGCCAGCTGGCTTCTTGTTAGGTGATCCAGAAGAAGGGGAAAGGGAGGGGAAAGACCTTGCTTCTTACTTTTTGCTTGCAATTCTCATAGACTCTTCTCCCAGCAGCATCAGTTGGCCCCAGTTTTTAGCTCCTACGGCACTTACAGAATGAGGCTCAGTCATATCAGCATCAGCCAGGCAGCACTCCTCCTTGAAAGTCTAAGTCCCAACTCCTCAGCACCCATTATTTGAGCTTCTATGTTCTGACACTCTTAACTTCTTCCCTTTATTCCCCCAGCCTTAGGGATGGAGCTGCTTCCTGGTTTCCTTCCATCTTCCCTCTTTTCTCATTCAGCTAACTAACACCTATGTATCAACTGCCTAGATTAAATTCTCTCTGTTGAAGAGTGGTTTCTGTTTCCCTGCCTTGTCCCTCACTGATACAATGTGAGAGAGTTCTACCTATTTAAAATTTTTTATGTGGATTAAGTGAGATATTGCATGTCAAATACCTGTTACAAGGCTTGGAACATAATATAAATTAAATACATGGCTCTTCTCTCCATTTGTAAAAGCTGTCTCCTTGGCAAAACTCCCCCCTCCCCTAATACAGTAAGTTTGTGCAAACTGTGGCTTTAGATATAAATATTTGAATTGTGAAAAGAACCCTGGATTTCTAACTCTCAGCAAGTCTCTATAAGATATGGAATCATAAAGAGAATTCATGACCACAAGCTCCCTGATGATTTTTTTTTTTTGCGGTATGCGGGCCTCTCACTGTTGTGGCCTCTCTCGTTGCGGAGCACAGGCTCCGGATGCACAGGCCCAGCGGCCATGGCTCACGGGCCCAGCCACTCCGCGGCTTGTGGGATCTTCCCAGACTGGGGCACGAACCCGTGTCCCCCGCATCGGCAGGCGGACTCTCAACCACTGCGCCACCAGGGAAGCCCCCTGATGATTTTTTTGAGTGTGTGTAAAATTGCACATCTAGAGTCATCCTTGCTTGTTGGAATAAAGAACACTGTCTCTTAATCTTAGTGGCCACAATGATAGTACCATAATGTGTTATCAAGAGATCATGTAATTCTTCTTGATAATCTATTTTCAATAATTGATAAGACCTTCTCATCCACTGAGCCCTGACTGTCTCTAACATCAAAGTGAAGACTCTTTATTCTCATTCTTCTCTAAAATTATCTCATAGTATTCAAAAGTTATCATCATGCTTATATCATTATTCATGCCATGTCCATTTTTATTTCATACTTTCACTCCTGTTCTTCCCTCTTTCCTGAAATGCTTTCCCCCTTATCATTTTATTTAAATCCACCAAGACTCAGCTGAGACAACATTCTCTCAGCCCACCAAGATATCTCCCATGAATTCCTACTGTACCTATTGTAGTTTTTTTGCAATACAGCAATTAATTAGTCTCTGACTAGAAATCTTATCAGCTCAGTTAAATTCTTTTAAAAAAGCAACTTTATGACATAGACCATGTTTTTGTTTTTTTTTTTATTTTTTAATCATGGTTCATGACTGCCTAGAGGGCTTGAAATAAATATTTGTTGGCTGACTGGCCAACCTTTAATATTTTTATGATGGATGTGTCACTTGAGACTTCCATTTTCTCTGAGGGCAAGGCCGAAATACCGAAATAAATATACAGATAGATATAGATATATCCTAATTATAAACTCAGCAGGGATAATTAACATCTGAAACAGTACTAGAGTCAATATACCATACTTTTCTTTCTGTACTCATACTTTTCTGTACCCCAGAAAAAAAATGCCTACTGCATACATCCATTAAAATATTTGCAGTATAACCATAATCCTAATGAAAAACGGATGAATTTTTGACTGGAAGAACTGAAATGCTTGAACTTGTACTGCTTTATTCATGAAATGGATAGCACAGTGCAAGCAGGCACAATTCCCCTTACTCTGGCACAGAAACTAAATTTGTGAAATGAAGAGTCAATCTCTTTGCTTTTCAATTCTCAGTCATTATGATGATAGACTGGATGACGTAAGTTATTGCCTCAGAAAAGCTAGTGAATTCAGATATGGTTGCTCACTCTAAAATATGTGCAGGTAGGAGTGACTGCATAGCAGGAACCACCTGAGCCTGAAATGGACCAACTCTGAATGAAAAAAGACCCTAATCATGTCATGATTAACCGCCCAAGTTAATCAATTATTTAACATCATGATCTGTCCTATGCCAACGACCCTCAAAGTACATGAACAAATTGAAAGCACAAGAAGGATAAAGAAATAATTGAAAACATAAAGTCCGTGTTCAGCTAGACTTTGGGAGTACTTGGAATGCCTTTAATATGAAAATTTATGACAACTTCCTGGTTTTCTATCCCTCTAGTATACATGTATTGTCCCTTACTCCTAACCCATATGTGGGTTTTCAGATTAGAGAGTTATGATGGTGGTATTTCTTATCAGTAGGAGAGGGTAAAATGAGATTCAGACCATGAATACTCTCTATTCATTTGGAAGAACGTCTTTTTAATTATTTACAGTGTGCTTGGAACTACTGCACTGTGCTTAAAATCAAGTTTCCTACCAATTCTTTACATCTCTTCTCCATAACCAGGGTACAGCACTTCCAAGGAAAAGACTTATCCTCTCATAATCATGATGAATCCAGTAAGTAAAAATATGTATAGATAAACCAACAAATGAACCAGACAAAACAGTCCTTGCTGTAATTTTCATTGTCACAAAGTACCTTCAAAAATGTTTCTGAAGTCAACACAATTTAAAGGGGCAGATGCAGAATGAACTTTCCAGGCTGAATATATTTATACGTACACAAATGCACACACACACACACAGTGTGGTTTATTGTCAAAGAAATTTCACTGAAAAAGATAAGTCTATAAAATTGTGCAGATTTGGTAACATGACTATCTTCAGAGTAGTAAGTCCCATCTGTAAGAAACAAGCACCTTGAAATTTCAAAATATTTGCCTGCTGTTAAAAATTCATAACTTTCTAGATATCCTATGCTCTTGGATTGGAAGAATTAATATTGTTAAAAAATGGCCACAGGTCTTCCCTGGTGGCACAGTGGTTGAGAGTCCGCCTGCTGATGCAGGGGACACTGGTTCGTGCCCCGGTCTGGGAAGATCCCACATGCCGTGGAGCGGCTGGGCCCGTGAGCCATGGCCGCTGAGCCTGCGTGTCCGGAGCCTGTGCTCTGCAACGGGAGAGGCCACAACAGTGAGAGGCCCGTGTACTGCAAAAAAAAAAAAAAAAAAAAAATGGCCATACTACCCAAAGCAATCTACAGATTTAATGCGATCCCTATCAAATTACCCGTGACATTTTCCAAAGAACTAGAGCAAATCCTAAAATTCATATGGAACCATAAAAGACCCAGAAACGCCAAAGCAATCCTGAGGAAAAAGAACACAGCAGGAGGCATAACCCTCCCAAACTTCAGACAATACTACAAAGCTACAGTAATCAAAAAAGCATGGTATTGGCATAAAAACAGACATATGGATCAATGGAACAGAATAGCAAGCCAAGAAGTAAACCCACACACCTACGATCAATTAATCTTTGATTAAGGAGGCAAGAATATACAATGAGAAAAAGACAGTCTCTTCAGTAAGTGTTGGGAAAGTTGGACAGCTGCACATAAATCAATGAAGTTAGAACACACCCTCACACCATATAAAAAAATAAACTCAAAATGGCTTAAAGACTCAAATATAAGAGAGAACACCATAAAACTCCTAGGAGAGAACATAAGCAAAACATTCTCTGACATAAGTCATACCAATGTTTTCTTAGGTCTGTCTCCCAAGGCAATAGAAATAAAAGCAAAAATAAACAAATGGGACCTAATCAAACTTATAAGCTTTTGCACAGCAGAGGAAACCATAAACAAAATGAAAAGACAGCCTATGGACTGGGAAAAAATATTTGCCAATGATGTGACCAACAAGGGCCTAATTTGCAAAATATAAGAACAGCTCCTACAATTCAATAACAAAAAAATAAACCACCCAATAAAAAAATGGGCAGAATACCTAAATAGACATTTCTCCAAAGAAGACATACAGATGGCCAACAGGCACATGAAAAGATGCTCATCATCACTAATTATTAGAGAAATGCAAATCAAAACTACAATGAGGTGCCACTTCACACCAGTCAGAATGGCCATTTTTAAAAAGTCTACAAGTAACAAATGCTGGAGGGGGTGTGGAGAAAAGGGAAGCCTCCTACACTGTTGGTGGGAATGTAAGTTGGTGCAGCCGCTGTGGAAAACAGTATGGAGGTTCCTCAGAAAGCTAAAAATAAAATTACCATATGATCCAGCAATCCCACTCCTGGGCATATACCCAGACAAAAGTAAAATTCGAAAATATACATGTACCCCTATGTCCATAGCAGCACTATTTGCAATAGCCAAGACATGGAAACAGCCTAAATGTCCATCAACAGAGGAGTGGATAAAGAAGATGTGGTACATACATACAATGGAATATTACTCAGCCATAAAAAAGAGTGAAATAATGCCATTTGCAGCAACATGGATGGACCTAGAGATTCTCATACTAAGCGAAGTAAGTCAATAGCTTCTGCCACCTTAGAGCTGGAACTGGGTAGAGTGTAGTGGAGAGTGCAAAGGTGTACAGGGTTCCAAACGTACTTTCTCTTTCCAAAGGATGTTCATTAAGCCAACAAAAACAAACAAAAAAGCTAAATAAGTCCAAAGCGTGTTCTCATACAATTTTGTAATTAATTAAGTGGGATCATTCAACCAGTGAAATTTGCTTTATATAGTTCTTCCCTTAATAGGATGAACTTCTGCACTGTGGGCTAAGCCTCATATCACTTGTTTTCTCTCTTCTTTCCTTCTTTCCTTCCTTCTCTCTCTCGTTCTTTGTCTTCGTGGTGGTTCTGTTTGCCATACATTAGGAAAGATACAACTGGGCTATAAAGTTTTAAGAAGGGGTTCCTGGCAGCTTCATTCTTGTCTCAATGTGATACCTGTGGCTGGCACTGTTTACTCATTAGCACTTTCTTACTTGATTAATTACTGTATGAAGGAAAATCCTGATCTTTCTTTGTTGTGGACTTCCTTCCAACGTATTTTACTGGAAACATAGCTATTTAATGGCAGTGAGGACTGCTAGAGTATATGTAACATTAAGAATCTAAAAATATTCTACATTTCCCAATTTTGCTCCATAGCAACTATATACCCTGATTAAATTACTACTCTTATTTGAGGTACTAATGTGCATATCTAAGAAATAGGATTCATAGTGATTGTCAAGTTTTGATCTCAAAGAGCTCCTGTATACGAGAGAGATGATCGAGGGAAGGTTTGTGAAATGCTCAAAAGTGTACAATGAAACCAGATTCATCAGAGTACCATTTAGAATCTTAATATTTTAATTGTTTTTAATACTGTTTGATTATAAAATTTATCTGTTTAGAATCCCTGGAATATGCTTAATTACTTTGTTTAAAGAAAAAATTATAAGTTACCTGTGAAATGTTAAGTTACACTGAATGTGTATCCCCCAAATTCATACATTAAAGCCCTAAACCCCAATGTGATGATATTTGGAGGTATGGACATTGGGAGGAATTAGGTTTAGATGATATCATTGCGGCGGAGAGGGTGGGGTGGGGTGTAAGACCCCTCATGATGGAATTAGTGTCCTTATAAAAAGAGTCTCTCACTCCTCCATGTGAAGACACAGCAAGAAGGTAGCCAGCTGAAATCCAAAGACAGAGTTCTCACCAGACACCCACCCTCCTAGCACCCTAACCTCAGACTTCCAGTTCCAGAACTGTGAGAAATAAATTCTTGTTGTTTAATCCACCCAGTCTATGGTATTTTGTTATAACAGTTTGTGCACTAATATAAACAGAGATAGAGATCATCATTGACTTTGGCCTTAAATATGAATATGAATATATAAAAATAAATATATGAACATAAGTATATAATTTTATAAATATTTTGTAATTAGGTTATACATAACTTTTTTTTTTTTTTTGTGGTACGCAGGCCTCTCACTGTTGTGGCCTCTCCTGTTGCGGAGCACAGGCCCCGGACATGCAGGCTCAGCGGCCATGGCTCACGGGCCTAGCCGCTCCGCGGCATGTGGGATCTTCCCAGACCGGGGCACAAACCCGCGTCCCCTGCATCGGCAGGCAGACTCCCAACCACAGCGCCACTAGAGAAGCCCTATATATAACTTATGATAAAGTCATGCTTATACACCATTTTGCCTCTGATTTTAGCAACCATCACACAATATAGCTGTTTTCTCATGTTAATAAATACTCTCCCGAAAATTCCCTTTTACTGTTTGTGAGATATCCCATCATAAAGATTGTCATGTTCATTTTTCTTTGCTTTTTTTTTTAACATCTTTATTGGAGTATAATTGCTTTACAACGGTGTGTTAGTTTCTGCTATATAACAAAGTGAATCAGCTATACATATACATATATCTCCATATCTCCTCCCTCTTACATCTCCCTCCCACCCTCCATATCCCACCCCTCTAGGTGGTCACAAAGCACCAAACTAATCTCCTTGTGCTATGCGGCTGCTTCCCACTAGCTATGTATTTTACATCTGGTAGTATGTATAAGTCCATGCAACACTCACTTCATCCCAGCTTACCCTTGCCCCTCCCCGTGTCCTCAAGTTCATTCTGTACATCTGCGTCTTTATTCCTATCCAGCCCCTAGGTTCTTCAGAACCATTACTATTATTATTATCTTTAAGATTCCATGTATATGTGTTAGCATATGGTATTTATTTTTCTCTTTCTGACTTACTTCACTCTGTATGACAGTCTCTAGGTCCATCCACCTCACTACAAATAACTCAATTTCGTTTATTTTTGTGGCTGAGTAATATTCCATTGTATATATGTGCTACATCTTCTTTATCAATTCATCTGTCAATAGACAATTAGGTTGTCTCCATGTCCTGGCTGCAGTAAATACAGCTGCAATGAACACTGTGGTACATGACTCTTGTTGATTATGGTTTTCTCAGGGTATATGCCAAGTAGTGGGATTGCTGGGTCATAGAGCAGTTCTATTTTTAGTTTTCTAAGGAACCTCCATACTTTTCTCAATAGTGGCTGTATCAATTTACATTCCCACCAACAGTGCAAGAGGGTTCCCTTTTGTCCACACCCTCTCCAGCATTTATTGCTTGTAGATTTTTTGATGATGGCCATGCTGAGCAATGTAAGGTGATATACCTCATTGTAGTTTTGATTTGCATTTATCTAATAATTAGTGATGTTGAGCATCTTTTCATGTGCCTCTTGGCCATCTTTATGTCTTCCTTGGTGAAATGTCTATTTAGGTCTTCCACCCATTACTGGATTGGGTTGTTTGTTTTTTTAATATTGAGCTGCATGAGCTGCTTGTAAGTTTTGGAGATTAATCCTTTGTCAGTTGCTTCATTTGCAAATATTTTCTCCCATTCTGAGGGTTCTCTTTTCATCTTGTTTATGGTTTCCTTTGCTGTGCAAAAGCTTTTAAGTTTCATTAGGCCCCATTTGTTTATTTTTGTTTTTATTTCCATTACTCTAGGCAGTGGGTCAAAAAGTATCTTGCTGTGATTTGTGTCATGGAGTGTTCTGCCTATGTTTTCCTCTAAGAGATTTACAGTGTCTGGCCTTACATTTAGGTCTGTAATCCATTTTGAGTTTATTTTTGTGTACGGTGTTAGGGAGTGTTCTAATTTCATTCTTTTACATGTAGCTGTCCAGTTTCTCCAGCACTACTTATTTAAGAGGCTGTCTTTTCTCCATTGTATATTCTTGCCGCCTTTATCAAAGATAAGGACCATATGTGACCATATGTGCATGGGGTTATCTCTGAGCTTTCTATCCTATACCATTGATCTATATTTCTGTTTTTCTGCCAGGATCATACTTTCTTGATTACTGTAGCTTTGTAGTATAGTCTGAAGTCAGGGAGCCTTATTCCTCCAACTCTGTTTTTCTTTCTCAACTTTGCTCTGGCTATTTGGGGTCTTTTGTGTTTCCATACAAAGTATGAAATTTTTTTGTTCTAGTTCTGTGAAAAATGCCATTGGTAGTTTAATAGGGATTGCACTGAATCTGTAGATTGCTTTGGGTAGTATAGTCATTTTCACAATGTTGATTCTTCCAATCCAAGAACATGGTATATCTCTCCAACTGTTTGTATCATCTTTCATTTCTGTCTCATAGTTTTCTGCATACAGTTCTTTTGTTTCCTTAGGTAGGTTTATTCCTAGGTATTTTATTCTTTTTTGTTGCAATGGTAAATGGGAGTGTTTCCTTAATTTCCCTTTCAGATTTTTCATCATTAGTGTATAGGAATCCCAGAGATTTCTGTACATTAATTTTGTATCCTGCTACTTTACCAAATTTATTGATTAGCTCTAGTAATTTTCTGGTATCACATCTTTAGGATTCTCTATGTATAGTATCATGTCATCTGCAAACAGTGACAGCTCTACTTTTTTTTCGATTTGGATTCCTTTTCTTTTTCTTCTCTGATTGTTGTGGCTAAAACTTCCAAAGCTATGTTGAATAATAGTGGTGAGAGTGGACAACATTGTTTTGTTCCTGATCTTAGAGGAAATGGTTTCAGTTTTTCAACATTGAGAACGATGTTGGCTGTGGGTTTGTCATATATAGCCTTAATTATGTTGAGGTAAGTTCCCTCTATGCCCGTTTTCTGGAAGGTTTTTATTGTAAATGTGTGTTGAATTTTGTCAAAAGCTTTTTCTGCATCTATTGAGATGATCATATGGTTTTTCTCCTACGATATGTTAAATGCTTTATCACATTGATTGATTTGCGTATATTGAAGAATCCTTGCATTCCTGGGATAAACCCCACTTGATCATGGTGTACGATCACTTTAATGTGCTATTGGATTCCATTCACTAGTATTTTGTTGAGGATTTTTGCATCTATGTTTAACAGAGATATTGGCCTATGGTTTTCTTTTTTTGTAGCATCTTTCTGTGGTTTTGGTATCAGGGTGAGGGTGGCTTCGTAGAATGAGTTTGGGAGTGTTCCTCCCTCTGCTATATTTTGGAAGAGTTTGAGAAGGATAGGTGTTAGCTCTTCTCTAAATGTTTGATAGAATTCGCCTGTGAAGCCATCTGGTCCTGGGCTTTTGTTTGTTGGAAGATTTTTATTCACAGTCTCAATTTCAGTGCTTGTGACTGGTCTGTTTATATTTTGTATTTCTTCCTGGTTCAGTCTCTGAAGGTCGTGCTTGTCTAAGAATTTGTCCATTTCTTCCAGGTTGTTCATTTTATTGGCCTATAGTTGCTTGTAGTAATCTCTCATGATCCTTTGTATTTCTGCAGTATCAGTTGTTACTTCTCCTTTTTCATTTCTAATTCCATTGATTTGAGTCTTCTCCCTTTTGTTCTTGATGAGTCTGGCTAATGGTTTATCAATTTTGTTTATCTTCTCAAAGAACCAACTTTTAGTTTTATTGATCATTGCTATCGTTTCCTTCATTTCTTTTTCCTTTATCTCTGATCTGATTTTTATGGTTTCTTTCCTTCTCCTAACTTTGGGGTTTTTTTGTTCTCCTTTCTCTAATTGCTTTAGGTGTAAGGTTAGGTTGTTTATTTGAGATGTTTCTTGAGGTAGGATTGAGGTATAAACTTCCCTCTTAGTACTGCTTTTGCTGCATCCCACAGGTTTTTGGGTCATCGTGTTTTCATTGTCATTTGTTTCTTGGTATTTTTTGACTTAATCTTTGATGTCTTCAGTGGTCTCTTGGTTATTAAGTAGTGTACATTCAGCCTCCATGTATCTGTATTTTTTAGGTTTTTTCCTGTAATTGATATCTAGTCTCATAGCATTGTGGTCAGAAAAGATACTTGATATGATTTCAATTTTCTTAAATTTCCCAAGGCCTGACTTGTGACCCAAGATATGATCTATCCTGGAGAATGTCCCATGAGCACTTGAAAAGAAAGTGTATTCTGTTGCTTCTTCATCAATGTCCTATAAATATCAATTAAATCCATCTTGTTTAATGTATCATTTAAAGCTTGTGTTTCCTTATTTATCTTCATTTTTGGAATGATCTATCCATTGGTGAAAATGGGGTGTTAAAGTCCCCTACTATGATTGTGTTACAGTCCATTTCCCCTTTTATGGCTGTTAGCATTTGCCTTATGTATTGAGGTGCTCCTATGTTGGGTGCAAAAATATTTACCATTTTTATATCTTCTTCTTGGATTGATCCCTTGATCATTATGTAGTATTCTTCTTTGTCTGTTGCAATAGTCTTTAAAGTCTATTTTGTCTGACATGAGTATTGCTCCTCCAGCTTACTTTTGATTTCCATTTGCATGGAATATCTTTTTCCATCCCCTCACTTTCAGTCTGTATGTGTCCCTAGGTCAGAAGTGGGTTTCTTGTAGACAGCATATATACAGGTCTTGTTTTTGTATCCATTCAGCCACTCTATGCCTTTTGTTGGCAGCGTTTAATCCATTTACATTTAAGGTAATTATTGATATGTATGTTCCTATTACCATTTTCTTAATTGTTTTGGGTTTGTTATTGTAGGTCTTTTCCTTCTCTTGCGTTTCCTGCCTAGAGAAGTTTCTTTAGCATTTGTTGTAAAGCTGGTTTGGTGGTGGTGAATTCTCTTAGCTTTTGCTTGTCTGTAAAGGTTTTAATTTCTCTGTCGAATCTGAATGAGATCCTTGCTGGGTAGAGTAATCTTGGTTGTAGGCTTTTCCTTTTCATCACTTTAAGTACGTCTTGCCTTTCCCTTCTGGCTTGCAGAGTTTCTGCTGAAAGGTCAGCTGTTAACCTTGTGGGGATTCCCTTCTATGTTATTTGTTGCTTTTCCCTTGCTGCTTTTTATATTTTTTCTGTGTATTTAATTTTTGATAGTTTGATTAATATGTGTCTTGGCATGTTTCTCCTTGGATTTATCCTGTATGGGACTCTCTGTGCTTCCTGGACTTGATTGACTATTTCCTTTCCCATATTAGGGAAGTTTTCAACTATAATCTCCTCACATATTTTCTCAGTCCCTTTCTTTTTCTCTTCTTCTGGACCTCTGTAATTCGAATGTTGGTGCATTTAATGTTGTCCCAGAGGTCTCTAAGACTGTCCTCAATTCTTTGGATTCTGTTTTTTTTATTCTGCTCTGCAGTAGTTATTTCCACTATTTTATCTTCCAGGTCACTTCTCCAGTCTTCTGCCTCAGTTATTCTGCTATTGATTCCTTCTAGAGAACTTTAAATTTCTTTAATGTGTTGTTCATCATTGTTTGTTTGCTCTTTAGTTCTTCTAGGTCCTTGTTAAACGTTTCTTGTATTTTATCCATTCTATCTCCAAGATTTTGGGTCATCTTTACTATCATTACTCTGAAATCTTTTTCAGGTACAATGCCTATTTCCTCTTCATTTGTTTGGTTTGATGGGTTTTTACCTTGCTCCTTCATCTGCTGTGTGTCTCTGTTTTCTCACTTCGATTAACTTACTGTGTTTGGGGTCTCCTTTTTGCAGGCTGTGGGGTAGTTCCCATTGATTTTGGTGTCTGCTTCCAGTGGCTAAGGTTGGCTCAGTGGGTTGTGTAGGCTTCCTGGTGGAAGGGAGTAGTGCCTGTGTTCTGGTGGATGAGGCTGTATCTTGTCTTTCTGGTGGGCAGGACCACGTCTGGTGGTGTGTTTTGGGGTGTCTGTGACCTTATTATTTTGGGCAGCCTCTCTGCTAATGGGTGGGGTTGTGTTCCTGTCTTGCTAATTGTTTGGCATAGGGTGTCTAGCACTGTAGCTTGCTGTTCGTTGAGTGGAGCTCGGTCCTAGCGTTGAGATGGAGATCTCTGGGAGAGCTGTTGATGTTTGATATTACATGGAGCTGGGAGGTCTCTGGTGGACCAATGTTCTAAACTCGGCTCTCCCACCTCAAAGGCACAGGCCTGACACCCAGCTGGAGCACCAAGACCCTGTCAGCCACACAGGGCGACAGGCTCAGAAAAAAAGGGAGAAAAAAAGAAAGAAAGAAAAAGTAAATAAAATAATTTCAGTAAAAAAAATTTTAATTATTAAAAATACAAAAAATTATAAGTAATAAAATAAAGAAAAAAAGAAGAAAGCAACCAAACCAAAAAAAACAAATCCACCAATGATAACAAGCACTAAAAACTATACTAAAGAAAAAAAAAACGGACAGACAGAACCCTAGGACAAATGGTAAAAGCAAAGCTATACAGACAAAATCACACAAAGAAGCATACACATACCCACTCACAAAAAGAGAAAAAGGAAAAAATATATATCTATATATTAAAACAAAGAAACAAATCTACAAAATGATAATAAACTCTAAATACTAAACTAAGATAAACATAAAACTAGAAACCAGTCAGTTGCATACAGCAAACCCCAAGTCTACAGTTGCTCCCAAAGTCTACCGCCTCCATTTTGGGATGATTCGTTGTCTATTCAGGTATTCCAGAGATGCAGGGTACATCAGGTTGATTGTGGAGATTTAATCTGCTGCTCCTGAGGCTGCTGGGAGAGATTTCCCTTTCTCTTCTTTGTTCGCACAGCTCCCGGGGTTCAGCTTTGGATTTGGCCCCACCTCTGTGTGTAGGTCACCTGAGGACATCTGTTCCCACGCAGACAGGACGGGGTTAAAGGAGCAGCTGATTAGGGGGCTCTGGCTCACTCAGGCCGGGGGAGGGAGGGGTACGGAATGTGGGGCAAGCCTGCGGCGGCAGAGGCCAGCATGACGTTGCAACAGACTGAGGTGCGCTGTGCGTTCTCCCGGGAAAGTTACCCCTGGATCATGGGACCCTGACAGTGGCGGGCTGCACAGGCTCCCTGGAAGGTAGGTGTGGATAGTGACCTGTGCTTGCATATAGGCTTCTTGGTGGCTGCAGAATAGCGTTTCATGCCCTTCTCTGTTGTCCACGCTGATAGCCATGGCTTGCGCCCATCTCTGGAGCTCAGATAGGCGGTGCTCTGAATCCACTCTCCTTGCACACCCCGAAACAATAGTCTCTTGCCTCTTAGGCTGTTCCAGACTTTTTCCCAGTCTCCCTCCCAGCTAGCTGTGGCGCACTACCCCACTTTAGACTGTGTTCCCGCTGCCAACCCCAGTCCTCTCCCTGGGATCTGACCTCCAAAGCCCGAGCCTCAGCTCCCAGCCCCCACCCCTCCTGGCAGGTGAGCAGACAAGCCTCTCAGGCTGTTGAATGCTGGTCGGCACTGATCCTCTGTGCGTGAATCTCTCCGCTTTGCCCTCCGCACCCCTTTTGCTGCGCTCTCCTCCATGGCGCCGAAGCTTCACCCACCCCACCCCTGTCTCTGCCAGTGAAGGGGCTTCCTAGTGTGTGGAAACGTTTCCTCCTTCACAGCTCCCTCCCAGTGGTGTAGGTCCTGTCCCTATTGTTTTGTCTCTGTTTTTTCTTTTTCCTTTTGCCCTACCCAGGTACGTGGGGAGTTTCTTGACTTTTGGGAAGTCTGAGGTCTGCCAGCGTTCAGTATTGTTCCACATGTAGATGTATTTCTGATGTATATGTGGGGAGGAAGGTGATCTCTATGTCTTACTCCTCTGCCATCTTGAAGGTCTCCTTAAGAAATATATTTTTTATCACTTTATGTCTATTGAAATGTCATACCATACTGACCACTATATAAGAACCACGTTTTCCATATAAAAAGATCATGGTGCATTGCAACCACTAGATACATCCCAGACTTAAATGGTGAAGCAAACACTCCACCTGGACTAAGAGACATAAAACAAAGTTATATTTCCCATGCCTGAAAGATTTTTGAATTTGAGATGCTTTCTGATAATTTTTCAAAAAATACTGTCAGAAAGAGAAAAACAAATACCATATGCTAACACATATATATGGAATCTAAAAACAAACAAAAAATGGTCATGAAGAACCTAGGGGCAGGACGGGAATAAAGACACAGACCTACTACAGAATGGACTTGAGGACATGGGGAGGGGGAAGGGTAAGCTGGGACGAAGTGAGAGAGTGGCATGGACATATATACACTACCAAACGTAAAATAGATACCTAGTGGGAAGCAGCCGCATAGCACAGGGAGACCAGCTCGGTGCTTTGTGACCACCTAGAGGGGTGGGATAGGGAGGGTGGGAGGGAGGGAGATGCAAGAGGGAAGAGATAAGGGGATATATGTATATGTACAGCTGATTCACTTTGTTATAAAGCAGAAACTAACACACCATTGTAAAGCAGTTATACTCCAATAAAGATGTTAAAAATAAAAATACTGTCAGTTTTAGCCATTGACTTTTTTTTGCCGTTAGCTTCTAAATAAGAATGGGAAGCAAAGGTGGTGTTGACTTAGTTTAGAATAGGGCTTAATTAAGTGTCATATATTTGCTATCTTTCACCCTTATTCTGAATGTTTGTTTTTAAAGTTAATCAAGACAGAAAACAGCTTTTTACAAAGACATCAGAATAAAAGAAAGTAAATCTAATTCTCGATATTTTATGTAAAAGACATATTGTTTTATCTTCTGATATGAAACACAGAAAATTAAGAGCCACAATTTTTAAAGATTAATTTTAATTTTCACTTTTATATGCACATCTTGCACATCTCCACGTGCATATATTGAATTATTTGAAACTTTAATTTCTTTGAAGCTGAATTGGTTTTGATTATTTAAAGCCTAGTTTCTCTATCAATTTCTGAAAGAGGAGAAAATCTCTTTCTATCAAAATTTATTTTTCCATTTATCTGTTTCTTTATTTAATCCTGTTAATTTTTGCTTCATGTATTTTGAAACTTTATTCTGAAGCACACATACAGTTATGATAATTTTGTCTTCCTAATGAGATGAGTTTTATCATTATGAAATCTAACTTTAGGAATACACTTTGTGCTAAGGTTAATTTTATGTATTATTAACACAGCCACTGTAGCCTTTTTTTGCTTACCCTTGGCATGGTATATATATTTCTCATCTTCAGCCATTTACTTAGAATTTATCTGTAAGTTTTAAGTACATTGCTTATTAACATGGTCGTGCTTCCTTTTCTTAGAATTTCTGCGTTTTTCTATGCATTTTTACTTGAACTGTATCTCTGTTAGATGGCATATGGCTGGGTCTTTTATCCATCTGGGTAGAGTTTTTTATTGGGTGTTTAGTGTCTAATATTTAATATAATTATTGATATGACTCAATTTAGATCTTCCATGTAGTTTTTCATGTGTCCCCTTTACCGTTTTTTTGTTAGTCTACTCCCCCTTTCCTCATTTTTTTAATATTTTTTGAATATCTTTAAAATTTTATTTTATCTACTGTCTCATTAACTATAGCTTTTTTTTTTCACTCTAGGGATTATAGTACACATATTTAGTTTTTCCTAACCAATATAGAGTTAAAATTGTACCAATTGATATAAACTGTAGAAACAGTGCAACTATATATATATAAATGAGCCTACACAGTTTATAAATCCAATAAGATAAGGTCTAATTTAATGGGAAAATCTGAACAAACATTTTGGCCAACGCTATATTATATATAGAGAGAGGGAGAGGGAGGGGGGAGGGGGAGGGGAGGGGGAGGGGGAGAAACAGTGTTTTGCATTTACCCAGATATTTACCATTTCTTTCTGAGGATCCAGTTTTTATCTGGTATCATTTCCCTTCAGCCTGAATAAATTGTTTTAGCTTGATTTAGCATTTCTTAAGATGCCAGTCTGCTGTTATTTATTCACATATTTCAAACTTATTGGTTGAATTTAGAATTATTATAGCTTCTTGATAAACTGATCTCTTTATTAAGATATAATGTCTCTCCTGTCCTGGCATTTTTCCTCGCTCTGAAGTCAACTTGGTCTGATATAATACGAACACTCCAGCTTTCATTTATGTGGTGTTTTACTGTTATAACTTTTTCCATTCTTTAACTTTTTTTTTTTTTTTTTTGCAGTACGCGGGCCTCTCACCGCTGTGGCCTCTTCTGTTGCGGAGCACAGGCTCTGGACGTGCAGGCTCAGCAGCCATGGCTCACGGGCCTAGCCGCTCCGTGGCATGTGGGATCTTCCGAGACCAGGGCACGAACCCGTGTCCCCTGCATCGGCAGGCAGACTCTCAACCACTGCGCCACCAGGGAAGCCCCATTCTTTAACTTAATGTCTTTATACTTAAAGTGGGTTACCTGTAGACAACATATATATAGGTCTTGGTTTGCATCCAATCTGACAATATTTACTTTTAACTGGAGTATTTGGGCCAGTGCTATCCAATAAAAGTAAAATGTGAGCCACAAATATTAGTCACATATGTAATTTTAAAAAATTTTACTAGACATGACAAAAAAATGGGTAAAACATTATTTTAATATTATTTTATTTATCCAAATATATTATCGTTTAAACATATGATCAATGTAAAAATATATTACTGAATATTTTACATTATTTTAACTCATACTAAGTCTTTGAAATCCAATGCATGTTTTATACTCACATCACATTTCAATTTGGCCTAGCCACACATGTGCCTGATACCTAAATGTGACTATAGTATCAGACAGCACAGTACATTCAGTGTGGCTATCAACAATATTGAAGTTAAATCTATCATCTTTCTATTTGTTCCATCTGATCTTTGTTTCCCTTCTCAAACATTTTTTATATTAGTGAGTTTGAGATTAATTTTATGACTCTATTGTATCTGTACTATTAGTTATCTCACATTGTTCTTTCTTTTCTTTTTTAGTAATTGCTTTAGAGTTTACCATATTCATCTTTAACTTATCAAAGTCTACATTAAGATTATTATTATCACTTCCAATATAGTGTTAAAACCTTATAAGAGTGTATCTCCATATTCACTTTTCCACCTTGGTTGTACTGTTGTTGTCATATATTTTATTTCTACTAATGCTATAAATTCATCATGCATTGTTATTATTTCTTAATAATAAATATTAAGTATATTTATTAATAATGACCAGGAAATTATCTTCTACAGAAATTTTTTAAAGTGAGAAAAAATGCCTTCTATATTTATTCAAATATTTACCATCTCTAGCACTCTCACTCCTTTTGTAGATTTAAATATATATTTGGTACCAATCAATTTCTGTATGAAAATTTTCCTTAAGTATTACTTTTAGTGTGAATCTTCTTGAATTCTCACAAATTTTGTTGGTCTGAAAACATATTTTGCCTTCAATTTTGAAAGATGTTGTGATAAGTGTACAATTCTAGGTGAAGAAATATTTTTCTTTTAGCATCTTAAAGACCTTATGCCATTGTCTTCTGGTTTTATAGTTTCTGACAAGAAGTCTGCTTTCATTTTGATGTATGTTTTTCTGTTTGGCATGTGTCTTTTTTTCTTCTACCTTCTTTTAAGATTTTTCTCATTAAAACTGATTTTCAGTGATTTCATTATGGCAAACCTTGGTATTGCTTTCATTATCACTATTGTGCTTTTGTTATTTTTTTAATTATTGAATTTGTGTGTCTGTTATAGCCATCAAATTTATAAACCTTTAATCATTATTTTATCACATTTTTTCCCTGCCTCATTCTCTTTCTTCTCTTCTTCTAGGACTCCAGTTATAAATATGTTATAATACTTGATAATGTCCCTCTAATCAATGGCCACTATTTTCATCTTTTTCTATGACTTATTTAACATACTTCTTATTAATATGCCTTTAAGTGTAATAATGTTTCCTTTCCTGTGCCTAATATACTTTTAATAACATTTAGTGTATTTTTTAAATTTCAAGTACATATTGCACTTTTTATCTTTAGATATTCTATTTGAATTTTTTTTACAATTTCATTGCAATTATTGTGTTTAAGATCTCATCATGTTCAGGTTTTCTTTTATACCCTTTAGCAGAGTTCTAATGTTTATCATAGCTGTTTTTAAATTAATAGACTATATTTTTAGAGCCACTTTAATTTTCCAGAAAAGAGTGAGCAGAAAGTACAAAGATTCCAGTATACACTCACTTTCCCCTAGACTCTGTAGACAGTTTCCCCCATGTTTAGTATCTCAGGGTAGTGTGGTAACGTTACAGTGGATGAGCCTACTGATACATTATCATTAATTAAAGTATATAGTTTATGTTAGCCTTTGCTCTTTATGTGTATACTTCTATGGGTTTTGACAAATGCATAATGTCATGTATCCACCATTACAGTATCATACAGATAGTTTGCCTGCCCTAAATCATCCCCTTTTCTCCACCTATTCATCCCCCTCTCCAACCACCCTAATCCCAGGCAACCACAGGTCTTTCTATTGTCTTTTTAGTTCTGCCAGTTTCAGAATGTCATATATTTGAAATTATCCATTGTGTAGCCTTTTCAGATTGGTTTCTTTCCCTGACAATTTGCACTTAAGGCTCCTTCATGTCTTTTTATGGCTTGATAGTTCATTTCTTATTAGTGCTGAATAATAGTCCATGGTCTGGATGTACCACAGTTTATCCATTTACCAATTGAAGGACATCTTGCTTGTTTCCTGGTTTTGGCAATTATGAATAAAACTGCTTTAAACATTTGTGTTCAAGTTTTTGTGTGATCATAAGTTTTGAATTTAATTGAGTAAATACCTAGGATGGCAACTGCTGGGTCATATGGTGAAACTATGCTTAGGTTTGTAAGAAACTTTCTCCCAAAATGGCTGTAAAATTTGACACATCTGTTGGCAATGAATAAGATTTCTTTTTGCTCTGCAACCTCACTAGAATTTGATATTGTCAGTGTTTTGGATTTTAGCCATTCTAGCAGGTGTTTGTAGTGCTATCTTTTTTTTTATAGGAGAGATTTATTTGAAGAAATATTACAATATATAAACACTACATAAAGTCTTAATTTGCACTCATACAGTGGTATATTTGGTATCTTGTTTTCATTTTTAAATTCCATAGTGACATATAATATTGAGCATCACTTCATGTGGTTATTGTCATCTTCATGTCTTATTTGGTTAGGTGTCTGTTCAGATTTTCTGCTCATTTTTTAAGATTTTATTTTTTTAGAGTAGTTTTAGGCTCAGTGCAAATTTAGGGGAAAGTACAGAGGTTTCCCACATGCCCTCTACCCCTGCACATGCATAGCTTCCCCCATTATCAACATTCCCCATCAGATAGGTACATTTATTATAACTGATAAAACTACATTGACACATCATAATCACCCAATATCCATGTATTACATTAGGGTTCGCTCTTGATGTTTTACATTCCATGAGTATGAACAAATGTATAACAAAATGATACCCTATAGTACCATAAAGAGTATTTTCACTGCCTTAATAATCCTCTGTGCCCTGCCTGTTCATCCCCTACCAATCCCTAGCAACCAATGGTTTTTTTTACTGTCTCCATAGTTTTACCTTTGTAGTCATTTCATATTGTTTTCTTTCACTTAATAATATGCATTTAAGGTTCCTCCATGTCTTTTCATGGCTTGATAGCCCATCTCTTTTTAGTGTTGAATAATATTCCTAGATGTACCACAATTTATCAGTTTTTCTACTGAAGAACATCTTGGTTCTTCCAAGTTTTAGCAATTATGAATAAAGCAGCTGTAAACATCCACGTCAAGGTTTTCGTGTGGACATAAGTTTTCAACTCCTTGGGTAGATACCAAAGAACATTCTCACTAGCATTTGGAATTATCAGTGTTCTGGATTTTCTGGCCATTCTGTTAGGTGTTGAGTGGTATTCCATTGTTGTTTCAATTTGCATTTCCCTAATGACATATGATGTGAGGCATCTTTCCATATGCTTATTTGCTATCTGTGTATCTTTTTTGGCAAGGTGTCTATTAAAATCTTTGACCCAGTTTTTCATCAAGGTTCATTGTTTACTTATTGATGAGTTTTTAGAGTTCTTTGTATATTTTGGATAATAGTCCTTTATCAGATATGTCTTTTGAAAATATTTTCTTCCAGTCTGTGGCTTGTCTTCTCATTTTCTTGAGATTCTCCTTTACAGAGCAAGATTTTCTGATTTTTGTGAAGCCCAGGTTATCAATTATTGGGGGCAGAATATGAGAGTCGAGGGAGCCGCATAGTGGGAAAGGTTTGGAAAAATGCAGGAGGGTCATCTTGAGTCTTTGGCTGAGCACTGATCTACACAAACATTGGGTGAAACTCCATGAAATTGGAGAAAGAACATGGGAAAGCCAAGGGTGAAGAACTTTTGGAGTTCACATGAGATAGAAGTAATTTGTATTCTTAAAAGCCAAAGTGGAGACACCTCATGATACATTAGGCCTTAGTAGCGAAGGTGAGTTAGCCTTACAATCAAGAGTCTCTGGACACATTTACAAAGTTAAAAAGGAAGGCCTGAAAGGATTAATATAACCCACTTGTAACTTAACAGTCTGCCTGGTCAAAGTATAGTGCTCTTTAAAGGATGCAAAAAAAAAATCCTTTACTGAACAATATGAAATACACAATGTCCAGCATCTAGTCAAAAATTACTAGGCAATCAAAGAAGCAGAAAAAAAACAAATTTTCATCAGGAGAAAAATAACTCGATAGAAATAAATACATAAGGAAATTAACAAATGTCTTTGAAAAGCTGTGATAACTTCTGGTTTCTGGTCTAACAAACATAGAAATCTTGAAAATTGTCACTTCATTTTCACAAAAAGAAAAAAGTGAACTAAAAATCAACAATTCTTTTTAGATATGTGATACATCAGAGAGTTGATGGAAGGAACACTTAAACTGCGATTGCTGAATTGTTGGAAGCTCAGTTTGGATGAGCTTGAGAGTTAGAAACTCCAGGCAGGCCCAGTCTTACAAGGTACTTCATGCTTATGAGAGTTTTACCTCCAATAGTCCCAGTAGGTTCTCAGGATGAACATAGAGAGAAATGCCCTCCTGAGTCCCACAGTGTGAGGAGAAAGCAGCATTCTGAAATATTCCAAAAGCATTCTATTCTCCTTAACAAAGAAATGCCCTCTAAAGTAACTATTTTACCAAAATCTAACTGACTTGGGTTTTAATAAAGCCTAACTGACTTAGGAGAAGGGAAATGATAAAACTCCAGCCCCATTTCACCTTTGACGTGGGGAAAGGGAAATACCCAACTTCAGAAACCTATCCATTCTGTCTCACCCAAGGTGAGAAAACTAGAAAAAGAGAAAATTAAATCCAAAGTAAGAAGAAAAGTAATAATAAAAATGAGAGTAGAAATCAGAAATTTAAAACAAATCAATAAAGTCAACAAAACCAAAAGCTAGCTCTCTGAAAATATCAATGAACTTGATAAACCTCTAGTCAAATTAACTAAGAAAAATAATGAGAACACACATTTACTAATACCAGAAGTGAAAAAAAAAAAAAAAGGCTATCACTACTGATCCCATGGATATTTGAAAATATAATAAAGGAATATTATGAGCAACTTTTTGTCTAAAAATTTGATAACCTATGTAAAATGTACCAATTATTTGGAAGACACAATGTACCAAAATTTACACAAGGAGAAATACATTATCTGAATAGGCTTATATATATTAAAGAAATTGAATCATTATTAATAACCTACCAAGACAGGAAGCACCAAGCCCAGATGCATTCACTGGTGAAGTCTACCAAAATTTAAGGAAGAAATTTTACCAATCTCTTCCAGAAAATTGAAGCAGGGGGAATATTTCCTAGCTCATCTCTATAAGGTCAGCAATATCCTAATACCAAAGCCAGACAAAGAGAGTGTAAAAAAGGGGGAAAAAAAGACCAATAACTCTTGTAAACATGGTTGCAAAAATACTCAAAAAAGTGCAAATCAAATCCAACAATGTCTAAAAAGAATTATGAACATAACCAAGTAGGATTTATTCCTGATATGTATGACTAGTTCAGCACTTAAAAATCAATTAACGTATTCCATCATGTCAGCAGGCTTAAAGAACAAATCACATAATTATATCAAGGGGTGTGAAAAACGTTTGACAAAATATAATATTCATTATAAAAATCTCAACAATCTAGGAGTAGGCGGGATTTTCTCCAACTTGATACAGAACATTTACATGAAACCTACAGCTAATATAAAACTCACTAGTGAGAAACCAGAATCATTTCTGCTAACTTCATGAAGAAGACAAAGATGTCCCCTCTCATCACTCCTATTTAGTATCATACTGGAAGCCCTAACTAATGAAATAACACAAGAAAAGGAAATAAATCGTATACAGATAGGGAAAGAAGAAATAAAACTGTCTTTGTTCACAGATAACATGGTTGCCTATGAAGAAAACCCCAAACTGACATAAATACACCAGGAACTAAAAAGTGGCTACAGCAAGGTTGTAGGATACAAGATAAATACACAAAAGTCAATTGCTTTCTTACTTAGCATCAAGGAACAAATGTAATTTGAAATAAAAAATAAAATATCATTTAAATTAGTGTAAGAAATGAAAACACTTAGGTATAAATCTCACAAAATGGGTACAAGATCCATATGAGGAAAACTACAAAACTCTGATGAAAGAAACAAAATAAATAAATAAATGGAGATGTATTCCATGTTCATCAACAGGAAGACTCTATATTGTCAAGATGTCACTCCTTCCCAGCTTGATCTACAGCGTCAATAAAATTCCAATCAAAATCCCAGAAAGTTATTTTGTGGATATTGACAAATGGATGTTAAGTTTATATGGAGGGGTGGGGGCAAAAGACCCAGAATAGCCAACACAATATTGGAGAACAAAGTTGGAGGAATGATGCCACCTGACTTCAAGACTTACTATAAAGCTAAAGTAATCAAAACAGTGTGATATTGGTGAAAGAAGAAACAAAGGTACCACTGGAATAGAATGGAGAGCCCAGAAATAGAATTACATAAATACAGTCAACTGATCTTTGAGAAAGGAACAAAGACAATATAATTGAGCAAAGATAATCTTTCTAACAAATGGTGCTGAACAACTTGACAATCACATGCCAAAAAAAAAAAAATAGAATCTAGACACAGACTTTACACCCTTCACAAATATGAACTCTAAATGGATTACAGACCAAATGTAAAGTGTAAACTTACAAAGTTCCTAGAAGATAACATAGGAGAAAACTTAGATGACCTTGGGAATGGCAATGACATTTTAGATACAACACCAAAGATACACTTCATAAAAGACTCTTCATATTCTGCCCCCAAAGTTCATTCCACTACAGTCTTCTAGAGCTTTTATCTCTACTTCCTTAACTCTGTTTGATTACCTGGCTCTGTTTGTGTTCCCCATCCCTGTGCTGTGCCTCCAGTGAAGAATCCTATAAATAGATGTGTGTATACACACACACACACACACACACACACACACACCTTTCTTCCCTTTTTAAAATACGAATTTATCTATTGTCAATTTTGGAATATCTCTTTTTTGCTTAAGAGTTTATGGAATAGGCCAAATCACCCCATTTCCCTGAAAGCAAACAAAAGGTACTATTCATTTGTTAGGCTTTCCTATTCGATGCTATGAGGAAAAATAGAAAAGAAAAAGAATCTAAAATATCCATTTTCTACCAATTATTACACATAGAAAAAGTACAAAATTAGAATTAAGATTTGTAATTACTTCTTACTCCATGAAAAAAAATGTGTATGTGTAAGTTTCAGAGTATTTCAGGATTTTTTTTTTACATATTATCTAGTATATACAAAACAACTGAGGTGAAATGTCATTAAATCAACACTCTTTCCCTTCCCTATTGAATAACTATGTCAAGTACACACAATCCCAAATGAAATTTAATGCATAGTAAACTATTTAAAAATGGGTACATGTCTTCTTCAATAATTTTAGTTCAGTGATGAGAACTGTTTTTTAATGATTGATATACAGCTCTATACTATTGGGATTGGGATAGGCAAATTTGCATCATGAACCCACAACCTTCTTAGAGTGAAAAGACTGATAACCAAATCCAGTTTGCCCAGGATGTATCGTTGTGTACTCAAAGGTCCATGCTCAAATTTCAGCACCACGGAAGAATCACAAAACTAGTGAAAGAAAATTTGCTAAAGGTAGAAAGAAATGGCATCAATGATCCATTGTATCATAGGATAAAACAGAGATGCAACAGTGCTCTTGAACGTTAGATATAGGAAACTGAAACTTACTCCAATTTATCCTTCCTCAGAGTAGAATCCCAACCTGGAGAAAAGCTTTGTGAAATTCCAAAGAGCTGTTAACACTGTAGACAGAACTAAGAACAAATTTAATATCTTACTGTTAGCTGTGTTGTCACTGGGTTTTAATACAGGGAAGAGTGGGAAGACAAGTGACTCTCCTCTCCAAGGATTCATTGCAGATCTGCATAAGGCAGCATTCTGTAATAATAAAAAAAAAAGATAAGAATTCAGACTCATTCTGATAAGACTTGAACATTCTTCCATATTTGATTCTTTGTATCCTTCAGCCTCAAGAGTAGCCTTCTTTTTTAAGTTAATTTTTTTATGCACTGGATCCACAGAAAACAAAATAAATGTAATCAAAACCATTTACCACTTCACTAATGTCCATTTGGTTGAGTGGGGTTATCATATCACGTTTCTACTTCCCTAGGCTTTCTGTCCTTAACTTGAGCCATATATTTATTACTCATTTCTACCATATCAAGCATGAGGTTGGCAAACTGACATTTCTAGTATAATGAAAGATAAGAGAAATATAAGCAATTTACCAGAATTCATAGTCATAGTTACTAAACCCTGTATGCCTGGTTTGTGTATTCTCAATGACTTTACACTATCCCTTTGGCATATATAGAACTGAGAAGGAGGATGAAGATAATATATATATTAATAACCAAATATAGAGACAAAATAAACTTATTACAGATCAAGACAGCCTCCACCCCTCAGCCCACCATAGCAGATGCAGTCTCTATACAGAGGACATAGTTTTAAAATCTTATCTCAAATGTCCAAGTCTTTAACTCTTGAGTAATAACATTTTTTTTTTTTTGCGTTATGCGGGCCTCTCACTGTTGTGGCCTCTCCCATTGTGGAGCACAGGCTCCGGACGCGTAGGCTCAGCGGCCCAGCCGCTCCACATGTGGGATCCTCCCGGACCGGGGCACGAACCCGTGTCCCCTGCATCGGCAGGCGGACTCTCAACCACTGCGCCACCAGGGAAGCCCCTTTTTTTTTTTTTTAACAACCAATATCTTGTCTCATCAATTATCTTAGTAAAGTTTGCTTTGCAAATGTATTCTCTTTTCTCCCTAAATATCACTGGCAGTCTCTAATACAGTTACTGTATCTTTTCTTTTTTTAAATTTAATTGTATTTTTTTAATATACAGCAGGTTCTTATTAGTTATCTATTTTATACATATTAGTGTATATATGTCAATCCCAATCTCTCAATTCATCCCAACATGAACCCTGCCCCCCGCTTTCCCCGCTTGGTGTCCATATGTTTGTTCTCTACATCTGTGTCTCTATTTGTGCGTTGCAAACTGCTTCAACTGTACCATTTTTCTAGATTCCACATGTATGAGTTAATATACAATATTTGTTTTTCTCCTTCTGACTTACTTCATTCTGTGTGACAGTTTCTAGGTCCATCCATGTCTCTACAAATGACCCAATTTCGTTCCTTTTTTATGGCTGAGGAATATTCCATTGTATATATGTACCACATCTTCTTTATCCATTCATCTGTCAATGGGCATTTAGGTTGCTTCCATGACCTGGCTATTGTAAATAGTGCTGCAATGAACATTGGGGTGCATGTGTCTTTTTGAATTATGGTTTTCTCTGGGTATATGCCCAGTAGTGGGATTGCTGGGTCGTATGGTACTTCTGTTTTTAGTTGTTTAAGGAACCTCCATACTGTTCTCCATACTGGCTGTATCAATTTATATTCCCACCAACAGTGCAAGAGGGTTCCCTTTTCTCCATACCCTCTCCAGCTTATGTTGTTTGTAGATTTTCTGATGATGGCCATTCTAACTGGTGTGAGGTGATACCTCATTGTAGTTTTGATTTGCATTTCTCTAATAATTAGTGATGTTGAGCAGCTTTTCATGTGCTTCTTGGCCATCTGTATGTCTTCTTTGGAGGTACATCTATTTAGATCTTCTGCCCATTTTTTGATTGGGTTGTTTGTCTTTTTTTAATATTGAGCTGCATGAGCTGTTTATATGTTTTGGAGATTAATCCTTTGTCCATTGATTCGTTTGCAAATATTTTCGCCCATTCTGAGGGTTGCCTTTTCATCTTGTTTGCAGTTTGCTTTGCAAAAGCTTTTAAGTTTCATTAGGTCCCATTTGTTTATTTTTGTTTTTATTTCCATTTCTCTAGGAGGTGGATCAAAAAAGATCTTGCTGTGATTTATGTCAAAGAGTGTTGTGCCTATGTTTTCCTCTAAGAGTTTAATAGTGTCTGGCCTTACATTTACGTCTTTAATCCATTTTGAGTTTATTTTTGTGTATGGTGTTAGGGAATGTTCTAATTTCATTCTTTTACATGTAGCTGTCCAGTTTTCCCAGCACCACTTTTGAAGAGACTGTCTTTTCTCCATTGTATATCCTTGCCTCCTTTGTCATAGAGTAGTTGACCATATGTGCATGGGTTTATCTCTGGGCTTTCTATCCTGTTCCATTGATCTGTATCTCTGGTTTGGTGCCAGTACCATATTTTCTTGATTACTGTAGCTTTGTAGTATAGTCTGAAGTCAGGGAGTCTGATTCCTCCAGCTCTGTTTTTTTCCCTCAAGATTGCTTTGGCTATTTGGGGTCTTTTGTGTCTCCATACAAATTTTAAGATTTTTTGTTCTAGTTCTGTAGAAAATGCCATTAGTAATTTGATAGGGATTGCACTGAATCTGAAGATTGTTTTGGGTAGTATAGTCATTTTCAAAATATTGGTTCTTCCAATCCAAGAACATGGTATATTTCTCCACCTGTTGGTGTCATCTTTGATTTCTTTCATCAGTGTCTTATAGTTTTCTGAGTACAGGTCTTTTACCTCCTTAGATAGGTTTATTCCTAGGTATTTTATTCTTTTTGTTACAATGGTGAATGGGATTGTTTCCTTACTTTCTCTTTCTGATCTTTCATTGTTAGTGTACAGGGATGTAAGAGATTTCTGTGCATTAGTTTTGTATCCTGCAACTTTACCAAATTCATTGATTAGCTCTCGTAGTTTTCTGGTGGCATCTTTAGGATTATCTATGTATAGTATCATGTCATCTGGAAACAGTGACAGTTTTACTTCTTCTCTTCCAATTTATTTTCCTTTTATTTCTCTGATTGCCATGGCTAGGACTTCCAAAACTATGTTGAATAATAGTGGTGAGAGTGGACATCCTTGTCTTGTTCCTGATTTTAGAGGAAATGGTTTCAGTTTTTCACCATTGAGAATGATGTTTGCTGTTGGTTTGTCATATATGGCCTTTATTATGTTGAGGTAGGTTCCCTCTATGCCCACTTTCTGGGGAGTTCTTATCATAAATGGCTGTTGAATATTGACTAAAGCTTTTTCTGCATCTATTGAGATGATCATATATGGTTTTTATTCTTCAGTTTGTTAATATGGTGTATCACATTGATTGATTTGCATATATTGAAGAATCCTTGTATCCCTGGGATAAATCCCACTTGATCATGGTGTATGATCCTATTAATGTGTTCCTGTATTCTGTTTGCTAGTAATTTGTTGAGGATTTTGCATCTAAATTCATCAGTGATATGGTCTGTAATTTTCTTCTTTTGTAGTATCTTTGTCTGGTTTTGCTATCAGGGTGATGGTGGACCCACAGAATGAGTTTTCAAATGTTCCTTCCTCTGCAATTTTTTGGAAGAGTTTGAGAAGATTCAGTGTTAGCTCTTCTCTAAATGTTTGATAAAATTCACCTGTAAAGCTATCTTGTCCTGGACTTTTGTTTGTTGAAAGATTTTTAATCACAGCTTCAATTTCATTACTTGTGATTGGTCTGTTCATATTTTCTATTTCTTCCTGGTTCAGTCTTGGAAAATTATCCCTTTCTAAGAATTTGTCCATTTCTTCCAGGTTGTCCATTTTATTGGCATAGAGTTGCTTGTAGTAGTCTCTTAGGATGCTTTGTATTTCTGCGGTGTCTGTTGTAACTTCTCCTTTTTCATTTCTAATTTTATTGATTTGAGTCCTCTCCCTCTTTTTCTTGATAAGTCTGTCTAATGGTTTATCAATTTTGTTTCTCTTCTCAAAGAACCAGCTTTTAGTTTTATTGATCTTTGCTATGGTTTTCTTTGTTTCTATTTCATTGATTTCTGCTCTGATCTTTATGATTTCTTTCCTTCTACTAAGTTTGGGTTTTGTTTGTTATTCTTTCTCTAGTTCCTTTAGGTGTAAGGTTAGATTGTTTATTTGAGATGCTCATTGTTTCTTGAGGTAGGACTGTATTGCTATAAACTTCCCTCTTAGACTGCTTTTGCTGCATCCCATAGGTTTTGGATTGTCATGTTTTCACTGTCATTTGTCTCTAGGTATTTTTTGATTTCCTCTTTGATTTCTTCAGTGATCTCTTAGTTATTTAGTAACGTATTGTTTAGCCTCCATGTGTTTTTGTTTTTTACGTTTTTTTCCCTCTAATTGATTTCTAATCTCATGGCATTGTGGTCGGAAAAGATGCTTGATATGATTTCAGTTTTCTTAAACATACCGAGGCTTGATTTGTGACCCAAGATGTGATCTATCCTGGAGAATGTTCTGTGTGCTCTTGAGAAGAAAGTGTAATCTGCTGTTTTCGGACGGAATGTCCTATAAATATCAATTAAATCTATCTGACCTATTGTGTCATTTAAAGCTTGTGTTTCCTTATTTATTTTCATTTTGGATGATCTGCCCATTGGTGTAAGTGAGGTGTTAAAGTTCCCCACTATTACTGTGTTACTGTTGATTTCCTCTTTTATAGCTGATAGAATTTGCCTTATGTATTGAGATGCTCCTATGGTGGGTCCATATATTTACAATCGTTATATCTTCTTGGATTGATCCCTTGATCATTATGTAGTGTCCTTGCTTGTCTCTTGTAACATTCTTTATTTTAAAGTCCATCTTATCTGATATGAATATTGCTACTCCAGCTTTCTTTTGATTTCCATTTGCATGGAATATCATTTTCCATTCCCTCATTTTCAGTCTGTATGTTTCC
Source organism: Delphinapterus leucas (assembly GCF_059928025.1). Lineage (NCBI taxonomy): Eukaryota > Metazoa > Chordata > Mammalia > Artiodactyla > Monodontidae > Delphinapterus > Delphinapterus leucas. The sequence continues at coordinate 85,452,265 of NC_143134.1, forward strand.
CTAGGTATGAAATGGGTCTCTTGTAGACAGCATATATATGGTCTTGTTTTCATATCCCTTCAGCGAGCCTGTGTCTTTTGGTTGGAGCATTTAATCCATTCACATTTAAGGTAATTATTGATATGTATGTTCCTATGACCATTTTCTTCATTATTTTCAGTTTGTTTTCTTTTCTTCCCTTGTGTTTCCCACTTAGAGACGTTTCTTTAGCATTTCTTGTAGAGCTGGTTTGGTGGTGCTGAATTCTCTTAGCTTTTGCTTCTCTGTAAAGCTTTTGATTTCTCCGTTGAACCTGAATGAGATCCTTGGCAGGTAGAGTAATCTTGGTTGTAGGTTCTTCCCTTTCATCACTTTAAATGTATCATGCCACTCCCTTCTGGTAGAGTTTCTGCTGAGAAATCAGCTGTTAAGCTCATGAGAGTTTCCTTGTATGTTATTTGTGATTTTTCCCTTGCTGCTTTTAATAATTTTTCTTTTCTTTAATTTTTGTTTATTTGATTACTATGTGTCTCAGCGTGTTTCTCCTTCCTGGGACTCTGCGCTTCCTGGACTTCGGTGGTTATTTCCTTTCCCACGTTAGGGATGTTTTCTGCTATAATCTCTTCAAATATTTTTCGGGTCCTTCCTCTCTCTTCTCCTCCTGGGACCCCTATAATGCGAACGTTGGTATGTTTAATGTTGTCCCAGAGGTCTCTTAGGCTGACTTCATTTTTTTCATTCTTGTTTCTTTATTCTGTTCTGCAGTAGTGAGTTCCACCATTCTGTCTCCAGGTCACTTATCCGTTCTTCTGCCTCAGTTATCCTGCTGATTGCTTCTAGTGTATTTTTCATTTCAGTTATTGTATTGTTCATCTCTGTTTATTCTTTAATTCTTCTAGGTGTTTGTTCTTTAATTCTTCTAGTTCTTTGTAAAACATTTCTCGCATCTTCTCGATCTTTGCCTCCATTCTTTTTCTGAGGTCCTGGATCATCTTCACTAACATTATTCTGAATTCTTTTTCTGGAAGGTTGTCTATCTTCACTTCATTTAGTTGTTTTGCTGGGGTTTTATCTTATTCCTTCATCTGGTACATAGTCTTTTGCCTTTTCATTTTGTCTGTCTTTCTGTGAATGTGGTTTTCATTCCACAGGCTGCAGGATTGTAGTTCTTCTTTCTTCTGCTGTCTGCCCTCTGGTGGACGAGGCTATCTAAGAGGCTTGTGCAAGCTTCCTTCGGTTCCTGGATCTTGATTCAAAGCTGGGAAAAAATCTCATGAAAACTTTTTTTTTCCTATAATGAATAACATGTGGATTTCCTGGCTTACAAGGGGAATTTAAGAAGGCATAATTCTTTAATAATATACCATAGAGAAAATGTTTCTTAAAGTATGCTTTAAGATAAAAATAATCTAATTATGTATTTATGGATAGAAAAAGAGCTCTATGTGGTTAGCCTGGATCCAACTATGATAATATGATTTTCATGAAATTGGCACAGTTTACCACATGAGACCACAAATATTAGATTGCTCATCATAGGTGGGCTTTCTCTAAGATTTTAATCATGAACAGCCAATGACTGCATCAAATACCAATTAAGTTTTAAATCAAACAGGCTGTTTCCTATATTAAGTACAATTTAAGGAGACATCACATTTGATTCATATGTAAATATCTGGCAAAAATCCTAAAGCTACTTGTTGGCCCATTTTTCATCTTTGGTAGATGAGCACATATTTTGCCAATGTGAGAAGCTACTCAGTCTCATGGGTTTAGGGTTTTGATTCAAATCTAGAAAGTACTTTAGTTTTTGATATTGTTTACACTTAGCAAAGCACAATTTCCAGTTTCTACAAAAATAAAAAAGGACTTAGAGCACTCTCTAAACAAATAAACAGAAATCCTCAAAATATTTGGGGATCCAAAAACAGGAAAAAAAAAAGTCCCATAAATCCCTTTTTGGTGCATGAAGTATATATAACTTTAAAATGTAAGGATTTAGTTTCCCTAAATATATGCCTGGATTTAAAGATCACAGGGAAAAATTTGGTCTAAAAATAAGTTTGAGGTTTTATTTCAACTATATTACTTATAAAATAATTCATGAAGACTGATGACTTCAAAACATAGAGTTGTATCATCCTTTTCTAATTCATGTGAAACAAATGGAAACACTTTGAACATGTGTCCGTCTTTCATAATATTATGCATTTTTCCCATCCCCATAAAACCTCAAGCCATGTATAACAGTATTCTTAACTAATGAAATTTTAGTCATCCAAACAAATTGAGACAACTACAGACTAAAAACGATAAACTAACTGAATGGATAACTTTTTTCACTTGACATTATTTCAAAATTAAGGTTAGCAAAATATAAATTGGGTGTATTTTCCCTAGGCTTACACTATTCTAACCTGTATTTGTAAGGAATGAGAAATGAATGAAGAAATTCTTTCTTGCTCAAAGATTTACAATTAGGCAGTAACTAAGGCAGAATCAGTCATCTGTAGCCACTTTGAAGTGTATAAACCTTTTAGTGAAAAGTGATGTCTCTGAGTGTTTATCTCACTGGAATAAAAATGCATGTATCTGGACACGAGAACCTTAACTGTGGATATAGAATAATTGTAGATTCGCTTTTTGAAATAAAACATTCTTAGTGAAGAAATTCATATGCATATAAATAGATGGTGAGCAAAAGAACATGTGGCTCATGGTTAAAAGAATAGCAAAAAAATATTGCTCTTGTTTCATTTTTGAGGATGACAACCATAGATAAAGACGATTTGCAGCTTTTATTCCCCCACTTCAGTAAAATATTTGGTTTGTTAATTTTTAAAAGACACTTTATACAGAAGCCTCCAATGGAGAATATTTTACAAGATAAAACTTGCAAATATATTCTCAATTTTATTTGTCTAGCAAAGTCTGACTCTTTTATAAGTTGTAATTACTAACACTTTTGGGCACAGTAAAGTCTAAAAAAAAGAATTCCCACACATATCACCTGAATTTGAGAAATTTTCCCAAATTAATTTTCATGGAAAATATATCACATGTTGAAATATAAGTTGATGGATTTTTATAGAGTTAATATCCATTCTTTTTCAAAATTGTTCCTAGAGAACTGGTCAGTGAATTTTCATCTTCTGCTTTTAGGGCTGGACAATAATCCTTCTTTCTTGTATATTGATTTTGTCCAATCCCATCCCAATAATTATGCCTCAATGAAATTTCACTTTCCTTTAAATATTGTTTTATACAATTCATTTCCAGAGAATTATATAGCTATTTTTCCATTGATTAGAAAGAATGAGTATACATTTTTCCAGTTTTTTTTTTCACTTGATTTGTAAGATTTCTCTTGTGACTCACCTCAATATGCTAAAGTAGCTTATGACATTGGCCTGTTAAAATCTAAATACTTTAAAGCTTGAACGATATTTAAAATGAATAATTTTGTGAATTCCTTAGCTTTTAGAGAAAAACAAGGTAAAGAATTAGCATTTCAAACTTATATCAAACTGCCAAGGAAAACCACTAGGCCTTCTCAAAACTGACCACTCTCCTCCTCCATGATTAAGATAAGATAGCTGACTTGTTAGTTCAGTTCCATTTCCAGTTTTAGCAATGTCTTAATTGGAAAATTGCAAAACAATGTTGTCATGCAGGACTTCCAGGAGTACATCTGTTTCTAATGTACGGTGCATAATTTAATGACGAGACACTTCAGTGGTCTACCCATTGCAAATCTCAGTTATTAAATATGTCTGGAGCAAGACGTCTTTAAATAGTAGGCACTTTTTTTGGTACATTAATTTTCTCACACTCAGAAGCAGAAAATGTAATTCTCACTGTCACATTGTGTAAAGCTCTATTTACTTTAAAATGCTATTTACAGACTAAATGTCTTGTTCAAACTGATTAACTATAGTGGGATTTAAAAGTTTTATAAAACCTATTTATTATGGTTAATGTTTTTAGAATTTTTTTCTTCCCTTCAGACTATAGTTTAAGAACTCTACCTAATTGGCAATAAAACGCAGGCTCTCAAGGCAAACCTTGAAAAAGATAAACCAACAGTATTCCAGAAGACACTGAAATTTTAAAATGCAAGACACAACTTGGTGTAGAGCTGGAAGTATAAACATAGAAGGTAAACACTTCTCCAAGAGATTAGGAATGGAGAGCCAAAGCCAAAATAACCGTCCCCAGACCATAATGGCCCAGTGGTTACCAACACTATTTTCAATGATTCAACTTGGCTAACCACATGCTTGCTAAGTAGCTTGGTATCCAACAAACCTTTTACAGTGCACAAGATATAATTATATGTGGTTAAATGTGGTTATCCTGTTTAGAACTTGTCTGACCAGTATTCCAAAGAGATAACGAATGTTGATGATAATCTCGTATCTTACTAGGTAAGGGAAAAATATCCCACTAAAGAACTACAAATAGAAGAACTTTTGTTAAAATTGTTAAAATACTATTTATTATCAGCCTCCATTTTCAGTTATAGAGAGATAGTACCTTGAAACAATTAACTCCACTCTTCATTTAGAATATCAAATAACTCTTGTATTTACATTTAATCCTATCCTAGAGTTGAAAAAGTATTTCCCAGTGAGATCTTATTTTTTTTCAGAAGGTAATCATGGAATAAATAAGACTCTCCAGCATAATGTAATGTAAAGACTTTGAAGAGAGCTTTAACATTAAATTAATGACTATATGATTGTGACATAATCTTACAAGAAAAGTGTTAGAACTTTTGACCCTTGAGTCATTGAAGACTACTGCAATCAGAGGTTTCTCAAGAAAAATCACGAGATGACAGATGAAATGACTTTAGAGATTCATTTTTCCTTGTTTCTCTAATTCAGGCTCTAACTCTCCTGTTTTGAGGGCATCATAATGATATCCTACATATATTGTTGCTTCTAAGATACCTGTGACATATAATTTTCCTGTAATCAGATCTTCCCCAACAATTTAATATTTTCCTGATCTCCTTTCCCTGACTTCCAAGTGCTATGTACACAGAAAATATTACATACAAATCTTTAATGAATGACTAAATTCTTACTTTAGGAACTTAAGTTTGCTGGGAAAATGCATAACAATCTCTTCAATGAAATTTAGATTTATTTTTAAAATTATTTTCTGATTTGAATTACTACTAAAGATATAAATTTGGATATTGTCAGCATGTAGATGGTGTTTAAGCCAGTATTTGGATGAGATCTTCAAGAAAGTGAGTGTAAGTGAAGAATAAGAACATCAAATATTGAGCTCAGAAGTACGGCAATGAGAATCAAAGAGATGAGGAGAAGCCAGCAAAGGAGACTGGAAAAGAAAAATGAGTGAGGTGAAAGGAAAAAGCAAACTGTGTGGTGACTTACAAGCTAAATGAAGCCAGCCAGTCAAGGAAGATGGAGTGATCAACACTGTCAAATGATACTGTGAGGTCAAGTAGCATGAGAACCCCAAAACTGGCCACTTGTCTAGCTGTATGAAGGTTATTAGTAAGCTCAACAATATCATTTTTTGGTGAAGTAGTGAGGGCAAAAGCCCAACTTGAGTAGATTAAAGAGACTGGTAAAATAAAAATTGGAGAAGCATACACAGTCATCTCTTTTGAAGAGTTTTACTGTAAAGGGGAGCAAGGAAATACAATGGTAGTTGGCAGGGGAAGTATGGTTAAGAGAAGTTCTTGTTCATGCATAGTAGTCTGTATCTGTTACTCCCAAACTCCTAATTTATCAACCTCCCAGCTCCCTTTCCCCTTTGGTAACCATCAATTTGTTTTCTATGACTGTGAGTCTGTTTCTGTTTTGTATATAGATTCATTTGCATTATTCTTTTAGATTCCACATATAAGTGCTATCACGTAATATTTGTCCTTCTCCGTCTTACTTCACTTAGTAGAGGAGCTATATTCAATACCTTGTAATAACCTATAATGGAAAATAATCTAAAGTATATATATAATCGAATCACTTTGCTGTACACCTGAAACTAACACAATATTGTAAATCAACTATATTCCAATGAAAAAAGGATAAAAAAAGAGAAGTTCTTGTTTAAGATGAGAGAAATAATAGCACAAAAATAATAAAGAAGAGAGGGAAAATAATAATATAGGAAAGAAAGGAGAGAATTGATGGAAAAGTGTCTCTGAGTAGATATAAAGTGTTTAGTATCTAGGCTACAAGTTGAGGAACTGTATTTAGAAACATGGAAGGAAGAGTATGCAGATGCAGGACCCAGTAGGTGGGGAATATGGGGGTGGGGGCCAACGGAATTCTCTTCAGATTGCTCTAAGTGTTATAACCTGAGAGCGAGGGTGGGAAAGGAGGTTTTGAGGAAAGAGGGTAAGGTATGAAATTTTTTGGAAGAAAGTAGAATTAACGAACTAGAGGTATGTCTTATGACTGCCTAACACTTGGTTTGAACATTATTTAAAAAGTTGCCACTAGTTTAAGAAAATCTATTCTCAAGATCAGAAAACTTTAAGAAGACTAACTCTACTACAGCATTAGACTCTGAATTCCTTTTATTTCTGTTTGATTACAGAATATTTTAGACATATACAAAGTAGAGGAAATAGTGTAATAAATGCTTATGCATCCATCACCCAGTTTCAACCTACGGTCAATCATCGTTCTTTCTCCTTTCTCCTTAAGTATTTTAAAACAGCCTGTGTGAGTGTGTGTGTGTGTGTAATATATACTCGATATCATTTTATTTAATCTGTAAACATTTCAGTATGTATCTCAATGACAGATACTTGCTTTTATAAACATTCCACTTTCATACGTAAAATATAAATAATTCTTTATCATTAAATACCCATTCCTTGTTCATATTTCCCTGATTTGTTTGCTTTAATTGGGATCCAATTACAATAATAACTTGTAATTGGATAATTTGGTTTTCAAATATCTTTACTTCTATAGTTTCCTATCCATCTGATTATTTCTATAAAACTTTTTGGTTATTATTGTAGAAGAAACCGGTTTGTTCATCATACAGAGTTTACAACACTCTGGATTTTGCTAATTACATAACTATGGTGGGTTTAATATGTTCTTCTAGCCCTTTAATTTTTTATCAGTTGATAGTTAAATCTAATGGTTTGATCATATTCAGGTTTGACTGGGCAATTTGTTATTTCATAGGTGGTATTATGTAATCAAATAAGGAGTTACATAACATTGTCTCTCTGTTTTCAGCCATTTATAATTGCTTAGATCTATTAATTTAATTGGAGTTTCAAATTTTTGACATTCTACCACTTCTTCTTCATGTATTAGCTGAAATAATCCCACAGAGTAAAATGTCACCTTATAACAAGTTTCTAACCCTGAATTATAGTTCATATAGAACAGATTTGAAAAAACATCTTGATTACTTTCCATTACATGGAAATTTTCAAAATAGTCAATTGATTCCCTACCATCTTCATAGGTCACCTACTCATGTTTATTTTAGTGTTGTAATAAACTCATGGATGTAAAGAAGTCTGATACATTTCAATCTGTTGCCTTATTTTTAATGATTTCTAAATTTCTTCTCTTTGACTACAGTTAGGCTATGCAAATTTGCTTCTGAGTCTTTTTGACCTATGTCTTTACTGAACCAGATAATAGTTTTCAAACGCTGAAAGAATAATTTCTCAAAATTTTGTGCTATTCACTATGCAATGGCTACAAATATAGGCCATTTTAAAATTTAATCTGCATGATAACACTTTTCAATTACTTTGTCTAGACCAAACTACAGCCAGTGGGCTAACCACCTGGTTTTGTAAATACAATTTTATCTGAACACAGCCACACTCATTTATTTGTGTACTGTCTATGAGATTTGATAGAACCTCCAAGTGGAGTAGTTGCACACAGACTATAAAGTATTTATTTAAAGTTCCACAAGCTTTAAATATATACTATCTGGCCTTTTACAGAAAGGTTTGTTGATCCATGATCTAGGCAATTAACTTCATAAATCATGCCTTTATTTTAGTGTTTGCCAATTACTGTGATGTAAATGCCCAGACCATTCAAATTCCAAAACACCAACATGATAATCACTGAAGGCAGAGCTGGGAAGAAATGCACATCAACACATTGCTATTTCTAGTTTTACTATATACTTATGAATGGCATAAGTAACTGCAACAGCACAGATAATAGCAAACTGTAGTGAAATATTAGGAATTGATGAATTTTAAGAATGCATTCCTTTTTAAAAAAATTATTTAGTTATAAGTCCATACAATTTAATCTTTCGTAATGGCTTTGTATAACAACCTGCTCACAGGGTACTGAGAATTTAACAATCGGCTTTCAAAAATTATGTAAGGTGGCTCCAGTTCATTGCTTCTTACATCCCACTAACCATCTGTTTAGTTGAAGCATATGAACTTTGATTTTGAACCCCTAGTGGAGATACATCACTGCCCTATTGATAGTAATATATTATTGTCTGGCAATTCAGCTATGAATTAATAGCCTCAAACATTAAGCCTTACACAGAAAAATTAAAAAACCCAAATGCTTTAGTATGATTACATTTTAAGACTATATGCAGTCATAAAGTTGCCTCTTGTAGAAAAAGAACAATTTGGCTACCTCCAAATGGTCTTTGAGATTTGAGAAGACTTGGCTGAAAGGAGGTATTGATGAATTTAAGAAAAAAATCAACATGTATTAAGACTTTGAAATGCTCTTTTTACCAGCTGGTTACCATATGCACTTCACCATAGGTCCAATCATAAGTGGTTTACTGGGGTCAGAGTGAATGCTGTGGGGCATAAGAGTGATAGTCCTACCTTCTGCCAAATGATGAACATCATTGGTTTATCAACGAACTTACACCTTCAGAGGTTGGTCACAGCCTGCCACCTCAACATGGAGCTTCAAGCACATCACTAGTACTTAATTATAACTGAATATAAGATGAAGCCCTTAAGCCATCTCTGGTGTAATATCTCACAGACTTTTACATATATACTTTTACCTGTTTTCAATATGCTGTAGATTTTTTAAGAATTTTGTACAGTTCCAGAATAACTTTTGAAAAATCTTAAGCTTTTCTTGATAGAAATAGAATAATGCTCAGAGTTCCTGAATTTCAACATCAGGCAGGTATAGATGAGAACATGCAGCCAGTGCACCTAATATTATGGAAATGCAGAGCACAATTGGAACTTGCAAGTGGAAACATCACTGAAATCTATCATAGGCTTGATTTATGGTAGGCATCCTTGAATCTACCCAAATATCCCTCCACCTGTTAAACGTATTAGACCAAAGATTTGGGCTGAGAGAAAGAATTAAAGTTCATATCCTGGCTATATTTTTAGTAGTATTCATCAGACAAAATGTGAGAAACCTTTCCACATTATGGCTTATGATCCAGGAAAATCAAGGGGCAGTACCATCATTCTGAAGACCTGAGAAAGTGGGTTTCTTTGATCAAAAAATGAACGAGGCACTAAAATATGGTCATAGAAGAACTTAAGGCAGGGAGATGCTCAAACCCTCCCAGAGTCTGCCATTCAGTCCAGCACCTGAAAAGAAATTATTCTATTACAAAGGAATTACCATGTGAATGGTGTTTCCGCACAATTTCTGCATATGCTGCCTTGCATTTTTATCAAGACGACAAACATACACCAGCGTGAGAAAGCAGGTGCCTTTTTCCCCCATATCTTTTGAACATCAGTATTTCCCAGCAGTTAACTGCATGTGATAATGGCCACAGCACAGAAACGTTTTGATTTAGATCCAAACTCTTCACCCAGAAGCAGCTTTTGTTGTATATTTTAAGCTTGGAGCTTTTGATCCAGATTTCATTATATGGCAGATCATTTAAATAAGAAGGCAAGGAGGCTGATTGAGGGGGAACTTCATAAGATGTTGGAGTCTCAAAGAATATTTCAGCTCAGAGGGATTTCTTTTTTTGCATCAAATTCAGATCCCACCTACTGAGTTAAAGCAATTAATTATTAACCACAGACATATTAAAATTACAAGATATCAGGCTGACAGCACATTGCAAGGAGCCTTCAAATTGCGATTTCCCAACCTAATGATGATGATAAGATAGGACTGAATGGCAAATTGCTATTGCTTTCAGTTGAAAATTTTAAAGTGCTGTGTCCTGATCACTTGTTATAGAGAACTGCTATTCATTCAGCAGCACTCCTAGCAGAAATAAACCCAGGGTCTGGTGTGGTGGCAGCTGAGATGTTAATTCACAAGACAGCAAGCCGAGAGAAGCTGCTAAGTGGCACAGTGGGTTAATGACACACTACAGTGCTTCACCACGGGAGACATATGGGTTGAATTCTGGCATTGTTCACAAGTGAAAATTGGTTTACCAATCTTAGATTGGTCCCTGGTGGACAGTTGTCCTTGTCCTAGACCTCCTCAGATGCTGTCCTGATTTTCTGCACAGGAGAGGCTCAAGTTTGGAAGGTCAGGAAGGTTACTTACATGAGTGCAATTGGTTTGGCAGAGTCAGAGGAGGAAATGGGCCCAATTCTCTCCTTCTTTTAATCCAGTCCCTGCCAGTACCTCATTTTCACAAGCATGAAAATCCACTCAGGGCAGCAAAAGAAAGGCAATAAACAAGGTCAATTTCCTTTCTGATAAAACTACATCCCCAAAGAGCTAAGAGGGCTTAGCATCAGTTTATTAAAAATGGGATATTTGTTTGCAACAGGCCTTGCCCTTAGTTGAGGATCATGGAACTAAAAGCTTTAGATAACATATAGTTATCATATAGTCAAAAACATATACATTTGCTAGAATAATTGTACAAGAAATGACTGTGTATAACTTTTCTCATTATGATATTCATGCTCTTAGTAATAAGAGAATGTGTACAATATTAATAATAATTTTCTAATGCATTTGTATATTTTAGAAGACAATTTTTTTCAGCTTAAATAAGAGCCTTTCCTTTAAGAGGAAGACATTCATTTAATTTACTCCCCCATGGGAAAAATCACCAAGAATAGACATTTAAAAGTTGCAAACAAAATAAAATGATGAGAGAAAAAGAAATTTAATTAAAAACCTCATCCATAAGGAACTCAAAGGGGAAACAGGTAATTACAGAAGTGGATAATACTAAATTTTTCTAATTCAGAAAATAAAAGATATGGAATAGAAACTAAAGGATTGAGGGAAGAATGGAATGAAATATAAAAAAAAACATTAGGGAGAAATATCTAGGACAAAATAAGGTTTAACATTTAATGAAAATTAGAAGTAAATATCTATAGAAGACTTTTTAAACTGACATACAATGAAAAATAAAATGTTGAAACACTCTTTGTGGATTTCAAGCTGTTCAGATATTTTCAGCCTCAATAATCACTATTTTCTGGGATTAATAGTCTTTGTGGATTTCAAGCTGTTCAGATTTTCAACCTCAATAATCACTATTTTCTGGGATTAATAGTCTTTGTGGATTTCAAGCTGTTCAGATATTTTCAACCTCAATAATCACTATTTTCTGGGATCATTTAATACACTCTTTCATAAATTCTGCCTTTAACCAATTATTCCTTCTCAATCATATTTTTTCAAACTTTTAACTGGTATTGGGAATGGCTCACTGATTCAATATTTGAAGAATACACACAGTAGGGAGACACTTCAGAAAGAAGAATCAAATACAAGATGAGAGATTTATAAGCATCACACTGAAGCAGAAAATGGAAGAAAAGTTCAAATGCAAAATTATTTGTTTGAAGAAAAATTTACTTTTAATTAATTTTTTCCACCAGCCATGATCCCTAAAGATGAGAGAGATGCATCCAGCCCACATTTTCCTTTCTTTGGAACTTTGGCTCATCCTCTCTAAAAACAGTCAACTTCATGAAGCAAACACTATCCATTATCCACATCCAAAAAGACTCTTTTATTTTCCATTGGAGTAGAGTTGATTTACAATGTTGTGTTAGTTTCAGCTGTACAGCAAAGTGAATCAGCTATACATATACATATATCGACTCTTTTGTTTTTTTAGATTCTTTTCCCATAGAGGCTATTACAGAGTACTGAGTAGAGTTCCCTGTGCTGTATAGCAGGTTCTTATTAGTTATCTGTTTTATATATAGTAGTGTGTATATGTCAGTCCCAGTCTCTCAATTTATCCCTCTTTTATTAGTTCATGGTCAATTTTGTCCCTCAGTTCCCACTCCCATTCCTATACCGACAGCAAGTTTCCAAATGAGCTTTCAAATTCCTATTCTCACATCAGTTTCACCCCTCTCTGGATCGTCTCCACCCTCTTGGCCCATTCAAATCTAATCCATTTTTATTCCCTTCCTAGAAAGGCTTCAATGACACCTTTGGTCCACAGTGGTCTCTTAATCCTGTAACAATTAATTTATTAGGAATTATAAAGCAGCCAAAATCCACCTTGGAATTTCCTATTTGACTTTATATGACTATGAATTCTTCGTGTGTCTTCGTTTAGTCTCCTCAAATAAACTTTAAGATTAAGAAAAACACAGATACACGAAGTAGTTTTTCAATAAACATTTTGAGATTATAGTCCTCTTTTGACTTTACATATTTATTTTGATATACCAGAATAGCTAGCACACTGTCTTGCCCAGAGGAGTAACTTAATAAATATGCTTGAATGAATGTTCACCATAAAATAATTACAACTTCTTTTTCTTTGTTAAGATTATCCTCCCCAGTTCTAATAAGATATTTAAAACCTTCATAAAACTTAAATGAAACACAAAGCAGAATCATTCAATTCTCTGCTATTAATCTGATGATGATAGATTTTAAAAGTAATAAGACTGCATTTTGATTTTAAAATACTTCAATGCTTTGAAAATTATGATATAACTCAAGTGAAATTTTGGATTCTTTCAAAACAAATTGTGACAAATTTAAAATTCTTTAAAACCCTCCAAGACCTTTTCTACACAGAGCATAAGAGCAGTTCCTATTTAATTTTAGGTGTAGTAGAATGCCAATTGGAAACATTTATGCATCAAAGTACTTGGAAAGACAACATGGCCTAAATGTATCCAAAGTTTAGAGTATTTGAAACACTGAGGTGTTAAGAACCTGGAGCTCCATACTGGTGGGACATTGGTCCATTTTCATTCTTCTGGTGCAAGTAATTTTAAATAGAATAAATAGGGCAACTAATCGTAGAAGAATAATTTTTACTGGAATAAAAAAATGTTCGAAGAACTACATATCCATCCCTTTTCTCTGTTTTTGTCTGCTAATGTTGAAAAACTAATCAAAGCAGGGAAATTACCATCTGCCTCCCCACTTTCTCTTACCTAGTTTAGAACCATTCAGTCTATTTCTTCTAATATACAGGAAAATCATCCTTTCACAACATGCTCAGATTTTTGATGAGGATAGAGTGCTATCCCTGCCTGTCTCAAGCTTTAAGGCTTCTCCTTCAACATCCAATCTTAGAATCTTCAACTTCATCATACTCCCCCACAAGAAAGACAGACAGACACAGACAGACAGACACGCACACACACACACACACACAAAAGAAACAAAGTAGAAATAACTGAAGGAAGAAAGAAAGAAGCTCAAGGGGGAAAGGGGTGACCACTAGTGGTACAACACATTTTGGGAGATGTATCCACAAGTGCAGCACTGTAGCTGGGGACAGGAGACAGAAGACTGAGAACACATAACTCTGTCTATGGGCAAACACTTGGTCTGGGTGGATTGCTTCAAGAATCTGTTGTCATAAACAAAAAATAGCAATAACAACAATGAAGTGAGCTATAAAATTTCTGCAAAACAAGGAAAAATAAATATTATTTGAAATGAGTTTCTATCGCCAAGATTACCAACCAGTGTACTGGAGCACATCTACATGCTGCAGACAGACTACAAGTGGCTGAAATGTATTCTTCTCAGCTCTCAAAGTAACCAGGCAGAGCCTGAAGTATAGCTGGAACCCATGTAGCAGTCCAATCAATTTGCCCTCGTTCAAATGTCCCTTACCTACATGTGTGAAGAATGATGCCAGAAAAAAAAAAAAGTATAATGAAATTATTTACTACCCTCAGTAGTAACCAAGTTGACATGATTTCTATGAAAAAACAAAAAACTGTTAAGTTTTTAATATCTATATTTTATATCACCATCCATTCAAACAGGAGGTTTCTGGATCAAGAGAGGTTGTTATTACTGACAGTAATAACTATATCAGTTCTCTACACACCAATTTTTTCTTCCTTCTTCCAGGTCATGCTGTATGGACAGGCTGGCATGTATGGGTCATACAACAGGAGAGGAGCCCTGAAATTAGGAATCAGGGATTTAATGTACTGCTGTCCTGTTAACATCCTACCCTTCTGAGAAGAGAAATGAATCTCCCTAATGCAAACAAATTCTCCTCGGGTAGAGAAAGGGAAGATTCCTTGGTTAGAAAAGTAATGGTCTCTAGATGAGCTGTAAGACAAGTGTCTCCAGGTTTACATCTCCATGTACCCAAGGCTCCATGTTTCTTTCCCCTTTGGAATGTGAATACATACTTTGGGGACCTAAACCTCTCTAGAGTTCTCACACTATCTTTTCAGACACTTTAACTTCCAAGGCTTGTCTATTAACCCACATTTCAGTTTTCCTTGGTTAGAGGGCCCTAACTTTGCAGAAACATGAAAACGTTTGCTTTTTTGGCAAAAGAAAGAGGAAGAAAATAAACTGAGGTAAAAAGATGCCAGAATGCAATGAAAGAGGGGTTACAACATCTGGATTATAAATAATCAAATTCTAAGAGAAAATTTTTAATCTGAATGAGAAAACCTACAGAACACAATCAAAACTGTGTGAATCAAACCAGACATGTGGTATTAAATATGGGAAGGCACCTAACACAATAGAGAAGATGAAAGCAGTGAGCTGATGCACTGTGAGAAGAGAGCCTTGAGGAACATGAACATGTATGGGAAGAAGAGAACTGAAAGGACCTCAAGAAAGAATGTCCGGAGGGCTGGAAGAAAATCAAGGAATTTTAGTGTCACAAAAAAGTAGAAAACTTTAAGAAGGAGCAGAAATGTTAAATATTCTTTTAAGCAATTTAACAGTGGCAAAATGTTGCTAAGAGGTCGAGTATTGGGTTGGCCAAAAAGTGCCTTTGGTTTTTAAGTAAAAATAAAAGACACATTTTTCATTTTCACCAAGAACTTTATTGAACAACGTATTCACCCTTTTTCTCCACTACCTTCTGCCATTTTTCAGGCAACTGCATAACTCCATCTTCCCAAAACTTTTTATCTTTTTGAGCAAAGAACTGTTCCAAGGGCCTTTGACAGTCTTCCAGGGAATGGAAATTTTTTCCATTAACAGAATTTTGCAAAGACCTAAATAAATGGAAATCCAAAGGTGCAATGTCTGGTGAATACGGTGGATGAATCAGAACTTCCCAGCCAAGCTGTAACTGTTTTTGCCTGGTCATCAAAGAAACATGCGGTCTTGCATTATCCTGATGAGAGATTATGTGTTTTCTGTTGACTAATTCCAGACGCTTTTCGTCAAGTGCTGCTTTCAGTTGGTCTAACTAGGAGCAGTACTTGTTGGAATTAATCGTTTGGTTTTCCAGAAGGAGCTCATAATAGAGGACTCCCTTCCAATCCCACCATATACACAACATCGCCTTCTTTGGATGAAGACCGGCCTTTGGTGTGGTTCATTTCACTTGCCCCATGATCTCTTCTGTTCCACATTATTGTACAGTATCCATTTTTCATTGCCTGTCACAATTTGTTTTAAAAATGGAACGTTTTCATTACCTTTAAGTAGAGAATCGCATGCGGAAATATGGTCAAGAAGGTTTTTTTGCTTAACTTATGTGGAACCCAAACATCCAAGCGATGAACATAACCAAGTTGGTGCAAATGATTTTCAAAGCTTGATTTGGATATTTTGAGTATGTTGGCTATCTCCCACATGGTATAATGTTGATTGTTCTCAGTGAATGTCTCGATTTGATTGCTATCAACTTCAACTGGTCTACCCGACCTCGGAGCATCATCCAGTGAGAAATCTCCATCATGAAACTTCACAAACCACTTCTGACACATTTGATCAGTCACAGCACCTTCTCCATATGCTGCACAAATCTTTTTTTTTTGCATTTCAGTTGCGTCTTTACCTTTCTTGAAATAATAAAGCATAATATGCCGAAAATGTTGCTTTTTTTCTTCCATCTTCAATATTAAAATGGCTACACAAAAATTCACCAATTTTTTAAGTCTTTCTTTAGATGCATGCTGATATGGCAGCTGTCACATACAATCTAACAAAAGTGTTTTGAATGAAGTTAAAGACAACTAAGCACTACTAGAGCCATCTTATGGAAAAAAACAAATGAAACTTTTGGCCAACTCAATAAAATAAATAAGAAGATATTGGCTAAAGACATTCACAGGAAGGTGAAGTACAAGATGGAGTCAAGCTCTTTGAGAAATGACTGGATGACACTGAAGGAGTGATACAAATTTAATTTTTGAATGTAATTAAGCTGTTAAGAAACAGGCAAGAGTAGGTAAGTAATTAGAAAAAGAAACTGTGTTGTGCTGAGATGTCTGAAACTGCATAAATGTTGTTGACTGTGTAATTCACAGAGTAAGGGTCCTGAGAAGGGCTGGAGTTGGCATAGGGAGGAATAGGCAGGAGGAAGAATCCTTCTTCCATAAGAAGCCAGAAACAAGAAATGTCAGGCAGATATGTTTTTAGGTTCAAGGGCAGAAAACTGAGAGACTGATTGGCTGATGGTTTTATTTTCTCCATGAATTAGAAGGTGGGCCAAGAGGGACAAAATGGAATCATAAGAAGAGTAGATAACTATTGAAATAGATGTGATAGAGAATTGAAGAGGGAAGCTTAGAGAAACAACAAAACATTGCTAGGCAGCAATAATGTTGGAAACCACCGCGTGATTTTTTAAAACAGTACTCAGAAACCCAGGAATAGGAATAAAGAAGATGAACTGTTAGGGCGTTCAGTATTGGTGTGTCTCAAGGCATTTGTGACAAATGGGCAATGGGTAAACAGACATGAGGATACTGGTAAGAAAAAAGGTTGATGTTATGAATTTTCATGAGGCAATTTTGTTCCCCAAAGGACATTTGATAATGTCTGTAGACATTTCTGACTGTCATAACTTAAGAGGGGCTACTAATAGAATAGGGGTGTTAGTTTAAACTATAGCCCTGATATTAACTTTAGTACAAAAAATTGGCCTTCACTCTCAACAGAATTGCCAGAGGGCATGAGATGTTCCCACCCAACTTTAGGCTTGCCCCGACATTCAAAAGGAACTCCTTAGCTAAAAGAGATATTGGACCTTCCAAAATTGGTCTAAAAGGGAGTTAAGGAAGAAAGAAAGATGAACCCACTTTATAGATAAGATTTCCCTACTCTCTGAGCCTCTCTCTTCTGATTATGCTCTTTGTAGAAAGACTTGTACTTTTATACACCAGTGGAGTTTTTGATGAATTTCTTTACCACCAAAGATCATGATTTTTTTTGTTGCTTTTGCAGATTAAAAGTCACAGTTCATTTCTGTTGGATGAATCTCTTTGTTATACCATCTGAAGGGTTTTGGGGAAAAAAACCCAACAATGTCATATTCTTCTAAAGACAGTATTACTGATTCAACATGAGAGCTATTTCTAAGGCAGAATTAAAATAGCATAATTTCACCAATTTACTTTTTTACTCTAATACCATAGTTCATTATTTTATACATCGAGGCACTTTAGAACCTCTCATATGCTTTTACTCTATCACTTACTAGCCGGCAATTACTACTTCATCTTTGGTCTTTATGTTCTTAAGAATTTGAACTCGTAAAACAACATTTCTCTTATGATTGTGCAAAAACCACAGGAAAAGAAAAACTCCCTGTCTTTATCAAGCCCCACTTGTGAACAGTTTTACATTTATTATGCTTATTATACTTTAATGTGTTTTAAAATTAAGGTGGAACTGCATGCTCTTTTTGGAAAAGGGGGAGAAATCAAGAAATCATTCTCACTGAACTACATTGGGAACACGCATGAAGGGATTTAAAAAAATTAAAGCAACTCCCCATGTTGCAGAAAGAAGTTTAAAAAGTATCTGAACTAAAGCTAATACCACGTGTGAACCATGCCCAGACAGAATGGAGGGATGCTATACCATGCCTGCCTGGGGTGTCCCAGGGGCCAATTCATGGGAAAGAGTAAAGGGACATAACAAAAGGAGGATGGTGTCACTTGGAAAAGCCTTTGTACTGTGGTTAGGTCAGGGTTAAGTTCAGTGCTATGAGGAATCCCTATAAGCCACGTCAGTGGACGGTTCAAACAAAGCTGATAGAAGAGAGGTGAAAGCCCAAAAGTTACAAGTTACACAGTGAAATAGGTATCGATATGTACAAAACTATGATCATTTAAAGCATTCTGAATGCTGAAAATGTTGAAGAGGGAACATCAGAAACAGTCTTTGCAAAAGCCAGTTAGTCATCAGTAAGGGTGGAGATTTTATAAGATATATCCAATGAATGCTGACTTTCTGCAAAGGGCTCCTTCTCAAATGAGTCACTTACATACTTTTCCCTCCACATCAGGCGCACAGTCTTAAAAAGGAGCAAGGCCCACTAGAAAAATCTTATAGGTAGCACGTTAAGATTATGTAGGCAGGGCACACTGTTGAGAAGGGTGAATTTGAATATATAAATAACTGATCTTTGTAACATAATTTTTAAAGAAGACTACATTTATTCTTAGGACTATGAATTTTATCTAAAATGTTTGAAAAATTCAACATACATCAATGTAATAGCCAAGAAATATTTGTTGATTTCCTCTTTGATTGACATTAATACAATGTCTGGAAATTCTAGGAAACGTAAGTATGAAATGGACACAATCATATCTTTAATAAGTGAGAGAAATAGGTATTAAACAAATGGTAGCAGAGGTAAGTGTTACATTATAGGTATAATTAATGTCATGAGGAAAAAACACAGTCTACTTCACCTAATTTAGAATTATAGGCATGAATTCCTATCAAATCACCAACTGCATTCTTCACAGAACTAGAACAAGAATTTTAAACTTGTATGGAAACACAAAGAGCCCGAATAGGCAAAGCCATCTTGAGGAAGGAAAACAGAGCTGGAGGAATCAGTCTCTCTGACTTCAGACTATACTACAAAGCTACAGTAATCAAAACAGTATGGTACAGGCACAAAAACAGAAATATAGATCAATGGAACAGAATAGAAAGCCCAGAAATAAACCCATGCCCACATGGTGAATTAATATGCAACAAAGGAGGAAAGAATATACAATGGAGAAAAGACAGTCTCTTCAATAAGTGGTGCTGGGAAAATTGGACAGCTACATGTAAAAGAATGAAATGAGAACATTCTCTAACACCACACACAAAAATAAACTCAAAATGGATTAAAGACCTAAATGTAAGATGGACACTATAAAACTCCTAGAGGAAAACATAGGCAGAACACTCTTTGACATAAACCTCAGCAGTATCTTTTTGGATCTGTCTCTTAGAGTAATGGAAATAAAAACAAAAATAAACAAATGGGACCTAATTAAACTTAAAAGCTTTTGCACATCAAAGGAAACTATGAACAAAACAAAACGACAACTTACAGAATGGGAGGAAATATTTGCAAACGATTCGACTGACAAGGAATTAATATCCAAAACAGATAAATAACTCAAAAAGCTCAATATAAATAAAACAAACAACCCAATCAAAAAGTGGACATAAGATCTAAATAGACATTTCTCCAAAGAAGATATACAGATGGCCAAAAGGCACATAAAAAGATGCTCAACGTCATTAATTACTAGAGAAATGTAAATCAAAACTACAGTGAGGTATCACCTCACACGGGTCAGAATGGCCATCATCAAAAAGTCTACAAATAATAAATTGTGGAAAGGGTGTGGAGAAAAAGTAACCCTCCTACACTGTTGGTGGGAATGTAAATTGGTGCAGCCACCATGGAGAACAGCATGTAAGTTCCTTAAAAAACTAAAAGTAAAGCTACCATATGATCTAGCAATCCCACTCCTGGGCATACACCCAGAGAAAAACATAATTTGAAAAGATACATGCACCCCAATGTCCACAGCAGCACTATTTACAACAGCCGAGACATGAAAGCAACCTAAGTGTCCATCAACAGATGAATGGATAAAGAATATACACACAAGCACACACACACGTAACCGAATATTACCCAGCCATAAAAAGGAACGAAGTAATGCCATTTGCAGCAACATGGATGCACCTAGAGATTATCATACTAAGTGCAATAAGTCAGACAGAGAAAGATAAATATCATATGATATCACTTATATGTGGAATCTAAAAAAATGATACAAATGCAAAACAGAAATAGACTCACAGACATAGAAAACAAACTTATGATTACCAAAGGGTGGGGGGGGGGAGAAGGATAAATTAGGAGTTGGGGGTAACAGATACATACTACTATATGTAAAATAGATAACCAACAAGGACCTATTGTATAGCACAGGGAACTATACTCTGTATCTTTTAATAACCTATAATGGAAGAGAATGTAAAAAATGAATACACACACACACACACACGTATATGAATCACTTTATACTTGAAACTAACACAACATTGTAAACCAACTATATTTCAATAAAAATTTTAAAAAAGAATTATAAGCTTGCTATACATTATATGTGAGTATATACCCATTCTCATATTGTGAGTTTTTAAAAAACAACTTCCTTAATAAATCCTGTGATTCCACATGACACTACCACCTGATGGGTATACCACCCTCTTTGTTCGAAAATGTTATGTTTCAAACAGAAATTAGGTTGTAGTTTGAGAACAAATTAAAAATCAGGAAAAAGTTATAAGAGAATATCTTTGCCCTTTGTTTCTCCCCCCAAAAAAGAATAATACAATTAATATACTTCAAGGTAGTTATGGCAGTTGAAAGCATATGTTGGCAGTTTTTCATTCAGAGGAAGTTTATAGAATATGGTCTTTACTTTGTGGTTTAGTGTCCTTATTTGAAATGAAATACAGAAAGGTCCAACAATAATCAGGCATATTGCCATTGAGCCTGTAGCATTTCAAGAACCACAAAGGAAGAATGAGTCATTCCCATATACCCTGAAACCACAGTTTCATATCTATCAATGATTTTTATAGCACTTGGGATTTGTTAATAGCTCATTAAGATGATTTCAACATTTGAACCTCCCATTTACAATTGTTGATATTTCATTGCCCCAAAATGATTAGTTAGCCTAGCCAAATCTTGATTCATATCCTACCACAAAGGATCTCCATTTCCACTAACTTTTGCTGGTTTGCATTATTCTTAGTGATTGACTGGTGCATTAACAGTTCCAATTTTCATCTTTACTTGCCCTGATTTAGTTAATAAAGACATGTAGCTAAGGCGGTGAATTTGGCAAGAGAGCTGTCTTTTAGGATCTGGACAGCATGGAAAGATTCCAGAGACGTGTTAAATTACACACAGGACTTTGAAGGGCCATGGCCATCCCTTGTCTAAAATCAGACAGATAGGAAAATTGAGACCAAATGGAGGAAGGCTTTATTTCAAATGAAATGATTTCAAGTCATGCTAATGTCTGGCGTCAATTTGAAATTCCTTAAATGAAACCACATGATTTCAGTACTAAACAAGGTCTATCACTTTTAATGATCCAAAAGAAACCTTTGACTGAAGTGCCATAGGGCAATTTAGTGAAAGTCTTAGAGCATTATTTTTTGTTTAAAACCAAGACATAGGAAGCAATACATGATAATCAAGTATGGATGCTATTAATCACCTATATATCAATTCAGTATCAAAACAGGGTTAAAAAAATTAGACAGTCATAGGAAGACCTAGGTAAGAATGGAAAGCCCTAGGGATAAAAAAGTTAGTTTGAGGCTTATCCCTCTAATGTGGAGAAGAAAACAAAAATATAGGTAAATATATAAAACTGCCGTTATTCATTGTACACAGTATCTGAGCCACACATTACTTTTAATAATGATGTCATCTTAGATTTATATGGTAATATGTCTCCAGAGAAGCAGAAATTCTCCTTTATATTGAGGAATACATTATTACCAACATTAGCAACCATGTTTATAGATGGAGATTTTAATGAACGAAAAATACATAATTTATCCAAGGTCACACAGTTCATCAGCATTAAAGGAGGATAAGAATCTAAGTTTGATTTATAATCAAATGTTCTATTCATGATTAAGAGTTCTTAACCTGGAGCCAAGAGCTTCAAGGACCTATGAACATCTGAAATTAAATGCAAAATGTCATCTATATGTATGTTTCTCCCCCTTTGGGAGAGGATCAGATTATCAAAAGGGGTCATGACATAAAAAATATTAAATACTACTTATTTGACTAAGCTACTTCTGTACTAGATTTCTCAAAAAAGGGACCATATTCATTCCTATAATAAATTTAAAGTTCAGCCAAAGTTTCCAAATGATATGTTAGTAGTTGGAATACATTAATGTAACTTAGTAAATAACTTTGCAGAGAACAACGTAGATGATGGGGGATTTGAATCCCTATTTAACTTTCACATGTTCTGACATTTATTCTTATCACGTCACAGAATTCACATAGGCAAATGCTACACTTAAACAGTTAAATGAATTTAATTACATTCTGATTTGTAACTTTTAGTATATGAGAAATTCATCTCTTGAACTAAAATTGTTCAAAGCATGAGGCAATATTTTTCCCCATACATGTATAAAATCAAATTAGCTGGTTTTTACTTATGAGAACACAAACAAATTTTGCTTTCTTTCCCATTTTATCTTCTGGAAATTTTGCACACACACATATACACACACAAATTCTCTAACTCAGAATAATAAAGCATTAAATTCATTTTATCTAATTTTCAGATTGAAAATGTCATTCTATATTTGCATTTTTAATGCTAAAAAGTACAAGTCAGAAGCAAGTTGAATATTGATTTTCATGTACACATATAGGCAATTTAGATTTGTTTCTAAGTTGAATATATTTACTGTTGTGCCACTAGAAATAAAAAGATACAGCCTTTACCTGAAAATTCACATTCCTTCAAACTGGGGTGTATCTATAGAGCATCCAAACTGAGAGCTTTGAGTCATTCAATCAATTCAATGAAACATCCTGTTTGACAATCTCTCTATAGACTTAATAAAAAATTGGGGGTTCATTCAAAATAGTATGAGAGCCTTGCTATGCTATTCAAGGCAAAAAAAAGTCACCAGTTGTATCAATACTTGATCTGGCCTAGGAATCGCACTTCACAACTTCCAAGGACTCCTCAGACTTGCATATAATTTTAGCACCAACTGATCTACAAGTCAACAGCCTGGAATCCATACGTTCCCACCTTAGCTTTTGTATCAGAGATCTCTAAAATGCTTCTTCTCAAAATATAGGAAGTGTTTTGATGGCTATGATCATGAGGCTTGTCCAGGTTGCCACTGGAAGTATAGAGTAGTTCTGCTTATATATACACAATTTACCTGCTAAGATACATCAAAGATATGAGACAGGAGGTTGTTGTCAGTGGAGCACAGGATTTGTTTATAAGTGGCTGCTGAGGGACTTTTACTCCTGTCCCCAGGTAATGAATAATGCAAAACATTCCTAGAGGAGGGGAGGAGCTTCAAAATGGCAGAAGAGTAAGACGTGGAGATCAACTTCCTCCCCACAAATACATCAGAAATACATCTACATGTGGAACAACTCCTATAGAACACCTACTGAACGCTGGCAGAAGACCTCAGACCTCCCAAAAGGCAAAAAACTCCCCAAGTACCTGGGTAGGGCAAAAGAAAAAAGAATAAGCAGAGACAAAAGAATAGGGATGGGACCTGCACCTGTGGGAGGGAGCTGTGAAGGAGGAAAGGTTTCCAAACACTAGGAAGCCCCTTCGCGGGCAGAGGCTGCGGGTGGCGGAGGGGGGAAGCTTCGGAGCCACGGAGGAGAGCGCAGCAACAGGGGTGTGGAGGGCAAAGCGGAGAGATTCCCGCACAGAGGATTGGTGCCAACCACCACTCACCAGCCCGAGAAGCTTGTCGGCTCAGCCGCCGGAGCAGGCGGGGGCTGGGAGCTGAGGCTCGGGCTTCGGTCAGATCCCAGGGAGAGGACTGGGGTTGGCTGCGTAAACACAGAATCAAGGGGGCTAGTGCGCCACAACTAGCCGGGAGGGAGTCTAGGAAAAAGTCTGGAGCTGCCGAAGAGGCAAGAGACATCTTGCCTCTTTGTTTCACGGTGCGCGAGGAGAGGGGATTAAGAGTGCCGCCTAAACGAGCTCCAGAGAAGGGTGCGAGCCACGGCTAAAAGCGCGGACCTCAGAGACAGGCATGAGACGCTAAGGCTGCTGCTGCCGCCACCAAGAAGCCTGTGTGCAAGTACAGGTCACTATCCCCACCTCCCCTCCCGGGAGACTGTGCAGCCCGCCACTGCCAGGGTCCTGTGATCCAGGGACAACTTCCCCGGGAGAACAAACGGCACACCTCAGGCTGGTGCAACGTCACGCTGGCCTCTGCTGCCACAGGCTCGCCCTGCACCCCGTACCCCTCCCTCCCCCCCGGTCTGAGTCTGACAGAGCCCCCGAAGCAGCTGCTCCTTTAACGCCATCCTGTCTGAGCGAAGAATACACACCCTGAGGTGACCTACACGCAGAGGCAGGGCCAATTCCAAACCTAAAGCCCGGGAGCTGTGCGAACAAAGAAGAGAAAGGGAAATCTCCAAGAAGCCTCAGGAGCAGCGGATTAAATCCCTACAATCAGCATGATATACCCTGCATCTGTGGAATAGGTGAATACACAACGAATCATCCCAATTTGAGGAGGTGGACTTTGGGAGCAACGATATATATGTATTTTTCCCTTTTTCTCTTTTTGTGAGTATGTATGTGTATGCTTCTGTGTATGATTTTGTCAGTATAGGTTTGCTTTTCTCATTTGTCCTAGGGTTCTGTCTGTCCGATTTTTTTTTTTTTAGTATAGTTTTTAGCACTTGTTATCATTGGTGGATTTATTTTTTGCTTTGGTTGCTCTCTCTTGTCTTTCTTTTTTCTTAATTACTTAAAAAAGTTTTTTTAATAGTTATTTTTAAATTTTTATTTTAATAACTTTATTTTATTTTATTTTATCTTGTTTCTTTCTTTCTTTTTTTTCTCCCTTTTATTCTGAGCCATGTGGATGACAGGCTCTTGGTGCTCCAGCCAGGTGTCAGGGCTGTGCCTCTGAGGTGGGGAGAGCCAACTTCAGGACACTGGTCCACAAGAGACCTCACAGCTCCACGTAATACCAAATGGTGAAAATCTACCAGAGATCTCCATCTCAAGGCCAAGACCCAGCTCCACTCAATGACCAGCAGCTACAGTGCTGGACACCCTGTGCCAAACAACTAGCAAGACAGGAACACAACCCCATTCATTAGCAGAGAGGCTGCCTAAAATCATAATAAGGCCACGACACCCCAAAACACACCACCAGACGTGGACCTGCCCACCAGAAAGAGAAGATCCAGACCCATCCACAAGAATACAGGCACCAGCCTTATCCACCAGGAAGCCTACACAACCCACTGAAGCAACCTTACCCACTGGGAGCAGAAAACAAAAACAATGGGAACTACGAACCTGCAGACTGTGAAAAGGAAACCCCAAACATAGTAAGTTAAGCAAACGGAGAAGACAGAGAAATACACAGCAGGTGAAGGAGCACAGCAAAAACCCACCAAACCTAACAAATGAAGATGAAATAGGCAGTCTACCTGAAAAAGAATTCAGAATAATGATAGTAAAGACGATCCAAAATCTTGGAACTAGAATGGAGAAAATACAAGAAACGATTAACAAGGACCTAGAAGAATTAAAGAGCAAACAAACAGTGATGAACAACACAATAAATGAAATTTAAAATTCTCTAGAAGGGATCAATAACAGAATAACTGAGGCAGAAGAATGGATAATGACCTGGAAGATAAAACAGTGGAAATAACCACTGCAGAGCAGAATAGAGATAAAAGAATGAAAAGAATTGAGGACAGTCTCAGAGACCTCTGAGACAACATTAAATGCACCAACATACGAATTACGGGGGTCCAAGAAGAAGAGAAAAAGAAAGGGACTGAGAAAATATTTGAAGAGATTATAGTTGAAAACTTCCCTAATATGGGAAAGGAAATAGTTAATCAAGTCCAGGAAGCACACAGAGTCCCATGCAGGATAAATCCAAGGAGAAACACACCAAGACACATATTAATCAAACTATCGAAAATTAAATACAAAGAAAACATATTAAAAGCACCAAAGGGCTTCCCTGGTGGCGCAGTGGTTGAGAGTCCTCCTGCCGATGCAGGGGACACGGGTTCGTGCCCCAGTCCAGGAAGATCCCACATGCCGTGGAGCGGCTGGGACCGTGAGCCATGGCCGCTGAGCCTGCACGTCCAGAGCCTGTGCTCCACAACGGGAAAGGCCACAACAGTGAGAGGCCCGCGTACCACAAAAATAAAACAAAAAAAGCACCAAGAGAAAAACAACAAAAAACGCACAAGGGAATCCCCATAAGGTTAACGGCTGTTCTCTCGGCAGAAACTCTGCAAGCCAGTAGGGAGTGGCAGGACATATTTAAAGTGATGAAGGAGAAAAACGTACAACCAAGATTACTCTACCCAGCAAGGATCTCATTCAGATTTGACAGAGAAATTAAAACCTTTACAGACAAGCAAAAGCTAAGAGAATGCAGCACCACCAAACCAGCTTTACAACAAATGCTAAAGGAACTTCTCTAGGCAGGAAACACAAGAGAAGGAAAAGACCTACAAAAACCAACTGAAAACAATTAAGAACATGGTAATAGGAACATACATAGCGATAATTACCTTAAATGTAAATGGATTAAATGCTACAGCCAAAACACATAGACTGGCTGAATGGACATAAAAACAAGACCCGTATATATGCTGTCTACAAGAGACCCACTTCAGACCTAGGGACACATACAGACTGAAAGTGAGGGGACGGAAAAAGATATTCCATGCAAAAGGAAATCAAAAGTAAGCTGGAGTAGCAATTCTCATATCAGACAAAATAGACTCTAAAACAAAGACTATTACAAGAGACAAAGAAGGACACTAAATAATGACCAAGGGATAAATCCAAGAAGAAGATATAACAATTGTAAATATTTATGCATCCAGTATAGAAGCACCTCAATACATAAGGCAAATACTAACAGCCATAAAAGGGGAAATCGACAGTAACACAGTCATAGTAGGGGACTTTATTTAACACCCCCATTACACCAATGGACAGATCATCCAAAATGAAAATAAATAAGGAAACACAAGCTTTAAATGATACATTAAACACGATGGATTAATTGATATTTATAGGATATTCCATCCCAAAACAACAGAATACACATTCTTCTCAAGTGCTCATGGAACATTCTCCAGGATAGATCATACCTTGGGTCACAAATCAAGCCTTGGGAAATTTAAGAAAATTGAAATCATATCAAGTACCTTTTCCTACCACAACAGTATGAGACTAAATATACAAACACATGGAGGCTAAACAATAAACTACTAAGTAAAGAGATCACTGAAGAAATCAAAAGAGGAAATCAAAAAATACCAAGAAACAAATGACAATGAAAACACGACGACCCAAAACCTATGGGATGCAGAAAAGCAGTTCTAAGAGGGAAGTTTATAGCAATACAATCCTACCTTAAGAAATATGAAACACCTCAAATAAACAACCTAACATTACACCTAAGGCAATCAGAGAAAGAAGAACAAAAAAACCCGAAAGCAGAAGGAAAGAAATCATAAAAATCAGATCAGAGATAAAGGAAAAAGAAATGAAAAAAACGATAGCAAAGATCAATAAAACTAAAAGTTGGTTCTCTGAAAAGATAAATAAAATTGATAAACCGTTAGCCAGACTCATCAAGAACAAATGGGAGAATTGTCAAATCAACAGAATGAGAAATGAAAAAGGAGAAGTAACAACTGACACTGCAGAAATACAAAGGATCATGAGAGATTACTACAAGCAGCTATATGCCAATAAAATGGACAACCTGGAAGAAATGGACCAATTCTTAGAAATGCACAATCTTCTGAGACTGAACCAGGAATAAACAGAATATATGAACAGACCAATCACAAGCACTGAAAATGAAACTGTGATTAAAAATCTTCCAACAGGGCTTCCCTGGTGGCGCAGTGGTTGAGAGTCCGCCTGCCGATGCAGGGGACACAGGTTCGTGCCCTGGTCCGAGAATATCTCACATGGCCTGTAAGCAATGGCCGCTAAGCCTGTGCATCCGGAGCCTGTGCTCCACAATGAGAGAGGCCACAACAGTGAGATGCCCACGTACTGCCAAAAAAAAAAAAAAAAAAAAACTTCCAACTAACAAAAGCCCAGGACCAGATGGCTTCACAGGCAAATTCTATCAAATATTTAGAGAAAAGCTAACACCTATCCTTCTCAAACTCTTCCAAAATATAGCAGAGGGAGGAACACGCCCAAACTCATTCTACGAGGCCACCATCACCCTGATACCAAAACCACAAAAAGATACCACAAAGAGAGAAAACTACAGGCCAATATCACTGATGAACATAAATGTAAAAACCCTCAACAAAATACTAGCAAACAGAATCCAACAGCACACTAAAAGGGTCATACACCATGATCAAGTGGGGTTTATCCCAGGAATGCAAGGATTCTTCAATATACGCAAATCAATCAATGTGATACACCATATTAACAAATGGAAGGAGAAAAACCACATGATCGTCTCAACAGATGCAGATAAAGCTTTCGACAAAATTCAACACCAATTTACGATAAAAACTCTCCAGAAAGTAGGCACAGAGGCAACTTTCCTTAACATAATAAAGGCCATATATGACAAACCCACAGCCAACATCATCCTCAATGGTGAAAAACTGAAACCATTTCCACTAAGATCAGGAACAAGTCAAGGTTGCCCACTCTCACCACTCTTACTCAACATAGTTTTGGAAGTTTTAGCTACAGCAATCAGAATCCAAATCGGAAAAGAAGAAGTAAAGTTGTCACTGTTTGCAGATGACATGATACTACACATAGAGAATCCTAAAGATGCTACCAGAAAACTACTAGAGCTACTCAATGAATTTGGATAAGTAGCAGGATACAAAATTAATGCACAGAAATCTTTTGCATTCCTATACACTAATGATGAAGAATCTGAAAGAGAAATTAACACTCCCATTTACCATTGCAACAAAAAGGATAAAATATCTAGGAATAAACCTACCTAAGGAGACAAAACCTGTATGCAGAAAATTATATGATACTGATAAAAGAAATTAAAGATGATACATATAGATGGAGAGATAGATCATGTTCTTGGATTGGAAGAATCCATATTGTGAAAATGACTATACTACCCAAAGCAATCTACAAATTCAATGCAATCCCTATGAAACTACCAATGCCATTTTTTCCCAGAACTAGAACAGAAAATTTCACAATTTGTATGGAAACACAAAAGACCCCAAACAGCCAAAGCAATCTTGAAAACGAAAAACGGAGCTGGAGGAATCAGGCTCCCTAACTATACTACAAAGCTACAGTAATCAAGACAGTATGGTACTGGCACAAAAACAGAAAGATAGATCAATGGAACAGGATAGAAAACCCAGAGATAAACCCATGCACATATGGTCACCTTATCTTTGATAAAGGAGGCATGAATATACAGTGGAGAAAAGACAGCCTCTTCAATAAGTGGTGCTGGGAAAACTGGACAGCTACATGTAAAAGAATGAAATTGGAACACTCCCTAACACCATACACAAAAATAAACTCAAAATGGATTAAAGACCTAAATGTAAGGCCAGACACTGTCAAACTCTTAGAGGAAAACATAGGCAGAACACTCTCTGACATAATCACAGCAAGATCCTTTTTGACCCACTTCCTAGAGAAATGGAAATATAAAGAAAAATAAACAAATCGGATCTAATGAAACTTAGAAGCTTTTGCACAGCATAGGAAACCATAAACAAGATGAAAAGACAACCCTCAGAATGGAAGAAAATATTTGCAAGTGAAGCAACTGACAAAGGATTAATCTCCAAAATTTACAAGCAACTCATGCAGCTCAATATCAAAAAAACAAACAACCCAATCCAAAAATGGGCAGAAGACCTAAATAGACATTTCTTCAAAGAGGACATACAGATAGCCAACAAACACATGAAAGAATGCTCAACATCATTAATCATTAGAGAAACGCAAATCAAAACTACAATGAGATATCATCTCATACCGGTCAGAATGGCCATCATGAAAAAATCTACAAAGAGTAAATGCTGGAGAGGGTGTGGAGAAAAGGGAACCCTCTTGCACTGTTGGTGGGACTGAAAATTGATACAGCCACTATGGAGTAGAGTATGGAGGTTCCTTAAAAAACTAAAAATAGAACTACCATATGACCCAGCAATCCCACTACTGGGCATATACCCTGAGAAAACCATAATTCAAAAACAGTCATGTACCAAAATGTTCATTGCAGCTCTATTTACAATAGCCAGGACATGGAAGCAACCTAAGTGACCATCAACAGATGAATGGGTAAAGAAGATGTGGCACATAAATACAATGGAATATTACTCAGCCATAAAAAGAAATGAAACTGAGTTATCTGTAGTGAGGTGGAAGGACCTAGAGTCTGTCATACAAAGTGAAGTAAGTCAGAAAGAGAAAACCAAATACTATATGCTAACACATATATATGGAATTAAAAAAAAAAATGGTCATGAAGAACCTAGGGGCAAGACGGGAATAAAGACACAGACCTACTAGAGAATGGATCTGCGGATACGGGGAGGGGGAAGGGTAGGCTGGGACAAAGTGAGAGAGTGGCATGGATATATATACACTATCAAATGTAAAATAGATAGCTAGTGGGAAGCAGCTGCATAGCACAGGGAGATCAGCTCGTTGCTCTGTGACCCCCTAGAGGGTTGGGATAGGGAGGGGAGACGCAAGAGGGAAGAGATATGGGAACATATGTCTATGTATAACTGATTCACTTTGTTATAAAGCAGAAACTAACACACCATTGTAAAGCAATTATACTCCAATAAAGACGTGTAAAAAAAAAAATTAAAGAGAAAAAAACACACAAAACATTCCTAGAGGTGCACAGGTCCTTGGGACAGGTAGTGGCTTGTAGTCGACAGAGAGGGTTACTTTGTCACACCCAAAGTGGTGTAGATCTGGGTTGTCCCACTGATGGTTTATGAAAATGAAAACAATCACCTCAGTCTCCTGTTCTTGAGTTGTGGGTTGGGGTTGGGTAGTTCAAAGTTGAAGTTAAATATATTAATCCATAAGAATGAAGATGATCAAAGCTAGTTTTCTTTTAGTCTTATGAGTCATGATGGTTCTGCTGCAAAAGTTTCTCTGCTTTGATAAAGAAGAAAGGCATGGGGTCAGCTGCTCATTTCCAAGAATATGCCCCATTTTGATTGCTGAAATCTGTTACTGATTGAGTAGCACATAGGCCAGTGTTTCTTGACTATGAGATCAATGGCTAGACCATAGACATCAGTAGAGAGAACAAGCATTGCTAATTTCCATGGTCAATGTCTGGAGAAGGAAAGAAATACAAAGAGCAGTGATAAACCATAGGTTTACCTGTTTGATCAAGGGATGCCTCATACAAAACAAGGAAGGAAAAAAAACCCAGAATACAGGCAGAGAAAATGTTTATTGGTCAAACTGACTGAAAGGAGACTCCAGAAATGGAAGGCAGTCGTCACCTGTTGTATTCTTGACAGCTGAACTTTCTGTTATATCTTTATTTCAGAGATGGCAAAATGGATTTCTTTGGCTAAAGACAGTCTTCCTGGAACTAAAAAGACAAATAAGTCTGTTTATGTGCAGGTGGTTGCATAAAAGCAAATTATCCTTCAGTAAGAACATATTTTATGTATAAAGCAAGTAATCTTGGAAAGATTAAATGTTACTAAACCAGTACAAGTGGAGAAGAGATGATGTGTCTCTTGGTACAGACGACTTCCCTAGATCATTAGTCTATTAACAGCAGCATGAATAAATTATGGCAGGTGTGTTTGAACAATTAGAATCAAATTGAATATTTAAGCCACTCCTTTGCTACAATTAGGCTCATTCTTGAAAGGCAATAGAATTTTCATTCCAATTAATGGTCATAATTTCTACTACATTTCTCACCTTTATCCTCATAAAAATTCCACTTCATCAAAGATGTGTATTTATTGTCTCCAGAAGACATCTGGAGAGTTTCTGACCCTCTTGTTTACATCATTCCTCATTCATGGAATGCTCTTTGCCATATATCTGTTGATCTCAATCTTTCCCATTCCTATCCTCAGGGAAGCCTTTCCAGACACTACAACCCTCTCTGATTTCTTTTTTCTCTACACTTCTGTAAGTCAGATTTCTGTGTTTGACATTTATATACATCCTACTTTTTCATAAATTTATGAGGGCCCTATATAGAGTCAGGTAACTGTGTTTCTAGTCTCTAATTTGCCACATAGAATTTCTTTTCTATTCAACAAGTCACTTAACTTCTCCAATCTTCCCTCTCCTTGTTAGTAAAATGAAAAGAATAATACAGCCTTTCCTCTCCTAGGAAAACCATAAAAGTAACTAATTAAGCTTGAAATAAAAGAAATGTGTTATCATCACCATCAACAACATTGCATTTTTGGTGTTTTAGTTATTTTCTTTTTGGGTTACTAGCATTTTTGGAATAACATTCTGGACTAAACAACTCCTCTGTGCTTCCTCAACACCTTTATCAAAGTCCATCCTTGCACGTATACCAATATAAGTCACTTTTAATGTTTCCATCTCTCTTACTAAACTAAAGGCTCCCAAAGCTGAACCTGCATTATATTTACCCTTGAATATCTAATACTTAGCACCTGACAAAGAATGTATTCCCAAAACATGTGATAAACTGAACCAAATTACTGTATATATCTTCATCCCATGGCAGGATACTTTGCATGTAGTAGGGGTAAGCTGCTTTCCTGTTACGTGATTAAACTAGAAATCATTCATTACCTCCATGTTATTTTAGAACTTCTTGTTCAGATCAGCTCATCAACATATATGGCATGTGGGAAAACAACTCTTTTTTACTATAAATCAAATACTTTGAAAACAATGAGAAAGTTTTTGCCTACATAAATGTAACACACGATTACACACAATTATAAAATATCCCAAATGGCATACTAATACAAACCATAAATATATAAAAGAGAGCCAACATCTAGAAGTACTTCAAATTCATGGGAAATATTTAGGTTGTTACAGAAAGTAAAAGTTGTATTATGACCTCTTTGATGAGAGCTTGCATAATCAAATAATGCAAAAGCAAGCCATTACAGAATATAACTAAGCTTTTTATATAAACATGGTTAAGAGTGTGAGTTTGAAGGATTCAGTCCAACAAATTTATTGATGCTTAAGTATTATGATATCCAATAGGAGCTAAGGGACCATTTTTGCCATTTAAAATTGACCAGGTTTCCATCGTTCTTCTAGTATCCAGTCTCACATTCTAAGGGGAAGATGGATTCCTTTTATTTACCAAATATCAGGAGCAAATTTCTTTGGAATCTTCCATGTCTCCCACATTTAACCTTCCTTTCTATGGAACTCTCTCCACCTTAAGATGGGTGCAATCATTTCTTCTTTAGCTGTTTCCACATCAAATTTCTCCCTTTACTGACAACTACACTCCATTTTTCATTTGTCTCCAAGTCCAATTAGATGTGAAGTCAGGTAGGATGATGAACGTGCCTATTTGGGTGGTCATAATAAATACAATCAATGAAACAGGAAGAGAGTCCCATTCTTTGTCTCCTTTCTTTTCATTCTGAGTGCCTTCACAAAACATGCTCATGCCTTACACCTTGGTGTTTCATGATCTGAGAAACAAACACAGCACTGCCTAGGCAAACCCTTGATTTCACTGTGGCTTTTTTTAAAAAAAAAGAGCAACTTCTGATTTCTGGTCTGGCACTTAAGGAGCTTGGAAGCTGTCACTCCCATCCGTACAACAAGGAAAAAGCTGTACAAACAGAAAATCAACAACTTTTCCTAGAAGTATCAGAGAACTGAAATAAGACACACTGCTGTCCCCAAATCTGGAGAGGCAGATACAGAAAATCACAACTTACTAGAGCAGAAACTCAAAAGCAGAAACCTTGAGGGATCCAGTACCAGGATAGGAAGACCTAATCTGTAACTGACAAATTCCTCAAGGCTCAGGGTGGGCAAATTTGAGTTAAAAACTGCAGTGGACCCTGTCTTAGGGAGGTGCCAACACTTTTTTGAGTTTGACCACCAGGAGCCACACTGGGTTCTTTCAGTAAGGATCAGAGACAAATTCCCTTGTGTATCTGGCAGGGGGCAAGGGAAAGTAGCTATTTTGAAATAAAGTGCCTGCCCTCAAAGTGAACTATTTCACTAGAGTCTAACCAACCTAGGGGAAGGAAGATTCAACTCCAGCCTCCTCTAGCCTTTGACATAGGAGAAGGAAAATACCCAGTTTTTGCCTCCTGCAGCCTTCTGTGTGGAACAGGAAAATACTTCCAGCCCCATCTAACCTTCTATCGAGCAGGGCTGGGGTAGACCGAGAGCCACCTATAAAGATGATAGCCCAGGGGCACAGGTGGACTAAAGACTGAGCCCAAATCATAGGACTATAGAATGCTCCCCTTCACCCACACCTCAACAACACATCACTAAAGACCTGTTTGATCCAGTTCCTTTTATCCAGTGCATCATGTCTGGCTATCAACAAAAAATTGTAAGGTGTACACAAAGGTAAAAAATACAATTTGAAGAGACAGGGCAAGTATCAGAAACAGACTCTGATGTGGCAGAGATGTTGGAATTATCAGATTGGGAATTTAATATAACTATGAGTGCTATGCTATGGACTCTAATGGGAAAAGGAGACAACATTCAAGAACAGTGGGTAATATGAGCAGAGAGAAGAGAGTCCTAAGAAATAAAATGAAAGGCTAGAAATAAAAAAATACTGTAATAGAAATGAAGAATCCCCTTGATGGACTCATTAGTAGACTGGACAGGCTGAGGAAAGAATCAATGAGCTTAAAAATAAGTCAATAGAAACTTCCCAAACTAAAAATCCCAGAGGATAAAAGACTGAAAAAAAGACAGTCTCTTCAACAAATGCTAGGAAGACTGGACAGTGACATGTAAAAAAATGAAATTAGATCATTCTTTAACACCACACACAAATATAAGCTCAAGATGGATTAAAGACCTAAATGTGAGACCGGACACTATAAAACTCCAAGAGGAGGCAGTAGGAACCAAGATGGCAGAGTAGAAGGACGTGCTCTCATTCCCTCTTGTGAGAACACCAGAATCACAATGAGCTGCTGGACAATCATCGACAGGAAGACACTGGAACTCACCAAAAAAGATACGATACCTCACATCCAAAGACAAAGGAGAAGCCACAGTGAGATGGTAGGAGGGGCACAATCAAAGTAAAATCAAATCCCATAACTGCTGGGTGGGTGACTCACAGACTGGGGAACACTTATACCACAGAAGTCCACCCACTGGAGTGAAGGTTCTGAGCCCCACGTCAGGCTTCCCAACCTGGGGGTCCGGCAACGGGAAGAGAAATTCCTAGAGAATCAGACTTTGAAGCCTAGTGGGATTTCATTGCAGGACTTCGACAGGACCGGGGGAAACAGAGACTCCACTCTTGGAGGGCACACACAAAGTACTGTGCACACTGGGACCCATGGAAAGGAGCAGTGACCCCAGGGGAGACTGAACCAGACCTACCTGCTACTGTTGGAGGGTCTCCTACAGAGGCGGGGGGTGGCTGTGGCTCACTGTGGGGACAAGGACACTGGCAGCAGAAGTTCTGGGAAGTACTCCTTGGTGTGAGCCCTCCCAGAGTCTGTCATTAGCCCCATCAAAAGAGCCCAGGTAGGCTCCAGTGTTGGGTTGCCACAGGCCAAAACACCAACAGGGAGGGAACCCAGCCCCACCCATCAACAGTCAAGTGGATTAAAGTTTTACCGAGCTCTGCCCACCAGAGCAACAGTCACCTCTACCCACCACCAGTCCCTCCCATCAGGAAACTTACACAAGCCTCTTAGATAGCATCATCCACCAAGGGAAGACAGCAGAAGCAAGAAGAACTACAATCCTGGAGGCTGAGGAACAAAAACCACATTCACAGAAAAACAGGCAAGATGAAAAGGCAGAGGGCTATGTACCAGATGAAGGAACAAGATAAAACCCCAGAAAAACAACTAAATGAAGTGCAACCTTCCAGAAAAAGAATTCAGAATAATGACAGTGAAGATGATCCAGGCCCTTGGAAAAAGAATGGAGGCAAAGATCGAGAATATGTAAGAAATGTTTAACAAAGACCTAGAAGAATTAAAGAACAAACACAGAGATGAACAATACAATAACTGAAATGAAAACTACACAGGAAGGAATCAATAGCAGAGTAACTGAGGCAGAAGAATGGATAAGAGACCTGGTAGACAGAATGGTGGAATTCACTGCTGCAGAACAGAATAAAGAAAAAAGAATGAAAAGAAATGAAGACAGCCTAAGAGACCTCTGGAAAGGAAATAGCCACCCAAGACCAGGAAGCACAGTAAGTCCCATACAGGATAAACCCAAGGAGAAACACACCAAGACACACAGTAATCAAATTGGCAAAATTTAAAGACAAAGGAAAATTACTGAAAGCAGCAAGGGAAAAAACAGCAAATAATATACAAGGGAACTCCCATAAGGTTAACAGCTGATTTCTCAGCAGAAACTCTACAAGCCAAAAGGGAGTGGCATGAAATACTTAAAGTGATGAAAGGGAAGAACCTAAAACCAAGATCACTCTACTTGGCAAGGACCTCATTCAGATTCGATGGAGAAACCAAAAGATTTACAGACAAGCAAAAGCTAAGAGAATTCAGCACCACCAAACCAGCTCGACAACAAATGCTGAAGGAACTTCTCTAAGTGGGAAACACAAGAGTAGAAAAGGACCTACAAAAACAAACCCAAAACAATTAAGAAAATGGTCATAGGAACATACATATTGATAATTACCTTAAACGTGAATGGATTAAATGCTCCAACCAAAAGACACAGGCTCGCTGAATGGATACAAAAACAAGACCCATATATATGCTGTCTCCAAGAGACCCAATTCAGACCTAGGGACACATACAGACTGAAAGTGAGGGGATGGAAAAAGATATTCCATGCAAATGGAAATCAAAAGAAAGCCGGTGTAGCAATACTCATATGAGATAAAGTAGTCTTTAAAACAAAGAACAAGAGACAAGGAAGGATACCACATAATGATCAAGGGATCAATCCAGAAGAAGATATAACAATTATAAATATATATGCACCCAACATAGGAGCACCTCAATACATAAGGCAACGTTAACAGCTATAAAAGAGGAAATCGACAGTAATACAATAATAGTAGGGGACTTTAACACCTCACTTACACCAATGGGCAGATCATCCAAAATGAAAATAAATAAGGAAACACAAGCTTTAAATGACACAATAGACCAGATAGATTTAACTGATATTTATAGGACATTCCATCCAAAAACAGCAGATTACACTTTCTTCTCAAATGTGCATGGGACATTCTCCAGGATAGATCACATCTTGGGTCACAAATCAAGCCTCAGTAAATTTAAGAAAATTGAAATCATATCAAGCATCTTTTGTGACCACAGCGCTATGAGATTAGAAATGAATTACAGGGAAAAACACGTAAAAAACACAAACAAATGGAGGCTAAACAATATGTTACTAAATAACCAAGAGATCACTGAAGAAATCAAAGAGGAAATCAAAAAATACCTAGAGACAAATGACAACGAAAACACGACGATCCAAAACCTATAGGATGCAGCAAAAGCAGTTCTAAGGGGGAAGTTTATAGCTATACAAGCCTACCTCAAGAAACAAGAAAAATCTCAAGTAAACAATCTAACCCTACACCTAAAGGAACTAGAGAAAGAAGAACAAACAAAACCCAAAGTTAGCAGAAGGAAAGAAATCATAAAGATCAGAGCAGAAATAAATGAAATAGCAACAAAGAAAACCATAGCAAAGATCAATAAAAGTAAAAGCTGGTTCTTTGAGAAGATAAAAAAAATTGATAAACCATTAGCCTGACTCATCAAGAAAAAGAGGGAGAGGACTCAAATCAGTAAAATTAGAAATGAAAAAGGAGAAGTTACAACAGACACCGCAGAAATACAAAGCATCCTAAGAGACTACTACAAGCAACTCTATGCCAATAAAATGGACAACCTGGAAGAAATGGACAAATTCTTACAAAGGTATAACCTACCAAGACTGAACCAGGAAGAAATAGAAAATATGAACTGACCAATCACAAGTAATGAAATTGAAACTGTGATTAAAAATCTTCCAACAAACAAACGTACAGGACCAGATGGCTTCAGAGGCGAATTCTATCAAACATTTAGAGAAGAGCTAACACCCATCCTTCTCAAACTCTTCCAAAAATTGCAGAGGAAGGAACACTCCCAAACTCATTCTATGAGGCTACCATCACCCTGATACCAAAACCAGACAAAGATACTACAGAAAAAGAAAATTACAGACCAATATCACTGATGAATACAGATGCAAAAATCCTCAACAAAACACTAGCAAACAGAATCCAACAACACATTAAAAGGATCATACACCATGATCAAGTGGGATTTATTCCAGTGATGGAAGGATTTTTCAGTATATGCAAATCAATCAATGTGATATACCATATTAAGAAATTGAAGAAAAAAAAACATATCATTTCAGTAGATGCAGAAAAAGCTTTTGACAAAATTCAACACCCATTTATGATAAAAACTCTCCAGAAAGTGGTCATAGAGGGAACCTACCTCAACATAATACAGGCAGTATATGACAAACCCACAGCAAACATCATTCTCAATGGTGAAAAACTGAAAGCAGTTCCTCTAAGATGAGGAACAAGATAAAGATGTCCACTCTCACCACTATTTTTCAACATAGTTTTGGAAGTCCTAGCCACGGCAATCAGAGAAGAAAAAGAAATAAAAGGAATACAAATTGGAAAAGAAGAAGTAAAACTGTCACTGTTTGCAGATGACATGATACTATACATAGAGAATCCTAAAAATGCCACCAGAAAACTACTAGAGCTAATCAATGAATTTGGTAAAGTTACAGGAAACAAAATTAATGCACAGAAATCTTTTGCATTCCTATACACTAATCATGAAAAATCTGAAAGAGATATTAAGGAAGCACTCCCATTTACCATTGCAACAAAAAGAATAAAATACCTAGGAATAAACCTACCTAGGGAGACAAAAGACCTGTATGCAGAAAACTATAAGACACTGATGAAAGCAATTAAAGATGATACCAACAGATCGAGAGACATACCATGTTCGTCGATTGGAAGAATCAATATTGTGAAAATAACTATTCTACCCAAAGCAATCTACAGTTTCAATGCAATCCCTATCAAATTACCAATGGCATATTTTATGGAACTAGAACAAAAAATCTTAAAATTTGTATGGAGAAACAAAAGACCCCAAACAGCCAAAGAAGTCTTGAGGGAAAAAAGCAGAGCTGGAGGCATCAGACTCCCTGACTTCAGACTATACTACAAAGCTACAGTAATCAAGACAATTTGGTACTGGCACAAAAACAGAAATACAGATCAATGGAACAAGGTAGAACGCCCAGAGATAAACCCACGCACCTATGGTCAACTAATCTATGACAAAGGAGGCAAGGGTATACAATGGAGAAAACACAGTCTCTTCAATAAGTGGTGCTGAGAAAACTGGACTGCTACATGTAAAAGAATGAAATTAGAACACTCCCTAACACCATACCCAAAAATAAACTCAAAATGTATTCGAGACCTAAATATAAGACCGGACACTATAAAACTCTTAGAGGAAAACATAGGAAGAACACTCTTTGACATAAATCACAGCAAGATTTTTTTGATCCACCTCCTAGAGTAATGGAAATAAAAACAAAAATAAACAAATGGGACCTAATGAAACTTCAAAGCTTTTGCACAGCAAAGGGAACCATAAACAAGACGAAAAGACAACCCTCAGAATGGGAGAAAATATTTTCAAACAAATCAATGCACAAAGGATTAATCTCCAAAGTATATAAACAGCTCATGGAGTTCAATATTAAAGAAACAAACAACCCCATCCAAAAATGGGCAGAAGACCTAAATAGACATTTCTCCAAAGAAGACATACAGATGGCCAAGAAGCACATGAAAAGCTTTTCAACGTCACTAATTATTAGAGAAATGCAAATCAAAACTACAATGAGGTATCACCTCACACCAGT
This sequence comes from Delphinapterus leucas, assembly GCF_059928025.1. Classification (NCBI taxonomy): domain Eukaryota; kingdom Metazoa; phylum Chordata; class Mammalia; order Artiodactyla; family Monodontidae; genus Delphinapterus; species Delphinapterus leucas. The sequence goes on from NC_143134.1 coordinate 85,492,832, forward strand.
TAGGATGGGCATCATCAGAAAATCCACAAACAACAAATGCTGGAGAGGGTGTGGAGAAAAGGGAACCCTCTTGCACTGTTGGTGGGAATGTAAATTGATACAGCCACTGTGGAGAACAGTATGGAGGTTCTTTAAAAAAGTAAAAACAGAATTACCACATGATCCAGCAATCCCACTACTGGGCATATACTGTGAGAAAACCATAATTCAAAAAGAGTCATGTACCACAATGTTCACTGCAGCACTATTTACAACAGCCAGGTCATGGAGGCAACCTAAATGCCCTTTAACAGACAAATGGATAAGGAAGATGTGGTACATATATACAATGGAATATTACTCAGCCATAAAAAGGAACAAAATTGAGTCATTTGTTGAGACGTGGATGGATCTAGAGACTGTCATACAGAGTGAGGTAAGTCAGAAAGAGAAAAACAAATATCGTATATTAACGCATGTATGTGGATCCTAGAAAAATGGTACAGATAAACCGGTTTGCAGGGCAGAAGCTGAGACACAGATGTAGACAACATATGGACACCAAGAGGGGAAAGCTGTGGCGGGGTGGGGATGGTGGCATGATGAATTGGGTGATTGGGATTGACATGTATACACTGATGTGTATAAAACTGATGACTAATAAGAACCTGCTGTATAAAATAATAAATAAAATTAAATTAAATATTTAAGAAAACAAACTAATACTAAATTTTTGAGGGGTTATTTGTATGGAAATATGTTAATATAAATGTTTCAGATATTACATGAAATTCCAAAAAGTCTTATATGTTCTGGTATAATGTTATAAGTCATAATTCTAGTTTTTATTTTAAAATGCATATCTCAGAAATACCTAAAAAAAAAAAAAAAGTAAAACATAGGCAGAACACTCTATGACATAAATCACAGCAAGATCCTTTTTGATCCACCTCCTAGAGAAATAGAAATTAAAACAAAAATAAACAAATAGGACCTAATGAAACTTAAAAGCTTTTGCACAGCAAAGGAAGCCATAAACAAAATGAAAAGACAACCCACAGAGTGGGAGAAAATATTTGCAAATGATGTGCCTGACAAGGGATTAGCCTCCAAACTTTACAAACTGCACATGAGGTTTAATATCATCAAAACAAACAATCCAATCAAAAAATGGGCCGAAGACCTAAACAGACATTTCTCCAAAGAAGACATATCATTGGCCAAGAGGCACATGAAAAGTTGTTCAACATCATTAATTATTAGAGAAATGCAAATCAAAAGTACAATGAGGTATCACCTCACACCAGTCAAAACCGCTATCATCAAAAAATCCACAAACAATGAATACTGTGGAGAGAAGGGAACCTTCCTAAACTGTTGGTGGGAATGTAAATTGGAACAGCCACTATGGAGAAGAGTGCGGAGTTTCCTTAAAAAACTAAAAATAGAGCTACTATATAACCCTGGAATCCCACTCCTAGGCATATATCCAGAGAAAAACATGATCCAAAAGGATACATACACACCAATGTTCATTGCAGCACTGTTTACGATAGCCGAGACATGGAAGCAACCTAAATGTCCATCGACAGAGGAATGAATAAAGAAGATGTGGTACATATATACAATGGAATATTACTCAGCCATTAAAAAGGATGAAATAATGCCATGTGCAGCAACATGGATGGACCTAGAGATTGTCATACTGAGTGAAGTAAGTCAGGCAAAGAGAAATATCATATGATATCCCTTGTGTGGAGTCTAAAAAGAAATGACACAAATGACTTATTTACAAAATAGAAACAGACTCACAGACTTAGAGAATCAACTTATGGTTACCAGGGGGGAAGGGTGGGGGGAAGGGATAGTTAGGGAGTTTGGGATTGACATGTACACACTGCCATATTTAAAATGGATAACTAACAAGGACCTACTTTATTGCACAGGGAACTCTTCTCAATGCTATGTGGCAGCCTGGATGGGAGGGGAGTTTGGGGGAGAATGAATACAGGTATATGTATGCCTGAGCCTCTTTGCTGTGCACCTGAAACTACCACAACATTGTTAATCAGCTATACTCCAATATAAAATAAAAAGTTTTAAAAAAAGAGAAAGAAATGCTAGAACTAAAAACATACTGTAACAGAAATGAAGAATGCCTTTGATGGACTCATTAGTAGACTGGACACGCTGAGGAAAGAATCAGTCAGCTTAAAAATAAGTCAATAGAAACTTCCCAAACTAAAAATCCCAATGAAAAAAAAGGCTTAAAAAAAAAAAAGAAACAGAACAGAACTGTGGAATAATTACAAAAGATGTGATATATGTGTAATGGAAATATACCAAGAGGAGAAGAAAAAAAGACAAGATATATTTAAAAGAATAATGACTGAGAATTTTCCAAAATTAGTATCAGACACCAAAACACAGATCTAGGAAGGCCAGAGAGTATTAGGCAAAAAATAGCAAAAACCTACACCAAGGCACATCATATTCAAATGTCAGAAAAGAAAATATATTCAAAGAAGTGAGAGGAAAATAAGGCTTACCTAGAGGAGAGAAAAGATAAGAATTACACCAGACTTACCTTCAGATGCCATGCAAGCAAGAAGAGAGTGCAGTGAAATATTTAAAGAAAAAAAACCACCAAAGTAGAATTCTGTATCCAGAGAAATTATCCTTTAAAAGTAAAGGACAACTAAAAAGTGAGGGAATGTGTCACTGGTAGATCTGTCTTGAAAAAACAATGTCAAAATAAGTTCTTCAGAGAGAAGAAAGATAAAACTCATATCTACATAAAGAAAGGAAGAGCATTAAACAAGGAATAAGTAAAGGTAAACTAAAAACTTTAATTTTTCTTATTTTTAAATGGCACAAAAAACAGTTTGTTTAAAAAATAACAGCAACAATGTATTCAGTTATTATACCTTTTGGATAAATGAAATGAATGACAGCAATGATATAACGGACAGGAAAGAGAAATCAGGGATACTTTATTATCAGATACGCTACCCATGTAGTGGTATAGTGTCATTTGAAAGTGGAATTGGATTAGATGTATATGTATATTGAAAACTTTAGAACAACCATAAAAAGGAAAAAAGAGAAGTGTAATCGATATGCTGAAAAAAAAGAGAAAGTGGAATCATATAAAATGTTCAATTAAAATCACAATAGCACACGAAAAATAAAAGATAAAAATAGAAACAAAGAACAAGGGCAACAAGGAGAAAACAGTAACAAATGTGGTAAATATAAATCCAATAACACATTAAATGTCAATGGCTAAACACATCAGTTAAGAGACAGAGACTGTCAGGTGTCAAGGTGGACAAAAAAATGAGATGTGACACAATTAATTATATGCTGTCTAGAAGAAAACACACTTTAAATATAAAGAAACATAGATTCAGAATAAAGAGATGCAGAAAGATATACCATGTTTGTTAACATTAATCAGAAGTAATGTGGGACATAAAAAACAAACAAATAAAATAAATAAACCAAACAGACATGTAGACTGAGAAAAAAGTAGTGGTTACTAGAGGGGAAGGGGTGAAAGGGAGGGTAAAGTGGGTTAAGGGGATCAACTCTATGGTGATGGATGGGAACTAAACTTTTGATGGTAAACATGCTATAGCATATACAGAAGTAGAAATATAATGTACACATGAAACTTATATAATGTTATAAACCAATGTTACCTCAAAAAAATAAATTAAAAAAAAAGAAAGCTGATATTTCTAACATAGCCAAATTCAGAGCAAAGAAAATTATCAAGGATAAAGAGGATCTTTATATAATGCTGAAGGGATCAATTTGCTAAGAGAATAATCCTTAAGGTATATTATTATTCCCTAACAACAGAGAATTAAAATTTGTGAGACAAAATTGATAGAATTGCATGGAGAAAGAGATGAATCCACTATTAAAGCTGGAGACTTCAACATTATACTAATTGACAGATTGAGCAGGCAGAAAAGTAGTGAGGACATATTTGAACCACCACCAATCAGCTGGATGTAAATGACATTTATAAATGACTACTTCACCCAACAGCACTTTCTTCCAAGTTCACATGGAACATTCGCCAAGATAGACCACATTCTGAGCCATAAAATACAACTTAACAAATTTAAAAGAATATAAATCATACAATATCTGCTCTCAGACCACAGTGGAATTAAACTAGAAATCAACCAAAGAAAAATAGCTGGAAGGTCCCCAAATACTTGGAGATTAAACAGTGCACTCCTATATAACACATGGGTCAGAGGAGAAATCTCAAGAGAAAAAAAACTGAACTACATGAAAGTAAAGATACAACTTATCAAAATTTGTCAAATGCAGAAAAAGCAGTAAAGGAAAATTTATAACACTGAATTCATATGCTAGAAAAGAAGAAAGATCTAAAAATCCACAATCTAAGCTTCTACCTTAAGAAACTAAGAGAAGAAAAGCAAATTAAATACAAAGTAAGCAGAAGGAAAGAAACCATAAAAATTAGAGCAGAAATCAATGAAATCCAAAACGGGAAGTTAATAGAGAAAAACTAAAAGCTGGTTCTTTGAAAAGAACAATAAAATTGAAAAACATCTAGCTAGATTAACTAAGAAAAAAAGAGAGAAGATACAGCTTTCCAAAACAGAAAGAGGACGTAGCTACTGATCCCAGTTATAATAAACAGATAATAAAGGAATATTATAAAAAATTTATTATCCACGAATTTGATAACTTAGATAAAAAAGGGTCAGTTACTTTAGGGACACAATCTACCAAATTTCATACAAAGAAAAATAGGTCGTATGAATAAGCCTATGTATATTAAAGAAATTGAGTCAATTATTAAAAACCAAAAACAGAAAAGAAAGCGGAAAACACCAGGCTCTGATGTTTTCACTAGTGAATTCTACCAAACATTTAAGGAAGAAATGTTACCAATTCTCTGCAATCTCTTACAGAAAATAGAAGCTGAGGGAATATTTCCTAACTCATTCTATAAGGCCAGCAATATCCTAATAACAAAACTGGACAAACATTACAAGAAAGGAAAACAACAGACTAATATCTCTCAGGAACATAGATGCAAAAATCCTCTACAAAATAATAGCAAATCAAATCTAACAATGTATGAAAAGAACTATGCATCATGACCAAATGGAATTTCTTCCAAGTATGCAGGGTTTGTTCAACTTTTGAAAATCAAATATAATCCATCATATAAACAGGCTGAAGAAAAAAAATATGATGATATTAAGAGATGTGAAAAAGCATTTAACAAAAATGTAACACTCATTTTTGATAAAAACTGTCAGGAAACCATGGATAGAGGGGATCTTCCTCAACTTGTTAGAGAACATCTGCAAAAAATCTACAGCTAACATCATACTCAATGGTGATAAACTAAAAGCCTTCCCTGTCAGATCAGCAACAAGACGAGAATGTCCCATCTCACCCCTCCTCTTCAACATATTCTGGAAGTCCTAAATAAATCAATAAGAAAATAAAAGGAAATGAAAGTAAACAGATTGTGAAGAAAGAAATTAAACTGAGTTATTTGTGGATGGTGTGACTGCCTATGTAGAAAATCCCAAAGAATCAATGAGAAAGCTCCTAGAGTTGATAAGTGACTATAATAAAGTTTAAGTACAAGGTTAATATACAAAAGTCAACTGCTTTCCTATATACCAGCAATGAACAATTAGACTTTGAAATTTAAAATACTATACCATTTACATTAGCACCTCCAAAAATGAAATATTTAAGTATAAATCTTATAAAATATGTACAAGATTGATATGAGGAAAACTATAAAACTCTGATGGAAAAAAATCAAAAGAAGTGAATAAATGGAGATACTCCATGTATGTGGATATGAAGATTCAACATTGCTAAGATTTCAGGTCTTCCCAACTTGATCTACTGATCCAACACAATCAATACTTGAATCATACTATGTATGATTTAAATTTCTGTAAATTTATTGAGATATTTTTATGGCTCAGAATATAGTCTATCTTGGTGAATGTTGCAAGTGTACTTGAAATTAATTAATGTGTATTTAGTTGCTGATGTTGTTTAAAGTGTTCCTGAAATGTCAATTAGGTCAAGTTGGTTGATAGTTAAAGTTGATATTGATAGTTACTTTAAGGTCTTCCACATTCTCACTGATTTTTTTTTTCTATTTTATTGATTATTGAGAGATGGATTTTGAAGTCTCCAATGACAATTGTGGATTTGTCTAGCTCTCTCTTAAGTTTGATCAGTTTTTGTTTTGTGAAGAAGCCCTCTTGTTAGGTACAAACTTACTTAGTATTGCCATGTTTTCTTAGTTATTTGACCACTTCATCGGTATTTAGTGTCTTTCTTTATTCCTGGTAATATTCCTTGTTAGGAATTGTAATTTGTATTATATTAGTATAACTACATCTTTTAAAATTAATCTTCACATAGTACATCTTTTATCAGATATTTACTTTTAATATGTGTACACTTTTATACTTAAAGTAATTTTCTCTTAGACTTCTTACAGTTGGGTCTTGAATTTTATCCAATTTGACAAGCTCAGCCTTTTAACTGTGTGGTTGGATAATTTATAATTTATTATTGATATAGTTGGATGCAAATCTATAATTTTGAAATTGTTTTCTTGCAGTCCTTTGTTTCTTTTATTTCTCTTTCTCCTTTTCTGTCTTCTTTTTTCTTAAATATTTTTTATTATTCCATTTTATCTCTACTCTTGGCTCACTATTTGTACCTATTTTAAGTCAACAGTTGCTATAGGTTTTATGATATGCATCATCTACAGGCTTTCTACATGTCTAGTAAAAAAAAAACAAACCTTAAAATTCCTAACTTATCACTACCATCTTTTGAATTAATGTTTTCATACTTTCATATTTTTCCTATTTTTGCTACTGTGGCAGCATTATTTCCATTATATCTATCATTGTAGCAACTACGATGATAATTAATTTACTAGCATTTATTGAACATCTACTATGTGCCAGATACTTTGCTAACTTACCTGAATCATGCCTTTTAGTACACATAACTCTGTGTGGTAGGTACCATTATTACCTCCACTTGATAGCTCATGGAATTGAGGCACAGAGGAAGTAAGTGACTTACCCAAAATTAAACATCCTTGTGGTATTTGAAGTCAACCAGTCCATCACCAGAGTTTCAATCTATAAATTATGGTTGCTGGCACATAGTTAACTTATTAAATGGTAAAAATTTCTAGTATTTAGTTTGTCTTCTAAAATTCCCTATTGGGAAAAATTTTGTTTGCAAACGGCAACTTATACATTTCCTCTTATTCACTAACTAGCTAATATTTTTGTTTCATATCTTATTGCATTTGTCAGTACCTCCAGAAAAATTAAATAATTACAAAGATAAATGCATATTTTATACTTGATTTCAAAGTGAATGCTCCTATATTCTTAGGTTTAGTTTATTAGGATTTTTTAACAGTAACCGGTGAGTATATTTTATTGAATGTTTGATAAACTTTTCTGATTTCTCCTTTTCTCTGTGTTATAAAACTATTATAATCACATATTGCGTTATTAGGGAAACCAACAAAAATTTCTAAAGAGAAGGAAAATTATTAGGGACAAATACAATCAACATTTCTAACTCAGTGAAAAAAATTAATATTCACCTATGAATAGAATAGCATGTGACTTTAACATTCATTCCAGTAGAGAATTCAATCAATAATAACATTCAATAAATTTTTACTGACTGCCTAAATGGACTAGAGGATTTGCACAGTTCAAAATGACTAACATTATCTTCCATATGCCAAATGCCAAAAAGACAGAATTTTACCCACCATTCAAATGGTGGCATTATATTGATGCAATCTGTTCTATAACCAAATCCAAAAATTGATTTGATAATTTTAGTGAAGTACAGGGCTGAGTCCAGAGCATAATCTCATGAAATACATTTTAACTTCTTGTTTGTAATTCAGCCAATGTATTACCATGTGGCATCTAATCCATCAAAAAGGTTAAAGGGCAGATTCTTAGAATACAAATATCTGCGTGATGACAGAAGCTCTATGGGTTAGGAAAGCTCAGGTGCAACTTCTTACACAGTAAAGGAATCTCCATGATCTTGTCTTCTAAATATCCATCAATATGAGAAGACCTTTTGTATAGTATCAATAAGAATGAGTGGATGTTAGAATATACTTAAATTGATAACTAAGCAAATGATAGCACTTCATTAATTTCTTCTTCTCTGTCTGACTCAAGGAAAATCAAAAGAATTGGGCATACTGAACACATTTTAATATACATATATTCTCTAATTGCATCATGTACTCATCTCTCTATCAAGATTGGTGGCTTCCTGAAGGGCAGTTATATACCTGTATCTGTATCTATCTCTATCTATATACACGAACACACACACATACACACACAGATACAAGTACACATATATGTATCTTTTCTAATAATTACATGGTTGAAAATTAATGGCACAACCCCAAATATAAAGTAGGACTACACAGATATATCACAAACCACATTTCTGGACAAATTTTCTAGTTATCCTCTAGGGCTGCACTATCCAATATTATAGCTACTTGCCATAAGTGGCCATTTAAATCATATTTAATTTAATTAAAATTAAATAAAATTTAGCGACCTAAGTGTCCATCAACAGTTGAATGGATAAAGAAGGTGTGGTATATATACACAATGGAATACTGCTAAGCCATTAAAACTTTTTTGCCATTTGAAGCAACATGAATGGACTTGGAGGGTGTTATGCCAAGTGAAATAAGTTAGGCAAAGAACGACAAATACTATATGATATCACTTATATGTGGAATCTAAAGTATACAAAAACTAGTGAATATAACAAAAAAGAAGCTCACAGATCTAGAGAACGAACTAGTGGTTACCAGTGGGGAGAGGGAAGAAGGGGGCAATAAAAGGAAAGGGGATTAAAAGGTGCAAACTATTAGGCATAAAATAAGCTACAAGGATATATTGTACAGCACGGGGAATAGAGTCAAAATTTTATAATAACTATAAATGTAGTATAACCTTTAAAAATTGTGCATCACTGTATCGTACACCTGTAACTTAAATAAATAATATTGTATAGAAACTAAACTTCAAGTAAAATGTAAAATTCATTTCCTTATTCACACTAGCCACATTTCAAGTGCCCAATAGCACATATAACTAGTGGCTAACATACTGTACAGCACACACATAGAACACTTTTTTCATCACAGAAAGTTCTATGGGACAGCACGGCTCTAAGGGTTACAGGTAGTCCTCCTTCATCACTCAGCAGGAGGAACTCCTACAAGTGTTACAGCCTTTCAAATTCTTCATACAGCTTTGACCATGGAGACTACTACCCGTAGAGGACCTTCAGCCATAGAACAATGGATTTTTCACAATAGTAGATGAAAAGTGTTAAAGCAATAATTCCCTCGAGCCACTTCTCAACTATGACTCCCAGAGGAGGGTTTGGTGATGCAAAAGTGGAAAGTGCATGGTGCTACAAAGATGCAAGATCAATTTTTTCATTTGCGTCTCAAATATGCAGCAACTCTTCTTATCAAAAGGAGTTTAAAGCTGCAGACAGTCACCAGAGCAAGGGGAACACATACTGAGCAGAAAAATGCAGTTGCCAAAGAGAACAAGAGCTGAAACTTCACACAACTATAGCCAGCATCACGCAGAGGTTATAAGAAAGAAGCAAAAGTATACATAGTCACAGATTAATTAAGACTCAGTAGCTGAAAACAAGACTTTTAGCAAATACATAGGCAATCATATATACATATGATTTACTAATAAAGCCCTAGAGAAAGGAGCGGTAACAGAAAAGCAGATGGCTATCTCTTCGAACAAAAAGCACATAGGATACAATAAAAAGATTCAGCAGGATTTTTAAGCTATGTGGCTTCAGGTTTATCACCTTTTTCTTATAAGCAAAGTTGTCAAGTTGATATTGAAAACAAATATATATCTATTAGGCTTTTTTATTTATAAAGGGATATGATATTTGTAAAGCTTTAATTTTGTGGATTGGGTTCTGTCATTTTCAAAGTATTTCTTTTTTTAATCTTCAAACACTCCTTAGTTAAGGAATATCTAATTATTATTATCTTTAAAAGACTGCATTGAATGTAACCTGTCTACAAGAGTCAAAATTCATTTTCTAGAGGAGAGAAACCAAGCCAAAGCCTTTCCTTCCTTTATAGAATTCTGGTGAGGCTTATTTCTATGTTTGTGTGTATGCATGTGTATGTGTATGTGCGTGTGTGTGTGTGCGTGCGTGCGTGTGTGTGTGTGTGTGTTATACCCTATAATCATAGATTTCTCTACAGGGTCACGACATCACCCACCTTTGCTTTAGCGGAACTGGGAAGCAGGTCAAACTTTCAGGAAGTGACTATAAATCTCCTGAGATTTTTTTTTAGCAGCTATGAGAATTACCATTATACATAGGTTCTTTCTCACAATGTAAATCATTAAAAAGTATGTCAGACAATGTCATCCCTTATTATGCTCAAGAAAACGTTGAAATCCCCTTGCTTATTTCTTGCATGTGATCATACCATAGTAGAATGCAGCAGATAAAAGAACAAAAGCATCAAAGCAGGCAAGCGACATTCACCTCCATCAATTGAAAAATCATTTGAAGCTGTTATTTATCACATATGATGACAGTAACACCAATTCCAGTATAACAGTCACTTCAAAATATGAATAAGGTAAGAACTTAAATGTTAGGTGCACAAATTTGTACATTTCATTCATATTAAACTTTCTGACAGTTATCAAATAAACCCGAGAATGAGGTTTAGTGCCACTCGATGCCCTTTCAGGTAGGTAAGATTTAATATCAGTGCAAATTTTATTCCTTCCTATACACTGTCCTCTGCAGCTGTTTTCTTGGCACTGACCTGTTCCTCCTTCTGAGGTTAGGCAGTATGATTTAAAGCATGGCTCTTTCCTCATTCCCTACAGTAATTAGTCTGCCTTGCTCAAGAAAGTTGCTTGCCAAGGAGCATTTTAATTGGGCACTAGTTTCTGTAATTAACTAAAAGTCAAAGTTGGTGGCCTTAAAGTTTTGTGCCGAAACATCCAGGTGACCCAGTATCACCGGCCTTAGGTCTGGCTGGATTTTTTAACTTCTTTTAATAGCCATTGAATGAAATTAGTTCTCTAGAATGAGAAGTATTATCTATTATCATAGAGTCGTCAAAGTCTGTATCCAGTGTCCACACAAACCTCCCAGTAATTATGAAAACCTACAGAGTGATTCTGGATTCCAGACTCTTATTACATTAGAGTTTTACAGGGTGTTGTTACTTATTCTGACAGGGTTTGTTTTTTCCCTAAACACTGAGGCTTTTTCACCAAAAGCTTATACAAGTGAATGGGTATTTCTATGAATGAGTATAATTTATTAATAGTGGCAGCAACACCTTTAAAACATCTATCTGCATATATTTTATTAGGGCCCATACACGTAGGATATTTGATGTGGGAGAATTACAATTACAAAATTGTAGCAATTTACAACCTAAGAAGACATATCTTATGCAATGTCAGTTAAGAAAATGCAGATTTTTATTTGTCTACAACCAGCTGTATTCTAAGTTGACATGATTCCCTCTTTGAGGCCTTTCTGTATTTAAGACTTCAGAAAGAGGCTGCATCCTGAGCTATTAGACAATAGTGGAGAAAATGTATTGACCTTGGAGCTAAATAGAACTAGGCTGAACAGAACTACCACTTCGTGACTGTGTGACGTTGAGAAAGTATCTTAACTTTGCTGATCCCTATTCCTTATCTGTAAACTAGCAATACATAATTCTACCTCACAGTTTGTAAAGGGAAAGGGGACCATATGTGCATCATGACTGAAACAGATCATGGCCTCTAGTAAACAGTCAATATATGGTTGTCCTTATTATTCTTTTAAAGTAGCAATAAACAAACATACACACACACAGAACTCCTTTTCTAAAAGTTCCGTCTGGCAACACCTCTGAACTCCTCTAGACACAAAGCAGCATTCTGCTGGCCTTGCTCATACTGAGTGGTACACACCGAGTATATTTAATAAATATTTGCAAAGATCTGCTTGCAGATTTAAATATGGAACTCCCTTTTTGAAGTCAAAGAGAATTCTTCAGGTGAGCAAGATTTAAAAAAAAAAGTTTTTAGCCATTATCTTCTACAATCCTCACATTTCTATGCTTATGTCTTCATGTAAATAGTAGGATCCATAATGTGTAAAAACATTCTTTTAACATGGCCTTATCATGGTTACCTAAATCTATCAGATCGGTTATTTTGTACACATGCAAGCATGCATGCAGACATATATTCATGGATCAAACTTCCCAATGATTTTATCTTTAATTTATGGTAGAGAGTTTTGTCCTATTTTTCTCTTTTCCCATTATATACAAAAGAGGGCTTGCATTACAAGGCCTATCTCATTCTTTTAAATGCATTGAAATTAACATTTTTATTTCCTTAGCATTGTTTTTTTTACATTAGATAATCCTCCCACATCAGAACTTAGAACAGGGGAATCCTCCTATAATGCATTTGGAATAGGACCACTTCACAGAATGAATTCAACCTGAGCACAAAGCTAATTTTTATCTGAGCCAGCTCCTTTGCAAGCAAAATGGGACTATAGGATGAGATAAGGAATGTTAGTTCTTTATCACTCATGTAACAAATCTCTGAATAATACAGAAGGGCATGTTAGTTATTTCTAGTGACAATATTAGGATGGTAATGAGAAAAGAAAATCATTATATATTCATTCTCCTGATGGGTATTACAATAAGATTGGGGACAGACAAAAAACTTAATCAATTATACTTGGCCAAAAGGGAAATAAGAATGGTAAGAACAGTCTTGGAAACAGGAACAAAAAAAATCCACTGTGCTGGAACAAGTTCAATTCCTGTCCACTTCTGGAGACTCTTATCAAGCTCTTATCGGAATCCACTTAAACTCCTGTTCCCTACTCTCAAAGAGTGTTCTATCGATTGCCACCTCATTGAAAAGTACCTCTACTAGTTATCCTCCCTTAACCTGCCCTGCAATACAACCACAGGGCACAGGTTCCCTCAACCTCCTGGACCACCTGTTGGATCAACAGTCCCAGGCTTAAAGCAAAGGAAATGGCCTGTGGTGGGAAAGGAAGGATTTCTAAGTGTGAAACAATAGCGCGGGTCACCTAATAATCATCATTTCAGGAAATTCAACATGTGGTATTCCTAATTATAATGAGAGAAAATATTTGGTGAATTAGATGCTTTTAGTGGAGAACTAGGTGTTTATCCTTTCCAGCAATAGTGCAACTATCAAAGGATGCAAAATTAGAGTTAAAGGCTTATGTCTGTCTGTTTGTTTAAAATATTGAGCTAATGACTTATTTCTGATGGTTTTAGGAATTCTGAGAGTGTTATTTTACCTGGACCAATAGAAAGTCTTTCTTTATGAACTCTCTGAATGGTGTTTTGGATTTTACAACATTTAACATATGTTCTTAAATTTTTATAATTTTTATTTTTTGTCCTTTTTAACTGGCCTTTGTAAATTAGGGGATAGGAGAATGACACAATAAACAAAAACAATTCTGTGAATATAGCCCATGCCTCTGAGAAATGTCCAAAATTAACCTTCTTAAGAGGAAAAACAAAAGAATTAACATCACTAAAAAAAGAAAATAACCATAACAATGAAAGACCTATGACACTGGCTTGAGAAAGCCAGGTCTCTATTTCGGCCAGAAAGAGAAACAAAAAGGAATGGAAGGATTTTAGTTAAAATTTAGATTTGTCTGGGCTCTGTCTTTTATTGTTATTGTCCACTAAGAATAAGAGTTGCGTTTGTGACACAAGATGGCTTGCAATTTCCCAGTGCCCTTATGGACAGTTATGGAAGTGACATTTCCTTCTCTTTTGATGAAGACAGTGCTGGGTTGAGAAGACACTGACATGAAGGACCACAGGAACTGAAGGTTAGTAAAGTGAGGTCTCCAGACCAATGGCATCAACATGTCCAGGGAACTTGTCATAAATGCTATTGAATCAGAAGCTCTGGGGTAGAGCCCAACAGTCAGGTTTAGCAAGCCCTCCAGGTGCTTCTGATGCCTGCCAAAGGTTGAGAACCACTGATCTAAACCACTCTGAGAGATTCAGGACAAGGAACAGGAGAAGAGGTAAAATCACCAGCTCACAGCTACGTTAGCTGTACCCTTGAGCTCTTGTCTAAATGTTACCGAGTTCAACCTCGTACTGTTTGCCACACAACAGGCCAATAGATTGAGGGACGAGGTGTTGGGGCAAAGAACTGCGACTTTATTTGGAAAGCCAGAAGACCAAGAAGATGGTGGACAAATGTCCCAAAGAACCATCTTACTCAAGTTAGAATTCAGGCTTCTTTTATACTAAAAGGGGAGGGGGGTGGCTGGTTGTTACAGACTTCCTGGTGCCAGAATCCTTTGTTCTCACAACTGTCCATGTAGGTCACTATGTTTCTGTAAACCTCCAACAAGGCAAATATTATTCTCTGTTCTGCAACTTCGTATCTCTATATGAATTGAAAAGTGTGTACCTTTAAAGATCGGAGTCTTGAGAATGGGTTACCATGTATATTTCAGGTTATAGGCCAGCACGACTAAGCACAGGCAACAAAGCACAAAGGTTAAAGCTTAAAAGAATAGATTCAATATGGAGTCAGGTTTGTTTTTCTCTGCTACATAAATCATAATGCAATATCATAAAAATGAATGCATCATGAGTACCAGTTTGTGGTATTCTTGAAAGAAATCTGAGCTTATCAAAGGAAACAAATATTTTAAAGGTTTGATAATTTAGTAATTATAATTCACATAGTTTGATGTAAAAATACATAATATTGGTGGATGGGTTTTCATATAAGAAGTACACTTAGCAGCTTAATTTAAAAAACACTTATGAATTGGGATTCCTTTACATTGATGCAAGATATACAATTGAGTCATAACTCAATTTTTAAAATATCTACCTGTACTTATAACTATGAGGTTGTGTGACACGTCATTACAATAACACATACTGCTTCTATAAGTAAACTTACATTACAATAGTCAAGGAATGAATGAACCAGGCATCACAACTTTGCACTTTATTCCATTTGAAGGAGTCACTGCTTTTAGTGATAACTGGAACTACACCCTGGGGCTAAATAAAAGCAATATGGACCTGGAAATTCTTATAGTCAAAGTAAAGATGCTTTCAAATACATCCATCCAAGAGTTCACCTCCAAGTCTACTTCAAAGCCTAGTCATGGTATGTCCTCAAATGCTTAAATAGACGATGTATTGTCCATGGTAACACAGTAAATTAAGAGCCTTAAATCTGGGATCTGTACAAAAAAGGGCATAGGTAGCATCAAGTATGTACATGAGTTTCCACTAGTGTTTATGGGAAAATGTTACATAGTTACTATTTATTTTTCAAATTACGTATATTCCAAATTTCAGTTATAATCAACACCCAAGTTATCTGTCACAAAATGTAGAAAGGTCTATAGAAGATAGATTTAGAATAACTGTCTTAGTCTGTTCAGGCTCCTATAACATAATGTCATACACAGTGGCTTATAAACAGCAGAAAATGACTTCTCACAGTTCTGGAAACTGGGAAATTCAGGATCAGGGCACTGGCAAATTCAGTGTCTGGTGAGAGCTTGCTCCCTCATAGATGATGCTTTCTCCCAGAGTCTTCTCATGGTAGAAGGAACAAGGGAGCTTTCTTAGCACTAATTCCCTTGCATAATTACTTCCCAAAGGCTCCATCTCCCAATACCATCACCTTAGGGGTTAGGATTGCAACATATAATTTCGGAGGGACACAAACATTCAGACCATAGCAATAACGCTTTAAGAAATCTACTGTTTGTATTCTTTTCAAATGGAACAGTAATTAAAGTACTGTTGAGAATGGTAGTATGTGGCACCGAAAGAGAGAAAACACGTTAGGTCAAATGTATACTACATATATCTTATAAGTTTTTCACTACATAAAAGGTAAAATTATGTAGTTATATATACCTGGGATTATTTTGTTTGTTATATTTTACTGGGAAACAGTACACTATCAAGTCAATCTAATTAGGCTAAGCATGACATGCGCAAGAAGACAATGATTTGGGCTGAAAGGTACTTAGTCACACAAGCATGACATAAAGGAAGAAAAAAAATATTAGCACACTGCAACCATTAGAGAGAATGAGGAACTGCAGGGGAGTTTTTAAACGTGTGCAGAACACAAGACTGAAGCCATATGGAAAAGCATTTGTGGATAAAAGCATGCAAAACCAACAAGTTCTCAGTTATATTCTTCACCAGTTATATCTTCACCATAAACATACCGTCTGCCTTAACAACTGCTCTCTTCATTGCACTCATGCTCCTTTTTGACAGCAGAGAGGTTTGACCCTAAGAGTATAAGATAAGGGGATGCAAGACTCTATCTACAGATTCATCATTTTAGATATGAGTGGATATAAATTCCTTTCTATCAGGACTTTTTCAGTGAAAGAAAGCATTTCTTAAAATAAAGGGCTAGTAATTTCAGAATCTCCTCCACTGAGAAGACCACACATTTATGAATAAATTACCAGATCTACTTTAATTGACATTATCCTGATCTATTTCCAATAGACTGGGAAAATGATAGGTGTGTTAGAATAGAGTTCTCCCAAACAATTAAAAAATTTTTTTTCGATGTATGTTAAGATTATTAGGGAAAAGAAAAATGTAGACTCAGATCTTCTGGGAAACCTAGTAATCGAATGGACAGGAAGACTTGACAGGAATAACAGTAGGCTGTTCTTTGAAGTTGTATTTGGCAAAGCTTCGAGACTGGCAAGTAGCTAAGAGACATCTTCTCTCTTTTGTTGAAATCTTGGGACCAGATGTACTTGAGAATTTAGATAGCTTTTTCGATTAAGAATGTTTATGGCACATTTGCTTTATAATATATAACTATACACAGATGGGTCTGAGGTAGCATCCTGTAATCAAACACATTAACATTTCTGTAGTGATATGTGACTTTATAGTCACATTAAGTTATATAAATATGAACTCTAAATAGCCTCATGTCACCTCAGGACAGGTTCTGCCTCCAAATAAGATGTCTCAAGCTTATGAAAAAAGACTCAAATTTTGGAGACTTTGGGAATTTGGAATAACAGCTAAGGACTGTCAACCGTAAGAACAAAAATTACTGTTATTATTTACTACAATTACTATTGTTAATATCACTTCATTTACTGCTTATGATGTGGCAGGCAAAAAATAAATGGTTTATTAAATGCTTTCTAAATCCTCTCGACAGTATTTTAGATGCATAATAAAACCTCATTTTCAGAAATTAAGAGTTGGGCACCTGGTAAGAAGCAGAGTCAAGATTCTATTCTATGAATGTTCAACTCAAAATCCATACTTTTTTCTACTAATATATATACTACATATAGATAATATTTTATATTAACTATTAAAAGATTTAACATAACTATTTTTAAAATATGTGTATTAAAATATTTAATATAAATATGTAAAATATTTGTATTAAATATTTTATATTAAAATATTCTATTTATATAATATATAAAACATATTATATATATATATATATATATATATATAAAACTTTCCATTACTTCTTTCTTCCTTTTATTGAACACATATTTACTGAATGCCTTCTATGTGCCAAACATATATATATATTTTTTTGACACTGGAGAGACAATGGGAAACAAAACAAATGTTCATAGAACCTATATTCTAATGGGGGAGGGACAAATAAAAATAGATTTTAAAAACTATAAACTATAGTAGTAAAAATAATAAAGGATAAGGAAATAATAAGTAATGCTGTGGAGAGACAGACATATTTGCTATCGGGTGGTAAGAAAGGGCCTCCCTAAGGCCTTTGATCTGAGATGTGAGTGAATTGAGGGAAGTGTGGTAACTGGGGAAGAGCATTCCAGGCAGAGGGAAGAGGAAATGCAAATGACCTGAGGTGTAGGGCTGCCAGATAAAATACCAGTATGCTCCCTGTGATGCCACTGTGTCCCTGTGTGTTGCCAGTAGGCACCTTGTAATGTTCGGAACATATTTCTGCTTGAAAAGTGATTTGATATTTATCTGAAATGCAAATTGAAACCGGTGCTTTGTATTTTTTATTAATCTGGCAACCTACTGAGGCAAAAATCTGTTTGGTCTATTACAGGGACAGCACAAAAGGCTGAGCAAGGAGGCCAAGGTGGTTAGAACAGAGCATCAGGAGGAGAGAAACTGAGGAAGAGACTGCCTGTCATGGTAGTCACATACGGCTACTGAGGACTTGAAATGCAGCTGATCAACAATGAGATGGGCTGTGAGTATAAAATACAACCTGAATGTCAAGGATTTAGTATGAAATCGAAGGTGAAATACCTCATTAACAATTTTTACATTGATTATGTGTTGAACTGATAATATTGGGAGTGTATTGGGTTAAAGTAGATTATTGAAATTAATTTCACTTATTTCTTTTTAACATTTCTACTAAAAACTTCAAAATTACATATGTGACTCACATTGTATTACTGTTGAATAACGTTAAATAAGAAAGAAAATGGCTAGGGGAGGAAGGTGACCACACAGAGCTTTGGAGACCATGGTAAGGACTTTGGACTATACTTCAGTGGGTGGAAAGGCATTGGAAGGTTTTAAGCAGAAGAGTGACAGAATCTGATATATTTTAAAATAATCACTGGGATTGTTGTCTTCAGTCCTCTCCAGTGAACCCCCAACTAAGGTAACTTAAACATAAATGCTTCTTCAGGGCAACTACTGATAGTACCTGCAGAAATTATCATTTATTCTCTCACCTTGTTTCCCAGGCCCCAGGCTAAGTCACCACATTGACTGCCATTTACCAGCACAACTGACTTATGGCCTGTTGCTCTAAATTCTGTTTTCCAGAGTCACTGATTCAAAATTATTCTTGGAGAACCTACCATGTGCCAGGCACTATTCCAGGTGCTATAAAAGAAGGGATATAGCTGCAAGAGAAGGGAAAGAAAGGAAACTTATGTCTCACGGGGTTTATATTTTAGTGGATACAGTCTATAAATAAACAAAACAAAAATAAAGCCAAAAAAACGAAAAATATATATACCAGATTAGATTTAAAGTGGTATGGTAGAAAATAAAACAAATGATGGTTAGGGAGTACTGGAGTAGAGTGGGTTATTTTCATTTTAAATACAGTAATAGAGACTGTCATACAGAGTGAAGTCAGTCAGAAAGAGAAAAACAAATATTATATATTAATGCATATATGTGGAATCCGAAAAAATTGGTATACACGATCTTATTTACAAAGCAGAAATAGAGACACAGATGGAGAGAACAAATATATGGATACCAAGGGGGAAAGGGGTGGTGGGATGAATTGGGAGACTGGGATTGACATACACTATTAATAGTATGTATAAAATAGATAACTAATGAGCACCTACTGTATAGGTTATAGCCCCAAATCTGGGACCTGTACAAAAAAGGGCATAGGTAGCATCAAGTATGTACATGAGTTTCCACTAGTGTTTATGGGAAAATGTTACATTTTCTCACTGCTCTGTGGTGACCTAAATGAGAAGGAAATCCAAAAAAGAGGAGGTATATGTATATGTATAGCTGATTCACTTTGCTGTACAGTATAAACTAACACAATATTGTAAAGCAACTATACTCCAATAAAAAATTTTTAAAAAAGAAAAAAAATAGAGTAATGATTGGAAGGCTTCATATGAAGCAGGGCAGTGAGGGGCCCACATACATATTGGGGAAAAGAGAGTTCCAGACATAGAAAACCCAGATGTGTTCTGGAGATACTGTCCCTTAACATGTTTTCTGATAAAAGGTTCAATGATCCAATATGTTAGGAAAACATTGCAAACTACATCCCTGTCTTAGAGATTCCTAATGCACATTGGCACTTTAAAGGCTTTGAGAAGTCCTGAGGTAAGAAACCCATAGAACCTTGTTTAATCCACAATTTCCCAAATATATTTGGATAAGAAATATCCAAATAAAGAAATATCCTTTTATTCATGTAACACATGTTCGTATGTATCAGACTTAGTGAGCCATGGAGTCTGCTGTGACCTGAGCACGGCCAAGGGAGAAACGCCCGTGTGCATCTGTGCTGTCCTTCCAGCACCCCTCCACCCTAGCACACTTAGGGTTTTCATAAAGTGTTAGCCCGCCTAAGATGATCTTGAACTCAAACTCCTCCAAACAAAGCCTAACACTGTGCCCTGGCCCCATCTATTCACTCACCTACTTCTTATCCCTTTCCTTCCTAACAGAGAGGAGCTATGATATCTCCATCAAGCTAATATTCTCTATCTTTCTCCAACATTGAAAATAACCTACTTTACCATCTTTTCCTCCTCTCACTACCTAATTTTCCTTTATTAATAATTTCCAAAACTTAATAAAAACGTAAATAACAAAATAAAGCAGGCTATGACATCATCAAAGGAATATCACCAAAGTAAAAGTGTGAAATAAATTCTGTGGCAGGTGAGGTCACTGGCAGCTGGGGAGGTTCACAAAACATAGATGCCTCACAGGGATGCTTGAAAGGCTGGTCACACTAAAATAAACAGAGAATAGGAATGGGGGTTCTGGAAAACCGGGATGCCGTGTTCTAAGCAGAGAAACAGCCATCATTATCATTATCCAAATCTTTTGTTCCTCCCATTGGAAATGACCTTCCCCCAGGGCTTTAAGTAACAAATTCTGTATTTAACATGCACCTTTATGTTATAAACATATTCATATCTGTCTATTCCAATATAGTTTTTCCTTCATTAAATGTTCAAAGGACAGCAGCATTCTCAGGTTTAGGTATTTACTTTTGCTAAGGAAATGTCAAAACAGAGAGAAGAAAGCTGTCTGTTTCTTCTTGAGGCTTCTGAGGCAAGGGAGGGACTTTCTATGTTCAGAGAAAACTATGCGTTTAAAAAATACTAAAAGAACCTAACACAGGATTTTGATATGTTGTGTCCTGCCACTAACTGGCCTGTAACAGTGACAAACTCTTTTAATGTCTTTGGGTTTTGGTTTCCTCATATGTAAAAAAAGAAGCAGTGATCTAAACCAAGGGGTTGGCAGACAGCAACTAATGGGCCAAATCCAGCCACCAACTGTTTTTATGCATAACATTTTATCGGAGCACAGCCACGCCCACTTGTTTATGTACTGCCTATGGCTGGTTTCCTTCTACAAAATGCAGAGTTGAAGGAGCTGAGTAGTTGGGACAGAGACCACATGGTTCATGAGTCTAAAATATTCACTCTCTGGCCTTACAAGAAAAAAATCTGCTCAGTAAATTTTCTGACGTCCAGTGATACAGATTCTCACCCCACGAAAGGCTTAATTGTTGTCTTTGGAATACAGGTGTTAGGAGTAGACTAAATGGCCTGAGCAAACCACCCCAATTTAAATATTTCATGTGCCTTTAGTCGATCACTTTTGCCACCCACAGCATTTTGACAATGAACCACACACCAAATTGCTATAACTAGTGCCAAGGAAACACATTTTGAAAACAAAGCGTGCTTTCTGGTCCATGCCTTATGAAAATGTATGATGTGAATTCGCTCTCAAATAAGGTGTGTGTTGTGCTATGTCTCCAGCTTTGAATCCCAGAAACCACAACATTCCTCAACTCAGCCTCCTCCATAGAGGAGAGAGAGCTTGCCTCGCCAACCAGATGAACAAACCCTGACATTTTATTTATTTTGCTTTCTGGAAACACTCACTCAAAGGGAAAAGGGTCCCCAAATTTTCTGCAGCTGCTGCCTGGATCATTTTTAAAAAATATACCCAAGGAAGCTGTCTGGGTGGCCACGGAGAATGGATGAATCAGCCTGAATTTCACATACTGGGTGCTTTGAACAGTTCACAGTGATGAGATTATCCACAGGGTCCTGACCATGTCTGGCAGCCCACTCACAACCGCCTACATACTATGACCAAGGATTTGCTACAATACCAAAGGGATTTTCCTGAATGATGTTCTCCCTTTAACATTTAACCCAATACACTGAAAGACAAGCTACTATTCCAGCTTTGACATCAGAGAAGATTTCATTTAGAAAACTGTCAAGAATATAAAAACTCAATCACCAAGTGATTACAGACCCTAAACCTCAGAGCCTCAAAGAGATTCTAAATTTTACAAGAGAAAATTTTCTCACTGCACCTAGGTGTTTGAGGGAGAGATGTGCATGTCTGTTAAACAGTGACATTACCAAGGTACCCACTTTGAATAGTTAATAATCGCACACAAAATGAAAAAAAAAATAACAATAACAGACAAGAGAAGTCAAGTATAGTGAAACTTTGTAGCAGTTTAACAGGAATCTGCTACTGGTAGATGCTGAGAAGATGTTGATGAGTTCTTTGTGACCCAAAGCTTCCCCATTCAGTCTCTTGGTTCATAAAGGTCACTGGACACCCGAACAGACTCTTGCAGGGATTGGAGCAGGGCTATTTCTTCTCACAGATACCACAACCCTACACATTTTTTAGGTTGAGATAAAAATCTTACAAGACAGGTAAGTATCTTGATGAGAAAATAGTTTTGGGAGTTTAGGATAACTTAGCTGACTACCCCGAGACACTGAGCATTTGGTACACCTGTACCCAGAGATCCAATTCCTGCAATTCTGCTCTCTACGAGGAAAAGGAGAGAAGCAACGTGAAGGGAAACTCAAGAAAACAGATCCCAAACCATTTCTAACCTCTGCTTCCCCTAGCAACTTTCCCAGAATCTGAAGCTGCTCTTTTGATGCGGAAGGGGGCAAGGCACTGGATTTTCTGTAGGCATCGGTTCCCCACCTGCAGTGCAGGTGCTTGGAAAGCGACATTGATTGCTGACTCGGTAGTAGGTACTATGAACACACTATTTCATTAAGATTATTTCATAGAATTGTCATAGCACTGCAAACTTGGCCTTACTATATGATGATTATCCCTATTTCATGGGTGAGAGGATTTAGTTTCAAACCAAGGAAACTGTCCGTAAGTAACAGATTTAGTAAGTAAGTAAGAGATTTGGACTTGTCTCTGTTTGGCTCCCAAACCCTTTGCCGGTCCCACTACACTCTTCCTTCAGAGCCAAGCCTTTAAGAGAAAACCCTCCCCATTCTCTTTCTTCATCGAGGATGAGAGAACCTTCTGATGTGGAGTGGACAGGGTCTGGAGTTCTCCCCAGAAAGATTGCTGGCACAGGCCTCGGAAGCCCAAAGCTTTGACTTATAAGCTGCTGTATCCTTGCTAGCCGTGTCCTGGAAAGACTGAGCAGGCTCAAGAACAGTTACAGAATTGTACCACTTTACTGTGCTCAGTCTGTCGGGATTCTTGGAAGTGTTGTAACGTATGCTTGCCAACTGATATGCGGAAGTGGATGTGGTCCTTCAACACAGGCGTCTGCACTGCAGGGTGTTGGTTTGCCCAGTGTGCAATTGTGGGGCCTTAGTCACCCTAAGGAATAAAGAGGGGTCGCCTCTTTGTTTTCATTCTCAACTCTCCCCCGCTAGGCGGTGGCTAACGCTTCACTTCTCTCAGGCACAGAGCTGTCTCTCCCGCCTGTATCATAATCAAGAGATGATGCTAAAGCTTTCACAAATCTCAGCAAATCAGACTCATGGGAGACAAGGAGAATCTGAGATAGTGAGAAGTTCAAATTCTACAGTCTTCAAAGAATTACTACTTCAAAGAATATAACACAGGCACACACACACCCATTTGTGTCTACATGTAGGCAAAGAAAGCATTGGAAAGTAGGCACTTGAGAATTTCAGATCTTTTGGGAGTCTATTTTGATGACAGAATGATTTTCATGATTTAGTTCTTCTAAAGTACTTGAAAGCAATTTCTTTTCAATGGTAGGTGAGAGATCCCACCCTTTTCATCTTGTTTACACTCTTGTTCTCTTTAGAAAATTTTAAATAGAATATACAAAAAGGCACTCAGTCTAAAGTGGTTCATCACAAATTTCAAACATGTGAGACCTGATTAATCAGATCTTATAGGAATGAAGGCGTCCCTGAGAAAAGGTTGTAAACAACCGCTACTTCTCCATTCCAAAATCAGTGTCTTAAAGACCTCTCTGATAAGCCCAATCAAGAGAAGATAAATTCTGAGTAGATAATACAAGGACACCCAGGAAAACAGTGACTGCAGCTGCCTCTGTGCAGGGAAACTGAGGGGCTTAAAATAAGATTGGCGGGACACTTACTTAAATACTTTTATGTCCATTGAATTTTAATTCAGGTGCTTGGTCATTCAAAAGAATTGAAATAAAATTTTTGACTTAATATTCAGTGTCACTATTTTTATTTACTACCTCTTTGACAAGGAAGCAGTTTGTTCTATATTTATTCTCCTTGTGTATTTGCCATGACCTTCAGTATCTTCAAGGAATCACATCACTCCTTTCCTATCTCTTCACAATGTCCATTTCTACTCACTCATATGCTGCACCCAAAATGTTCTTCAGCACTTTTCACATGATTATACCGTGCATCTGTATTTGGATTATGGGCTTCTAAGGGGATTACCAAGACAAGACAGGTTTTATGAGTGTTGGTTTTGATGGCTGACATCCTAGGTTAGAATTTTGCCTTCTGCCTCTCGCTAATTTTATGCCCTTGGCCAAATCACTAAAAATCTCTAAAGACTCAGTTTTCTCATTTCTGAAAAGAGGATAATAACAGTAATACCTTGCTGAGTTGTCAAAACATTAAATAATAATATCTTATTGAATTTTCAAAATATTAAATTTGCCCAGTTCTCTGTACACAGTATTCACTCAACAAACGATAGTTATTATTATGCTTTCTGCTAGTACAGTGCATAATTCTCTCACTTAGAATTCTTAAATTTCAATAAATCATATTAGTTTCAAAAAAACATTTCTGACTGAAGCAAACAGGAAATAAGAAAAAGTAGCATATAGATAGTGATGGGAATTGGAAAAGATGGGCAAATGGTAGTTGTCATCTAGAAATTACATTTCTTCTTCCCCACAGACAAACAAAGAAGGAAGCACACATAAAAACTACATAAGACCATCTCCTTCCACCTTGTTTTTTCTCAAGTTGCTTTCTTGATAGATTGCCAATCAGAGTATGGAGTCCAGGTTCTGTCATTTAGAGGTGGTTTTCATCCTGGGTTTTCCTCCATGGTCCGTTGGTTTTGATCTTTGGTTCCCAGTGTTCCTAATTACTTGGAAGTAATTCCCAGCCTTAGCAGAGCCCAGTTTCCATCATTAGCCACTTGCCTGTCTGGCAAGACCTGCTCCAGAGAGGAAGGGAGTGGAAAGGCTTTCATGGTTGGAGTCAGTAAATGTTACTGAATGTCCAGCACATGCTGCGTAGTGTCCTGAGGCAATATGGGCTTCATGCCTCTGTCCCAGACTAAAAGAAGTAATAGATCTGGCTCCATTCCCCTGTAGTCTTGCAAAAACATCAAAAATGAAATACAGAAAGGCAAACTCTAGGTTGTACAATGGAGGGACTTTGTCTTGTGCAACGTTGGGTTGAAACATACAATCTGGGCCAGTCTCTTTGCTTTCTTCTCTCTTTCTCCTATTTCTCAGTAAATGCCTGACCCATCATTTCTAATTAAAATGTATTTTCTGGCAGGAAGATCATCTGGCACACATATTTTAACCAATTCGCAGATACATAAATAAATAAGTGCGTTTGTCCCCAAACTATTTGGAGTAGTCTGTGGGTGGTCATTCTGAGGTTAGACTACAGGGCAGGAAACACCCAGCTAACACTTCTCAAAGTGCCACGAAGCCAATTAACTAGTTATACTCAAGACATTCTTTTAATCTCTATGGCAGGGAAATACAGCCTTGACAGATATAGATTATATTCCACACAGATCTGGGAAAATGTAAAATGTCCGGAACAAAAGAGAATTTCACAATGTGCCAGCAATGAAGCATAATTTTGCCTTTTGTCACAGATTCTGACCCTTATATCTACACCAACTTTTTAGGCTTAATAGTAATATTAAATGCAGTTAAGACAATGCAAACATTTTATATCCTCTGATAAAAAACAAAAGGACATCTTGTTTTGCTGTTGAAACTTGGTTGTTACACCCAGCAGTAAAATGCTCACAGGCAGACTGTGGAGGAAGAACACCTGAATTCTGGGAGAAGTGCATCATTCATCATTTTTTTCTTTAAGTATGCAGAAATATTTTTTCTATCGTCTTGTGTCTTTTTATAGGCTTCTAATGATGGGAGGACCTGATAAAGTGCAGGCAGACTTTCACATTTAGAATGGATAAGTGGAAGGCAACAAATGCTAAACATGTGTCATCTACCACCAGCCAAGGAACGGCTTTTTATTACATTTTATAAACTCTCAGACTGACATCGAGTTGGAAGAGCATTCACATTCACACAAGCATACCTTTATTTTGCACACTATTGCTACTAATAATAAACAGCGAATGGTTGGACTAATTCCTCTATGCCTTGTGGAAAAGATTAACTTTCCTGCCATTTGTTTTATATTTTCTGGAAACTGGTAACTCCTAAGGTCATCATGTACAATTTCCCAAATATTCAAAGCCCAGACTCCTATTAAGGAATGCAGGAGATTTATAGACACGGCATCCTCTTCTATGAGGGATGCTTTGGGTATGCCAGGTTGGACATTGTTTTAGCTAGCCACTTAGTCCCCTGGTTCCCAACTGAGCATCAAAATGCCCTGAGACGCTGCAGTGAACTCACAATGGTACTGCAAGATATTTTAAATTTTAAATTGGAAATCCAGCTGCTCAACAGCATACAAACCACTAATATTAAGTTGTTTAGGCCCAACTATTTAAAAAAACAGAGTGATTAAGCATTTCCTATGGGCTAGGAGTGCCATGAAAGAATTACCATCACACCAAGGGTGTCAGGAATCCAGAAAGTTTGGGAACCGCTAAGACAGTCCCATTTATATGAACCCCAAATTCAAAAACATGAACGTATACATGACATCCGATACATCCCATATGCTGGAAAGTGTATTATGGAGAATAGAGGATCCCTCACTTATATAACAATTATGGGGGAAAAAGTTGCAGAACAGGGTCTCAACTGTCTCTTGATCTCTATGCTGACTGCTGTTTCCAGTATCCTGAGGACTCCCCTTGGAGGGAATCAATAAACAGTTCCCAGCAAGGAGGAATCACAGAACCTGGGCGGTGTGCTGTATGCTTTTCAGCAGAGGAGGCTTTGAAAATAGAAGTGAGATGACATCTATTGAGTCTCATTCCATCTTGTTCTCTAATGTAACTCTAGAAGAGCTTGAGCAGTCCCTTTGAAACAACTTGCTCTGGAAAAAAACTGTGCAAGACCACAGATGCCTACACTTTCACAAGGATGACGCTCAGTGTAACCATTAAGCCCTATAGGAAAGTGTGATCTAGTTTAAGAAGCAAGAGATACTTGGGATCCAGAAACTTGGGGAAGTAAATTTGACCCAAGGTATTGCAGGCAGGTCTGGAATAACAGTATCAGTGGTTAAAAGATAAAAAACTTTGGCCACAATTCTACGAGGAACAGATAATTGAATTAGGACACTGGAGTTACAAAAACACTGTCAGTAGGCCAGTGAAGCCTTGGCAGGGAGAAGAAACTTCGGGGCAGATGCAAGTATATCTCTTGATTCCACTATGATGGCGTCATCTTGGAGTCAGAGGATTAATCTTTTACTTTACAATGACTACTTAACGAGCCATTTATTTTTTAATAGTTAATTCTATAAGATTTTTGGAAGAGAAAACAAACTGTGACTAACCTCAAATCCAACCCTACTCTTGTAGCTCTGTCCCAAGGAAAAAAACTGATTAGTGACATTGTAGCATCAAAACTAAAAGAGAGGGCTTCCCTGGTGGCACAGTGGTTAAGAAGCCGCCTGCCAGTGCAGGGGACACGGGTTCGAGCCCTGGTCCGGGAAGATCCCACATGCCGCAGAGCAACTAAGCCCGTGCACCACAACTACTGAGCCTGCGCTCCAGAGCCCATGTGCCACAACTCCTGAAGCCCTGAAGCCCTGGCGCCTAGAGCCCATGCTCTGCAACAAGAAAAACCACCACAATGAGAAGCCCGCGCACCGCAACGAAGAGTAGCCCCTGCTGACTGCAACTAGAGAAAGCCCGCACACAGCAACAAAGACCCAATGCAGCCAAAAATAAATAAATAAAATAAATAATAATAAAATAAAAGAGAGAATCATGCCAGGAACTAGGCATGGGTCATGAGTCTCTTCCTTTGGGTGCTCCTCTTCTAACTGTACCCCAGGCTGTGTGACTCCTTTTGCTCCTAGGATAATTTCTTCCAAGAAATTTCATTCAGTTCCTTCTTGGCTTTATAGGCCACCGATCTACTGCTGAATTACAAACTTCTATCTCCAACCCAGACTTCTTCCCTGAGCTCCAGATTCATGTATCCAATTATCTATTTAACTATCTAATTCATGTTGCAAACTTAACATGTGAAAACAGACATCTTCATTCTCAGGTCCCAAACCTACTCCTCTCCCAAGCCATTATAAATGGCACTTCCACCCACTCAGTTGCTAACCAAAAACTTACTGATTCCTCTCATTCTCTTATTCCTTATAGCCAATCCATCTGCAAGTTCTTTGCACTGTACTGCCAAAGGCTCTCATAATCTCTCTACTTCTCGCCAGGCCATCTGCCACCATGCACCATCTCTTGCCAGGATCAACAAAATGGCCTTGAAACTCACTTCTCTCTTCCATTCTTGTCCTCCTCCATCCAATTTTATACATATAATCTTTAAAACATAATTGAGATCACTTCACCTCTCTATGGAATCCCTACTGTGGTCTTTCAAATGCACTAGATTAAAACAGGAACCCCTTAGCCAAATCTGAGGTTCCTACATAATCGATCCCTACCAAACCAGCAAAACTCATGTGTTAGCAATCTCCTCTTCAGTCTCTCCATGCATGTCACACTCATCTTTCTTTTCATCAACGAAAACAAGCTCATTCCCACCTCAAGGCTTCGTAGTGCCGGTGTTATTTTCCTAAAATGTTAATGCTTCTGTTCTTCACATGCCTGCCTCCTTCTTGCCATTTGGGTCTCATTTTAAATGTCATCTCTTCAGAGACACCTTCTGTGTCCAGCCAATTCCACATATCCTCCAGTCACTCCCTATCATCATCTCAAAGCAATGGCCACTACTCGAATATCTAATTATTTATTTACTTGTGTACATTTATTTTCGGTCTTGATCCTACTGAAATATAAGCTCCAGCAGTATAGGAAATTGTCTCCTTTCATGACCAGGTACTCTGCTCAGCACATGGTGAGTGCTCAGAAAATATTCACTAAAAGTCCTTGAACGAAAAAATGGTTATCTCAGGCTATCTCTCCTGTTTTGCTAGTTACATATGTCTTCTCTGATGGTCACTTGTAGACATGATTACTAAAGCTCACATCTCTTCAAACTTAACACAAATGAGAATAAACAAATAAGGGAAGATGAGAAAAGAAAATTAGAAATGGTGCTACAATTCCATCTTATAATTAAGCTGATGGTTGTATTATGATATTAAAGAAAATGTCCTTTGCATAGCTGGAAAATGAATGACAGATATATTCATTAAAAAATGTGTATTTCTTGAGTTAAAAAACAGTTTCTACATATTTATCAGAAAATTTTCAAAAGTAGTTTCACAGGCCTTGCTTGGTATAATATACAGAACAAGAACACAGAATATTTTAATCTATATTTTAAAAGATCAACATTAACAACACAAATGAACATAAATAGCCTCTATTATGCTCCCCTCCTCAGAGACGGGTAAATAGTTGCATAGAATTTTATTAAGTCCAATTAAATTCTTGTATTTCTCAGAAATATTAAGAATTGCTACTGGCATGTTTATTCTTCTGCTTGAATGAAATGTTATTTTTTTTTCAATTGCAGCATAGCTATTACTAGAGTTAAGCACCTAAGGTACTATACATACTACACTATAATTTAATGCAGTTTTAAAGGATGAACAAGACATATCCCTTCTTGTGGGTATCTCTCATCATGTGAGAACACGCTGTTCACAGGCCATGCTTACTCTATGCGTCTTTTCTCTTTCCAAATTCAAGTTCTGTTCTATAGGTGGGAAAGAAAATAGTGTTCATTTTCTTGAAAAGTGACATGAGAAAGTGAAAACCCAAGAACTAAAGGGAAAAGCATTCTTCCCTACCAGAAACATAAAATCTTTACTTCATGACAACTTCTGAATATTGTAATCTACTTCTTCAACCATTGCCAGTTTTCAACTTTTAAATTATATTTTCAGATGGGGGGGAATAAGATGCTTAAGAATATTATGGACAGTTTTCAGCAGTAGCTGAGACTGTGCAGTTATTCCTCTTTTACTAATTAAAGAAAAAACTGATGAGATAAGGAGAGTTAGAAGCCTTAAATATTGAAGGTTTAAAAATGAAATCAAGTTACATAAATGTAAAAGCTCTATTCTGATTTTATCATATCATTTAAGCTAAATGTCATATATATGCCATGGTTCTTATTTTATACACACACACACACACACACACACACACACGTGCCCCTGTATGTATAGTTTTATATGTGTAATTAGCTATAGTTAGAAATATCCTGAAAATTTGAGAAGTCTTTCCCCCAAAAGATCATTTGAATACCATGTAATTTACCACCACACTTCCAGCCTCTCACTTCCCTGGACTCCCATCTCACATTTCATCTTGCTTTAGCATTCACAGGCCCAAAGCTTCATATAGCTTCAAACACTATTAAGACTAATTCTCAGAAATGACATCATCATGATGGAGGCAAAGGAGACCACAACCTCTGCCTCTCCACAAAGATCAGCAATTAGACAGTTATCCACATACAAAAACAGCTCTGGGAGAGCTCTGGAGTCCACTTAAGAAACTTCAGCAATACAGTAGGAAAAAAAAAAGCAAAATACAAAACTGAGACTAACTACACAAAAAGAGAAGGAAGACAGCTTAGTTTTGCCTTCATCCTCCCATCCCCCCAAGTCAGCAATGCTCAGCACCAAGAGAGAATGCCCCCGTAAGAAAGACTTTCCCTACCAGGAAAGGAAGAGTGGGGTGAATGACCAGCTTCCTCAGCCTTTTGGGGCACTGTACAAAATTCCCACTTTGATTTCACCCCGCTCAGACCAGCAAGGCTGAGATCCATAGAGACAGCTAGGAACAAAGAAAAAAAGCAGGGATACCAGTAGCAGCCATCTACTGGGAGTACTCATGGTTCGCAGTGACTTACTTTACAGATAAACTCAGCAGCTTTTGCCACTGAAGAAAGAACAAATGGCCACCAAAGCTGCGGGGAACCCCCTGGAGATTTCACCAGCTTTCACTCCGCAGGGACTCACACGGGCCGGCACTGGCTGCCTGAGTCTCTCCCCCTTCCCTTCCCAGCCCCTCCCCCCACCCCCTGCAAGAGCCCAGGAACTACAACAGCAGCCAGCCCAGGCCTCTGCAGCTATGTCAATGAAAAACACCAGCCTAGACCCCTGCAGCTGAACCCCATCACCAAATAAATGTGCTCAGAGCTACTCACTCTGGCTATACATCTGCACACTGCCAGCCTGACGCCTGTCACTAGCCTCTACTACCGTTCCCATTCCGAGGAGGAGACTGAAGCCACGTAAAAGAATGTATGCCATAGCCAGGGCCCCCACAGCTGCTTGTGGCCCCATATCAAACCCCATATTCTATCACTGGCTGTAACAGCTGGGCTTACCTGTAGCTAGCCCCTCCAGATGTTCACCCCAATACTCCCAACTCAACCCCCATCACCAACATCCACTGCCACGCATCCTTGGCAAGACACATCAGACATGGTAGTTCATGCTGATAAACAGGGCCGCTGAAGCTACCAGTGTGCCTTCAGTTGGCCTAAGCCCTTGCTGCTTGCCCTGGTCCCAACCACTGCTTATGTTTATGTAACAGGTCCATACCACTACACAGGCACATACAGCCACTTGGCCCCTATAGCCAAGTGTGTGCATTCCACTGGACCCTGGCCACCACCACTGCCTGGGTCCCTAGCTGCTGGATCTAGAATTCCCAACAGCCCTTGTAGACACTGTGGAACACATTGCATTTAGCCATGTAGACAAAGTCAGGTTTACCAAATATTGTGAAATTCAGATAGAAAGTTAAACAAACTAGTAACTCTGTAAAATAATAAGTAGCTAATAATTGCATATTGCAAAGCATGCTGGCATGAGAGTGGTAAATCATTTATAAGAACTAATTCCACTATACTGATTTTTATTAATGTTTATTTTCATTCATAATTTAATTTAAAAATCATGTATAGATAGCCTAAGTAGACAACAAAAGTTCTGCAATAATCAAATTGGACAGAACATCATTTTAAACATTAACAAATATGTACAGATAAGCATAAGATTTTAAACATCAAGAAGAAAAATGCCATAGACTAGTGGACAAGAGTTGCTTTTGAAAAGATAAACAAAATGGATAAATCTTTAGGTAGACTAAGAAAAACAGAGAGAAGACTAAAATAAAGTCAGAAATGAAAGAGGAGATGTTACAATGGACGCCACAGAAATACAAAAGATCGTAAGAGACTTCGATTGACAGTTAAATGCCAACAAATAAGATAACCTAGAAGAAACAGACAAATTCCTAGAAATAAAGAACCTACCAAGACCGAATCATGACAAAATGGAAAACATGAATGGACAAATAACAAGTAATGAGACTGAATCTAAAACCTCTCGACAAAGAAAAGCCAAGGACCAGATGGCTTCTTTGGTTAATTCTACCAAACATTTAAAGAAGAAGTAATGCCAAGTCTCCCAAATTATTCCAAAACATTGAAGAGGAGGAAAACTTCCAAATTCATTTTACAAGTCCAGCATTATCCTGATACCTAAGTCAGAAAAGGATACTACAAGAAAAGAAAATTACAGGCCAATATCCCTGATGAATATAGATGCAAAAATCCTCAACAAAATACTAGCAATCCAAATTCAACAGCACATTATAATGATCAAACATCATGATCAAGTGGGATTTATCTCTGAGATGCAAGCAAGGATGGTTCAACATACACAAATCAATAAATGTGATACACCATACCACACAACAGAAGGAAAGACAAAAATCGTATG
Source organism: Delphinapterus leucas (assembly GCF_059928025.1). Lineage (NCBI taxonomy): Eukaryota > Metazoa > Chordata > Mammalia > Artiodactyla > Monodontidae > Delphinapterus > Delphinapterus leucas. The sequence goes on from NC_143134.1 coordinate 85,526,150, forward strand.
ATCATTTCAATAGATGCAGACAAAGCATTTGACAAAATTCAACATATTTTCATGACGAAAATTCTCAACAAAGTAGGTAAAGCAGGAATATACCTCAACATAAGAAAGGACACATAGGACAAGCTCACAGCTAATGTCATACTCAACGGTGAAAGGCGAAAAGCATTCCCTCTAACATCAGGAATAAGACAAGGGTGGCCATTCTCATCACTCTTATTCAATATAGCATTGGAAGTCGTGGCTAGAACAATAAAGGGCATCTGAACTGAAAAATAAAAATTGTTTCTATTTGCAAATCACATAATATTATACACAGAAAATCCTAAAGACTCCACAAAAAAAAACTATTAGAAATAATAAATGAATTCAGTAAAGTTGCAGGATACAAAATCAATATACAAAAATCAGTTGCAATTCTATACACAAACAATGAACTATTAGGAAGCAAAATTAAGGAAACAGTTCCATTTACAACTGCATCAAAAAGAATAAAATACCTAGGAATAAATTTTACCAAGGAGGTGAAATATCTACCCACTGAAAACTATAAGACATTGATGAGAGAAATTGAAGACACAAATAAATGGAAATATATCCTGTGCTGATGGATCAAAAGATGGCTAAAATGTTGATATTGCCCAAAGCCATCTACAGATGCAATGCAGTCTTTATGAAAATTCCAATGGCATTTTTATACAGAAATAGAAGAACAATCCTAAAATTCATATGGAACCACAAAAGACCCCAACTATCCAAAACATTTTTGAGAAAAAACAAAGCTGTAGGCATCATACTTTTTAATTTCAATCCATACTACAAAACTATATTAACCAAAACAGTATGCTATTGGCATAAAAACAGACACATAGGCCAATGGAAGAGAGCTGAGAGCCCAGAAATAAACCTTTGCACGTATGGTCAACTAACACTTGACAAGGGAGCCAAGAAAACTCAATAGGAAAAGCATAGTCTCTTTAATAAATGGTGTTGGGAAAACTAGATAACCACATGCACAAGAATGAAATTAGACCCCTTTCTTACACACCTCACAAAAAACTGGAAATGTGCTAAATACTTAAACATAAACACTGAAACTGTAACAATCATAGAGGAAAGCATAGGGGAAAATCTCCTTGATACTGGTCTTGGCAAAAATTTTTGGATATGACACTGAAAGCACAAACAACAAAGGCAAAAATTAGTAAGAGGGACTACATCAAGCTAACTACATTTCTTTTGCTGTGCAGAAGCTTGTTAGCTTCTGCACAGCAAAAGAAATGATCAACAAAATAAAAAGGCAACGTAAGAAATGGGAGAAAATATTTGTAAATCACATATCTTGTAAGAAGTTAATATCCAAAATACATGAACTCATACAACTCTATAGAAAAAAAAATTTTAAATGGGCAGAGGAACTGAATAGACATTTTTCCAAAGACAGACAGACAAATGGTACATGTGCTCTACAGTATTGCTTACCATATCTAAGATATGGAAAAAACATAAGTGGTCATCAGTGGATAAATGGACAAAGAAGATGTGGTCTGTATATACAAGGGAATATAATTCAGCCAAAAACAGAAGGAAATCCTGCCATATGCAACAACATGCATGGACTTTGAGGGCATTATGCTAAGTGAAATATAAGTCAGACAGAGAAAGACAAATACTGTATGATATCATTTATATGTGGAATCTAAAAAAGCTGAACCCATAGAAACAATGAGTAGAATGATGTTTACCAGGGGCTGGAGATAGGAAAAATGGTAAGATGTTGCTCAAGAGTGATAAGGTGAACAAGTTCTTGGGATCTGATGTGCAGCATGTTAATTAGTGTTAATAATACTGTATTATATAATTGACAATTGCCAAGAGAGTAGTACCTTTAATGTTCTCACCACAAAAAATAAATAGTAATTACACAATGTGATTGAGGTGTTAGCTAACACTACGGTGGCAATAATTCTGCAATATATATCAAATCAGCATGCAGTACACCTTACTCTTTCACAATGTTATATATTAATCATATCTCAATATAGCTGTAAAAAAATAAAAACACGATCAGTTCTACTTACCCAAATCACTTAATACACCTCCAATAACTATCATATAAACTTATCGAAAAAAAAGTTTTCATAAAAACAGCAATCCCACTCCTGGGCATATACCCAGAGAAAACCATAATTCGAAAAGATACATGCACCCCAATGTTCATTGCAGCACTATTTATAATAGCCAGGACATGGAAGCTACCTAAATGTCCATAAATAGAGGAATGGATAAAGAAGATGTGGTACATATATACAATGGAATATTACTCAGCCATAAAAAGAACAAAATAATGCCATATGCAGCAACATGGATGGACCTAGAGATTGTCATACTAAGTAAAGTCAGACAGAGAAAGACAAATATCATGTGACATCACTTATATGTGGAATCTAAACAAAAATAAAGGGTACAAATGAACTAATTTACAAAACAGAAGTAGAGTCACAGATGTAGAAAACAAACAGGGTTGCCAGGCGATGAGGAGAGGAAGGATAAATTGGGAGACTGGGATTGACATATACACACTACTATACAAAAATAGATAACTAATGAGAACCTGCTATATACAGGGAACTCTACTCAATACTCTCTAATGGCCTGTATGGAAAAGAACCTAAAAAAAAAAGAGTGGATATATGGATACCTATAACTGATTCACTTTGCTGTATACCTGAAACTAACACAACATTGTAAGTCAACTATACTCCAACAAAAATTAAAAAAATATATATACCTTTGTATTAATTTGCAAGAGCTGCCATCACAAAGTATCACAAAGTGGGTGGCTTTAACTACAAAAATTTATTTTCTCACAGTTCAGAGGCTAGAAGTCCATAACTAACGTGTTGGCAGGGTTGGCTTCCTCTGAGGCGTCCTCGCTTGGCTTATAGATAAATGGCCATCTTCTCCCTGTCTTTACATAATCTTCCCTCTTTGTATGTCTGTGTTCTGTATTCCTCTCCTTATATGGATACCAGTCATATTGGGTTAATGCCTACCCTAATGACCTCATTTTAACTTAATTACCTCTTTAAAGACCCTATCTCTACATAGAGTCACATTCTATATGAATGTTTCAGAGAGACACAATTCAGTCCATAATAACCTTAAATGAATTTTTCAAAAGATAATTAGAAATAAAAGTCTATAAAATAAACAACTTCCAAATATCTTAATAAGAAACAGATAATACAAATGTACTTTAAAGTATCTGTGAATTACACAAAATTCAAAGTAGTTTCATGAAGAACATTAGAACACGGTTCTCTGCCACTTTGCTTCTTATCCTTTATACCTGAGGGAAGTTATGTTCTTTCATCATTCATTTATTAAATGATACATCCCAATCACACTGATTTCAAAAAGATTAAAGACTATATGATCTACTTTTATAAAAGTGGAACGACATAAAAATATTTTCTCAATTTTGAGTTGATTGCATTCAGAATACTCTTATTTAAAATGGTAAGTCACACAAAAAAAACAGTTTTAAAGAACTTCTTTCCTTAATTACAATTGGGCACATGTTTGAAGAGAGCTGAATACAGAATACAGTAAGCTAAGGAATACTGAGGTATACATGTTAATATATAACTGAAGAATGATGCAGGTTACAAAATCAACATATGTCTCTTTAAATTTTTACATTTCAAGTACATAACTAAAAGCTGAAGACATTTTTGGTTTGTGTATGATAAAAGAACACCATTTTTTATTCCTAGAATGATAAGAAAGAACTTATACCAATGTTTAGCTTCAAGCGTTTCAGGCAATCATAAATTCCCCCTTGCTTTCTTTTTACTAGATATTTGCTGCCTAAAAAAGTGACTTTCCAGCCAACTGAAGCCCATCCATTAAAGTATTTCATTTTACAATTTTACTAATTGGGATATAAAAATTTATGAAATGCTTTAATACTTATCTTCTTTCTTCCCTCTTAAGGAGAGAACATGTATCCCCATTCTTTGAGTTTTCACAAGTAGGCATTTCCCTAAACACTTTCAGCATCCTGCCCAGTCCCTTACTCTTCCCTGTGGATTTGGAATGAATCACCTGTTAAGTAGGTGTCAATGCTTCTCAATTGAATTGAGCTAATATTTGAAAAGTACTTCAGAACGAGAGAATTGGCTTTTTATCCCCTCTCCACGACACACAAAAAAGGTAGTGATTCTTTGTAACTACATTTGCCATTTCCCATAGGTAGGCTGTATTAATGTCTAAATTGAGCAGCAAGCAGAAATATAAATTCCGCTTATCTATCAGACTTTCCCCATGTCCCCCAATATAGCTATATCAGTCATATAGGTGATATTTACATCTTCATCTATCTAACTCCTCTAATCTCTCCATTGTTTCTGAATCTGAGCAGGATAGAGGAGCATTATTGGTTGGATCCTATCAAAACCCATCACCCAGTTCATTGGCCAGGAACACTGAAAAATACATAAGGAGTAGAATTTGAGGAGACAAAATAATGTTCAATGTTTGAGGTTTGTCATGTGATGAAGCTAGCATATGAGGCTTTACACCTTGGGCTTCTGCACGTATAAACCACGAAAGTTCTTAATCTTGGCATTTGTAGTAGTTTATATTTTGTCATGCCGCCAGTTATTAAAATGGTTTGGTTAGCTTTTTACCTGGCATGGTCTGAAAGGATTGCTTTTTTTTTTTTTTTTTTTGTGGTATGTGGGCCTCTCACTGCTGTGGCCTCTCCCGTTGCGGAACACAGGCTCCGGACGCACAGGCTCAGAGGCCATGGCTCACGGGCGCAGCCGCTCTGCGGCATGTGGGATGTTCCCGGACCGGGGCACGAACCCGTGTCCCTTGCGTCGGCAGGCAGACTCTCAACCACTGCACCACCAGGGAAGCCCTAGGATTGCTTTTTAAAATGGGTTTAGTAAGCACTGGTCACATATAATTTTTATTTTGGTGGATCACTGTAGCTCATCATGACTTTGTCCATATCAGTGGCTGTTTATTGGCAGGAAAATGACTGTTTTGGTGCAGCATTAGGCTCTTTAGGAAGCAGACACAACTAATGGGAATATAACATTATAGGACACAAGAGAGTGTAATCTAAAGACTTTAAAATTTTTAACGTGTGGAATGTTTTTTTCCTACATTTTCCTATGTTTCTCGGCCAGCTCTGCAGGGTGGAAGACCAGAACTTCAATGAGCTGAGTGCTCTAATTCTAGAAAGCACTAGTGATATTGTAGTTTTAAATGATCAGATTTCTTCTTTCAGTTTCAATACTACCAGTTTCAGCTCCAACACGTAAAGAGCTTTGAAGTTGTCACTTCCACCTTTACAACAAGAAGAAAAGCTCAACAAACTGAAAAGTGATGACTTTTCTTGGAGCCATCAGAGATTAGAAGTTGTAGGGCCAACCACCAACAATGAAATCTGGAGAGACAAGCAAGATGAATAAAGAATCACAGCCAAGATCTGCTGACCCAGAGTAAAAGCTGCTAGAGCCATAAACTGGTAGGAACACTGAATGGCAGTTTAGACAAATTGTGGAGGCTGCCTGTGGACTGGCATGAGAATGACAAAAATCCTGGGTCCACAGTCTTAGGCGTACCCTCAACACTCATGTGGGGTTTATCTCCAGGAACCACACCAGGTTCTCAGAGTGAAGGGCCAAAAAAGAGCCCCTCCCAATTCTAGCAACAGAGGAGAAAAGCAACCATAATAAAATACACCGAAAGGATTCTCCAGGAAAAAAGCCTACTGTATTAACTGTGTCGGGTTATTTTCTGTATTCTAATGCTTTGACATCTTGAGGCCTTGTTGACCTCTTCCTGGTTTCAAATGCAAACCAACCAATCCAGAGACCACACCCCAACCACCTCCTTTATCAGTATCTCACGCTGTTGGCCAGTATCCATCTACCCTCATCACCCCAAAGCCAGGTAAGAGACAACCAGGGATAGCCCCTATGCCCCAGAGTCCACTGAAAGTTTTCAAGGTAGCCAATACTAAGACTGTTTACCCACAGTAACAGACTGTTTTACTTCATCCACTCCTTTCCCTGGAAACCATAATAAAGGCTCTTACCCACCATTCTTCCTACTTCTTCTGCTTTATGACAGACTTTGGTACTTCCCCATGTACCCCCACACCCCCATGACATGGCATGTCCCTTCCTCTTGGGAACTGTGAGGAATTAACTATCTTTTCTTTTCTTTTTTTTGGCCACGCCACACGGCATGTAGGATCTTAGTTCCCTGACCGGGGATCAAACCTGTGCCCCCTACAGTGGTGCCGTGGAGTCTTAACCGCCAGGGAAATCCTCCTAAACTATCTTTTCAATGGCAATCACGTCCAGGTAAGTTGGCCTAACTATATGTCAATTTTATTAATATACTATATTTTAAAACACCTATGTGGTAGGGAAAAGGCTTTACTAGGGCCTACCTCACTCTTCCAATTACTTGAGTTACTACCCAACTCCAGCTCTCACTAACCTTCCTATCTCACATAAGGGGTGGGTGAGTGGAGAGACATAAGCCACGAAGCATTTGTGAAGTCATGGCCCTGGAACACAGGCCAACTAAAAGGCTGAGATTTAGTCAAAAAATAATAGAACACGTTCCCTCCTCAGCAATTTACCACCACGTCAACAGGACTCCTGTGTAATAACAGTGGATTACAGCAAAAAGTGCTCCAAGGTATAGATTCTATTTAAAGAGGAGCTCTTAGAAGAGCACAAAGAAAACAAGAGGGACAAAATCAAAGACGCTAGAGGAAACTGAAGCCTCTGGCACTTTCAGCTACAGCAAACATTAACTATAGCCCAACTTCTAGTTAGATTAACATAAAACCTTGCCCTGAAAGTCAATACACATGAGTTCCTATTACCCAAGATATCATGTCTAAATTTTAACAAAAAAATCACAAGCCATGCTAAAAAGCAAGGAAAACAATATAGTCTGAAGGGACAAAGGAAGCATCAGAACCAGACCCATATAAGACACAGATTTTGGAATTATCAGACAGGTTATAATTAATATGTTAAGGGACCTACAGGAAAAAGTAGACAATATTCAAAACAGATGAGCAATGTACGGTGAGAGCTAGAAACTCTAAGAAAAATCAAAAGGAAGTGCTAAAAATCGAAAACACTGTAACAAAAGTGAAAAATATTTTTGATGGGCTCATGAGGAGACTGGACACAGCAGACATAAGAGTCAGTGAGCTTGAAGATCCATCAATAGAAACTTCTAAAACTGAAAGGCAAAGAGAAAAAACAGAATGAAAAATAAATGGTAAAATTTCAAAAGGCGTAACATATACATAATGGGAGTACCAGAATAAAGAGGAAAAAAAAAGAACATCTGAAGTAATAAGGACTGAGAACATTAAACTAATAACAGACACCCAACTACAACTCCAGGAATCTCAGAGGAAACTCAGCATAATAAATACACACCCCAAAATATTCAAATTGCAGAAAACCAGAAACAACAAGGAAGATATTAAAAGAAACCAGAGAATACAAAACTTTACCTATAAAGGAATAAGGGTAAGAATTATACTGGACTTTTCTCCAGAAACCTTGCAAGCAAGAAGAAAATGGGTTAAAATATTGAAAGAAAAGAAAAAAACAAAAAACTTTCAACAACTTAGAATTCTACTTCCAGTGACTTTATCTTCAAAAGTGAAGCAGAAATTGTCTCTCAGATAAGCAAAAGCTGAGAGAATGCATTGCCAGAAGACCTGTCCTACAAGAGATGTTAAAAAATGCTCTTCAGGGAGAAGGAAAATTATATAGTTACAAAACTTAGATTTACACAAAGACTGTCAGAGAAGGAATAAATAAAGATAAAATAAAATCTTTTATTTTTCTTATCCTTGATTGAGAGCATAAGTGTTTATTTAAAATAATCATAGTGGAGGCATGGTCCTGCTTTCTCGGCTTGGCGAGCCTGTGAGGACGTGAGGTGCCGGGGCCGCCTGGCCACCAGGAGCCAAAGCAGGTCTGAGGAGGGCACCAAGGTAACCCTGGAGACACCTCAGTGCTGGGCAAATGACCACTTCCCTTAGCCCCCAAGTCCCTCCTCCCCCACCTGGCCCCCAGCCCCTGCCTGTCCTGTCCTGTGTGGTGCGCTGGCCCACGCTGAGGTGCACTGCAGGGAAACAAGGTTCTTCGGGTTGTGAAGACCAAGACAAAGCCGTGTGGATGGCAGGGTCTAGGTGCTCTGGCCGGGTGTCAGGCCTGAGCCTATGAGGAGGCAGAGCCGAGTTCAAGACATTGGCCCACCAAAGACCTCCTGTCCCCATGTAATATCAAACAGCGAAAGCTCCCCCAGAGATCTCCGTCTCAACACTAAGACCCAGCTCTACTCAACGAACAGCAAGCTACAGTGCTGGACAACCTATGCCAGACAACTAGCGAGACAGGAACACAAACCCGTCCATTAGCAGAGAAGCTGCCTAAAATTATAAGTTCATAGACACCCCAAAACATACAACTGGACGTGGTCCTGCCCACCAGAAAGACAAGATCCAGCCTCATCCACCAGAACAGAGGCACCAGTCCCCTCCACCAGGAAGCCTACACAACCCACTGAACAAACCCTACCACTGGGAGCAGAAACCAAAAACAATGGGAACTACGAACCTGCAGCCTGTGAAAAGGAGACCACAAACACAGTAAGTTAAGAAACATGAGAAGACAGAGAAATACACAGCAGATGAAGGAGCAAGGTAAAAACCCACCAGACGAAAAAATGAAAAGGAAATAGGCAGTGTACCTGAAAAAGAATTCAGAATAATGATAGTAAACATGATCCAAAGTCTTGGAAATAGAATGGAGAAAACACAAGAAACGTTTAACAAGGACCTAGAAGAACTAAAGAGCAAACCAACAATGATGAACAACACAATGAATGAAATTAAAAATTCTCTAGAAGGAATCAATAACAGAATAACTGAGGCAGAAGAACAGATAAGTGACCTGGAAGATAAAATAGTGGAAATAACTACCACAGAGCCAAATAAAGAAAAAAGAATGAAAAGAATTGAGGACAGTCTCAGAGACCTCTGGGACAGCATTAAATGCACCAACATTTGAATTACAGCGGTCCCAGAAGAAGAAGAGAAAAGAAAAAGGGACTGAGAAAATATTTGAAGAGATTATACTTGAAAACTTCCCTAATATGGGTAAGGAAATAGTCAATCAAGTCCAGGAAGCACAGAGAGTCCCATACAGGATAAATCCAAGGAGAAACACGCCAAGACACATATTACTCAAGCTATCAAAAATTAAATACAAAGAAAAAATATTAAAAGCAGCAAGGGAAAAACAACAAATAACATACAAGGGAATCCCCATCAGGTTAACAGCTGATCTTTCAGCAGGAACTCAGCAAGCCAGAAGGGAGTGGCAGGACATATGTAAAGTGATGAAAGGGAAAAACCTAATACCAATATTACTCTACCCAGCAAGGATCTCATTTAGATTAGATGGAAAAATTAAAAGCTTTACAGACCAGCAAAAGCTAAGAGAATTCAGCACCACCAAACCAGCTTTACAACAAATGCTAAAGGAACTTCTCTAGGCAGGAAACAAAAGAGAAAGAGAAGACCTACAATAACAAACCCAAAACAATTAAGAAAATGATAATAGGAACAACCATATCGATACCTACCTTAAATGTAAATGGATTAAATGCTCCAACCAAAAGACACAGACGGGCTGAATGGATACAAAAACAAGACCCATACATATGCTGTCTACAAAAGACCCACTTCAGACCTAGGGACACATACAGGCTGAAAGTGAGGGGATGGAAAAAGGTATACCATGCATACGATAATCAAAAGACAGCTGGAGTAGCAATACTAATATCAGACAACTAGACTTTAAAATAAAAACTACTATAAGAGACAAAAGAGGACACTACATAATGATCAAGGGATCAATCCAAGAAGAAGATATAACAATTGTAAATATTCATGCACCCAACATAGGAACACCTCAATACATAAGGCAAATGCTAACATCCATAACAGGGGAAAGGGACAGTACATAATAATAGTAGTGGACTTTAACACCCCACTTTCGCCAATGGAAAGAGCATCCAAAATGAAAATTAATAAGGAAACACAAGCCTTTAAATGGTACATTAAACAAGAGGGACTTAATTGATATTTATAGGACATTCCATCCAAAAACTGCAGATTACACTTTCTTCTCAAGTGCTCATGGAATATTACCCAGGATAGAACATATATTGGGTCACAAATGAACCTTGGTAAATTTAAGAAAACTGAAATTGTATCAAGTATCTATTCCAACCACAATGCTATGAGACTAGACATCAATTACAGGAAAAAATCTGTAAAAGATACATACACATGGAGGCTAAACAATACACTACTAAATAACCAAGAGATCACTGAAGAAATCAAAGAGGAAATCAAAAATACCTAGAAACAAATGACAATGAAAATACAATGACCCAAAACCTACGGGATGCAGCAAAAGCAGTTCTAAGAGGGAAGTTTATAGCAATACAATCCTACCTCAAGAAACAAGAAACATCTCAAATAAATAACCTAATCTTACACCTAAAGCAATTAGAGAAAGAAAAACAAAAAAACCCAAAGTTAGCAGAAGGAAAGAAATCATAAAGATCAGATCAGAAAGAAAGGAAAAAGAAATGAAGGAAACGATAAAAAAGATCAACAAAACTAAAAGCTTCTTCTTTGAGAAGATAAACAAAATTGATAAACCATTACCCAGATTCATCAAGAGAAAAAGGGAGAAGACGCAAATTAATAGAATTAGAAATGAAAAAGGAGAAGTAACAACTGACACTGCAGAAATACTATGGATCAGGAGAGATTACTACAAGCAACTATAGGCCAATAAAATGGACAACCTGGAAGAAATGGACAAATTCTTAGACAAGCACAACCTTCAGAGACTGAACCAGGAAGAAATACAAAATATAAACAGACCAATCACAAGCACTGAAATTGAGACTGTGACTAAAAATCTTCCAACAAACAAAAGCCCAGGACCAGATGGCTTCACAGGCGAATTCTAAAAAGCATGTAGAGAAGAGTTAACACCTATCCTTCTCAAACTCTTCCAAAATACAGCAGAGGGAGGAACACTGCAAACTCATTCTATGAGGCCACCATCACCCTGATACCAAAATCACACAAAGATGCCACAAAAAAACAAAACTACAGGCCAATATCACTGCTGAACATAGATGCAAAAATCCTCAAAATACTAGCAAACAGAATCCAACAGCACATTAAAAGGATCATACACCATGATCAAGTGGGGTTTAGCCCAGGAATGCAAGGATTCTTCAAGATACGCAAATTAATAAACATGAAAAACCATATTAACAAATTGAAAGAGAAAAAGCATACGATCATCTCAATAGATGCAGAAAAGCTTTCGATCAAATGAAACACCTATTTATAAGAAACCCTCCAGAGTGTAGGCATAGAGGGAACTTCCCTCAACATAATAAAGGCCATATATGACAAACCCACAGCCAACATTGTTCTCAATGGTGAAAAACTGAAACCATTTCCACTAAGATGAGGAAAAAGACAAGGTTGCCCATTCTCACTGCTATTGTTCAACATAGTTTTGGAATCAATCAGAGAAGAAAAAGAAATAAAAGGAATCAGAGAAGAAAAAGAAATAAAAGGAATCCAAATAGGAAAAGAAGAAGTAAAACTGTTGCTGTGTGCAGATGACATGATACTATACATAGAGAATCCTCAAGATGCTACCAGAAAACTACTAGAGCTAATCAATGAATTTGGTAAAGATGCAGGATACAAAATTAATGTACAGAAAGCTCTTGCATTCCTATACACTAATGATGAAAAATCTGAAAGAGAAATTAAGGAAACACTCCCATTTACCATTGCGACAAAAAGAATAATATACTTAGGAATAAACCTACCCAAGGAGACAGAAGACCTGTATGCAGAAAACTATAAGACACAGATGAAAGAAATTAAAGATGATACAAACAGATGGAGAAATATACCATGTTCTTGTTTTGAAAGAATCAACACTGTGAAAATGACTATACTACCCAAAGCAATCTACAGATTCAATGCAATCCCTATCAAACTACAAATGACAGTTTTCACAGAACTAGAACAAAAAATTTCATACTTTGTATGGAAACACAAAAGACCCCGAATAGCTAAAGCAGTCTTGAGAAAGCAAAACGGACCTGGAGGAATCAGGCTCCATGACATCAGACTATACTACAAAGTTACAGTAATTAATACAGTATGATACTGGCACAAAAACAGAAATATAGATCAATGATACAGGATAGAAAGTGCAGAGATAAACCCATGCACATATGGTCACCTTATCTTTGATAAAGGAGGCAAGAATATGCAATGGAGAAAAGACAGCCTCTTCAATAAGTGGTGCTGGGAAAACTGGACAGGTACATGTAAAAGAATGAAATTAGAACACTCCCTAACACCATACACAAAAATAAACTCAAAATGGATTAAAGACCTAAATGTAAGGCCAGACACTATTAAACTCTTAGAGGAAAACATAGACAGAACACTCCATGACATAAATCACAGCAAGATCCTTGTTGACCCACCTCCTAGAGAAATGGAAATAAAAACAAAAATAAACAAATGGGACCTAATGAAACTTAAAAGTTTTTGCACAGCAAAGGAAACCATAAACAAGATGAAAAGACAACCCTCAGAATGGGAAAAAAAATTTGTAAACAAAGCAACTGACAAAGAATTAATCTGCAAAATTTATAAGGAGCTCCTGCAGCTCAATATCAAAGAAACAAACAACCCAATCCAAACATGGGCAGAAGACCTAAACAGACATTTCGCCAACGAAGATATACAGATTGCCAACAAACACATGAAAGGATGCTCAACATCACTAAACATTAGAGAAATGCAAATCAAAACGACAATGAAGTATCACCTCACACCAGTTAGAATGGCCATCATCAAAAATTCTACAAACAATAAATGCTGAAGAGGGTGTGGAGAAAAGGGAACCCTCTTGCACTGTTGGTGGGAATGTAAATTGATACAGCCACTATGGAAAACAGTATGGAGGTTCCTCAAAAATCTAAAAATAGAACTACCATACGACCCAGCAATCCCAGTACTGGGCATATAACCCTGAGAAAACCGTAATTCAAGAAGATTCATGTACCACAATGTTCATTGCAGCTCTATTTACAATAGCCAGGACATGGAAGCAACCCAAGTGTCCATCGACAGATGAATGGATAAAGAATATGTGGCACAAATATACAATGGAATATTACTCAGCCATAAAAAGAAACGAAATTGAGTTTTTTGTAGTGAGGTGGATGGACCTAGAGTCTGTCATACAGAGTGAAGTAAGTCAGAAAGAGAGAAACAAATACCATATGCTAACACATGTATATGGAATCTAAGAAAAGTAAATGGTTCTGAAGAACCTAGGGGCAGGACAGGAATAAAGACACAGATGTAGAGAATGGACTTGAGGACACAGCGATGGGAAAGGGTAAGCTGGGACGAAGTGAGAGAGTGGCATGGACATATATACACAACCAAACGTAAAATAGATACCTAGTGGGAAGCACCCGCACAGCACTGGGAGATCAGCTCGGTGCTTTGTGTCCACCTAGAGTGGTGGGATAGGGAGGGTGGGAGGGAAACACAAGAGGGAGGCGATATGGTGATGTATGTATATGTATAGCTGATTCACTTTGTTATACAGCAGAAACTAACACACCATTGTAAAGCAATTATACTCCAATAAAGATGTTAAAAAAATATAAAATAAAATAATCATAGTAAAATGTGTAGGTTGATTTTAGTATATGAATAAGTGAAATACGAATGGCAGTAATGTGATAAATTATGGGAGGTGTGAAGTACCTAAATAACCCATGAACTGGGATAGTGTTATTGGAAGGTGGGCTTGTATTAGTTTTCAATGAATATTGCGAAGTCTAGGGCAACGACTAAAAAAAAAGTTAAAAAGAAGCTGTCACAGTTAGTTCAATCTGCTATAATAAAGTACCAGTGACTAAGTGGCCACAATCCCACTGGATTAGGGCTCCACTCTTATGATCTTATTTAACTTTAATTACCTCTGAAAGACCTTATCTCCAGATACTGTCACACTGAGGGGGAAACATGATTCAGTCCACAGCAGAAGTGTAAGTTATATATTCTAAGAGAGGAATAAAACGAAATCATATAAAATTCTCAGTTAAAACCAGGGAAGACAAAAGAAGAGGGAAGAATAATAAAGACGTACACTGCAAAATGAGAAAGGAGTCAATTCTTCAAATACACATAACAAGTCTTAATGTGCATGGACAGAGCAACAGTATCAAATGACATGAGGAAAAACTGATAGGACTGCAAGGAGAAATGGAAAACACACCATTATAAATGCTGACTTTAATATTCCTCTTTCAGTTATTGGTTGATCAAGCAGTTAGAAAATCTGTAAGGACAGAGGTGACCTGAATAACACTATCAGTCAACGTGTATAATTGACATTTATAGAATAATTCATCCAAGTACAGCAGAATACATATTCCTCTCAAGCTCACATGGAACATTCACCAAGAACAGACCACATTCCGATGGGCTTTCTTAGACAATCTGGCTGGATGTAAGTTGGTCTCTGGTCATAGTAATGTCTTGGAATTAATGTACTTAATTGTGTATTGCTTTGAGCCACTTTAGGGCTTTCTTGGGGCAAAGCTGAAATGCTCACTCATGGACCTAAGAAAATACAAAAAAATAAAAAATAAAAAAAATAAAGCTGTTGGAGTTAAGCATCATAAAGGTGAAAGCAGGCTATGCTGTCCTGATAGATTGCTGCTCTTTGCTGATGGGTGAGTCTGGAAGAAGAAACTGAAGACTTATGCTTCGGCCTTCTCTTCTCCTTCTTTTTTGGGACCTCCTTCATCTCCTTGTGAAGAAGGTATATTCTTAGCTCTTCCACAATGTGAGCTTTACCTGTCAAGGCCAGTTACTGTCCAACTGCCTGGACATAAGTCACTAAATCTAATTATAGGTTGTATATTAGCAATGACATTTCCTCTAGCCCAAAACCACTCCCTCTAATATTAAACTGTAATATTTTGGTTTAATTTATATTAAACCAATATTTTGGTTTCTGTACGAATACTGTGACTCTCAGTTGGTTGCACATAACGAATGGGATTGTTATTAGCCGCTTACACTCCAATAATATGGAAGATATTTATCCTTTTCTGATGATTCCGGGAAAATAATTTTGTTACATTGATCAGTTAATAATTTTTGCCATAAGTAACAGAAAATCCATCTCAGTGGTTTATTTCCCTTGTGTAAATGATACTACAGAAGTATGTGACAGTGGCAATGATTTAGCAGCTCAAAGGTATCAGGGATGATGTCTCAGGGATCCACTTTTACTTTCCCGGCAAGATCACAAGATGTTACCCCAGCTCCAAACATCAGCCATAGTCAAGGTATAAGAAAGGAAAGAAGACGTGACATCTATTTCTATCTCTTTTATCAGAAATGCAAAAATCTTTCCAGAAATTTCCCAACAGTTCTGTATATTTCATTGGTCTGAACTATGTCACATGATCACACCTCACTACAAGAAGACTGAGAAAATGAGTATTAGCTTTCCCAGCCTTTATGGTGGAAGGTGACAAACGTGATAGGGGCTGACAATGCCTGTTGGAAGAGCCAACCAGTAGTGTCAACCACTATATGGACCGCAATGCTTTCAGGGGCTCTGAAATGAGTGTTTATGACCTTCATTTTGGAAAGGATTTATTATGGATGGTAGGTTTCTCTTTGTGTTATTTTAAAATTTTTCTTTGTGTATTCTCACCTGTTTTTAATCTACGGCATGACTTTCAACAACTATGTAGCTCAGTGGTGATACTTTTATGGAAAAAAAGAAGCTCATGAGCTTTGTCATAGCTCTTCCTCATTTGGAGGGTTTTTAAGAAATTTTACTCTGGTTTCACATGTCTGTCTAGGGCCGTTAATGTTACTGAATGTCTGACATATATAAAGGTTTGTATTATTTTTAAAATAAAAAAATTTTCTTTATTTGTATTTTCTTCTGGTTGTTTAGTCATATTTTGGGCTTTACAAAAGAAGAATTTGGGATGTTCAAGATTTGGATTATTAAATCCTGCTAATACTTGATGTAGGGTATTCAAAATATGGTTTCCATTTTTATTTTGTGTTACCCTTGTTGTGACATTGTCACCACTTTCTTTTTCTCATTCCTTGAAACCTAGCCAAATAGTAGTGGAAGGTACTACCCTTATAAATTTAGTTCAAATGTTCTGCCAATTTTGATTTTCATTCAGACTGACGTGGGCTTCACAACAGATTTATTTCCTGCTTTTCATGAAAACTTAAAAGCGTATCTGTTAAGATTTTTCCCCTTTCAACTTTGAAACATTTTATTAATAGAACAGTATTACATCATGATGTAATATTTGTTGATATTGCGGAGTCTCTTCTAAAATGTCTTGCTTTGGATTAGAATTGGCAAAACTTGTTAAACGTGAGTGGATTTGTTTACAGTATTAACTGTTATAAATAACTCCACTTTCTGAAAGTTTCCTGTTTTGTTTGATAAAAAAATACATATATATAATCTGCCACGTATGGCATTTAATAAAAATTGCACACACAAAGACTTTAGGTCAGTCTTTCCAGAAAAAGACACAGTAAGAGGAATTAGCCCTTAAATTAAAAGCTAAGTAAATCTAGTATAAATAAAAAGGTTGCTTTCCATGTACGCATCTTTTACCTAACCATTCATTTTCACGTTTTCCACATGCTCTGTACACATGGATCACAAATTGGAGAAAGAACGTACCAAAAACAAACAACTCAGGCAAAAACGCTGAACGTCACTTTGCACAAGCTTCCAGCCAGAATAATTAGCGCAGAATCTGCCTCTTGTTACAGACACAAGATGGGCCTTTTGCTCCATGTGTGTACCAACTGCATCCCATGGCCAGGCTGGGCAAGCTCCCTGAACAGAGCCGGCAGTGAGACTTAGGCACTTGCTGTCTCAACTTGCTGTTCGGAACTGAGGCTGCCAGACCACTGTTAAAACTGATTGGTATTCACACTTCATTCGAGTGGGTTTGCATTTGGACAAAGTCTTCATTTTCACCTTCCTTGTTATTTCCTGAGGAAAATGAGCAATTCTTCAAGGCTGATGTGCTTTTCAATTCTAGGATTGTTCAGTTACCCACTGCCCCCCAAGCTTACTTTATAAAAGAAAGGTCTGCATACTTAAGCTTGTAGGTAAAAGGGTGTTATATTCAACTCCTGCATTTTTCAAGGAGATTTTTCTTCCCTTATTTTTTCTTTCTTTTCTTGGCTTAGGAGCTGTGTGAATGGTTGCTGACTGAGAACATTAGATACATAGTAAATTCCTTTATCTACAGATCAAGGACAAAATTAAACTGGAGGAAATGACCTTGTGACAGCTTTGGGGAAGTATGAATCAGGCTTAAAAGGGGAAAAAGTTGTTGACATACTCTTCCTATATGATTCTTTCCACTGAGAAGGAACAATCTGTTTTCCTCACAAGGAGCTGGCGTTGGTCAAGTGGATTTTAGAAAAGTTACGCTGAACTCAATTTATTCAGAGCTGTGAAGCGTTTTTCAAACATTAACAGACAGTACTGCTGATATCCTTTTGATTTTCTTAAAAAAGCTAAAATCCATGTCTGTAATGCCATACTGGATCAGAATTTGGAACCTCCCACACTAATCTTAGGCAATATAAACAACCAATATTTATATACACATATGTATATGCAAATACATAATAACTTATTTTTTTCACAGAAAGAACCTAGGCAAAATGAGGCTACCAAAAATAATTAACCTGAATTATTCAGATTGAATAACTGGCACAAACTACCATAGCAACTAGTCAATTCTATACTCTATTTCTGCAGTGTTCTCTTCCAAAATTGTGTATGATCAAAAAAGTATGAGCAAGCTCAATAGATCATTTCAATTATGAAATTAATCCAGATCTTGTGATTACAGCAAAGACAGGTTCTTTTGAAATAAACCCCAGATCTCAGGGACTTTCTGCACCCTCTTCCTTCTGCCTGGCAACACCTTTCTTTTCTCCACTCTTCACCTCCTTTGCTATTGGGTAGACCCTAAAATTCCCTTCAAGAATTGGCTCAAATGTCTCAGTGATTACTTCTTTGACTCTGCCTCTACTCATTCAGTTTAAAAAGTAAATGTATTAAATATATATATATATGAAGTACGTAAGTGCTGATATACATACTAGAATACAAGACACTGTCCTTGTCTAAGGAGGAAGTCACTGAACCTGTTCTTCCCAGAACCTTAGGATATACTTGGACCATAGACTTTTTCACCTGTAATATAGTTCAATCTTCATTTCTATCTTCCCCCCAGACCAGCACTGTCCAACATGGTAGCCACTTCTGGTTCTTCAGCACTTGATATGTTACTAGTCCAAACTGAGAAGTGCTGTAACTACAAACTAAATTTTAATGACTTAGAATGTAAAAACAGAGCTATCCTACACTATGAGCATCCTGAGTATAAGGACCATGCTTTACTAATTTCTGTATTTAAATATCAATTGCATAAAGAATAAAGGTATTTGGTAAATGTATGTTAACTGAATGTATATTTGAATAGACATTGCTAATGTCCTATAGCTAAGAACAAGATGCTAATTTGTGGAGGCAAAAGTTACTTTAGGATCGAGACCCCTAATATCCTCTAATTTTTGCTTTTATTTCTTAAGACATGACAGTTTAGGAACAATTTCAATGATTTCTCCTTACAGATAATTTGAATTAGTTACCTCTACATCCTGTTTCTTCATGTCTACAATCCTTCTCGGTTACCTGACCTGGCACAATATACAGAGGTGATTTTCCTCAAATGCAGGGGGCAAATGCTATATGCTGACTCTCTATCTGGCAGGATCACTAGCCAGGTTGAAATGAAAAAGCTGGCAAGTAATAGCACCGTGCTCCAGCAATTCTGCTCATTTACTACCAGTATTCCAGTTAGCTGTCTGGGAAGCCTCAGGAGATCCAAAATGCATTTTTTCATGAGTTGCATAATGGAGAGAAAATCTCTGGGAAATCTGATGTTTCTTTGGGATGTCCAAGATTTAGGTAAGTTATTATTTCCTATGGGCTTCTCAAATCTAAGTTTAGCCTCTTAAGGCTTCAGGGTTTGGCGGGGTTTTGGCAAAGGGAGGAGGCATAAAGGCTGTGACAGTCTTATTTGCTGTAGTCCCAAAATAAATGACTAACAGAGTAAAGGATACTAAAGAAATATGTCAACTAAATGCAGCATGTAATCCTGGTTTAGATCCTACCGATAAATGTTGTTTATGGGAAAGCTGACAAAATTTGAATAAAGTATATAAAATAATGTTACAGTAATATTAATTTCCTAATTTTGATAAATGTACTGTGGTTATGTATGTTCATTAACATTCATGTTACTCAATTTTTAAAAAGTAAATTTTCTTATTTTATAAAACTCAGAAGCTTTGACCATTTGAAGAAGTTTTCTGATTTTTTAAGTTCCATAATTATAACTATATTATACTTACAATATATTCATAGGGAATTTTCTGAACAGCATAGGCTTCTTCTGGTGACCAAGTAATCTTTTCTGTCAATTACTCCAAATGATTAAAATATATTTAAACTGTTGGATAAAGTTATTAGTATATATTCAGATAAAGTTAAACCAAATATGTCTGGATTTTTTAATTATGTTTTCTCTCTGTATTGACTTAAAATATGCATGTTCAGCCTAAATTACCTCTTTAAATCTGCTTTTTTTTTTTTTTTTTTGCGGTATGTGGGCCTCTCACTGTTGTGGCCTCTCCCGTTGCAGAGCACAGGCTCCGGACGCGCAGGCTCAACAACCATGGCTCACGGGCCCAGCCGCTCCACGGCATGTGGGATCTTCCCGGACCGGGGCACGAACCCGTGTCCCCTGCATCAGCAGGCGGACTCTCAACCACTGCGCCACCAGGGAAGCCCTAAATCTGCTTTTAAAAATTCAAGTTACTCTCAGAATCCTGAGGGGATCTCACATTCCATGTTGTGTGAATTAACTTTTATTCCTAACTTGGGCACTGGGAATTATTCACTGTTTTGAGGAAAACTGTGAAATGATCCAGTTGAAGTTTTAGAAAGATATCTCTGGTGACAGAGTAAAGCAGAGATGGCAAAGAGAAGAGATTGGGAGTATCGCAACTGTACCTGCAACAGATGATAGGGACCAGAGCCAGAGCAGTGGCAATAAGAACAGAACAGAGGGTCCAGCTATAAAGCCCATCTCGAGGGCAGTGTCACATCATTTGAATGCCCACATTAAGGCTGAAAGAACTCATGTTTACACCAGAGTTGCCAAGACTGGTGGCCCAGAAGGTGGTGAGCCTGAGAGAGGGCACCCAACAAAGAGAAGATATTTTTGCATTATTTTATCACTGCTCATCATGTGGAAGATTCTTTTCATTAATATATTTTCCCTAATATTCATTTTCCATAAAAATTCACACAGGAGTCTATTACTGCTAAGGGAAATTCTGGGGAATTTGCTTTGAGAAATTGGTGAATCAATTAAGAGGACATTCCCATAAAGCCAGGCTCACCCACGCAGGTCTGCAAGACTGAAAATGTTTTCTAGAGACAGAACGTATCATGGGTCACTGTGCTTTTTAACTTTTCAGATTTTCCATGGGAAGGACCATCCTCAGCTTTAGAACATTACCATGCAAAGGAAGGAGCAGCTGGTATTTTCCCAACAGTTCAGAATTTATTTTCCCTTAATTATGGTATTACATGGTAGGAAAATTTCCTGACAGAGAAAAGGTTAAAAAAAAAAAAGAGAAAGACCAAAACAAAGAATCAACTATTCCAATATAAGTCACATGTAAAATAACCCAGAAAATAACGGATCGAGTCACAGGAAGATGTGAGAGTTTAAAAGGCTAGTCACAATCAAAAGTCTTCTTTTCATCGAAAGCTGACGGCAATTGGCCAATGCCTTCATAACAGATGTGCTAAAGAATCTCCAGCCGAGAGACAGAAATGACTAAAGTGAAAATTACTGCTATTACCGTGAGCTGCAGATGGCCCATCAGGCCAAGTCGACCCATGAGGTTTGAAAGACAGCAAGCCGAAAGTGATGCCAGAGACCTGGCCTGCTCTGAATCCTAGGGATCCTACCTCACCCATCAGCAGTAATCACTGCTAAAGGCCTGTCATCGTCCACTTTTTGTCACTGCAAGGAGACATGTGAGTGCCACAGCCATACCATATCATTCCCTCCTTCATCAGAACCTGAAATCTGCTACTGCCCTGTAAAATCTGTTCTTTGAAGAGATTTGCTTTCCTGTTTATAAATTCCCTTTAGTGTGAGTTTCCCACATCAGAAAAAAAGGCCTTGACTCTGAATTAGCTAATTTATCTTGAGTGTGCCATTAATCTAAATTACCTTTAGGTTTAAGCAACATGAAATCATCTTGTAATAGCTTAATTTCACCAAACTCCTATTTGTATTTTAACTAATGATGATGCAGGGGTTTTGCTGTTTGTATCCACTAAGCAGTTTGCTATTTTCTCCAAAACCCTTCACCCTTTCATCACCTCCCCCCCCCACACACACATGCACACGCACACACATGCACACACGCACGCACACACACGCACAAGTAATCCAAATGGAAACGTTTTAGTCCCATATGTTCTAAAATAGGTGAGTTTTGTTTAGCAAATACCTGACTAAATCTAGGATTTAAAGTAGTTGGTACTGAAGATACTGCCAACGATTCTAGGCCTAAGGATTAAAAGGGTAGTTTCAGCTTTAATTCTTTGAAAATGCATCCATTCTTGTTACGTGACCAGCAGCCACCCTGCCCTGCAAAGGGTAACTAACTCAGGCACTGGCTGGCTCTCCTGAACTATCACATCACATTCTCCACTAATCCTCCAGACAAAAGAGGAGCTGAACAAGTCCCAGTTCCGGATGTGTCTCTTCCTGCCAACTCCTGTCCTATCCAGGCACAAGTGTCAAAGTTCTGCCATTAATAGGTCTGACCCTGGTAGCTCCTGCACCCATGAGAATCCAGCATGAAAATGGGTGAATGCCTCTGACCCATGAGCACTCTAAGCCAAAAAGCAATCTCCTATGTCTGGAGTGACTTTAGTGCTCTGAGGCTCACTGGGCTACCACTATACCCAATCGCACTGTGTGTGGCTGGTCTGTCTCACTAGCCCCATACCTGGGGCTCTGAGTCCAGATCTCCAATATGGCTCCCTCAAACTGAAGCCTAACCTGAATGACCTTAACTATTTCTGCGATGACTTCTCACAAGATTAGATTCTGCTCCTCAAATCAATTCATGTCCCTGACACTGCTCACTGCTACCAGTCAAAAGTGCCACCTCAGAGTAGTGGCTCTTGACCCTGAGCGCGCACTGGAATCAGCTCAAGGTTCAACTACATTCCCTCAGATTGAGAAACACTGCCTTAGATACCAAAGCCGGTCTGGGCCAATGTGCAGTTTTGCATATACATGATTCTAGTGTGGAAGCTGTCTCAAACTTTTTAAAGAAGTGGTCAGGCTATAAATCAGAAAGTAATAAAATATATAATACTATGGATATTACTGTTGTGTAATGTATTGCCATGTTAATCATAGCACGATTAAATTACTGCTTTAGAGAATCTTCCTCCAACTCCCCTACTAGTCAGCCCTGTCTGGTACTTTCCAGTTCCCCTGCCCATCAGGTCTGCAATCACGGCCACCTGTTGATACCATCCAAAAGCACACACCCTAAACCACTTGTTCTTTGTCCTCTCAACACAGTTCTCCGGCTCTTTCTACTCTCTTTGGCTTTTGATCTCAGGATTAATTTTTGACTCACTACCACTTACGCTTAGCCCTGCTACCACAACCAAAGGAAGACTCAGTTCTCTCCTTCATCTGAATCCAACTTTTCCTCCAGGTCAAAGACCTTCAACTGCCCTTATAAAACTGTCCACTTAGGTATGCACAAATTTATATCTGAGTTGCAGAGAATCTAGAATTTTTTTGTCCCTATGTTTATGTATATAAAGGTATTGTAATAATATCTTTACAATAAAAGAAGGACAGAAAAAGTGTAACTTCCATTTTGGTAAAAGGGAAGCTAAACAACATAATCCACCTGGTCATCCTGCTTTCTGGAATCAAATCATCAGATTTCTACAAGCAGAATCCTCGCTAAGTTGCCCATGGCCCTCCCAACTGATGCCCACATTTTCTCAAACCCTTCTTGTACCCCACACTGCTGATAGTTTAGGATGCACTAAATGTTAGATCTGTCTTATGGTACAATCTTTAAGTGTGGATTTATCATGCCACTCTTCTGATCTAAAAGATTCACTGACTTCAAATTTTCTAGAGAAGTGACCCTTACCTGGTGGGGCATATCACATTAGGAAAAGTGACAGAGTACAGGGGAGATATATACTCCTAAAAGCAGTTTCAATATTATAATTCCAAACCATATTTGGAAAACTTTCAAAACTCACATATTGCTTCCATAATAAAACTTATAGAAGGGACAGCTCACTTAGTCATTCATGATGGACAACTGTTCTTCATACACATACTATGTAGCAGGCACTATTCTAGCTATTCTACCAGCAGGGAAAATCTTTACTGGCATGGGAAAAGAATGCAGACAAGCTGGAAAAGTGTCATGCTGAAATAAAACATCCAAATTAAAATCTCAGGAAAGCGTCACAAAGTGGAAAACTGTACTTCTACTACATCAAGTCTCAACTCATTGTTTCTCAGCAGCCTCCACCCAAGCCACCTTCGAGGGCTGAACGGTGGTCCCCAAAAGATATGTCCATGTTCCAAGTCCTGGAGGCTATGAATGGCACCTCATTTACATAAAGGATCTTGAAGCTGTAACTAAGTTAAGGGCCTTGAGATGAGATCATCCTGGTTTATCCAGGTGGGACCTCAGTGCACTAAGTGTCCTTATGAGAGACACACAGAGGAGAGACATACAGGGAAAAGAGGAGAAGGCCATATGATGACAGAAGCAGAGATTGAAGTGATGTATCCACAAGCCAAAGAACACCTGGACCCACCAGAAGCTGTTGGAGGCAAAGCAAGGTTCTCTGCTAGAGTCTGGAGAAGGAGCATGGCCCTGCGGGCACACCTTAATTATAGACCCTGGCCTCCAGAACTGGGAGAGTATCCATTTCTATGTTTTAAGCCATGAAGTTTGTGGCAATTTGTTACAGCAGCCACAGGAAGCTAATAAAACCATATACTGTAATTTGCAGTAAGTTTTCCTCACCCTATAGCAACAGAGAGTGTGCATAGTTGATATATAATGAATTCTTAATGGACTCCAGACCAACTGCTTTATATAGTTTAAGGGCTACCTCTGAGGTAGGAGAGAGGGAAAGGGCAAACTAAACTGATTCAAAGTTATTATTCTGCCCATACAACATTTGGAAGCTTACCTAGGAAAGATACAGTACATTTTTCTTTTCTTATCTACCATGAGCTGTATCAAACAAGACAGGGAAAAAAAAAAAAAAAACACATCACAAAGAACCCTTGATTTTTTTCAAACACAATGTGCTTGATTTTCAAGGGAACTGTTCTCCAAATAATTCCAGAAACATAATTATATTTTACACAGGATATACACTGATTGGACCCTTGTTTTTTACTCTGTTCAGGTCAAAGACATCTCCCATTGATCTCTTCTCATTAGCTACTGATAAAATAAGTAGCTCATAAATGAATTTTCACTTGGCAAAAGCGGATTAGGGAATCCAACATTTATTCTGAAATAATTCAGAATTCTAATTTTATTACATAGTAATTATAAAATAAATCACAAACCAAGATATACTCAATGCTGCATGTAAAGAATTTTCACATTCAAATGAAAGAAATTTTAAGTAAGAACTAATCATAAAACGTAAAACAGCATAGAAAGTAATAAAACATTTGTACAAAAATTAAAACACAGGGGATTGGTTCAAGATGGCGGAGTAAAAGGACGTGCGCTCTCTCCCTCTTGCGAGAGCACCGGAATCACAACTAACTGCTGAACAATCATTGACAGGAGGACATTGGAACTCACCAAAAAAGACACCCACATCCAAAGACAAAGGGGGAGCCACAATGAGATGAGACCCGGACCTCTGGCCAGAGCCTGAGGAGCTCCGTCCTGAAAGGTTCAGTAAGAAGAACAAGGAGAGCATAAGTCCTTACACATACCTGCTTTTTGGAATTGGACCCCGAAACTGTATTGGCATGAGGTTTGCTATCATGAACATGAAACTTGGTGTTGTCAGAGTCCTGCAGAACTTCTCCTTCAAACCTTGTAAAGAAACACAGATCCCCCTGAAATTAAGCACTCAAGGACTTATGAAACCGGAAAAACCCATTGTTCTAGAGGTTATGCTCAGAGATGGGACCATAAGTAGAGGCTGACTTTCCCTAAGGACTTGGGCTTTGTTCTTCAAGGAGCTGTGTCCTAGAATTTCAGAGAACTTGATTTACTTTGTGATAAAACCCAGAAATAAAGAAGGGCCTCACCTACTGCACTTGCAAAAAAAAAAAAAAAAATTAAAACAGAAAAAAAAGAGAAAAAGTTCTTAGCAGTTATGTTTCTGTACACTTAATCTTAGCTACATAAACATAGCTTGGGCAGTTAATTAAGCATTGAGAAAAGATAGATGAGGAGTGAAGGAAAGGGAAATAAATAAAACTCTAAGTGAGAATTTTCTGACAAATGTGCCTTCCTAGTTAATTTTCACAACCAGAGCTAAGCCACATCTGCATCGTTTGCACTTCCTTTCATTACCCAGGCACATTCCTGTAACATATGTATTATTGAAGTGCGATGATTCATCACTTTTCATTGATCAAATAACATCCAGAATTACCTTCCAAATGCTTTGCATGTAGAGGTGACCAAATAACTAAAAATCTGTGACGCTTCCTTTTAATAACACCTCCATGAAAAGATTTAGTAAACCTTATCATTCTTATCATTTCTCCCATTAGCATGGGGACCGTGCTCTCTTGCTGGCTCCATGGGCCTGAGTGCCTCTCTCCCTCCACGCCTGGTTCATCCCACATGCTTTCATGTGCAAATGGACAAAAATTGCTGTCAACTGAGAACATTTGGGAGCCATTCCCCTTGCCTTTCCTTAAGTAAAATATAAAAAGCACTAGGAGCAAATAGATGTGACGATTATGTAAGAAGACTCTTTAATATGTTGCTTGAGTAGTCAGTCCCGAGGAAAACACCATCTATAAATGAGCAGATCAGACTTTGTAAATAAATCAGAACTCAGACCACCATTCTTCCAGAAAGTGGCTGCTTTCAGGGGTGTGGGTTGTATGTATTGAGTGGAAAGAAATATGGTCTCCACGTGAGTCATTTTTGCCACTTTCTCAGAGCCTACCCATGTGTCAATTGCAGATATTCAGAAATTGTTTCCTGATTGCAGTGGACACGTGGACTTTCCTTTTCCAAGTTGCAGAGTCTCATTTAGAGATGTTGGCAAACCGAGGATTTGGGCCCCCTGCTGCGTTAGCCCTATTGGAAGTTAGCAGGACCTCTATGGTGCAGCAATCACACATCTAAATCTCATTCTGATCAAACTGCTGAAGGCGGCTGACCCTGGCATTTCCCTCAACAGGTAGGTAGAGCTAAAGGCATGAGCTGAATTCAATGAGAGAATATGAACAGCTGTGAAAGGACATGATCTCTTCTAAACTGAATCTGAAAAATCCCTTCACACACAGATTCTCTCTCTCTCCTCTCCTTTCCTCCTTCCTTCTCCCTGTTTCGCTGACAGGCAGAAGAGGGGAAAACACTGACTATGTGCTAGGTAAGCTCTGTGCTAGATGCTTTATCTCACTTAATTCAACTATATTAACGACACTGCCCTTGGAGAAACCTGAGCTCAGCATGATGCCAGCTCACAGCTCAGGGGTGTAAACTGAACACATAATCAATAGCCCACACCCACCCACATCCATCGTCTTTCTCCTGCATTGTGATACCTCCAGCAAAGGGGCTCGATAAAATTGGTCAACGGCAAGCCTTACAGCTCAGCCTGTAGGTAAGCAGACTACATGGGAAAGTATTTTTAAAATGAAAACTTAGTGGATATATGTAAGAAAATAGTATTACATTTACCACTGAGCATCATTCTAGGAAAGAGCAGACTTGAGTGCAGATATGCAGAGAAGGCTGTAAATACTGAAGGGAATTTGTCTTGGCCACAGACAAGAATAAAATCGGAACAAGAATAAAATCGGGATGTCACAAACGTATGGACACCAAGCGGGGAAAGTGGCGGGGGGTGGTGGTGGTGGGATGAATTAGGAGATTGGGATTGACATGCATACACTAATACGTATAAAATGGATAACTAATAAGAACCTGCTGTATAAAAAAATAAAATAAAATTCAAAAAAACAAAAATCAGGATGTCAAATCAAGTAGAAAGGAAGTTAGAGTATGATCTAGAACCCAGGAAAGATTAAGACAAAGATAAGCATAGTCACCAAGTCAGACGCAAATACAGCTGATAACTCCATGGGAATTAACAGTTTCTATTAATATAGTAGTCTCTCAGTATCCTCCCATATACTTTAAATTATTTCTAGATTATTTCTAATACCTAATACAATGTAAATGCCATGTAAATAGTTGTAAACACAATGTAAATGCTATGTTAATAGTTGCCAGCACGTGGCAAATTCCATTTTGCTTTTTGGAACCTTCTGGAATTTTTTTTTTCCAAATATTTTTGATCCACAGTGGGTCAAATCTGCAGATGTGGAACCCACAGGTACTGAGGGCTGACTGTAATTTTCTGCAGTGAATCCCAGTGTGACCGTGCTTGCATAGTGTTTTTATTCTTAAAGGTCCAGGACAATTTTAAGCCTAAATCCTAATTCTAGAGTCTATGTACCTCAGGAGGCAAAGAGATGCTGTACTCTTTCCAGGTATCTCTAAGTCATCCTTCTAAAGTTTTTGAAAATTCCCTTGTAACTAAAGAGGCTACCAAGTCCAAGCTTTAGTATGCCTTCATTAAATACCATCCTCACATCCTTGTATTCCATAAATTTAACAGGAATACATCTATCCAAGGGCTTGCCAGAAATATTTCAATTTGTGCAGATTGAGTATTTGCATTTTCAACAGTATTTTCCTTTAACGACTAATACAATTATGAAACTATACCCTTAAATGAAAAATAAAGGATGTCACCACAACAAAAATGACATTTAAGATTCTTAACATTTACTCGGTGTATTGTCTCAGACACTTCAGGTGTCTCTCACATAACTAACAAAATAAGCCAAATGAACACACAACAGTCACAGTGCTGTAGTTATTTCAAATCACATATGTTTTGTAATTTATCTTAATATATTTTAGCAAATATATATATTTTGCTATCTATATATAAAATATATAGAGATGCACTCACATATGTATTGTGTGTGTATGTGTGTGTGTGTGTGTGTGTGTGTGATATAAAGCAAATACAGCCAAATAGTAACCATAATAAATCTAGAGGATGGGTGTCTGGTTGTTTACTATTCTCTCTACTTTTGTGTATGTTTGAAATTTTTCACGGACAAACATCACAGAAATATGTATTCAAGTACCTAGGCCTGTGGTTCCCATTTCATTCGGGATTCCCACCACGTCACTGGCAGCTGTGTGTGTAATAACTGCCTCATTCATTTAGGCAGTGGGCTTTTGCCATTACTTGAGGTATCTAACGCTTCTCATTAGGGAAAAGCACTTAAAGATACTTGTCAAATTGTGTTCAGACAACGTAAATGACCCACCTTTATCCAAGTGGAACTCCCAGTAGCTATCAATCAATGTATGTTGATACTAGGCTCTGACTAATTGATACTAAAGAGAATCTAACACCTCTGATCCGATAAGTACTGAAGTAGTGCTGATGAAGGCACAGAAAGATTTTCCACAAAGTCTTTTGGAGACAAAAGCTCCAGCATTAAAGAAGCATCAGATATGCAACACAAAACCCCTGACACCTCAGTAAGGTGCAAATGTACGAGCAAGCTAATGGAACATGCTGGGGGTAAGGATGGCCTCACAGCACCGCTGCATTACTCTGCACCTGCCCTCTCTAGCTCCATCTAACTTGGTAGATGATAAATCCTTTGGGTTTGGCTATTTTGTGTAAGAGAAGTTGGTCAAAATCTTGGTAAGGGAAAAGAGCATTAGGAATTTATCAGTATATTCTCTCTCCACAATCTCCACTCTTATGCTCTTAAACATGTTTGTTACAGAAGAATTTACTATTATGAGTAACTTTAAGAATTTATGAAGTAAACATGGGTTAGAGAGAGAGAGTTCATAAGCAAACCTGTGAAAGTATTTTAAACGCTGTTTATATGTGTAATAATAAAAACAACAAAATCAGGAAGAAAAAATGATGACAGTACATAAATGAAAAAACATCAATGCCTTTTTACATATCTTGAATTTGTAAAAAGTGGTACTAAACAATGTATTTCCTTGGTCTATTCTAGCTCACTAAAAAACTTGAGAATACTCTTCGCCACAGTGACGGTCACATTATTCGTTTGCTTTGATGCAATACTATCCATGTGCATAGGCACATAAAATCTGTTTGGTCCTCCAGCCTATTTTTAAATTTTATTTTTGGTTTTGTTTTACTAGTCAAATTGTGATTTCTGTATGCTAGACCCCAAACTCTCACAAAATGTGGAAGTGATGTCAATTTGACTTTGGGAGTGTTAAATTAATTAAACGAAGAGGCCATTAGACTGAGGTGGTTCTGATATCCTAGGAGTCTGCCTACACACCCAAACCTAAGCCTGAAATGCCTCGAAGTCACGAAATCAAAACCCGAGGACAAGTAATCACAGACAACCAAGTAAGCCTTCCCAAATAAGGCAACCACTTAAGGCAAACCAATCAAACAATGTCCTTGCTTTGCTTCTCCATCTTCTCTATAAAAATCTTTTCATGAGCTCTGGTCCGTGGAGCCCTCTGAACGACTTCCAATTTAGTGCTGCTTCATTCAAATCAAGTTTTGCTCAAATAAACTCTTAAAATATTTAATATGCCTCAGTTTATCTTTTAACAGGAGGAATAACTGAACTCTCATTCATGAAGGCCTTGATCCTAGTGGCATACCTGCCTGACTAGTGGGAAATCTGGTATAAAACTTCCAGATTCTCACCATTATAATCTGCCCATTAAGCTGAATTGTGAAATTAAAATAACTTTGTTAGCAAAAAGCCTAGGAATATATAATTATCTTAAAAATAAAAGCTCATTTTAATATCTTGTCTGTTTTTTAATTTTTTTCCTGTCAATCTCAAACACAAGTTACTAGGTAGGATTCTTATGTTTCTTAATCTCTACTAATTTTTTTCGCATCCCACACTAGATACCAAGGACTTTAGTCTCCCTCCCTCTCTCTCTCTCTTATCTCACAGATTATTTCTGAAAGCATCTAAAGAGAAAAATGACCCAAAAGACAGAATTCTGTCTTTGGAATTTCACATCAAGTAAGGAAGTAAGGTTTTGTTTTCCCCCAGATAGTTCAGGCCCCACTCCCAACCAACTCCCTCCACCACAACTTATTTCTGGAATCCTATTTCTGTAAGAACTGGAAAATAATATAAGCCCTGATGACTCAGCTTCTCGGGGCACTGCTGAAGCAGTGGTGTGGAGAGGCTGCGCAAGCTGGAAGACCCAAGCTTTGCTGGGCATTTCTCTCCATTTGAGCCTCTCGCTGGCATTCTGTTTCTCAGGGCATCTTCCCCACTGGGCAGCAGAAAGGGAAAATCACATGAAATTAAATATCATTTTATATGAAATATGACTTAGGTCCTTAAACTGGTCTGGATTTGCAGGGACACAAGCCATTATCCTTGGGCCAGAGACACTAATAATAAAGGCACTATTTGATAAAGTAAACATTCACAGAGAAAGAAACCATGAAAAATCAGTAGTGAAATTAGTCACTGTTCCTATACTGTCTTTCTGAGAAATGAGATGCATTTAAAATAGAGCCCTACACTTTAAGATGGGAACCATGATTAATGACAATGCCTCACCTTATCCAGCGAGAAAAAGAACTGCACGTCAAAACAGACACAAGGTATCTTAAAATTGTAGATGGAGCGGGGAATGTATTTTCTATCTTTAAAAAAAAGGAAGCAGGCAACTAATTGCTACCTCCTTCCAAAGGGTTAAGCGTTTCTGATTAGCTTTGGGTCATGCATCACATTCTGAGTGCCTAAGCTTAAGGACACACTTCATTGAACCCCATCTAGCAAGCTTCATGCTTATGAAGGTGTTCCTCTTCATTGCTTCTCATCTGGGCTACAAAACGATTGGGCTGGAGACTGACATTGATTAAGTGCAAGAGAACCATGTTTTACTGTGACAGCTGCTAGGCTTCTGTCAACAAATCAATGTATTTTTTTTTCCTTTTCACCTTAACTCTCCCGTTAGCATCCTGCCGTTACTAGAGATGAAAAACATCTCTATATAACTGGCTGCTGACTGACCAGTTTCTGATTTGCCAATCACATATAATGTTTTTATGATGGAGAAGGCTAACCCTTCATTCTAAGCAGCTTTTGGTGCACAAACAGTGCAATTTGCTGGAATCCTCTGGGGTGTGGCTGCTGCTCCTATAACTTAGAATCAAAAGAGACAGACATATTTTACAGAAAAATGTCACTTTACTCTCTGGATTTGATCAGTAAGGGTACAAATGCACCCTGTCCCTGAACTTGGGGAGTGTTTTAGCAATGGTTCCACCCACTGATCTCCTGCTATCTAGATAAGACAGTCACCCTTAATAGCTTTTTGTGCACAGAATATCCTTGGTTATTTATAACAGAGTGAGGCTGTTAAAAGCTGTACATCACACTGTGCACCAGAAACAGGAGGTGTGGTTAGGAGACAGCAGATACAGAGATCTCTAAAGCAACACGGGGTCAAAATAGAACTTTTATAGATATTCTGCTTAAAACAGCAGACTTGCCTCCTGCCTTCTATCTCCAACTGTGTGTGGCTTGAAATTGAGCCCTGAACTTGCTTGGCTGGAAACATATAGGACAGACCCATATGGAATGAGTAAATTACTGCGTAGTAATTAGAGCTTTCTGGGACTATTCAATGAAAGGTGTATTTTCATATGCTTTTTGTCTGTGATTCTATTTCATAACCAAATGCTAAGTAACCTTAAACCAAGATTTTCACCGTGTCAATCTTGGACAACATGGGTTTATTTTGCCCAGTCAATCTCTCCTCTTTTTTTAACCCAGGAAAGAAGAAATAGAGCTAATATGGGAAAGTAATGGGGCCAAAGGTGAAAAGAGGAAAGGGTAAAATAAACTAATTCTGTCACAAGGAAAATAGGCATTGGGAGAGGATACCAGGAGGGTTCCTGCTAAACAGCTCCTTGGTGTTCTCTGGCCCCAGTCTCCATACCTCCAGAGGTGCTTTTCAATCACTGAGGAGCTGGCTACCTCTTGCACAGAATAGCTTTGTGATTGCTGTAGAGGGGTAATTGGAATTTTGAAAAGTTTCAAAGTTCATAGCAACATTTAGAAGCAAAGTGTCAAAAACAGTAAGTACACCTGGTTTTATTCTAAATGACCAAAATAGAAAATAAATTAGATTTCGGATAATAACCCAAATTAAAAGAGAGTGTTTTCTCATTTGACTTAATGCCCATACTAAAAGGGTCTTATTACTATAATGCAATTCATCCTGGCTCCCAGAATATTTCTTCACATTCAACCACATTCTACTCAAATTTCTTATATGACTGTTAAGAACCTAAAAGTTTGAACAATACTGTTGCATCTGTTATGAGATAGCCATATAGAAAAATGTATTATCAAAACAGTTAAAAACATATTTATAAGTATTGCATATGCTCACTTTTTAGGGACAAAATTTACTTTTGCTTTTCCCTCATCTCTCTTACCTTATAGTTAAGAAAACTTTTCACTCCAAAAGAAGTAAAAATTAAATTAGAGCAAACAAACTAGTGAATGATAATAATATTTGCCCCCAGACCATTTATGAGGGAAAGGGATTCCTTCTATTACCAGAAAGTTGACAGCAGTTGCTTTGTTTTGTTTTGTTTTTTAAGCTCTGGAAATTTTTCTTTCTCTTTGTCACACACTTTTTACAAAGTTTCTCCACTCTCGTCTATGAAAGAAGACTTTTAGGCCTTTAGGTTTCCATCACATATGAGAATTAAGGAAAACTTATTTAAAAAGCATGCCTCTCTCAATTATTCTAACATATTATTGCAGAGGGAAGCATCTAATCATGAAGTTCTCAAGAACCAGCTTTATCCCATGTCCAAGACCACCTACTTGGTCTAAAAGGAAAGGACTTGAACATATTTTCACCAAACCCAGGTTGAAGGCTTTAATTTAAAGTATTGTCTCATCTGAGATGGTCCAAGGCTCTACTAACTATTGTTTCTAATAACATAAGGAATGACATATATACAAGGTCATTCGAGAATCCAAGAAAGAGCCTGAAGTCCATTGCCAGATATACACTGTTTAGGTGGATAAACAGGTACATTTGATACATTGTGTCTTAGACTGTTCTCTGGAAACAAATACTGAGATGGAGAATTGCAAGCAGAAGGTTATGCAGAGAAGTACTCTTGAGAGTTACAATTGTAAAAAAGGCTAGGATAGCGGAACTGGGCAGTGGGAGAAGCTGACCTGCAATGCAGCTGTAGCTGGGGCATCCACCCATCCTGGGGAGCTCCAAGGATGGAATGGCTCCTAAGAGTTGTGTCAAATGAGTTGAGAGTTCTAGCCTTTATCCCCATAGCAGTGAATTTTCTGCCTTGGGCAGCTCCCTGTGAGGGCCCATATCCCTGGGTGAGCCAGTACCTACAGCCAAGGGCAATGCCCAGTAAGGGAGGTGGCTGTGAGCTGTTAGCAGCAAAAATTCCAAGGAACTAGACAATGAGTGCATCAGCCAGAATAGGGGACCTGGGCAAAGCCATGCAGTATCCACGGGAGAAATACACTGTTTATGATATAGACTATTCTGCCTCAGTGTAAAAATTCAATATTTTATTTACAGTGGCTCATTTTCACAGGGAAAATGTGCTCAAGCTTTGGTGTTTTGTTTTGTTGTTGTGTACGTGTGTGTACATCAGTCCTTGTTTACATCTTATTTAAAACTAATTCCTCTTGGAACCACGAGTCAGAACTTAGAAAAGATCTGGCTTAATATACTTATTTTACTAATAAAGGACTTTTTTTTCCATGTCAAAAGGCTGCTTAGTGGGCTTCCCTGGTGGCGCAGTGGTTGAGAGTCCACCTGCCGATGCAGGGGATATGGGTTCGTGCCCCGGTCCGCGAAGATCCCACATGCCGCAGAGCGGCTGGGCCCGTGAGCCATGGCCGCTGAGCCTGCGCGTCCGGAGCCTGTACTCCGCAACGAGAGGCCACAGCAGTGAAAGGCCCGTGTACCGCAAAAAAAAAAAAAAAAAAAAAAAAAAAAGGCTGCTTAGTGACAGAGATATATCAAGAAGGGGTTCCAATCAATTATCAATTTCCTTTCAGATCACCATTCTGCTTCCTTAAAAATCTTTGTCTATTATATTTTTATTGTATTGGAAACATTGTGGAGATACAAAAGAAAACCCATGTAGCTTATCATCTTGAGATCAACTGTACTAAAATATGCTCCACTGTTACTGAAAATGTTATTCTAAGAATTAGCCTTGACAATATTTGTATTAGTTGTTTTATGAGAATCTAATGTGAAACCCCAACCTCTTTTGACCAGTAGAAATGTGTCAATCTTCCCATATTTTAATTAGGAAGCTATGGGGAGGAAGACTTTTCCCTTCTTCCCTTCTAGGTTCTTGGGATGGCCTAATAATTAAATTGACATAAACCAGATTAACAGGAGAAGAAAAACAAATGTAATTTTGTACATATGGAAGTTCCATAAAAACATAAGTCTCTCTCCAACAGTCAGGCTACTGAGGTTTAGATGCCCGCCTGAGTGAAGGAGAAGTGAGTAGGAGTCTGGGACTTCAAAGGGGAGAAAGACAACTCACAGGCAGATGATAAGATCAAATGTTTGATAAACAAATGTTTACCATGTGAAGAATTCTTTCTGATGTAAAAAAAAAAAAAAAGTTATCTTCGGTAATACTCTCTTCCTGGTATAGGCTCCCTATCCAAATTCTTTTAGGCAGTTAAGGGGGAGGTAAAAAGCTCTTTATGAATTTGTTGGACCTTGATTGTCTTTAGCTCAAAATAATCCACATGCCAAAGTGGCATATTCTGGGGCAGCCTGCCTTGAACCCCATCTAAGCCAATTTCAGTAATGTCCTCCTTCTTAACTATCACCTGACGCTATCTCAAATCACCACATGCCCCATGAGTGATAAGGCTGTGCTTCTTCAGAACTACTTATACCTTACTCTCCTCATTCCTTGAGCCTTCCTGTTACTACTTAATATACTTGCAGGCTTTTATTTCTCTTTGCATACCAAATTATGTGTCCTACTACCATAAACTGCTCTTTTTAAAGATAATTCCTGTCAACATTACATGGGTCTTCCTATTCCGTCATCCCCACTGGAGATAACTGAAGATATCTAGTCACAGGAGGTAGAATCTACAGCTGTCAATCCTAGGGAAGGTGACTGAAAGAGCAGTGCATCCTACTCAAGCAGCACAGCAAGCTTCAGCCACCGAGGCTGCTCCTGTCCATACGGTGTTTCCTGAGTCTACTTTTCTCTCTCAACTTGGTTTTTATGATTTATGACAAACATGCTGATGACAATGATATTGATGATAATCATATCTATCAAGCACTGACTGTATCAAACATTTGTATAAACACTACCTCATTTATCTTTTGGTCTACAAAAAGTAGTGTAATATATTTCATAATTGTTGTTGCAAACATGGCCAACTACAAATCATATTTTTTGCATGATTCCAGTCTCCAGAACACAACTGTCTATCCATAGTAGTCCCCTGTCTGAGGCTTCTGTGGAATCTTCGAAAGATATTGCCATGTTCCTGCTGGAAGTCTTATACCAACATTCATTATCTTACAATTGTTCCACGTTTTAAAAAATTTTCTTAGTGTATAAAATTTGGTAGAACCTGTCTTCCTCTTTATAGCACATGAAAATAGTAATAAAAGTGGAGCCAAAATTCAGCATAAAACACTTTACACAAATGCATCTCTTCCTCCCCCACAACCCCCCTCCCCCCAATTCACCCTGAAGGTACCCATTCTAGAACCCCTGTGTAAAACAGGATCCTAATGGCACTCTGTCCTTAAAGTCTACATCGGCACCACCTGGCATAAAAAGTCACACAAATCTAACCCCAAAGCATTGATGAGTAACACATCTTTGATGCTTGTTTGTTTTGATGAAGAGATAAGAGTAAAATTCCCTTTAATCATCTCTAGCTCATCCTCAAGTTTCCATTCCTTCAGTGGCTGCCACATCTTTCCCCTATTTTCATCAAAACGTTTCTTTTCATAGTTGCTCCTAAGAAAAGTGATTCTTTATCTTCTTTCACTCTAACCTTTCCAAACTGTCCCTATATCTTCTCACTTTATAGAATCACTTCACATAATAAAACCAACCTAGTAGTTTCTGGAAGAAAAGGAAAAGGAAAACAACTAGCATATTCAGTAAATAACATTTTGCTCCACATAGGAATAGGCTTGAAGGAAGGGGTTGGTGA
The DNA here is from genome assembly GCF_059928025.1 of Delphinapterus leucas. Classification (NCBI taxonomy): domain Eukaryota; kingdom Metazoa; phylum Chordata; class Mammalia; order Artiodactyla; family Monodontidae; genus Delphinapterus; species Delphinapterus leucas. Next base: position 85,563,101 of record NC_143134.1, read on the forward strand.
TGGAGGAGGTGTGGAGGAATGTGGAGGGGGTGCTAGGGGAGCTGTGTTGACTCCTCCAAATCAACTTGGTAAACTTTTCCTTAATTTGAATGCTGCCTAGCTCCCATAACTCTCTTCAATTTTGGCCTTATATCAACAACTTCCTGTTGAAAAGCTCTCCCTGGATATCCTACTGGAATCTCAAATTTATTACATTATTAAAAGTAATTCATTATGGGCCCTGGGACATTTGCTTCTCTGCAAACTGTTTGATTAATCTCATCATCAAATTGCCCAAGATTCAAACTGTAGAGTCCTCTCGCCTCCCACATCCAAGTGATTCTAACTGAAAGCATTGTAAACTCTTTCTCATGAACATATCCATCATTAAAGCCTTGGCTTAATCCCTTGTCATATCTTACCCACATTTTTACAATAGCTTCTTCAATAATTTCAGTTTCCTGCCATCAGAAACTGCTACCCCCCCTTCCCTCCTTCCTTTACCTATGATTAAGAACTTTTATTTTTTACTTTTTATAATGGAGATTTTGAAACCTATAGGAAAGTAATGGAAATGATAAACTCATGTATCCATCAACCAGTTTTAACAGTTCACAATTCACAACCAATTTATTTTCATCTACATCCCATCCCTGATTATATTAAAGCAAACTCCAGGCATCATATCATTTCAACTCTGAAGTGTATAAGAAGCTCTTTCCTTTTTTAGAAACCCAATTACAAAACATTATCATGCTTAAAAATTAACTATAGGGCTTCCCTGGTGGCGCAGTGGTTGAGAGTCCGCCTGCCGATGCAGGGGACGCGGGTTCGTGCCCCGGTCCGGGAAGATCCCACATGCCGCGGAGCGGCTGGGCCCGTGAGCCATGGCCGCTGAGCCTGCGCGTCCGGAGCCTGTGCTCCACAACGGGAGAGGCCACAGCGGTGAGAGGCCCACGTACCGCAAAAAAATAGGAACCATAAATTGCAACTTGTTCTTTATCTTTCAAGCCTCTCTTACTCTATGGATGTCCACTCCTTTTTTCTTTCTTTCATCGTTGTTGTGGAAAGTGTAAAACAAAGGAAAACAAAGAATGCTGTGCACCATCCTGTTCCACAAGGACTAAATCATCAGCCCCTGCAGTCGCTGATCAACAGTGCACTCTGAGAGGAACTTAGGATGAAAAACAGGATAAGGCACTCTGTGCTTTGCACAAAAGACATATGTCTCAGGAAGAATTTTAATGAACGCTGATTCTTCCATCTCCCCATACGTAGAAAAGCACTAAAACCATTAACTTGAATTATCTGTTCTTTGTGAATAGCAGTAGTCTTTTACCAAGATGTATGCTTGACTGCACATTTTTCCTAGTCAAAAGTCATATATAAACTGTCCTGTCCCGTACCCCTTTGCAGCAGTTCCCTCAGACCTACTGAAAGGCTGCCTCCTGGGCTATAGCCCTCAGTAAGGTCCCCAAATAAAACTTAAGCTGCCAGCTCTTAACTTGTGCATTTGTCTTTCAGTTGACAGTACTTGGTGAAGAAAATGTATTGTTTGTTCTGAGTTTTTCTGAATTGCATTTCCATGATACTGCTTATCATGTTTGTTTGTTTGCTATGTATTACCTATAAATTGGTGATCAGATATAGAGGTTTGATCTGTTTTAGATTTAATATTTTAGGCAAGGAAATTTCATAGGTTATCTAATATGCTTACATAAGAATGGCTTATCTCTTTTTTATGTTACCTAGATCTATTAATGCATGAGGTATCACAAGCAAAATCGTGCTATTTTATCATTTCTTTATTTATTAGGTTGAAATTATCTATAAAGAAGACATTTTCCTCATTAATTATTTGGTTACCTTAAACTGTAGTTTTCACCTTTGTACTGAAAATGCCTCACAATCCAGCTCTGACCTATCTTGTCAGGTTCAACCCCTCCTTCCTCACCACATATACATTTTCCCCAGGAGTGTGATGGTTTATAAGAACTGTGTTTCAAGATTTTTTCTTGACATCCCCAGCATTTAGCAACTGCTGGCATATATTAGCCAATTAAGAAATGTTTGCTGAATGGGAGAGTGAATGAGAATTTTCTATATAAGTAACTGATCGTGTAATACTTGTATTTATGCATGATTTCAAACACATTCAGACTTTCAGATGCTCATACTTAATGTCAGAAAGAATTCCTTTCAATGTGAATACAGTAATGCACTGGCAAGTCATATTAACTTCTAATACAACATTAGCAGTGAATTAAATGAAGACAACCTAAATTATAAGATTCAAGTGATAAATGTTATTCTAGAATAGATTTGGCACCACGCACTCTTAGCAATGTGAAGTCACCAGTTCTCAAGGATTTTATTTCCTGTCACCTGCAGTAACCAAACCATCACTCCAAGCAGAGTGAGGTAACATTAGCATTTCAAAGAGAACACTAAGCAAACGTTCTTCAAACACAACGAGAAGATTTCATTCTGAGGAACAGCGTTATTCTCAAAACATTCTCCCCTTGCCTTAGATGATACCATCCCCATAGGTTTTCCTCCTACAAATACCACATTCATTCTGTGTCTGCCTGCTCATCTTTTCTAAGTGATCTTTAGATAAGAGAGTTCCTCAAAGTTTAGAACTAAACTTGCTTTATTTCTATATTTACTCTTAGGCAATGCCATCTATCAATCAACTTCTTCTTTCTTGCCCACATCTTTCCTTTGGGTTTTAGACAGTAACTGCCACCATCTCTGCTTGGAAGTTTCATAGGCAGCTCACACTGGACGTCAGCTTCCTCCTGCCACCTGGTCCTCTTCCACTTCTTAGAATCTCAGAGAAGGGCACCACCACATGTAATTACATAAACTAGGGCTCTGGCCATGCCTTCTCCCTCTTCTCTCCCCTCACATCCAATCAAGAACCAGGGTTTTTTTTCTGTTTCATCTACTAAATACTCCTTGAATGTTCAGGGGAGCAAAACTGGCCACCCCAAAAGGTTTTCTTGGCGTGTGAATTTTTTCAAATGGAAAACAATGGAGGCCCAAAAGACTCAGAAAGAAACTTTGACCTACCCCACTAACTGCCTAAAAGAATTTAGATAAAGTGCCTGTTCCCAGAACAGAGCTATCATGAGAGTTATCTGCAAAGAATATAGGCGAGGTGTGGTGGAGGAAACTCGGGCAGGGCCTACAAATCAGAGCCCACTCTGTGTCCCATGGTCTCTGCACGGCCCAGCACACATTTGTTTACCAAACATTTCCTCTTCTATCTCCATGTCAACTGCTTCCCTCCCATTTAAAGTCCCAAAGCACTACCTGAAACATCCTCTTTTGTCTTTAGCTGAAGATGGTATTGAAGGTAAGACTTTCAGCCATTTCAGTGAGCTACCCAGTTTTTCTGGGTCTCTCCCACGTATACATGTTATTAAACTTTGTTTTGATTTTCTCCTGTTAATCTGTCTTATATCAATTTCATTCTTAGACCAGCCAGAAGAACCTGGAAGGGTAGAGGAAAATTTCTTCCTCCTCGATAAATGAAACCACTTTTCTCACTTTCCCCATTTATCATGCTGGTCCAGGTCATTAGGGAATTTTTCCTGCATTATGGTTAGTCTCTGCCAATGGCCTCCCTGCATATAATCTTGCCCTGACTCAATCTAGAATAATCTTTAAAAAATTCTTTCACTCCCTTGTTTAAATTCTTTCGGAGACTTTCCTATTCTCTGGGGATAAAGAAAAAAAATCCTTGACATTTCTTAAAGGCTCTGCATGATCTGGATACGGTCCTTTCCACTTCACTCTAGCCACATTTGGCTTAATTTATTAGGCATATTGTATTTGTTAAGGAAGGGAGAAGTCTTTCCCACGTAGGCTCTTCCCTCAGTCTGAGATACATGGCCAGAAACTTCTATTTCACTGAAGTTACCATCAGGCCGTGGCTCAAACACTGTCTTTAATAAACATTCCATGACACACGCACACCACACTCCCTGCCATCACCACCAAGACTAGGTTAAGATCCCTCGTTATAAATAACTTATCCAACCCTATACCTCTTTATAGCACTACTACAGCTACAACTAAATAATTAATTGGTTTAAGTAGATAGGGTGTTTTTTAAAAAGTATTAGTTTCCCAAACTAAAGCATGAACTTATAAAAGCTAGGGGGCTAGAGCTTTGTCAGTCTTAGTCTCTGACCTCTAAATTATTAACACAGTCCCTGATACATAGTCCAGTACACAATAAATCAATATTTGCCAAATGAAGAAAGGAACCAATCATTCAATCAATCAAAAAGGCACAAGAGACTTTCACTTTGTAATTTGCCTCCTAGGTTTTCAGGAATTTTCATGTCTGGGCCAAAGCGAAATCTTCTGCTAAGGTACGAGGTATACACGCTCATCTTTGTAAATGATAGATATATAGTACCTGCATACTTGATTTTGTCCAATACAGTTCTATTCAACTATCATTTATAAAGCATCCTCTATTAAGCTGCAGTTTATTCGTTCAAGATACTTTTACTGAGTGTCAATTATGAATACTTTGAGTGTCAATTATGAATGCCCCTCTAAAGTTCTGAATGACTATTCGAGATTATTTATCCCTCCAGTGCCTACTGGCATGGTATCTGCCACACAGAGGTTGCTAATACATTTTTAATTTTCTTATTATTTTTAGAAGTAATGAAGTTACTGTAGGAAATACGGGTAGGTAAGATTGGGCAGATTTGTGCCCAAGCCATCCTTGACTCACAGCATGGAAAAGGAGTCTCCATTCTATAATTTAGTTGCCATAATGTCCGCATGTTTTATTGCAGTGAAATTGTACTGATGGACAATCAAGATCAAGGTACTTGACTATGGATTTTACAAAGTGGCTTAAAATGGAGCCTAATACTGTCCTTCACAGAAGACTGCTGTGCAATATTCAACAGATCTTTTGGGGAACATTTTAATGGAGTCATTTGTAAACCTACGACTGGGGTCTTTTTTTTTTTTTTTTTTTTTTTGCGGTACGTGGGCCTCTCACTGTCATGGCCTTTCCCATTGTGGAGCACAGGCTCCAGACGCGCAGGCTCAGCGGCCATGGCTCACGGGCCCAGCTGCTCCGCGGCACGTGGGATCTTCCTGGACCGGGGCACGAACCCGCGTTCCCTGCATCGGCAGGCGGACTCTCAACCACTGCGCCACCAGGGAAGCCCAAATCTAGGGTCTTTGATAAAGAAATTCCAGAAATTAGGGACTCTCACAAATTTAGAGAAAATTCTGATTCTCTGTAGCACATTTTAGCTTTCTTGGTACAGCTATTATGAAATAGTCTTGGTTCATGTACTTTACACAGGACTTAAGGTTTGCTAGTATCCCTTAAATTCAAATCTGGCGTTAATGATTTTTTTAAAAACTCCTACTGTAATTGTGGTTTTATTCTCTTTTTCCTATTTCCATCAGATTTTGCTTTGTATATTTAAAGGCTATGATATTAGATGCATCTAAATTTAGCCTTATTATTTCTTCCTGCTGAATTCACCCAATACTATGAAATGCCTGTTTTTATCTTTAACGTTACCTCTTCCCTTAAAGTTTACTTTAACTAATATAACTTCACTGTATCTCTTTCAGGGGTGATCTTTTTAGTATCCTTTTGCTTTCAAATTTTATGCATCCTTGTCTTTACAGTGAGTCCTTGCAAGCAGCACATAGCTGGATTTTGTTGTTTAATCCAATCTAACAATATTTATCTTTTAATTGTAATATTTAATCTATTTACATTTACCATAATTACTAATATATATGCATTTATACCTTCAATTGTAGTATTTGGTTTTTTCCACCCATCTGCATGTTTTTCTTTGTTTTTTATTTCTGTCATCATTCACTTGTTTTTTTTTAATTTTACTGAAATATAGTTGATTTACAATGTTGTCTTAATCTTTGTTTTTTATGGTTCTCTGTATCTCCTTTCTTGCCTTTTTTTTTGAGTGATCAATCTTTTTATAATTACATTTTCCCTTGTATTAGCTTTTCATTTATACTGTCTTTAATTCATATTTGATCACTTACCTTGGTGATTAAAACTTACAGTCCAGTTTTATTAGTGTCTACCAAATTTAAGCTTTTCACATTTCCAGACAGTGAAGGAACTTAGAACCCTTTAACTCCACTTATCTTCCTTCCTCCTTCTGTATTATTCTTATCATATATTATAATTCTATATATATTTTAAAACCTACAACACATTATTATAGCCTTAAGAAGTTCATATTTATTTAGGTTACACAAATGTAACCTCCCTGGCACTTTTCAGTCATTCCAGCATTTCATCGATTCAGTCTGATAATATTCCAACGTTTTATTATGAAAATATTCAAATATATAGAAAAGTTAAAGAATTTTACAGTGCATGAGCATATACCTACCACCTAGATTCTACAATTAACATTTACTCAACTTGTTTCATCACATATTTATCTAAATTTCCACCCCTCAAACTATCTATGCATGTTATTATTTGATGTATGTGTAAGTAAGTTGCAGCCCTCACTATGCTGCTTGCTAAATATAATACCTCAGGGTGAACACCAACTACTAGAGTTCAATATTTATTCACAGTTATTTTATTTTGATGTAAAATGTATCTGCAAAGAAATGTACAAATCTTAGGAGCGTCATTCAATTGAGATTTGCTGGATGTCTAGTAGTATCTCACTGTGATGTTGAGCAGTTTTTCATGTGCTAATTTGTGTACCTTCTTTTGTAAAGTATCTGTTCAAACATTGTGCACACTTTTAACTAGACTGTTTACCTTTTTATCATTGAGTTGTAGAAGTTCTTTTTATATCCTGGGTATCAGTCCTTCGTTCATATATTTGTGTTGGAAATATTTTTTCCCATCTGTGGATTTCTAACTCATTCTTTTAATGGTATCTTTTGACAAGAATTTAAAATTCTGATGAAGTTTAAATTATTATTTTTTATGGTTATTGCTTTCTCTATCCTGTCCAAGAAAACTTTGTTATCGCCAATCCCGAAGATATTCACCTATGTCTTCTATTACAAGTTTTATGTTTTAAGCTTTTACACTTACATCTATGAGTCATCTCAAACTAATTTTTGTAGGATATAAGGTACTATTTTATGTTCATTTTTTTCCATATGGATATCCAGTTGTTGCAACACCATTTATTTAAAAGACATCCCTTTCTGCATTTAATTTCTTTGAATTCTTAATTGAAAATCAAGTGTCATTCTAACTCTTGGCTCTCTATTCTGTCCCATTGATCTATCTGTTAATCTCTATTCAAATTACACACGATCTTGATTACTACAGATTTACAGTAAGTCTTGAAGTCAGATAGTGTGAGTTCTTCAACTTAATTTTTCTTTTTCAAGATTCCTTTTAATATTCTAGGATCCATATCAATTTCAGAATCACCCTGTCAATTCCTTAAAGAAAACGCCTGGTGACATTATGATTTAAGATTTTGTTCCCTCAGTGTCCAGCATCAATTCTCCTTCTTAAAGTTATCTATCATACCCAACTTCAAATTCCTCTGCTGTCTAATTTTCAGAGCAACGTTCAGCACTAGTCTAATTCCTAAAATCCAATCTAGATACACAAACCCTTATCAAAAAGTCTTCAAGTATCCCCTAGTCTTAATAGGTAGTATAGTAAATATCTTAATTACTTGTTCAGATTTTTGTATCTCATCTCTCCTTCCTCACCATCACCCATCCCATGTAATTGAGTTATTAATATCTTTATGCAAACCACATAGATTTAGTCACATGAAATTCTGGTAAGTCCTCCTTCACATCAATATATCAGCAAATAGAAGGTAAAACTGTGACTGCAGCACAGACATGCCCTCTTCAAATCTCTCTCTCACACACAAATATACATTCAATATTCTCACTTCTTTTACTCATTTACCAACCTGAGATCTGTTCACATATTACTACTCTGCTGCTAACAGAGATTTCAAATATATTATTCACCCATCCAACAAACATTCATGGGATGTTTAAAATGAGACAGCCTCCTTACCAGGTACTTCCTGAAATGCCCACAATTAAGTCAGGTGTTAAGGTTATTCCCAGAGTTATCAGAACACCATCATGTTTTTCTACTCTTTGGTGTGACAGAAGACACATCAGAGGATCTGATTTAAGTTTCAGTTGGATCCCCACTTTTACTTTTCAAGGCAGATGTGTCATTATCAAAATACAGCCTCCCATACCACTTCCTTGAATTTCACATGTTCTCTTTTTCACTCCCCTAACACCAATAAATGCCAGCTCTTCCAGATTTGTATCTCTGGTTCTAGAGACCAAATTGAATTCTGCTCCTGCTAGTTTTTGCTTGTTTGTTCGGCTGTGCCGTGCAGCTTGCAGGATCTTAGTTCCCCGACCAGGGATCTAACCCGTGCCCCCTGCACAGAAGCGAGGAGTCCTAACCACTGGACTGCCAGGGAATTCCCTCCTCCTGCTAGTTTTATAATTGAGATGACTCCAAATATGATTATCTATGACCTAAACCAAAAGCTTTCATAAAACATCTGCAGCAAACCCAGAAAACACATCTTTTCTAGATCTGCTAATTAAAGTCAAAGCCTACATTCCACCATAATGTAGTTTTGTTCTTTTAAGTAGACTTAACGTTTTTAGAGAAGTTTTAGGTTTACAGCAAAACTGAGCAGTTAATACAGAGAGTTCCCATATACTTCCTACCCCAGCAAATGCACAGCCTCTCCCACTATCAAAATCCTTCACCAGGGTGGTACATTTGTTATAACTGATGAACTTACACTGGAACATTATTATCACCCAAAGTCCATAGTTTACATTAGAGTTCACGCTTCATGTTGTATATTCTATGGGTGTTGCCAAACATATAATGGTATGTATCCACCATTACAATATCATACAGAATGGTTTCACTGCCCTAAAAATCCTCTGTGCTTCACCTGTTCATTTCTCTCTCCCCCTCTAATCCCTGGCAACCACTGATCTTTTCCCTGTCTCCATAATTTTGCCTTTTCCGGAATGTCATATAATTGAAATCATACACTATGTAGACTCTTCAAATTGGCTTCTTTCACTTAGTAATACACCTTCGAGTTTCCTCCATGTCCTTTCATGGCCTGAAAGCTCATTTCTTTTTAGCACGGAATACTATTCTATCATCTGGATGTACTAGTTTATTTACCCATTCACCTACTGAAGGACACATTGGTTGCTTCCAAGGTTTGGCACGTATGAATGGAACTGCTATAAACATCCATGTGAAGATTTTTTGGATGTAAGTTTTCAACTCTTTGGGTAAATCCCAAGGAGCACAACTGCTGAATTGTATGGTAACACTATAATTTATTTTATTAAAATACTGCCAAACTGTCCTACAATGTGGCTGTACCGGTTGACAATCCCACTAGCAATGAATAGAGCTCCTGTTGCTCGACATCCTCACCAGCATTTAATTGCCAGTGTCCTGGATTTTGGCTATTCTGATAGGGGTATAGCAGAATCTCCTTGTTTGTTTGTTTGTTTGTTTGGCGGTATGCAGGCCCCTCCTGCCGCGGAGCACAGCCTCCGGACGCACAGGCTCAGCGGCCATGGCTCACGGGCCCAGCCGCTCCGCGGCACGCAGGACCCCCCCGGACTGGGGCACGAACCCGCGCCCCCCCGCATCGGCAGGCAGACCCCCAACCACTGCGCCACCAGGGAAGCCCCCCTTCCTTGTTGTTTTAATTTGCATTTCTCTGATGACATATGATGGGGAGCATGCTTTCATGTTTATTTGCCATCTCTATATCTTCACTGGTGAGGTGTCCACATCTCTTGCTCACTTTTAAATGGGGTTATTTGCTTATTGTTGACTCTGAAGAGTTCTTTATATACTCTGGATAATAATATAGTCTTTTATCAGCAATGTTTTACAAATACTTTCTCCTAATCCGTGGCTTATCTGCTTATTCTCTTGACAATATCTTTTGCAGTGTAAAAGTTTTTAATCTCGGGGAAGTCCAACTTATCCATTATTTCTTTCATGCACTGTGTTTTTGGTGCGGCAGCTAAAAATTGTGCCATGCCAAAGGTCATCTAGATTTTCTCTTCCACTAGACTGTAAACTCTAAAAAAGAAGGCAGTATATTTTTATACACAGGAATAATTATAATACAGTATATATAGTAATTCTTTAAAAATATGAATACAAAGTTAGTCAAGCATTGTTGAAATGAATAACAGTATGACAAAACCATCATTAAACCACAAATAACCATCTTCTCCTTGTCTCTTTCATGTTGTTATTGCTTTGATCTAGTACGGGTTAGCTTAGAGGGGGGTAGATTTATAGACTCAGAGTGCTTACTTCAGTGATAATCCCAGGGGTACACTCACGGCTCTTCTGTGTTTGAGCTCCCTATGGCAAATACTAAATATTTGCAGAGTCAGGGACTTTATAAAAGAGGAACGTAGAGCATGAAACACAGTTCTCAAACCAATCTAGTCTACAAGACTAATGTCTGATCAATGGAGCCAGCAGGATAATGTAAGACTGTAAGGAAAAAAAGATGATTATACAGCTATTGTTATATTTATTTACATAAGTTGGAGGCCACATGAATTTTTGTAACTGAATGTATAAGTAAACTTTGTAAGTAATAAATATTTCTGTAAGTAAGTATTTAAGTAAATGACCATGTAACTCCTGCCTGCATAACTACCCAAACACGCTAGTTAAATGGATATCAATATGTAAACAGAGATATAGATAGATATTATTTTACATTAAAATAAATTTAATTCTTTAGTTTGCATTTTTAAGTGAAAAGCATATATGATATGCTTAGAAGTTTGGGCTCTAATCTCAAGGCAATAGAGTTCTATTGAAAAATATTAAGCTAGAGAGTAACCTTATCCGATTTTCCTTTCAAAAAGATTGGAACATTTGATTAAGTTCAGTTTATCTGTTTTTTTCTTTTGTTGCTTGTGCTTTTGATATCACACATAAGAATCCATTGGCAAATCCAAGGTCATAAAGATTTACCCCGTTTTCTACTAAGAGTTCTAGAGATTTATCTCTTACATTTATAACTCTGATCCATTTTGAGTCAATCTTGTATATGGTGTGAAGTGAGTGTCCGATTTCATCCTTTTGCATGTGGCTATCTAGTTGTCCCAGCACCATTTGTCGAAAAGACTATCTTCCCCCCATTGAATGGTCTTGGCACCCTTGCCAATAATCAGTTGACCACAGACACATAGGGTTAGTTTGTACTCTTAATTCTATTTCACTAATCTATATGTGAATCCTTATGCCAGCACCACAGTGCCTTGATTACTGTTTCATTATAGTACGTTTTGAAATCATGAAGTGTGAGTCTTCCAACTGCGTTCTTCTTTTTCAAGACTGTTTTGACTATTCTATGTCTCCTGGAATTCTAGATGATTTTTAGAATCAGCCTGTCAATGTCTATTAAAAGCCAACTGGGATTCTGATAGGGATTGTGTAGAAACTGTAAATCAGTTTGCCAATTAAAAATGGGCAAAGGTTATGAATAGATATTTCCAAAAACAATGCAAATGGCTAATTCACACATGAAAAGATGCTCAACATCATTAGCAATGAGGGAAATACAAATAAAAGCCACAATGAAATATCATTTCATACCTACTATGATGACTATAACAAAAAAAATGTCGGATAAAGTTTGGTGAGGGTGTGGAGAAACTGGAATTGGTAGGCACGGAAAATGGCACAGCCATTTAGGATAACACTCTGGTAGTTCCTCCAAAGGTTACATGTAGAGTCACCATATGACCCAGAAATTCCACTCCTAGGTATGTACCTAAGAGAACTGAAAACACATGTCCACAATTGTACACTTCTACACAAATATTTATAGAAGTGTAGTTCACAGTAATCAAAAGACGGTGACAATTCAAATGCCCGTCAACTGATGAATAAACAAAATGTGGCCTATCCATATTATGGAATATTATTCCATATTTTTGCCTATTATTATTTTATTATCCATAAAAAGAATGAAGGACTGTACATGCTACAACATGGATGAATCTTAAAAATGTTAAGTGAAAGAAGACAGTCATAAAAGACCACATATATAATTTCATTCATATGAAATGTCCAAAGTAAGCAAATCTACAAAGGCAGAAAGTATGTTATTAGCTGTTTAGGTTTGGAGGATAGTGGTAGTGGGGTGATAGCTAAAGGATAATGGGCTTTCTTTTTGAGGTGATGAACAATGTTCTAAAATTGATTATAGTGATGGTTGCACATATCTGTAAATACATAAGAAAAACTATGAAACTGTACACTACAAAAGGGTCAATTGTATGGTATGTGAATTATATCTCAATAAAGGTATCACGAAAGAATTATTAGATTAAAACAAATTAGGACTTCCGCTTTCAGCTCCAACACGTAAAGAGCTTGGAAGTCATCACTCGCATCCTCACAACAACAAAAAATGCTGAACAAACTGAAAAGCAGTGACTTTTCAGGTCCTTTAGGGAATTGATGTCACAGGGCAAACCACTACCCCAAAATCTGGGGAGAAAAGAGAATACAGAGAATCACAGCCAACATCAACTAACCAGGAGCGGAAGCCCCTGAAGACAGTAATTGATAGGGACACTTACATGGTAATTTTGATGAATTGCTGAAGGCTGAATATGGACTAACCTGAGAGTTAGAACTTCCAGGAGTATATTCTGATGTTTTTAACCCTCAAGCTAGTCCATACTCAGCCTTCATCAAAATTATCATTTAAGTGCTCCTATCAGTTATTGCCTCTGAGGGAGATGGGAAAACGTAAAGTTGTAATCAATGGGTATAAAATTTGTTATGCAGGTGAAGAGATTCTAGAGATTGGCTGTACAGCTTTGTGCCTGCAGTTAACACTACTATAATGCACAATTAAAAATCTGTCAAGAGGGTAGATCTCATGTTAAGTGCTTTTACCACAAACAACAACAAAAAATTAGGGTAAGAGTGACCTTTGAAAATACATTGAGATATCCATCTTTTTGGTGAATTTCTTATTCATGTCTTTTGTCCTAATTTTCATTTGTGATTGTTATTTTGTTAGTGTTTTTTATAAAATAATTTCAGTATTATACATGTTGCAAATACATTTCCTAACTTATCAAATGCTTTTAAAATTAAGAAAAAATTCTGGGGGCTTGGTCTTTGTGGAACTTCCACACTTCTGTGGGTTTTACTTCCAGGAACCCGAGCAAATCCTTAAAGTGAATATATGCACAAAATTCCCTTCTGTTGCAAGCAGGAGGAAGGGGAGGGCAAAAGCTACCATTCTGAAATACATTCAGCAGTTCTCTATAACAAAGACCTGTCCTCCAGAAACAACTACTCTACCAGAGCCTCATCTGACTTGGGGGAAGCACAATTATCCAACACCAGGTCACACTAGACTTCTTGTCTAGAGAGATAGAAAAAAAGGGCTAAAATGTGCTTCTGAAGGTTACAGCCCAGAGACTGAGGCCCTCTAAAAACTGAGATATATAATCAATAATGACAGTGGATTAAAATCCAGAGTCTTGCAAGACAGGTTCTATTTAAGTTCATAGAGAAACACAATAGGGGAGGAAACAAACAAGGAAGTTAGAGGAAACTGAATCCTCTGTCATGTTCATCTACAGAAATATTAAACACAGCCTAGCTTCTGGCCTGATTAACACAAAACTTCACACTAAAAGACTATTACCTCTTCACTCTAAAGTTCCTATTACCTGACACATCATGTCCAGCTTTCAATACAAAATTACAAGCCATGTTACAAGGCAAGAAAAATGGTCTGAGGAGACAAAGCACACATCAGAACTAGAGCTCAGATATAAAACAGATTTTAGAAATATCAAACAGGGAATTTTAAGAAACGATGATAATTATGTTAATGACTTTAATGGAAAGTGTAGACAACATGAAAGAACAGATGAGTAATATAAGTAGAAAATCTGAAGGTCTAAGAGAGAATCAAAAGGAAATGCAAGAAATATAAAATGCTGTAACCGAAAGGAAGAATGACTGTTCCAATATACAAGACACAGCCAAGGAAAGAATCAGTGATATTGAAGTGATAACAATAGTTATTTTCCAAAATGAAAATCAAAGTGAAAAAAGACTTAATAAAAGGAATATCCAAGAACTTTGGGATAATTACAAAAGGTGTAACATATATGTAATGGGAATAGGAGAAGGAGGAGAGAGAAAGGAGCACAAGAACTATTTGAATTAATGATGGCTGAGAATTCTCTAAAATTAATGACACACCAAACCAGAAATCCAGAAAGCTCAGAAAACACCAAGCAGGATAAATAGCAAAAATCTATACTTAGAGATGTCACGTGGAAACTGCAGAAAACCAAAGACAAAGAGAATATGTTGAACAAAGCAAGAGGAGTGGGAAAAATATTTTGATAAAATTTTAACCTATGGAGGAACAAGGAAAAGAATTACACTGGATTTCTTGTTAGAAGCCATGAGAGCAAGAAGAGAGCAGAGTGAAATACTTAGTGTTAAAAGGAAAAACCATCAACCTAGAAATCTGTATCCGGTGAAATTATCCTTCAGATGTAAAGGAGAAACAGACTTTCCCAAACAAAGGCCGAGAGAATTTGTCAACAGTAGACCTACGCTGAAAGAAAATGTTAAAATCCTCAGAGAGTAGGAAAACAATAAATGTCTGAAACCTGGATCTACACAAAGAAAGGAAAAGTGTAAGGAAAGGAATAACTGAAGGTAAAATAAAAGTGATTATTTTTTTCTTATTTTTAATCTAACAGATAGCTGTTTGTTCAAAGCAAAATTAGCAACAATGTATTGGATGATTATAGCATATAGATTAGTGAAATGAATGACAATAATGTTATAAGGATCAGGAAGGAGGAATTAGGAATACTCTATTATAAGATAACTACACTACACATGAAGTAGTACAATGTTATTTGCAAGTGGATTTAGATTAGTTGTAAATGTATATTGCAAATTCTAGTGCAGCCACTAAAAAAAAATATTTTAAAGTAGAAATAACATGCTAACAGAGAAGATAAAATAGAATCATATAAAATGTTCAATCAAAATCAGAGAAGGCAGAAAACAGGGAACATAAAAAAGAACAAGAGCAATGAATTGAAAATGATAGCAAACATGGTAGATATTAATGCAACTATATCAAGAAAAACTAAAAAAAGACAGAAATTGGCAGAACGGATTTAAAAATCCTCAAGTAAATGGTATTTGGAAGAAAATAATTTTAAATATGAAAACACAGATGGATTAAAAGTAAGGGGATGGAGAAAGATATACCATGCTAACATTAATCAAGAATAGCTATATTCAGACAAAGCAGACTCCAGAGCATGGAAAATCAACAGGGGTAAAAGGGGACATTATAAAAAGGTCAATTCTCTACAACGTAATAGTTCTTCACGTGTACACACTTAAAAATAGAGTGTCGGGCTTCCCTGGTGGCGCAGTGGTTGAGAGTCCGCCTGTCGATGCAGGGGACACGGGTTCGTGCCCCAGTCCGGGAAGATCCCACATGCCACGGAGCGTCTGGGCCCGTGAGCCATGGCCGCTGAGCCTGCGCGTCCGGAGCCTGTGCTCCGCAACGGGAGAGGCCACAACAGTGAGAGGCCCGCGTACCACAAAAAAAAAAAAAAAAAAAATAGAGTGTCAAAATACTTATGGGCAAAAACTGATAGAACTTCAAGGAGAAATAGATGAATCCACTATGATAACTGGAGATTTCCACACCCTTCTATCAGTAATTGACAGATATAGCAGTTAGAAAATAAGTGAGAACAGAGTTGATCTGAACAGCACCAACAATCAAATTGATCTTTTCAATATCAAACAACAGTAGAATAAACATTCTTCTCAAACTCACATGGAATATTAACAAAGATGGAACACATTCAAAACTATGAAATACACCTTAACAAATTTAAGAGAAATCATACCAAAAAAAAATGCTCTCAGACTACAATGGAATTAAACTAGAAATCAGTAATAGAATGATAGCAGGAAAATTCCAAAATACTTGGATATTACACATTGCTCTTAATAACACATAGGTCAAAGAGGAGGTCTTAAGAAAACTTTTTACATGTTTTGAATTAAACAAAAATGAAAATACAAGATCAAAATTTGTGGGCTATAGTAAACATAGTGCTTAGAGGGAAATCTATAAAACTGATATTACAGAAGAAAGACCTAAAATCAATAATCTAAACTTCCACCTTAGGAAAATAGGGGGAAAAAAAGAGCAATGTAAGCCTAAGGCAAGCAAATAATATTAATAATTTACAACAGTAATCAATAATTGAAAGCAGGAACTCAATAGAGAAAATAAACAAAACCAAAAGCTATTTTTAAAAAAAGATCAGTAAAGTTTACAAAATTCTACCCAGACCATCCAAGGAAAAATGAGAGGACAGAAATAATTAATACCAGAAATGAAAGAATGGTCATCATTACTGATAACCTGGACATTAAAATCGTTATAATGTTATAATAACATATGATGAACGACTCTATGCCTACAAATTTGAAAACTTATAGGAAATGTACCAATTCTCAGAGACACAAATGACCAAGACTCATAGGAGGAACAGACAATCTAAATAGGTGTATATATTCAACAAATTGAATCAATAATTGATAACATTCTTAAAAAGAAAGCACTACCCAGATCGGTTCACTGGTGAATTCTGTCAAACATTTAAGGAAGGAATAATACCAATTTTATGCACTCTCTTCCAGAGTACAGGTGATTAAATTGACAATTTCTTAGTCATTCTACGAGTCCAGCACTATCCTAAAACCAAAGCTCTTACAGGAAAGGAAAACTATAAGCCAATATTTCTCATGAACATAGATGCAAAAATTCTCAACAAACTCTTAGCAAACTGAATCCAATCATGTGTAAAAATAATTATACACCATGCCCCCAGAGGGATTTATTCTAGGTATGTAAGGCTGGTTCAACATACGAAAATCAATTAACGTGATCAATAGGGTAAAGAAGAAAAACGATATGATCATATCATTAGAGGCAGAAAAATATTTGACACAATTCAATATCTATTCATGATTAAAACTTTCACAAGTAAGGATTAGAGGGGAACTTCCTCAACTTGATAAAGAAAATTAACAAAAGACCTACAGCAAACACTAGTTAATGGTATGAAACAGATGCCTTCCCTCTAATATCAGGAACAAGGCAATAATGTCTTCTTTCACCACTCCTCTTCAGTATCATATGGCAGTCCTAGCTAATACAGTAAGACAAGAAAATGAAGTAAAATGTATACAGATTAGAAAAGATTAAGTAAAACTGCTTTTGTTCACAGATACATGATCCTCTACCTAGAAAATATCAAAGAATTAACAACAACAATGACAACAACAAAACCTCCAGGAACTAATAACCAATTATAGCAAAATTTCAGGAGGAGAAGCAGGAGGAGGAGAAAGAAGAGAAGAGGAAGAAAGGAGAAGGAGAACATAGAAGACTGACACTATTCAACTTTAAGACTTAATATGATGCTACAGTAATCTAGACAATGTGGCACTGGTGGAAGAATAGATAAATAGATCAACGTAACACAATGAAGAGCCCCAAAATAGATGCACCTACATAGAGTCAATTGATCTTTGCCAAAGGCACGAAAACAATTCAGTGGAGAAAAGATAAAAAGATACTCTTTCCAAAAAATGGTGCTAGAAGAGTTGTATACCCATATGTTAAAAAAAAATCTAAACACAGAGTTAGATCTTTCACTAATTTCATCTTTCATAATTAACTCAAAATGGATCACAGAACTAAATTTAAAGTGCAAAACTGTAAACTCTACAACTACTAGGAGAAAATATAGGAAAAATAATCTAAGTGACCTTGATTTTGGCAATGAGATTTTTAGATGCAGCCTCACAAGTACAATCCATGAAAGGAAAAAACTGAAAGGTTGGAATTTATTAAAACACAAACTTCTGCTCTATGAAAGAAAATATTTGCAAAATATGTATCTGATAAAGGACTTGTAACCAAAGTATACAAGGAATTCTTACAACTCAGCAATAAGAAATCAAACAACCCCATCAAAAATGGGCAGAAGACCTGAATAGACACCTATACCCAAAAGATATACATATAGCAAATAAGCATATGAAAAGATGCTAGACATGATGTGTCATTAGGAATTGCAAATTAAAACAACAATAAGATACCACTACACTCCTACTAGATGGCTGAAATCCAAAGCACTGACAATATCCAATGTTTGCAAGGATGTGGAGCGATAAGAGCTCTCATTCATTACTGGTGGGAATGCAAAATGATACAGCTACTTTGGAAGAAAGTTTGGCAGTTCTGTAATAGGGAAGAACATTTTGTATTCTATTACAAGTTAATCACTAAAGGGATGTTACCTATAAGCTTAAATTATACACAATGGCCCATCTCTGGGAACCCTACTTTCCCGGTAATGTGCATTAAGCTAAAATACCTTTGTTTAGCTCACAGGAAACATCCTACCAGGCCCACCTGCGAATGACTGCAGGGAGGAAGAAATTAACACATCCCCTCCAGAGGCTGTTGGGAACCAGGAAGTGTTTGACTTTACTCCCTCCCCTTTTAGTATAAAAGGAGCCTGAATTCTAACTCAGGCAAGACGGTTCTTTGTGGGCATGAGCCCACCATTTTCCTGGTTAGCTGGCTTTCCGAAGAGAATAGTCATTATTCCTTGCCTCAACAATTCACCTCTCAATTATTGGCCTGTTGTGCGGCGGCAAGCAGTACTAGTTTAGACTCTGTAACAGTTTCCTCCAAACCTAAGCATATTTTTACCATATGATCCAGCAATTGTAGTCCTAGGTATTTACCTAGTTGATTTCAAAACAAAAACCTATTTATATCAGTTTTATTCATAATCACTAAAAACGGGGAGCAACCAAGATGTCCTTCAGTAGATAAAATGAATCAACAAACTGAAACATCCATATAATGGAATATTACTCGGTGATTAAAATAAGAGAACTATCAAGCCACTAAAAGACATTGAGGAACCTTAAAGACACATTGCTAAATGAAGGAAGATGGTCCCAAAAGGCAATATACTATCTGATTCCAACTATATAACATTCTTGAAAAGGAAAAAATATAGAGATAATAAAATTGCCAGGGGCTCAGGATGAAGATGGGGGATAAACAGCTGAAGCACTGGGAACTTCTAGGGCAGTGTTCTGGATAATACTGTAATGGTGAATACATGACATTATGCATTTGTGAAAACACACAGAACTATACAACACAAAGATTGAACCTTAATATAAACTATTGACTTCAGTTAATAATAGTGAAGCAGTCTTATTTCATTAATTGTAAAAATTGTATCACATACTAATGCTAGATGTTCATAATTGTGAAAACTTATGTGAGTGCTGGGTGAGCAGGTGGTGTATGGGAATTCCATTATCTGCTCATTTGTTCTGTAAATTTAAAACTGTTCTAGAAACAGTTTATTAATTAAAAAACAAGATTAGCATGTGCTAAGTAGGGAAAAGAAAATTAGAGAACCATTAAGAATAAATGCGAGGAGGTCAATTAGAAAGCTACTAAGGATAAGTTAGAGAATGATGATGCTGGTTTAAAGTAAGGTAAGAGTGATGAGAATGAAGTGAAATTTAAAATTCAAAATACTGTGAGGAGGAGGACAGGGGGAGACAAAGAAAAAGAAAGAAATGTTTATAAAAGGGTGGGTGGAAAGAGGTGACAGATAAGAGGAGAAGTCGATCCCTCAAATTTCTGGCTTGACAGAAAAAAAAATCTTCAGCAATCGTCAACACACCACTATTGTACTAGACAGAAATATTCATGGGTGTTATAGAGATTCATCTTGCTAAGAATCAATAAACACTGCTAGTAATCTTGCTAAAAATAACAGACCAGGATTATTTTAAAGTTTCCTATGGAATTTCAAAGGCTTAAGAGACAATATTCTATCATGATGATGAAGATCCCTAATATAAGAACCATGTCTATATGATTTTCCTTTGTAGTCACACCTTATGAAACATGGACTTTGATCATTCTGCTCATGATGGATATAGTAGAATTAATTGCTGTCACCACACTGGCAGTTTTTTTAAAAATCGATATATCTGTTTAGCAATGGTAAAATAGACAGTTACCTGTGATTTCAAGATGGGAGACTCTCCGTGGTGTAAGCTGTGGGGCAGCAGCAACATCTCCTTAAACTCCACGTCTCTTTGTCTTTGCTCACACCCCTGTTGTCAAAACCTGTGATAAATGGAGGAGTAAAGATTTACTGCTATGCTTTCCTGTCATATTAGACAAGATATACAGAAATGGATGCTTGAAATAGTCATTAATAAGACATGAGTTGTCAGCATTGTATAGCAGGGCAGGCTAAATCCATTATGATTAAGGGCTCTCATCTTCAAGGTAATTTGCACTAAAAAGGTAGGCAAACAGCCAAAAGCCCATAACTGTACTTGGAAGGAAAAGAGAAGAGAACACTATGTTTCAGGGTCTTGGTTTGCAGGAGATGCCGTGTGTGTGTGTGTGTGTGTGTGTGTGTGTGTGTGTGTGTGTGTGTGTGTGTGTGTGTGTGTGTGTGTGTGTGTACACACGTATGCCTGCATGAAAAGTTTTTTAAAAAGCCACAGAACAGTTCTATTTGTGCACCTTGATATGAACTACGTGATACTCACTAAGAAGAGAGTTAAATTTAACAAATAGTTTTGGCCTAGTGTGAGGAATCCACAGAAATAGAAACATGATATATTTTACTTGAATTTATTTGAAGGTTTTTTTGATCACACAATCCATTTTGGACATTTACTTGGCTCAGCTTAATCTAAATCTCATAAAAGAGATTTCCTGTAAAACATCAAGTCAAATTTATTCATTTTTGTGGTCAGATTTCTCAACCAGTTAGGATTGCATTCATCTACATGTAAAAAAAACCCCTATAATAATATGGTCTAATTTTGTTCACCAAACAAGAAGTCTAGAGATAGTAGCCCCAGGCTGCTCAGCAGTTTCTTTAGACCAAAAATGCCCACACAACCTCTCTGTCTGCTCCATCGTCCTTACTATGTGGCTTGCCTCTTGCTACTTTTTGACTCAGGATTATAAGAAGGTGTTTCAGTCTCAAATTCACATTCTAGGGGAAAATTAGACGAAGGCACAGAAATAATGCATGCCAGCTCGAGCTGTCTTTTTAAAAATTTTGAAATAGGACAGCAATAGCACTTCCAGAGTCCCAATCCAACTGATTTCTGCTTACATCTCACTGACTAAGGCTGGGTCACATGACTACCCATAGCTGCAAGGCAGCTGCGAAATTAGTTTTTTTCTAATATGGGCACACTGCTGTCCCAAGCAAACTTACAGTCTTGGTAGCAAGTATTAAGGGTGAGGATATTTATTGGTGTCTACCAAGCCAGACTTAAAATACTCTTTCCACTCTAAACGCTACTAGCCGCCTTTTTCTCACTTTCACATTTTGAAAGTATTCATATCATCTTCGCCTTTCTGCAGAGAGTGATACGTCAGGAATAACTGTTTTCTTGTCTGGTTACTTTGGCAAAAAACAAAGAACTATTCTTTCAGAGAGGAAACAGTAGTTCTCAAAAGTAACCAAAAATTTCTATGATTAGATGACAGCCAAATACAATAGAAAACTAATTCTAATAGAGCCCAACACAGTATTCTACAAGTTATGATTTGGCACAAATGTATCCACATTCTTTGGTAATATCATTGCATCCCAAAGACTTGTAGAAAATCTGGGGTCCCTGTAACCACAATCAGTGTGATATCCTAGACTGTCTCACTTGTTTGCTAGAGTGGGTAGGCTCTAATACTAACTTTTTTAAGAAACTGGGTCTCATGTGTGGCATACTTTTTGACACATGTTTTTCAACTACACTTACTTATCCTGTTTTTAGATGTCTTATAATGCAAACATAACTCTGTTTCTCAGCATAGGTAGGAAATATTTCTCACAGACTCCTCTATTGATTTCAAACCTATTCCTCAGCTCCAGGCTCCACATGTATACTGCTGTAAATCCAAGTTAACAAAAGGACTGGTTACGCATTTTACCACAGAATCAAATGAATTCTTTCCCTTTCTTTCCTTGCTCCTATCTTTCCTTCCGTCTTTCTTTTCCTTCTTCCTTCCTCCTTCTAGAGTATCTGATATGAAAAGGCATGAAAGAATTTTGAAGAATTCTTGGAAAATGGAATTATATGTGTCACCTTGACAGTGCCAGAATTCTAGTCCTAATTTGTAAAGTTCACTCAGAGATTTCATAATCATTCACAGTTAATTTTTAATTGTGGCAATTTCTGAGAGGCAATTTATACAAACCTAGACACTGTTAAAGAGAGAGATAATTAGGATAAAAAGACTTGATGATACCAACAAGACAACATTTAAACCTGAAAAAGATACAAACTTCCTGTATTCTGATTCAAGAACTCAACTCCGTAAGAATGAAATACGATGAAAACAATCATGCTTCGCCATATTCCAAATTAACTAAGCACTGACTCAGCAAAAGTCAGGAACATAACAGGTTTTGCTGGTACAAAAAAATTTAAAAATTCAGTACGCACCTAAATCAGTTGACAGGCTCCCTTTATCTACATTGATTAGATCACATTTAAACGCAAAATAAAGTGTTTAATTCTGGGATCTGGACAAATACACAGAGTCTGGAGTATGGTCAAAATAATAGGGGCCAGGGAACCACAGCATACAAGAAAGCTAAAACTGTTGAAAGAGCTGAGAATTTTTAACATGAAGAGGAATAACACTGAGTTGGGAGGGTAGGGAAGTGTAGGGGAAGTGGTTCAGGGTAGACAAATAGAAACAAAATATTCATGGGGGAAAACAAAAGGCTTTTTTTTCCCCAAAGCAAATGACGATGCTCCCCGCTTAAATCCTCATTGGCTTCCCATTGTATTGCATTCCTAAAAATATCTGGCCCTGCAACCACTGCACCCTCCTCTTGTGCCACTGGCTTTCATGCCTACTTTTGTGCAGATCTGCTGGCTTTAACTGGATCTCTGGCAGGCTAAACCATTCCTGATGATGTTCTTTTTTTTTTTTTTAATTTATTTATTTTTTCATCTTTATTGGAGTATAACTGCTTTACAATGTTGTGTTAGTTCCTGCGGTACAACAAAGTGAATCACCTATATGTGTTCATACATCCCCATATCCCCTCCCTCTTGAGCCTCCCTCCCACCCTCCCTAGCCCACCCCTCTAGGTGGTCACAAAGCACCGAGCTGATCTCCCTGTGCTATGCGGCAGCTTAAGAGAGGAATGTGACAACCACTTCCTCTAACGCAGTATTCCATTTCCCTCGGGCACTTTTGAGGCACTACCTGGTTAATGTCTTTCCCTCTCAGTATTATCTTCTTTATTTGCTTGTTGACTCATTTTTTCATTGCCTCTACACTAGAACATGTTCAACGAGGGCAGAGAACCCTTATTTTCATTCACAAGTGCATTCCTGGGATCTAGAATGGTGTTCGGTGCAGAGAAGTTGCCCACCAAATAATTATCAGTTTAATCAATTATACCAGAAGGTAGAATTTGTTTCAAAAAAGAAAATTACAAGGCAGTGGATTTTATTTTAATATGAGGAAGAACAGGCTAATCTGTGAAAGCAAAACTGCAGTTGTCTCTCATGAACGTGTTGAAGCCCAGCCTGAAAGCTGACCAAAGATAATTGTTTTAGAAGCAAGTTGGAAATAAGCTAGAAAACTAAACAAGCTGATCTCATACATTATTTCCACAATATGATTCTATGATACAAAACAAATTAACTACGCTGTGAGTTCCTTGAAAGGAGAGATTTTTATGCTCCCAGTGAAATACCCGGCTCAAATTTTTAAATAAAGAAGTCTTTTGAATGTAATCAATGTTGTCAGCTATATTAATAATTCTCTATGTATCTATCAAGGTCTAGTCAGGACAGAGAAGCTACACCAATGATTCGAGCACGGAATAAAGAACTGTTAACTACTGTGGTTAATCATGGTAAAATGTGGCTAACAACCGATGGGGTGAACAGAGGGTGAACGGAATCAGCAACCGCAGGAGGCAGCTGCCTCTCCTAGGATCTGGGAGAAAAGTGAACAAGGAGAACACAGAGGTTATGAGGGTGAGATTCAGACCTTGAAGGACATGTCAAGGTTGTGGTAAGGACTCCTCACCCACCTGTGCAGTGAAACCTGCAGGGCCTGCCATGAACTGAGCCACTCACTGCCACAGGAAAAGCAACACCCAGGAGAGAGCGCTCCCTTCTTCCTCCAGCCCTGCAGCCTCCATCTGTGCTCCACGCTGGCAGAGCCTAACACTGAGCCCCCGGCAAAGAATAAATACTGTTTGTTGAGTCCGGCTCCAGTAGCACAAAGTAGGACAAAGAAGAGTGGGTTTGGTGCTGAGAAGCGATACATAAAAAACTGGCACACTCCAACATTTTCCAGAAGGATTTAAGGCAGCTTTCAAAGGATCACATCCTCTAGCAACATAAAAGCAAATACGTTGGGCTTCCCTGGTGGCGTGGTGGTTGGGGGTCCGCCTGCTGATGCAGGGGACAGGGGTTCATGCCCCGGTCCAGGAGGATCCCACATGCTGCGGAGCGGCTGGGCCCATGAGCCATGGCCACTGGGCCTGTGCGTCCGGAGCCTGTGCTCTGTGGCGGGAGAGGCCACAGCAGTGAGAGGCCCGCATACCAAAAAAAAAAAAAAAAAAGCAAATACGTTAAGTCAGTAGTTAGAACTCTATAAAGGCAGGAAAACTAAGTCAAATCCAGCGGTTTTATGGATACACAAAACACATGCTTTAATGGCTGGTAGCAGTTTTATACACATTACCGAACTTAATTTTCACAAAATCCTTGCAAGATAGATATTATCCTCAATTGTATACAGGAAGAATCTTCCTGAAAATCGTGTTCTTATTAAGTTCTTAGGCACAGTCAAAAATGGTTACACACCAAAGTTTGTAATTTTCATTATACCGAACTACCTCCTTGGGATGCGTGAGGACTTGAGATATGATTAGGAAGAAAGACATTCAGAATGGGAAGTGCTGCCTTTGCTCTTTATTTTTCCCTTTTTATTGCTCTGCTATTTTTCAAGGGCAAATTTCCGCATCAACATCTCTAGCACAATGATGTATTAAAATGAGACCTGGAAACTCAGCAAGTGTGGTAACAACATATTAGACACAGGTGGAACTAGCACACAAACCCCAATGCTCCTCGTGGGAGTAGTGGAATCCAGTCTCTCTATCAAAAAAAGAAAATAATCAGAAATCTGTAGCTCTAGACCTACTGGTACTTAAAGCCAAGCTTTCAAACCAGCAAATCAACAATTAATATTTAAAGAAGAAATAAAAGCCAGGTCAGCAGCAAGCATCCCTTAGAAGTCATCACAGAGACTACTTTTATTGAAACTTTCATTTTGTTGACCCATTTTTATGTACTTTTATTATAGGATACCTTTAGTCATACACTCAAGAGCATCATTTCAAAACTCCTTTAAGAAAAAAATTCAGTCACCCCTGAATATTTTATCAGTTTTCATTGATGATGACTCAAACTTGAGTGCCAGGAGAAAGCAACTGCTCCTATGTGCAAGGAAAATGCCACACAGGGTTCATCTGAGCAAGACATATGTTTGTTATTATTGTTACATTTGTTATTATTGTTCAGACTTATCTAATTTTGCCATTGTTGTAAAAAGCTTACATCCAAAGCAAATTTAGAATTTGCTTTTCTCACTGGATTTTCTTTATAGCTTCTGCCACCTTTACTGCAATACACAACGGGTGGGTAATGAACAGAGTGAGGTGGACAATTTGGCACAAAGAACTAAGTAGTCTCAGGTATCTCAAGATGAGCTGGGATGAGAATAGTGTTGAAGAACCCAGCGACTGACTTTGCTCAAAAGCAAAGATCTGATAGAAGGAGCAATTAGGCAGATCAAATGAGATTCCATAGGTAAGAGCATTAAGGGAGTAGTAAAATGTGAGGATAAACCCTTAACAGGTTGAGTCATGAATTTGGTAAGCAGAGCCTTCCTGAGACTGTAAACAGTTTAGCTTCTTAGGGGGATAATTTTTTCCTTATTTTAAATGTAAGAGAAAATATAGCAAGAATAAATGAAAAGCTGTCATCAATGACATAATTTAATCTGCTTAACTATAATCATTTCATTTTTGCATGTTGTACAGTATGGTGGGTCTTCAAAAAATTAAAAATACCATTACTATAGGATGCAGCAATTCCATTTCTGGGAAGATATCTGAAAGACTTGAAAGCAAAGTCTTGAAGAGAGATTTGTACACACATGGTCACAGCAGCATTATTCACAACAGCTAAAACATGGAAACAACCCAACAGGATGAATGGGTAAGCAAAATGTAGTGTAAACATACAATGGAATATTATTTAGCCTTTAAAAAGAAGGAAATTTTGAGCCCCTCACATCAGGAAACTTACACAAGCCTCTAAGATAGCCTCATCCACCAGAGGGCAGACAGCAGAAGCAAGAAGAACTACAATCCTGCAGCCTGTGGAACAAAAACCACATTCACAGAAAGACAAGATGAAAAGGCAGAGGGCTAGGTACCAGATGAAGGAACAAGATAAAACCCCAGAAAAACAACTAAATGAAGGGCAGATAGGCAACCTTCCGGAAAAAGAATTCAGAATAATGATAGTGAAGACGATCCAGAACCTCAGAAAAAGAATGGAGGCAAAGATTGAGAAGATGTAAGAAATGTTTAACAAAGACCTAGAAGAATTAAAAAACAAACAAACAGAGATGAACAATAAGTGAAATGAAAACTACACTAGAAGGAATCAATAGCAGAATAACTGAGGCAGAAGAACAGACAAGTGACGTGGAAGACAGAATGGTGGAATTCACTGCTGCAGAACAGAATAAAGAAAAAAGAATGAAAAGAAATGAAGACAGCCTAAGAGACCTCTGGGACAACATTAAACACAACAACATTCACATTATAGGGGCCCCAGAGGAAAAGAGAGAGAGAAAGGACCAGAGAAAATATTTGAAGAGATTACAGTCAAAAACCTCCCTAACATGGGAAAGGAAATAGCCACCCAAGTCCAGGAAGCACAGCGAGTCCCATACAGGATAAACCCAAGGAGAAATATGCCAAGACACATAGTAATCAAACTGGCAAAAATTAAAGACAAAGAAAAATTATTAAAAGCAGCAAGGGAAAAATGACAAATAACACACAAGGGAACTCCCATAAGGTTAACAGCTGATTTCTCAGCAGAAACTCTACAAGCCAGAAGGGAGTGGCATGATACACTTAAAGTGACGAAAAGGAAGAACCTACAACCAAGATTACTCTACCTGGCAAGGATCTCATTCAGATTCCATGGAGAAATCAAAAGCTTTACAGACAAGCAAAAGCTAAGAGAATTCAGCACCACCAAACCAGCTCTACAACAAAGTCAGACTCCCTGACTTCAGACTATACTACAAAGCTACAGTAATCAAGACAATATGGTACTGGCACAAAAACAGAAACATAGATCAATGGAACAAGATAGAAAGCCCAGAGATAAAGCCACGCAGCTATGGTCAACTAATCTATGACAAAGGAGGCAAGGATATACAATGGAGAAAAGACAGTCTGTTCAATAAGCGGTGCTGGGAAAACTGGACAGCTACATGTAAAAGAATGAAATTAGAACACTCTCTAACACCAAACACAAATATAAACTCAAAATGGATTAGAGACCTAAAAGTAAGACCAGACACTATAAAACTCTTAGAGGAAAATATAGGAAGAACACTCTTTGACATAAATCATAGCAAGATTTTTTTGATCCACCTCCTAGAGTAATGGAAATAAAAACAAAAATAAACAAATGGGACCTAATGAAACTTCAAAGCTTTTGCACAGCAAAGGAAACCATAAACAAGACGAAAAGACAACCCTTAGAATAGGAGGAAATATTTGCCAATGAATCAACGGACAAAGGTTTAATCTCCAAAATATATAAAGAGCTCATACAGCTCAATATTAAACAAACAACCCAATCCAAAAATGGGCAGAAGACCTAAATAGACATTTCTCCAAAGAAGACATACAGATGGCCAAGAAGCACATGAAAAGCTGCTCAACATCACTAATTATTAGAGAAATGCAAATCAAAACTACAATGAGGTACCACCTCACACCAGTTAGAATGGGCATCATCAGAAAATCTACAAAAAACAAATGCTGGAGAGGGTGTGGAGAAAAGGGAACCCTCTTGCACTGTTGGTGGGAATGTAAATTGATACAGCCACTATGGAGAACAGGATGGAGGTTCCTTAAAAAACTAAAAATAGAATTACCATATGATCCAGCAATCCCACTACTGGGCATATACCCAGAGAAAACCATAATTCAAAAAGACACATGCACCCCAATGTTCATTGCAGCACTCTTTACAATAGCCAGGTCATGGAAGCAACCTAAATGTCCATCAACAGACAAATGGATAAAGAAGATGTGGTACATATGGAATATTACTCAGTCATAAAGAGGGACGAAATTGAGCCATGTGTTGAGACATGGATGTATCTAGAGACTGTCATACAGAGTGAGGTTAGTCAGAAAGAGAAAAACAAATATCGTATATTAATGCATGTATGTGGAACCTAGAAAAATGGTACAGATGAACCGGTTTGCAGGGCAGAAGTTGAGACAAAGATGTAGAAAACAAACGTATGGACACCAAGGGGGGAAAGTCTCAGGGGGGTGGGGATGGTGGTGTGATGAATTGGGCGATTGGGATTGACATGTATACACTGGTGTGTATAAAATTGATGAGTAATAAGAACCTACTGCATAAAAAAGTAAATAAAATTTTTTAAAAAAGGAAATTTTTTTTTGTGTGTGTGTGGTACGTGGGCCTCTCACTGTTGTGGCCTCTCCCATTGCAGAGCACAGGCTCCAGACGCGCAGGCTCAGCGGCCATGGCTCACGGGTCCAGCCACTCCGTGGCATGTGGGATCTTCCCGGACCGGGGCACAAACCCGTGTCCCCTGCATCGGCAGGTGGACTCTCAACCACTGTGCCACCAGGGAAGCCCAAGAAGAAGGAAATTTTAACATATGCTACAGCATTGGATGAACCTTGAGGTCATTATGCTATGTGAAATAAGCTGGTCCCAAAAAGACAAAGACTGTATAATTCCACTTGTATGAAGTATTAAAGTAGTCAAAATCATAGAGATAGAAAGTATAATGGGCCAGAGGGTGGGGGAAGGAGAAATTGTTTAATGAGTTCAGAGTTTTCGTTTTACAAGATGAAAAGTTATAGAGATGGATGGTGGTGATGGTTGTACAACATTATGAGTGTACTTAATACCATTAAATCGTACACTTAAAAATGGTTACGGTGGTAAATTTTATGTGTATTTTACCACATAAAAAATGGGGTTGGGGAAAAGAGTCTTCAGGAGGCATCCATTCATCCAATACTCTTGGGGTACATGGCACCCCAACTCTGATTTTTTTGTCAACTACACTGAAGTTTCAAGACAGCAAGCCTTGTGTCTATCATCTATCCTCAGCACACCTCTGTATATATGATGCTCGGTAGATAATGGTTGAATATAATTTAATAAAATTAAATGGGGGGCTTCCCTGGTGGTGCAGTGGTTGAGAGTCCACCTGCCGATGCAGGGGACACGGGTTTGTGCCCCGGTCCGGGAAGATCCCACATGCCGCGCAGCGGCTGGGCCCGTGAGCCATGGCCGCTGAGCCTGAGCGTCCGGAGCCTGTGCTCCGCGGCGGGAGGAGCCACGGCGGTGAGAGGCCCACGTACCGCAAAAAAGAAAAAAAAAAATTAAATGGGATGGAAATGAAAGATAACAAGAAAATCAGTTTAAAACTTAATACTAAGCATAAGGGAAAAAAGAGAAATTTTGACATAAAAACAAATCAATAATATAAATAAAAATACTTTTAGGGACTGAAAAAATAAAGGAGAATGAAAAATGTCACGAAAAGGAGGGTAAAAATGACAGAAATCTGTATTTAAACATAATCTGGAAAATACTGACTATAAGAATAATAAAAATATCATTAAACATATGGGAAGAAAAGAAATATATTGTAAAAATGAAAAAATCACAATTTTAATATCAAGCTTATGGTGCAATCTCAAATATCGATATAGACATGCCAATAAGTATCTCTGAAGCAAAAGATTATAAATCCAAACTTTTATTGCTGTGTAATTAATTTATGTGTGAAAGCAACAGATTTTGTACAGATATCCCTGTGTTCATATATTGCAATTTATGCCTTTCTTGAAAAAAATTTATATTTTATATAAAAATTGACCAAGCGATAAACTACAAACAATAGTATAATAAAGGAGAAAAAATTAAATTTAAAAAACTTCAAATACACATTGAAACCAATTTAAAAATAGAACTGAGTCATACGAAATGGGAACTGAATGCACAGTAATCCTAAAGATAAGATGTTTGTAAAATCATTATATGAGAATCTAATAACAATAATCTGGCTTTCTTATCCAAACTTCTACATTCATCATCTGGGGATGCAGTGAAATGCAGTGAAAAGTGGAAGTAAAAGTTTAGTAAATGCCTCATTTTGCCTGAGTGGAACTCAGAGGACATTTTAAAATTTTCATCTTGTTTTAATAAGGAAGGATGTGTAAGTAAAAGATTTTACAAATTTTAAAAAGAACCAAGAGAATGGTGGAAGCTGGTATTCATAACCATCAGATCATTTGAAAAAGTTAAAATAAGTTCATATAGTAAAATATCAAAAAATAGAAAACATCAAATGATAAAGAAACAAATAATGGTTTTGTCAATGAATGTAAACAACTTGATCATCTGTCTTAAAAAGTAATGACTCTCATAAAACCCAACAGACGTATTCCCAAAGACACTATACAAGCACAGGGCAGCAAGCACACGAAAAGATGTTCAACATCATTAATCTTGAGGGAAATGCAAATCAAAACCATGAGATACCACTTCACACCCACTAGTATGGCTCTAATGAAACAGAGATAATAACATGTTGAGAAGGATATGGAGAAACTGGAATGCTCACACACTGTTGGTGGGAAGTAAAACAGTACATCCACTTTGGAAAACAGTCTGGAAGTTTCTCAAAAAAAAAAAAAAAAAAAAGATTTACCATTTGACCCAATAATCCCACTCCAAGGCAGATATACAAGAGAAATGAAAACACATATCCACACAGAAACTTACATGTGACTATTTAGAGCACCATTATTCATAATAGGTAAAAAGTGGAAATAACCCAAATGTCCATCAAGTGACGAATGGACAAAAGAAATCTGATATATGCACACAATGGAATTATTCCACCATAAAAAGAAGTGAAGTCCAAATAGATGCTTGAAACATGTATAAACCTTGAAAGCATTATGCTAAATGAAAAGAAGCCAGACACAAAGGCCATGTCTTATATGATTCCATTTATAAGAGATGTCCAGAACAGGCAAATCTAGAAAGTAAATTAGTGATTGCCTAGGGCTGGGGATGAGGGATAGAGTGACTGGGAGGTGATGACTAATGGGTACAGAATTTTGTTTTGAGGTGATAAAACTGTTCTAAAATTGTGGTGATGGTTGTGCAACTCTGTGAATATATTAAAAACCATTAAATTTTGTACTTCAGATCAGTGAATTGCAAGGTATGTGAGTTATATCTCAATAAAGCTGTTACTAAAAAATCTTAAAAAGCTACGAGATACCTTGAAAAAATACATGTAAGCTGAAAAGACAGAAAAAGACTGAGCAAAGATCAGCAGGGAAACAAAAGGAAAAAGGGCAAATTAATTTCAGATAAAAAGAAATTTAAGGAAAAAAGTCATTAAGTGAAATAAGGCCATTTGATATTAATGAAGTAGGTAAAAACCACCACGAAGATATAAGTCAGTAACATTTACGTGCTTATAACAAAGTATTAACATAAATGAAGCAAAAAATAATAAAAATACAAGAAAATATTAATAGAACCATAGACTTTTCAGAAAAATAAACTAAGCAAAGTACAATGAATTATAAAAAAGTAAAAATAATAAAGATTTAAATAATATATGACAGATTAAAAGTTCTTTAAGTATCTGCCAAATGCAGCAAAATAAAAATCCTAATAAAAACTTTAGAGTATAGGGCTTCCCTGGTGGCGCAGTGGTTGAGACTCCGTCTGCCGATGCAGGGGACACAGGTTCGTGCCCCGGTCCGGGAAGATCCCACATGCCGCGCAGCGGCTGGGCCCGTGAGCCATGGCCGCTGAGCCTGCGCGTCCGAAGCCTGTGCTCCGCAACGGGAGAGGTCACAACAGTGAGAGGCCCACATACCGAAAAACAAAAAAACTTTAGAGTATGAACTGACGACTATACTCTCTAATTAGTGAAAAAAACAAAATTAGCAACACAATTTTGAACAGTAATGAACATAGCATTTTGAAAATTCAAAATTATTGTGATAACTATTTCCAAAGGCAGTTCTCTTCCAAACCCTGAAAAATATTTCCCTTTACTTCCAAAATCTATACTACTTCTTCTTCAAAAAAAAAAACAAAACCATTTTCTAATGACTCCAGCCCAGTACCTTCTTTTTCATAGCATCTGTTATTGTTCCCAGTCTAATTCACAGGGTTATTAGCTTAATAACATATGGTTTTGTTTTATAATGATTCATACATGTAAATGCCTTGTTGACAGAGACACTGCAATAAATGTCTTCTATTACCTATATTTAAATATCTTTCTGAACATAGAAGGTCTCCAGTAAATCTTTATCAATTGATTTCATTGTGCAGTTGAGAAAGGAGGACTGAAAATTAAGGAACAAGAGTTCTTGACCATTATTGAAAAGATTTAACGATTCTCAGCAGGTCAGTTCCCCTCCCTGGATTTCGTTACCCTCCTTCATTAAGTGAGGTAGTATTAAAATATTTCTAAGATTCCTTCCAGTTCTAAAATTGTATGAGTTAACCAATAGGGAAAGAAAAGACATCTCTCAGTACACTACAAAATTTCCCTCCATGTTCAGTAACACTGGTTCCTTTGAATGTCAAGGACTCAAACAGATTGTGCATTGTTGAGAAGAGAGTCACCCTCAATTACTCATCAGTGACGGAATCTGTGGCTTATTCTCAGTAACCCAGTGTTTCCTTACTACCACCCACCTAGGTCCGGGGGGATGTACATGTGTCTGAGTATGTGTGTATATTTGCCTCTCTGACGACATTCCAAGACTAATATAAACACCTCCTAAATTACCCATTACTCTGTGTCACTCCTCTTTTCCATTAGAAAGAGGTAGCCTATATTTATGTTTGAAGTTCTAACACTCTACCCTTTCCATCACCCCTCTCTTTCTTAAAGACTGATCTCTTCATCTCTTCTGATGTGGACCACACTGCAAATATTTCTTTAAATTTAGGTATTGGTATAAGCATTCTATACTTATTTAATTTGGGGTTGGCCAAAAAGTTTGTTTGGGTCTTTCAGAAAAACACGAGTGAACATTTTGGCCAACCCAATATTATATTAAATGATATATTTAATATAATTAATTGCTGTTTAATTAATATAGTACATTCAATATAATTACATTTAATTAATATTACTCCATGAATAAAAGAACTCAAAGAACATATCCGAAGAGATAAACAATGAGGTGAGATCATGCATGATTTTTATATTTCAGTTTCTGTGTTTCTATTTGTCTACAGTTTTCTACAGTAAACACAATAATTATTTATGCACACACACATGCCCTCGTTTATACGGAACAAAAATCGAAGTCCACACAACTCTTTACTACTCTGCATTTTATGAAAACTTTCAGATAAATACATATGAATTTACTCTAAAAACAAATATCTTAATATATGAATGACTTCAGGTTGTTGACATCAACTCTTGAGTTAATAATAACTCTGAACCTGTTAGAGTTCAAAATATGTTCATTTTCACGATAGCATACTTATTAAGGCAAGAAAGCAGACAGTATACTTGAGAAAGATTTTCAATTATTACATGAAAATAATAAAACACCACGGTTAAATAGAAAACTCAATTAGAACATATTCTCTAAACATCCATTACTCAGGCAAGTTTCATTTTTCAGGGTCTTGTACAGAAGCTTATATATACGTGTATATCCATAAACAAGGCTAATTATTCACATTTATAAATTAAACACTAAAGTCCATTCCCAGATTTTAGAAGAATCTAAATTTATACTCTTACCAAGACTTTCTATGATCATTACACATTCCTTTGCTCTATTGCTGAACTTAAATGTACCCATCCAATAAAGCCTATTTTACTGGGTGTGCTTCCATAAAACATTGACATTTTATCGTATCGTAAAGTTAGAATTTATTCTAAATACATCACTATTTCCCTAAAGATAAATCCAAGTGAATCAAACATTAAATGATGTAGCAAAATGTGTTACTGTCAAACGAAATTCCTCTAAACACGTTAATAATCTCTAATGTTGATAAGTAAAGGGCTGTGATGTTCTAACACTTCAGTCTCACTAAGGTCAACAGTTTTAATTCTCTCTCATTCCCGTCAATTCCTATTAGATACAAAGAGAAGCACATCGTGTTTATGAGATAGGCTTCCTTTTCCACTCAGCATATAAGAGCTCCTATTATTCTATCTTAAAAGTTACTGAATGTACCTTTGAATGTCTGATAAAACAATGACGGGTATTCATCAATAAGAGGCTTGCATATTTTAATTCCAAAAATCATCAGTCAAACTCAAGCACCTACAGGAATAAAAGTTTCCACGGATTAAAAATTCTTATTTTTCAGCTCCAATGTATTTTCAGTAGGGCTTGAGTGGGAGTAAGGAAGGTAAGGTACATTCATGTACTGTGGTAACAAATTACCAGAAATTTAGCAACTTAAAATAACATCCATTTATTAGGTCACAGTTTTGTAGGTGGGAAATCCAAGCAGGTGCAACTGGGTTCCATCCTCTGAGTCTCACAAGGCCAATATCAAGATGTC
This sequence comes from Delphinapterus leucas, assembly GCF_059928025.1. Taxonomy (NCBI): domain Eukaryota; kingdom Metazoa; phylum Chordata; class Mammalia; order Artiodactyla; family Monodontidae; genus Delphinapterus; species Delphinapterus leucas. The sequence goes on from NC_143134.1 coordinate 85,598,262, forward strand.
ACCAGAATGGGTTCTTATGTGGAGGCTCTGGAAAAATATTTGATTCCAAGCTCATTAAAGATACTGGCAGAATTCAGTTCTTTGTGGATGTTAGACTAGGTATCCCCTTCCTAGCTGGCCATCAGCCTGGGTGCAGGGCAGGGTGTGTAGGATGGAGTAGAGGCACTCAGCTCCCTAAAGCCTGCTTGTATTCACTGGCATGTGTACCCTCCATCTTCAAATCAACAAGGGAGCATCAAATCTCTCCAACCTTTCATTTTCCTACCAGCTGGAAAAACATCTCTGCTTCTGAAAGGGATTCTAAACAATTAGATGACGCCTACCTGGATAACATCCCTACCTCCAGGTCAGCTGTGCCATATAACATAACATAATCATAATCATAGGAACCATCGCTCATCATATTCACAGGTTCCAGGAATTAGAGGAATCTGGGGCAGCATTTTTAGAATCCTGCCTACCAAACAGAGAATTGGAAGAACTGAGATTAGGCTCCAGATGTTAGAGTTTATGAAGTTAGATGCCAGGCCAAAGATGTCTTACTGGGGGAAGGGCATTCAGGGGCACAGTCTAATGCTATTAGCACTAGGAAGAGTGTCAGAACTTAAGAATTTTTTTTTTTTTTTTTTTTTTTTGCAAATTTCACCTTGGAGAACTGCTGAGGGTCTCTTGTCATGTAGATGAGTCATTATAACACATTTTATCATTTAACAATTCTTCAAAAATGCCCCTCTTCCAAAATGGCCCTATTATTCTCTACTGTCTGATTTATAAAATATATGTATCTAACTGGACTTTCTTTTTGCTTTAACTTCTGTGTGTTGGGCAAGGGTGGTGATAAAGTCACTCTTCATTTCCCAGAACCTTGTAAAACAGGACTGTATACTAAATAGCACCACTGCTTCCTGCTACAGGGTGGAAAGTGGGACTGAATCCTTTGCTCTGAGCACCTCTGTTGGATTTGTGCATTCCTGGTACAAAAAGCTAGCAGATCCACTTCTGGGGTCTGGTTCTGTGGAACGCTTTTATTTGTTTTATTCCCAAGCAATTAGAGTAAGTCATGCTTCTCCTGGTTAACCACTAGGTGTTACAACCTGAACACAATGCCCACGGTCCTGTTGATGGAGAAGCAAGATGTGGGGATTCAGTCAGGGCAGGCATGGCTGGTGGGGAGCGCGGAGGGGATGGTTTTTCCCTATCGAGTGCAAGAAAGAGACAGAGGCCTGCGATTTGTTGCTAACGGTTGGTGGTATAGAGAACCCTGTGATAGTCATGTTCAGAGCCTCCAGCGCCTAAGATGAGCGGTGTGCTGCTTCAGGGCATTTATGTTTAAAAAGCTCAGTGGAGCAAGAAAAGACAAGGAAGCACATGAAGATTAATTCTGAAGTTGTTGTTAAAACCAAACACTTTAATCCTGGGGAAAAGGGGAAAAAAAAAAAATCTCTTTGTCTAGTACATTCAGCTGAGTTCATCTTCAGAATTACCAGGAGGCTGATGCACCTGCAGTGAGCAGGGAAGTAGTGTTCAACACAATTTCTTATCCTCTGAGTCAGGTTTCAGTTCATCTACTGTGTCCACTGTGTCTGTCACACGCCAACAGATCTTTATTTGGAACTGATCACTATAATGATTTTGAGAGTAACTTGATGAATCAAAAGAACCAAATAGGGAGAAAACTTACAAAAATACAGGGTGGGGGGGAGGGAGTGTTTATTTCCTGGCATTCATTTTTTTTCATGTTATTAGCTGTAAATGCAAAAACAAGGCAAGAAGAAAGAATGGATCACAGATGCCTTCCTAAAAACATGAAGACCACTTAAAAAGGCTTTATGCATATAATTTTGAAATAATACACATTCGTTGCCAATGTTTTATAAATTCCTTACATAATTCAGTCAATAGTCCCTCAACTGAGGAGTAAGTTCTTAGAGGGCAGGTCTATTCTTCAGTCACCATTTTAAACCAAATGATAAATATTTATTATACATTTCTTGATTAACTGACTGACTCCGGAAGGGAGGGCTGAAGGAGGAAAGGAGGGAGAGAAGGGATAAGGAAGAAAGGAAGGAAGGAAAGGAGCGAAGGGAAGACTGATTTGGAACACATTTGGGGATTTACTATAAGCCACAGAAGGAAGTTAAGAATGCAAACACTGACTGAACTCCAAATACATGCACATACATTTGATCACAAGCACGTGATAATTCAATGCTCTGGTCCACAACTTACTAACCTATGGGGAGCCAACCTCCTAAGCAAATGCGTTTTAGAGCTTTGTTTTGCATTGGAGTCTTAGTCATTACGTTTGGAAAGATTCCCCTGAAGCAACTATGCACAGTTATTAGAAAGACAGCCTCTTTACAGAGTAGCCACAGCACAGCAGTGAAACACAAGAGATCCATTTGGGGCCTTCCTGATTTAAACTATAGTTAAACATGACCTGAGGGAAATTATACTAAAGAAAAACTGTATTATTTCTTTATGGTAGCTCAAGGCCAGCGATCCCCTAAAACAGAGACTCTGATAAATGGTCCTGTAATATCTGCATTTGGTGTTTCACTTGGAGATGCCCAGACAGCACAAGCAGCTATATGTTTCACCAGATGTCGAAGGGGTCCCTTGAAGAGAGAGCTATAGAAACCTGCCCGAGCTTGCTCCTGTTGTCAGCAAGTTCTAGAAGAGATAGCAACCCAAGAACTTGAAACGTCTATAATCTACCCCGCACTTAGTTAACATACTGAAGATATCTACCCCAGGTTTCATCTGAAAAAGAGTTAAGATAAATTATCTGGGAGTTGCTGGGGAAATATCCAGAACATATTTAGAAAAATTCTGAAAGTGATGAAATGGATTCACAGTCTCTCCAGAATGAACCTGAGGCTTTGTCCAGGTCCACAAAGGCAAAGTGGAAGGATGAATGGATGCTGTCATTCCTCCTTCCTGTGCTCACTGTATATACACTGCTGCTTACCCACAGCGCTCTTCCCCACGAAGAGAGAACCAGCTTTAGGGTCTTTCAAAAAAATACTCCTGAGTATTTTTCATTCTGAGTTGATCCACAAGTTGAAAACCTATTTGCCAACATTTGACTAAACCATAATTTCAGAATTCTTCATCGGTCTTCCCTGAGCTGCACACAAACCCCATGTTATATACAATCATTTTTTTAATTGAAGTATGGTTGACATACAACATTATATTAGTTTCATGTGTACAACATGGTGATTTGGTATTTTAATAGATTACACACCATACACAAAAATAAACTCAAAATGTATTAAAGATTGAAATGTAAGACCTAAAACCACAATCTGACAATAGATTGTATATTGTATCTTTCAAGTAGTTCAGAGTCTTTACATATAATTTAGGTTTTACCCTAATTTATGCTTCACCTTCTCCCATTCTGAACCACAATATTCTCTCTAGATCTTTTGTTGTTGTTGTTGTTGTTTTTGCTATTGCTGTTGTTTTTTCTTTTGCGGTACGCGGGCCTCTCACTGTTGTGGCCCCTCCCGTCACAGAGCACAGGCTTCGGACGCGCAGGCCCAGCGGCCATGGCTCACGGGCCCAGCCGCTCCACGGCATGTGGGATCCTCCCAGACCGGGGCACGAACCCGCGTCCCCTGCATCTGCAGGCGGACTCTCAACCACTGCGCCACCAGGGAAGCCCCTCTCTAGATCTTTTTAATCCCTTCACATTAACTGGGTAGTTGTAAAATAGACTCATCAAGGAATGCAGTGGTTTTCAAGAATGCCAAGTTACTAAAAGTCTGGCTTTGATTACCTATTAGGAAAAAACAAAAACACTGTTGATCATTATATATGATGCTTCATTTTACAATGTGGAAAACATTCCCTCAGATGAAAGTGAGTCATTTAACATTTATATTTCTCAACGGATATTCACTGAGGGAAAGTATACACCAATTAACGGGAAGGATCTGTCTAGAGATAAGAAACATTAAAGTGAGACCTATAGAACTTCTTCTGACCTCTAACCACATAAACGAAAGGCTTGCAAACATTGTCCCTGTCACAGCCAATGCACGGAGAGTATCCAACTCAGTAATTATGCCTTAGAAATGTTTAACCATGAGCCAGAAAAATGAACTACCAAGACCTGAAGCTAAATGCCACTGCAACTGCAGTCTTCACTCTACAGAAGGAACTACCTCTACGAAGGCACTGCAGATTCTACAGCCTTTAATGGCTTTCCTCTTACTTCTTACTCCCCATATTAAGACCTCATATCTAATTAAGACTCTTAGAGCTAACAGAATGGAAATTTTTAGTTAAAATCATATATAAAAAATGAGCAAATAAGTTTATTTAAGGTCTGGACCACCAGTGGACAGGATATTACTACCAGACACACCACCATTGGAAAGGTAAAGTGGAAAGCTCGTTGGACTTGATGAATTTTGTGCATCCCATACTGATTGGCAACCTTCTTGCTGAGGGACCTTGAAAAGGCCACTGAACCTCTCTGAAGCTCAATTTAAAAAATACTAAAGGTTTACTACGTTCCATGGACTCTACTAGACCCTAGGACAAAAATATGAATATAAAACTATCTCTTGCCATGGAAAGCACAATTTCTAAAGAGGAGACAGAGAGATCAAAAGTGACTAGGTTTCCTAGGGCATGTAGTGAACACAGACCTCATCTTTCTCACAAATTTGTTTTATATAAACATGCTTTGTAAACTTCTATACAATGTGTATTTGTATGATCACTGTTTATTTAGTGCCTGTTGCACTAAAACTGGACTTCAGGGATGTTAAATCACTTGTCCAAGATAACAGCTTCTAAGAAGTTGCAGAAATAGGGTTTGAAATTGGATCTGACAGAGAGTACAGCCTGATCAATTGCCAACATGCTATACAGCACCTCTTACGTGCTTTTCATAATAATAAAGTGGTGGTCTTCTCTAAAGTAATGTGTCATGCCTCAAGTATCTGCTAGGCCCTTCACCGTGGTAGCTACCTCCAATAGCTAATTCCAACCCTGGTTTCTATAGCATCTAATCAAGGGAGGAGACAGTATGGGAAGATGACTGAAACTATACCAGTAAGAGTTATTCTCTATTCATTGAGAGCAGATCTTAGCTTTGGGCCAGCCTAGCTAGAGTCACTAAAGAGGAAACCATAGTCTAGGGGGTATATAGTACAGAAGTCATCCTGACCACACCTCTGTGTCAGAGGAGATTTGAACTGTCACAGCATTAGCGATTATGATTTTCTATTTATGTAATATTTCATTCATGACTGTTCAGGACATGATGTTTAGCTAATCAAAAAAAACTTTTTTAAAAAATATAGACCACTCAAAGATGAAAGCAGAAATTCAGACAAAACCAAAAAGGAACAAAACTCAGTTTCAGAGAAAATGTCACTTGACAAATCTGGAAATAACAGAGGTAATAGTGGCCTAAGAACAAAGAAATAATATGTAAAATCCAGAATGATCTGGTAAAAGCTCCTTAAACAAAATAAAGTTCTTGCTCCCAACATGCAGAAGGAGGAGAACCACTTCAAAGTGAGAAGCAGGGGAGAACCATGGTCTTAATAATAGAGAAAAGAAATTGTTTTTGCTGAAGAATGAATCACTGACTATAGGGAAATAGCAAAAGATACTAATGAGAACAACCAGATTTTTTGAGCATCTTCCCTATTCTAAGCTCTGCGGTGGTTATGAAGTTTAAAGACCTAATTTAGCAGAGGCGGGTAAGAGAAAAATAGCCTTGTGATCGGTGGGTGATAGAGATTAGCCCAGAGCACCATGAGAACACTTCTGAAATACAGCACTATTGAGACAGGAAGTAGAAGGAAAGGCTTCCCAGAAGAGATTTCAGCTACTCTAAGGCTTGAAGAATGTGTGGGAATTACTGAAGCAAAGAAGGAGAGGAATCACTTGGAGTCAAAGATGCAGAAGACATTTCAGGAGTTCCATGAGAAGTTCAATTAAAAACCAAATGAGAAGGACTTCCCTGGTGGTGCCGTGGCTAAGAATCCGCCTGCCAATGCACAGGACACGGGTTCGAGCCCTGGTCCAGGAAGATCCCACATGCCTTGGAGCAACTAAGCCCGTGCACCACAACTACAGAGCCTACACTCTAGAGCTCACATGCCACAACGACTGAAGCCCACGCACCTAGAGCCCATGCTCCGCAACAAGAGAAGCCACCGCAATGAGAAGCCTGCACACTGCAACGAAGACCCAATGCAGCTAAAAATAAATAAATTTATTTAAAAAAAAACAAATGAGAGATCTCAGGCCATTGTTTCCTAGCCAGTGACATTTAAGGAACAGTCTACAGTGTTGTCACATTGAGGCAAAACACGTGTGTTTCTCCTGCCTGAAACTGACTCTCATTTGGTAGGGATAAGCCTCCAAAACAATTGATATTGTAAGGAGTAGGAAAACCACTGACTTAAAAATCAGACCGATTTGGATTTAAATCCTTACTCTACAGCCCCTACCTGAGTGATCCTGGGCACGTGGTTTGACTTCCCCGAATCTCAGCTGAGCCTTTGGCAGTTCCCTCACAGGTGTACAGTGAGGATTAAATGGTGTCCTATGTAATTGAGTATAATGCCCTATATAGATTCAGTGCTTAAGAAATACTGATATTATAATTATTGCTAATACATATGAAAGAACATTAAACTTGGAATCTGGAGACACTAAATGCGTGCGTGACATTAGACAAGGTGCTAACCACGCTGAAACTCAGATTGCTCATCTATTAAAGAAGAAAAAAAATTTCTAGCTGTAAGATTGTTTTAGGAATTACATGTGGTAACATCTAAGAAAGCACCTAGCACGGTATCTAGCACATACAACGACGTAAGTGAATTTTACTTAAATATGAGTCTGAAATACCCACATTTAGAAACACAAAGTTTAATACAAAATGTGCTTTAGCGAATAAGAATAGTAAATTATTACTTGTAGTGTTCCTCTGTGTTGGGCATCTTTTAGACATTTTATATATACTTTCTCATTTGGTCCTAAAGATCACCCTTTTTATTTTCTTGAGAAGTACAGTTACTTGCTCAAGTTCTCACAGCAATTTTTTGACCATTTGAACACCATCTTTAAAAGGCTTCCAAATTTTCAAGGGTTCTTTGTTTCACTATGGTAAAAGGATCTAAGAGTCCAGCTATGAAACCAGTTCCAAAGAAACAACATCGTCATCATTATCCATCGACCAACACCGAGGGCCCGTCATGCCTTTGAGGAGGCATGGAAATCCCTAACCTCTTAGAACCCACGCTGTAGCTCTGTAAACAGATTCGTCTTCTTGATGCAGTATGTACTGGAAACAGATTGATGGTGCAGTTATTAGTGCTAGATGCATTATGAGGCCATTAAAACTGCATCTGACTAGGGTGATAAAGGAAGCATTCCAGAAGAGAAAGGACCCGATCGAGGGTTTGAAGAATGGGTAGGCTTCTGATACTCAGAGTTGGGTGGGAGATATTCTAACCTGAAGAAACCACATGGGCTAACAAGGGGAAAGAGAGAGCACAAAGAATATTCTGGGAATGATAAGCAGTAACTTTGAGAGGACCAGAAAGACCATATCGGACCACAGTGAATAATGGGGCTGAATAGGTGAGTTAGGACCACATTTAAGGTAGCCCTGACTACTAGGCTTAACGATAATTATAACTACACTTAAAATAATCATAACAACTCTCATTTATTAGCATTCATCAATGTCAGGAAGAGATCAGCACTTCAGTATTTAATTCCTCCTACCACTTTATGAGGTAGATATCACTACTTTTTACAGATGAGGAAACTTATATTCAGGAAGGTTGTTACTATCCCAAAGTTACAAACTAATGGGGGCAGAGCTGGGACTCAGATCCAGGTCTATCTGATTCTAAAGATGTGTTTTTAATGATTATAGAGTCACTGCCTCTTGTAATATTCTAGTATTTCCTTGTGAAGGAAAGGAATTTACTTAAAGGCTTTAATTTGAATCCCATCCCTTCCCCACAATTTTCTGAATGTTAATTTTCAGTCCTCTCCTTCCTTGACCTATCAGCATTTACCATAGTTGGTCATTCCTTCCTCCTTGATATACTTCTTAATTTGCTTTAAAGGACAAAACACTGTCTTGATTTTTCATGTGCTTCACCTTCTCCATCTTCTTTAGAGAAGGCTCTTCTCCTCAGCCTCCTACTGTTAGGGTTATTCAACATTTCATGTACCTCTTTGTGTCTCCATCAACACTCTCTCCCACTGGTAATAATCCCATCTAACCTGACTGCCTTTAAATATTTTCTATGTGTTAATGACTCTTAAAGTGATATCTCTAGCCCAGACCTTCCTCTGGAAGTCTAGACTCATCCAACTGATTTCTTTACTTCTCCACTTGATTGTCTAAAACTGAACTCCTGATCTTACCCCATACAAACCTGCCCCTCTGGATTCTTAACTTTTTGACAGCAATTCTATCGTCACCATTGTTTAGGTCAAAGCTGTGACATCATCTTTGGCTTCTCATTTTCTCTCACACTCCACTGTCTAGAACTTTGGATATGTTCAAAATATCCAGAACGTGATCACTTCTGACTACCTGCCCTGCTATCACCCAAGTGTGAGTCACCACCACTTCCCACTTGCCTATGCAAGCCTCCTTCCTCCTATGCTGCTTCTACCATCCCCCCCCATGGTCTATTCTCAGCACAACAGCCACACCATTCCTTTCAACCATAAATCAGGTCAGTCAATAGCCCTATGTAGTTGATTTCATCCTTTACTTCACTCAGTAGCTCCATAATGGCACTGGCCTCCTTAGTGTGATTTCCAATTTGCCCTAGATGTTTCTCCTGCCTGGAGGGTTCTTTCCCAAGTATCTGCCTGGCTCTCACCTCTTTCAAGACTCAGCTCAGATCTCACCTTTCCAAGGAGGTCTATCCTGATCATCCTATGATCAGCCCTTAAAACTGCCACTGCCCACCAGCACTCCTGACCACACTTATCATGAACTAGTTTTTCTTTTTTTTCCACAGGGCTTACAACCTTCTAACCATATCATATCAATTACTTTTTAATTTATATGTTTATTGTTCATTGCCTACTTTCCCCAGGAGAACGTAAGCTCCTTGAGGACATTTTTCTCTGTTTTGTTCACTCTTCCCAGTTCTCAAACGACTACAAATTGCCTGGTATGAAGAAGGTGTGTGTCTAATAAGCATTTGTTTACATTCAAGTGCTGAAAAAATGAAATAAACAAACAGACACGGTTTGCATACTGTTCCCTTTGCTTACTTTGTCTCCCTCTCTTCCTGGACATGTTTTCCAAGGGGGGTTTGTCTGGGGAGCCAGTCCCTAGAGGGGGCCAACCCATGGAGCAGCCCTTCGGGGCTGGGGCAGACCAGTCTCCCCCTCCACCCCAAAAGGGATGACAGAAGCCTGAGACCCTAGGCTGTGGACAGTGTTCTGGGAAGGTGGTGCCGCCTGGGCCCTGCTTCTCTGGGTGCTCACTAAGGAATGAGGGCCTGAAACAAATCTCATCCACTAGAGGGTGTGGGAAGGCAGCATGAAGAAGTCTGCAGGTCAGTTAATGTCCTACAGGGTGAACCTAGGGGTGCTGGTGTGGGGAAGGAGGAGGGCTCCGCCCTAGAACTTGGCCTGGTGGACATGGAGAGGGGCCAGCGGCAGTGCCCCCAAGAAGTCAGCTTCTTTAGTGAGGGGTCCCTCCCCCAGACTACTCTAGTCCTTTCTCTGAGCCTGCTTCCTCACCTTTAATTGGGGCTAAAGTCATGCCCGCCTAATCCAGGCTCACAGCAGCCAGAGGGTCTTTTGGGCACTCAGGTGTCACCCTGTCCGTCCCCCCACCCCAGCACTCGGTCCCCATACTGGCTTAGGCCTTCTGGAGTCAGGCACTACCCCCAGCCCCTGGCTTCCGCTCTGCTGGGGCCACCAAAAGACGCTGTGGCTAGAAAACCAATCCAGGCCCTTGCCTAAAGCCACAGGGCAGGCATGAGTCTAGAAAGGTCCTTTACACACCCTGGCCTCTGGAACTGGCCCTCGGGGAGAGCGGGTGCTTGACCAGCGGAGCAGCCTGAACTTGGCTTTCAGAAGGAGAAGTGGGGCAGCGGGAGGTCCCAGGAGGGAGGGAGGAGGGGCATGGGAATGGACCAAAACAAACACACAAAAACAAAACAGAACAAAACCTCCCAACTCGTAGATGAGAACGTTTACTACTTCTATGGTGAATCCTTCAATGAAATATTTACTGTTATCCCCGCAAAGTAAAGTAATTTACATCTTCTAAGAAGTGACTACATCATGCCTGGACACTGTAAAACTTAGGAAAGGGGCAGAGAAGTAAAGCAGATTGTCCTCAAGATGCAGGCCTTTCTATATGCAGGTCTTACATTGAAGGTGTATATCCAGCACACTGCAAGTGATCAATAAATACTTGCAGAATGAAATAAATGACCACATTTCAGATTACAACAGGATAGCCAGGATTTGATCTCGAAATATGTATGGGGAAACAAATTGAAAATAATTAGGAAAAAGTAGGCTTGACATCACAAAATGGCTCTGATTCCCAAATAGCAAGATTTCTTATGCACATATTCAATGACAAAAGAGCAGGCTGAGAGGGACAAAAGTAACCTACTTTCCCTGCGCTCTAACTTGAATGTGTGATGGGAAATCCATACAGAAAACACTATGAAGAAAAAATCAGAAATGTTAAAGCTCAAGCTTTCTCCAAGAAAATAAAACTAACTTAAAGTAAGATCACAAGGTGCAGTATCACACACTTACACATATATGTGAATGCTCACACACACAACACACCCCACCGACACAGTAATAAAAAGTAGCCATCCAGTCTTAAAGAATACGTCCAAGAAATTAAATATAATTAACCTTCCTTTTATATATCTGTATTATTGTTTTCGTGGGAAAATTTTATAACTCAACACAGAGTCAATACTGAGAAGTCTATCTGTACTGATTAAAGTTTGCCCTCTAGTGAAAGGCCCTGGCCCCTTTTTGCCAAAACGCTCTTTACAGGTGAACCTCATCACTGTATTTCTAGATTTCTGAATGCAGTTTGCCTTGGTGTAGATTGAATTTTTGTTTCAGAGTACAAAGTTGCTAGCTTATAAGTATGTAATCTTCTTTTCCTACAGTGTTTGTTTTGTGTGTGTGTGTGTGTGTGTAATTATCAAACTTTGGCTTAATGAAAGTAGATCACACTGATAGCTCATGATACTAGTCTTATTCACCAAAAGATCCATTTTTCTCTGCCTTCTTCTTAGCAAAGAATTAAAATAACAAATAATCATCCTCTTTTTGATGTCACATATATAGCAGCAGAAAATGAATTGTGTTATGTCTTGCTATATCAGCACTCACTAAAATCTTCTGGCTTGACTGTGGCTTTATTTTTATATAAAGCTTAAAAAGAGAAAACATTAAACAGGGGTATAAGATATTTGTCATTTTTACAGTCTTACTCCCAACCCTTAGATGAGAAAGGTTACTTCTTCCTTAATGGATCCTTCAATAAAATGTATTTATTTTCATACCCCCATGACTTCACAGTGTACTGAAATAGTAGTTTCCAAGATATCACATATTTTAAATCCTGTGTTTCTTCACAATGTCAATGAGGGAGAGACAAAAGGCTGACAAGAAAAAAGTCCCTTGTATGAAAAGAACCAATAAATAACTTGAAAAAATAATAAGAGAAAAAAGTTTAAGTTATAATAGGTAAATGGGTTTACATTTGAAAAATGACTCATTTGAAGTATTCTCTACAAATTTCTTCCTATAAACAATGTTTCATCAATTCTTGACATCCGTAACAATAACGAAATATCCTTCCACATTTTCATGTGTGTTATTTTCTAAATGGTATAATAAAAGCTGTCAGTTACTCCCCTGCATACTAACAGAAAAGTGAAATTCTTTGTTCTATGTGTGATTGCATTTGCACATTATAGAACTATGAAATATTTACAAAGGGAAGGTTAAATCAATACAGCTCTAAAATTTGTACTTCAGTCTTCAGGGATTTATATCATCTTGATTTAATGAAGTATGAGGAGTGAGAATGTTGACATATAGAAAAAAATATTTCGGTTTCCTCTTTATTGTACATACAGAAAGTACTGAAGTAGAATTCGTTGATACCTAAGCAGTAGCTAATTATTACCCATTTGATGCCTCAAATCTCATGGTGAAAAACAGACACCAACTATCAAAAAGAGAAAAATGTGATGCATACTATAGTAAAGAAATACTGTCCCTTCATCTAACTTAGCTTGATTGTCAAAAATCTTTTAAATTATTTTGTATTTTAAAATTCTATTTAATCTTACAATACAAAGAATAGTCCAGATATGTAAAGGTAGAATTATATTAGTTATTTATAACAACTTATGCTTATTATATTCTTTAGATATAATGTATTTGATTTTCATATATTGATTATTTATGCTTACACATCTCAACAGTATATATTAGACCTATGGATATAAATTCTCCTATAGCAGTACAGGACTATGCTCAATAAACAGAACAGAAACCTTTCCTCCTATTTGCAGAAACAGCCAATCTCACAGTTTGTTCCAGTGAGAGCTTTAATGAGGATGTATAAAGGTTGGAGAAGAGAAGCAAAGAGCTTTGTAAAATGTATTTTTTTAATAAACGGATGAAACACACTTAGAGTAATAAGCATTTATAAAAAGGCACAGGACACAGATATAGAGAACAAAATAGTGATTACCAGTGGGGAGAGGAATGGAGGAGGGGCAAGGTAGGAGTAGCAGATTAAGAGGTACAAACTAGGGGGCTTCCCTGGTGGTGCAGTGGTTAAGAATCTGCCTGCCAATGCAGGGGACACGGGTTTGAGCCCTGGTCCGGGAAGATCCCACATGCCGTGGGGCAACTAAGCCTGTGCGCCACAGCTACTGAAGCCTGCACGCCTAGAGCCCGTGCTCTGCAAGCAAGAGAAGCCGCCACAATGAGAAGCCCACGCACAGCAACAAAGAGCAGCCCCGCTACCTGCAACTAGAGAAAACCCGCAAGCAGCAACGAAGACGCAACACAGCCAAAAATAAATAAAATAAAATAAATTTATTAAAAGAAGAGGTACAAACTGTTATGTATACAATACATAAGCTACAAGATGTATTGTATAACATAAGGAATATAGCCAATATTTTAAAATAACTATGAATGGAATATAACCTTTAAAAATTGTGAATCACAATATGCTGTACACCTGTAACTTACATAATATTTTATATCAACTATATCTCAACAAATAAATGTTCAAAATAGCTGAGAATAACAGTAGCATAATAACAACCAAGAGCAAAAAAAGACATAGGATTTATAAAGAGGAAATGCAACTTGCTTCTTTTATAAAATTGATCCATTCATTTCAAGTTCACATTGTTACATATTATATATTTTCTATTACCTCATATAAACTAGAAATCTTTTGAACAATTAACATCAATTGAAAGATCAGACTGTCAGAAATGCTGGCTGTAGATGCCTTCAAAATATTCACTAGAAAGGCCCAATGACTGTAAACTCCTGATGTAAAAGAGATCAAATGGGAAAGAACAAAATTTTGATAAACCTGAAACTCCAGTTCTGACAATTATCTCCTCTGGGACCTCTAAGATAAATCTCTTTATCTCTCTTGAACCCCAATTATAGTCCTATAAAAGATAAATAAACCTGCTTTCCTGCTTACTTCACACAACTATTTTAAAGACCCAAAGATATAAAATAGTTTGCAGTCTGTTATGTAATTCTGAGGGGATATAAAAATCAGTTTCACCTCTATATTACATATTGCTGAAGTTTCCATTAAAACAACTCAAAAGTAATTAACAACTATTTATTAAGCACAGATTCCCCAGCACACATCTGTTAAAAGGCAGGCAACCAGAGCCTCCTTGAGCATGCAGCAGTGGAAAGAGGAAGTGGAAATTAAATTTGAAAAGTGAAGCAAACAAATTTCACTGCAGTAAACTAAACATAATTTTTTATTATCCATATTCAACTGGAAATGCTTATCTCACATTTTATTATACTTCACATGGGCCTCTTAATTAAGTAATAATTTTATTATGTGTCTTGGCCAATGTTCCCCAGAAAATAGAACATTAGAAATAGCTTTAAGTGCTAATGTGTAATTAGGGACTGCAGTACCAGGGAGCAGAAGAGAGACACAAAGAGAGTGAAGCAGGGATGAAGCGGGTGGGGGTGGGGGGGGTTGATTAAGAAAACATGCTATCAGGTGCCTGCTGATAAATGCAATTGATTGCTTGATTTCTTGAGCCCTTCCTTTGAGAAAACATATACATAGACTAAATCTCAGGACCATTCTTTGAGTGCACAGAGAATGAGGAAAAGGGAAAGGGAAATAATATGTTACTAACTTCCACGGAAGGTTTTGCTACACTGGGTATTAACTCTTGTTGCCTCTCAGAACCCTACAGTGACCCATGTTTAGTAAACAGGGAAGCCCTGAAACAGAGGTGAGACAGCTATGCGACTTGAGATTAGACAGTGTTAGATTACACCCATGTGAAGTCCCTCAGAACCCATAGCAGCAGCTGAGCCACAGACTGCTGGAGCTGAAAGGATCAGAAATGGGGCATAAGAGATGGCTGGAATCCCACAGATAGAGTACTCACTACAGTCCAGTTTTATTCTTACAAACACCTGACTAACCTTACCCTGCTGACATTCTCATGCTGCCAGTATGTCCCAAAATGACTACTGAGCTAAAATTTCAGCCTATTTCAAGTCTCCTTTGATCATACCATGTTGCAACCAAATTAAGCACCCTTTAGAGTCACACATCACTAAAGGAAACAGTCCTATTTATTGGACATGGTGGAAAATACCATGAGAGCTCTTATCATACCACTATTCCACTAATAATTCCCAATCTCTAGTGCCAATGTAAAAAAAAATGTTATGATCTTGGTGTTTTCCTCCTATAAATGATACTAATTATTTAGCACTCCTGAACTAAGACTTGCACACTGCTGAGCGCCCATTAAGTTGCTTTGCTTGTTATTTCAAAGAAAGTCAAGAGGGAGGCATTTGAAATTATCATGTGAATGAGCAAGTCCGCACACTTCAGCAGCCCAAGCTTGGACAATGGCTCAGCCGCCTTAGAAATAAGTTGTTCCTCCCTTTCCAAACTCTTGTCAATTTGAGCAAGGCTACTTTCTCCCTGTTCTCTTCTGTCCAATCTATTTTATCATTTAGTGGTTTTAGGGAGAGAAGGAGGTGATTTTTATTAGCTGGCTCATTTATCTTAAGATGGCAAGATTTGTCAATAATTAGGAATCAAAATATTTTTCTGGCCAATTTAGGCTAATCAGTTCAAAGTGATTTTTGATCCACTGAACAATTTAAATAAAAAACAAAGCCAAGGGCTTCCCTGGTGGCGCAGTGGTTGAGAGTCCGCCTGCCGATGCAGGGGACGCGGGTTTGTGCCCCGGCCCGGGAGGATCCCACATGCCGCGGAGCGGCTAGGCCCGTGAGCCATGCCGCTAAGCCTGTGCTCCACAACCAGAGAGGCCACAGCAGTGAGAGGCCCGCGTACCGCAAAAAAAAAAAAAAAAAAAAAAAGGAAAATACTGATTTTAAGTATAACATGAAAGGTTAAATATATATTTTGTAATCTCTAACATAACGAAGAAAAACTATACAAAGATATACAGGCAAAAACAGAATTGATAAATTAAAATGAGATACTAAAAAAATTCAAATATCACAAGAAAGGGCAGGAAGGGGGAAACTGAAGTACAAGAAAGGGAAAAACAAACAAAAAAGTATTTAAATTGTAGACTTAAATCCAAACATGTCACTAATTACATTAAATGCAAATTGTTAAATGCACCAATTAAACAACAGACATTCTCAGAATTACTAAAAGCATGAACCAAGTCCTCTCTGTGAAAATCTCACTTCAATTCAACGATACAGGTTAAGTTAAAATCAAAAGGATGGAAAAAGATATATAACACAAGCACTAATGAAAAGAAATCTGCCTTCCACAAAAATTAACTCAAGATTGATCACATATTTAAATGTAAAATGTTAAACTATAAAACATTTAGAAGAAAAACTTTGTTATCTAGGACTAAGCAGATAGTTCTTAGATATAACAACAAAAGCATGATCCATAAATGAAAAAACTGATAAACTGACCTTCATCAAAATTGAAAACCTTTGCTCTCCGAAAAATATTGCTAAAGGAATGTAAGGAGAAGCTACAGACTGGAGAAAATCAACTGTAAATCATTTGGATCCTCAAACCCAAAACTCAACAGTAAGAAAACAAACAACCCAGTTAAAAATTGGGCAAAAGACTTGAAGAGATAATTCACCAAAGAAGATATACAGATGGCAAATAAGCCTACCTAAGGGTGTTCAACATCATTAGTCAATAGGAAACTTCAAATTGAAACAATGATGTGGTATTACTATGCCTCATCAGAAGGACCAAAATTAAAACTACTGACAATTCCTAGCGCTGCTGATGAAGCAGAGCACCTGGAACTCAAATACACAGCAATGACAGCAACGCAAAGGGCAAAGCCTCCCTTATAGATTAAACACAAACCTACCATATGACCCAGCTATCCCACTCCTAGGTATCCTAGAGAATTTAAGACATATATTTGAAACACATATAACATATAATTTAAAACATAAACATATATGTTTGTGGCAGCATTATTCATAATTGCCAACAATTAAGAATAACACGAATGCTCTTTGATAATTGAATGGATAAACAATGTGTGGTACATTTATACAATGGAAACTACTTAGCAATAAAAAGGAACAAACTATTGATACACACAACAACTTGGGTAAATCTCAGCGTCATTATGCTGAGTGAAAAACACCACTTTCAAAATGTAAGGCCAACTGGCCCGAGGCAGGGGAACGCAATCACACTCCACAGTTTGCATCAGACCGAAACTTTCCGGACCACCCAGTTCCAGGAACTGACCTGGGGACTTTCCACCCGGCCCAGCCTTCCCGCCTTTCGACGGGCGGAACTAACGGTCCCAAGACTGATGCGACCGGCACCGGATATTGCCACGATACCCGAAGAGACACCAAATAAGGAATACCCTGCGCCCTCCCGGATTCACCACACCCCTTTCCCTTCTTCCCCTATAAATTCTGCCCAAACCCTCGCCCGGGTGCGACTTCTCTGGCCCCTTTCTCTCGGACCAGTGAACCTCGCCCGGGAGCGTTCCCAAAATAAAGCTTGTTTAAGCTCTCCTCTGTTCCTTGGTGCCGTTCCTTACACAAAATATTACATGCTGTGTGATTCCATTTATAAAACATCTGCAAAAAGACAAAACTGTAGTGACAGAAAACATATTGGCAGTTGCCAGGGATTAGGGATAGGGGGATGGCATGACTATAAAGTGGTAGCAAACTGGAAGTTTTGGTGGCGATCAAACTGTCTGTATTCTGAATTTGACGATGGTAATAAAGATGTATATATTAAAATTTCTAGAACTACCCACTATAAAAGTAAATTTTATCTATTTTGATTTAAAAAAAAATTTTTTTTTAATTTAAATACATATGTAAGAGACCATGAGAGTAAATTAACTTTGCCCTGCAGAGGAAGATGCCTCCAGTACAATCAAACATCAGCTTTACATGTCCTCTCTCACGCAATTTCAGATAATTTTAAAAAAGAACTTTGAGAAGCGGCTTTACACTGTATTTCTCCCCAAGCCCCCCAGATCGTCTATTAATAATATTTTCTAGGCAAGTAACCTTTTAGAATGTAAGAATATACTCCATGCATCAAGTTATTCTGTATTTCAAGTTATTAGTTCTTTTCCAATAAGTTTAATTATATAGCATCAAATAGCATTTGTAAGGCAAACTTAAAAGTAAACTAACCTGTTAGAAAACTAATTACTATTCAAAGCGTTTATTTTTCCCTGTGTCAAAAGAAGTGTGTGTGAAGATGATACAGACCTCCAAAGAATTTGGTCAACCTCAGTCAAAATTACACTGCCTTTGTCTAAGGATGACTTGAAACATCACACAGAAGAATAATTCAATGTGGCACCTTTTTTAAAAATTACTCTTTTCCTGTCTGCTTAATAATTGCAACTTATTAATACCCCATGTGATATCTGGACCATGTTCATGATGATGACACATATTAGATAGCAACGATTTTTGGATACAACAAAGGCAGCATTTTTCACACATATGACCTGGAAGTGAGAGACTTTAAATTCCATTAATGATTTCTTGAGACAGTAGCCTCCCCACTGTGAAGTCCAGGGAAAGGTGTGCATTTGTTGTTAATATATTATCTTAATGTTCCAACCATCTGCCTAAATAAAAACCAGGATCGGGAGATATTAAAATAAATGTCATTTCAAGGAACTAATTTTTTTAAATTTATTTTTGGCTGCATTGGGTCTTCTTTGCTGCGCGCGAGCTTTCTCTAATTGCAGTGAGCGGAGGCTACTGTTCGTTGCGGTGAGCGGGCTTCTTATTGCGGTGGCTTCTCTTGTGGAGCACAGGCTCTAGGCGAGCGGGCTTCAGTAGTTGTGGCATGGAGGCTCAGCAGTCATGGCTCGCGGGCTCTAGATCACAGGCTCAGCAGTTGTGGCACACGGGCTTAGCTGCTCCGAGGCATGTGGGGTCTTCCCGGACCAGGGCTTGAACCAGTGTCCCCTGCATTGGCAGGCGGATTCTTAACCACTGCGCCACCAGGGAAGTCCCAAAATAAGTGTCATTTCAGAGAGAGAGATAAATTAAGATGTAAAACTCCTTAGCCCTTTTCAATAACTAAATTCGAGAAAATTTAATAACTAGCATAGGAAAATCTTTTCTCCTATCATTGTTGTATTTTGGCTTTCTTACTACTACTTCTGGGTAAAGGACCAAGTTTTTGAAAGCTACTGGCATAAACAGGAAAACACTGAACTGGTGATTATGTTTCACAGTATAGTGAGTTCAATACTCTACATGGCAACTAGCAGTCTGCTAGTTACTACTGTCCTTGACACTTGACCCAGTGTGAGCAAAGAATCATCCAGTCAACAGCACATCTGATAACAGGTTTGCGGCTGTGGACATTAGTCTCACCTGTCACAGGTAAAAGGAAATCAAAATGTATACATAATGGCCTAAGCTCTATTTTAAGAGTGTATCCTTGTATTTCTGAAATCCCAGAATAGGTTGGTTTGGTTTGTTTGGTTGAACATTTTCTTCTTGGAATGCATGTCTCTTCCTTCTGGGCTTGATCATCAGGAAACAGAGTCCTAGCTATTATGTTCCACCTGTGCTGCTGTCTTTGCCTGCCTCGCACCTTAGGACATAATCTTATATTCCACAGACATGACTGTAAGTGCACTTTACAGTCATGTCAAGTGCACCCTAGGAGGCTTACACAGCTGCTCATCATCTCTGGCAAAACTTTTAGTTCTCTAACATTGCCTTTCTCCTCCAGTTTCACAGCATTTTCTCTTTCTTATTAGTACATGAAAGAACGCTGAGCATTATAAATTAGTAACATGAGACATAGGAGGGAAGGAGAAAGAGCAAACCAGAAACTAGCTCCACATTGGAGCAAATGAAGAGATCAAATGCTAAGTCTTGCTCAGACTCAACAGTTTATCAGAACATGGGACTAATAGAAGTATTGTAAAAAATTCTTACTCCTTCTGAACAGGGATGCTTTCTATGCTCCAATATGACACATTAACTCTGAACTCACAGAAGTCTTTTTTAAAGACTGTTTTACCAATTGACTTAGTCTAGTTTCTAGTCCTGGTATTTCTATGCCTTCTACATCTTATGGTACAAAAGAGGCTAAGAAATTGTACAGTATGAATTTACGCATAGTCTGCACCTGAAATTTTGCCAGATACTAAGTATACAGAGACAATTAACACCTGGTTGCTGTCCTCTATGTGTCTATATTAAAATGGAGAAGGCATACATAGCAAAACTAAGATCCAGTATAAAGAGAGGAACATAAACAGATGTTCAGAGAATGAATGGTGTGAATGCCCAAGAGAGTGACTTACTCTTACACAGGGCAGTCAAGAAAATACAACAGGCTATGACACAGACCGTGGAACCAAGTCAGATGAAGAAGTGGATAAAGGACACCCCAAACCCAAATTCCTCATCCTATTGAATGTTTCCAGTTAGTTGGCAGCACCTTTTTTCAATGGATTCTTTACCTTATAGAATAATCAATATTCTTGCTCATGTTGTTAATGGCCTTTAAAACAAGTATGAATAGAAGTATTGTCAGTTAACAAAAAAGGATCTTCATCCTGAAAAAGAATATTGGTAGCGCTGCAGTTCCAGAGTACTTTCTGAACAGTACTGTCTGTTTTCAAGCTGTAAGTTTAGAATACACATATATTGATTTAAGTGCTAATAGAGGTTACGGCATACTCAGTATCAGGCAGGGTTCTAAAAGCTTTACATGTACTGTATTTCATTAGTTCTAAGATGTACATTTTTTCACATTTTAACAACCTCTGAATTTGGCATATGCCTCACACATGCTGGCATATAATAACAGGCAGCATTTCTCTTTCTTATTAGTACATGAAAGAACGCTGAGCGTTATAAATTAATAACATCTTTGTATTGAGGAAATATAGTAGTAACTCATTCAATATTTGCATCAATCCTATGTAAAATCCCCATTTTACAGAGAAATTAATACACTTGCTTAGGTTCGCATAGCAAATAAGCACCAGAACCAGGGAGTATGGGTTTCCAAGCTTGTGCTCTCGGCTGCTATCCACAATGCCTCTCAAACGACATTGCACAGTACAAACCAGACCTTTCACTCCTCTAATAAGATCACCCTTACCAAAAAGAAATACAAAACGACCTGTTTGTGTTAATTTATGACACAAAATGTTGCCACAGTACTGTGATTAATAAACAGTAATAATCACACACACAGAAGACAACGGTTTGTCATGAGATGATTAAGATGACCGCGGGAGAAACAGAAACCTCCAAGCAGTGATACAAAGACTCCAGTGCTTTCTACATATGGAAGGAAATTATGCAAAATTGTCATCTTCACTTCCCTATTAGAAGTTGTGAGGGATCAGGCAGAAAGCATCTGGCAGGAACATTGTAGAAAAGATGCCAACACTGAGTGTATGGTAAAGCTAGCCACTACTTAAGACAGGGTTTTTCCACCTCAGCACTATTGAGATTTTGGAACTCTGCTGTGGGGAGTACTGTTCTTTGTAATGTGGGATGTTTAACAGCACCCCTAGTTCTACCCAGTAGATACCCTTAACACTCCCCCAGTTGTGACAAGCAAAAATTTCTTCAGATATCGTCAAATGTCCCCTGGGAGGCAAATCACCCTTCGTTGACAGCCACTGATGTTAAGTCTCTTCTATCACCTGATACATTCCATGGCATGCAGAAGATGATCAATGTATGACAATTATGACAGAAATGAAGGATGGATGGATGGGTGAAAGGAAGGAAGAAAAGGCAAGAAGGAGAGAAAGAGGGAGGGAATTGGGAACAAAAGGATTCTACAATATTTACTAATATTCATTGGCAAATAATTTCCAGTATAAACTCAGAGACTAGCTAATAATCAATACTCACTATAAACCAAACAGGAAAATCACTCCTAATTCAAAACCAAATTTTGTAGCTCTTATATGTTATTTTAGGGAGCATGTAAATAAAACATCAACCACCGGAGTGAAAAATACTGTCCCTCAGGAGTGCAACGGTTATAGATCTGATCTCCTTAAGTATATTATAGGTTTACATAAAAGAATTAATAAACAATGTTATTGACAGACATATGCTCATTTCGCTGAGATAAAATTATAATTGAATTGGTAGGTAATGGCCCTTTAAATCATAAGAGTAAAGCTCAAGTGTATTCGTGCATGAACGTCAAGGCAGAATTTCTCTGCATTAGTCATATTACTATTGATATGCTGTCATACTGATATTAATACTCTGACATGAGGCTACATCAATAAAGTATTAACAAAGTTTTCATATTTTCTGTTCTTATGAGAAAATTTTAGGAAACATAATAAAAAGGAATAGCTCTGTGCTAACAATATAAAATAAACCTATTCCAACTGCATTCACTTATTTAATAAATATTTATTGAGCACCAACTCAGGAATTCTGATATGATATTAAGATTTTGCTTGAAATATATCCATAATAATAAAAACCTAAATCTATAGTTTCAGCTACATGTAATTAATACATTGTATTTTTATTTGCATTTATACATTCCAATTATAGATCAGGATTTCTTAGTCCTATAGTAAAATATATAGTTTAATATAAAAAGTGTTAAATGGTGCCCCCCCGCCAAGATATTCTATCATTAGTTAAAATAAAATAAAACTACTTTCACCAACACCTTCTCTGTCTCCCTCTCTGTGTTCACAACTACTCTGTATCACTAAGTTTTTTTTTTTATCATTGGTTTTGTTCTAATTATTGTATCTGTTTTAGAGATGAGCAAATGGAATTTCAAAGAAATTAAGTAACTTGGCTAAGAACACTTCACATCTAGTTAGTGAGAAAAATAGTGAAATATCTCAGTGAAATGAGCAAGTTTTTTTGGTTTTGTTTTTTTTTTATCATTCTTAGCACTATTTCCATCACATAATGTTTTCAGACAGGCTGGGACCTGGGACCCTTCCCTGCAACGCTGCAGTGCTTACACCTGGACATACCTCTCCTTGAGCAACAAAATACAAAGAAACTGTCTGGGACCAAAAATAACTGCGTGCATGCAGCAGTTAGGGCAAATTCTGGACCCAAAAGATACAAAGAGAGCAAAAAAAATCCAACTGCCACTTCTGAAGAGCCTGGAGCAAAAACAAGGTGTGGGAGCAAAAGCAGGATACTGTGGGATGCCCCCTGAACACAACACCACTTAAGGGGTGGGCAAAACACCTAAGCCACCCCTCTGGCCTGACCCCTGGACACACCCCTACCCTCACCCCATTAAGAAACAAGCTCGCCCCCTCCTCGGGGAGCGAGCAAGAGAACCTGTGGTTTGTTCTCGCTGCCCCCTGCTACAGCAAGGGCCCCAGTAAAGCCTTGCCTGAATTTCTTGTCTGGCCTCTAGTCAATTTCTATTGATTGGGGAAGGCCAAGAACCCTGGTTGGTAACAGTTTCATTCATTTATTTTGTAATAAAATCAGATTCTTCTGACTTTCCTGTTAAAAGAGACAGATACTTTTAGAGCAACGCTTTTCCAATGGGATGAGCTATCAAAATCATCTGGGTCAGTAAATCTGGGTTGTTCACTATCCAGGCTTTGAGAAATACTGCCTTTAAGAATTAATATATTCATATTGTAGAAACAACAAGTGTCCAACAGTGGATGGCTGGTCCAAGAAAATACAATATATCTATATATATACATACGATGGAATATTAGTCATAAAAAAAAGAATGAAATCTTGCTGTTTGTGACAACATGGATGGCTCTAGAAGTCATTATGCTAAGTGAAATAAGTCAGACAGAGAAAAACGAATACCACATGATCTCATGTATATTTAGAATCTAAAAAAACAAAAATTGAGCTCATAGATACAGAGAACAGACTGGTGGTTGCCAGAGGTGGGAGGGTGGGAAGTGGGGCAAGTGGATGAAGGGACTGAAAAGATACAAACTTCCAGTAATAAAATAAGTGATGGGGATGTAATTTACAGCATGGCAACTATAGGTAGTAATGCTGTATTGCATATTTAAGAGTTGCTAAGAGAGTAGATATCAAAAGTTCACATCAGGGCTTCCCTGGTGGCACAGTGGTTGAGAGTCCGCCTGCTGATGCAGGGGACACGGGTTCGTGCCCCGGTCTGGGAAGATCCCACATGCCGCGGAGCAGCCAGGCCCGTGAGCCATGGCCGCTGAGCCTGCGCGTCCAGAGCCTGTGCTCCGCAACGGGAGAGGCCACAACAGTGAGAGGCCCGCGTACCACAAAAAAAAAAAAAAAAGTTCACATCAAAAGAAAAAAAATTCTGTTAATGGTGACAGATGTTGACTTATTGTGATCACAATATATACACATATCATATCATTATGTTGTACACAAACTAACGTAACCTTGAATGTCAATTATACCTCAATTACAAAACAGCATAATTTAGGACATTTATAAAGGTAGACTGATTAGAAAAAAACTAATAATAAATACAAATGAAGTTTAAAAAGAAATACTATATTCATATTTTAATATTTGGAAGTGAATTAGTGTGTGATAATATATTCTCCAAGGTTCAGAACAATTCCTTAGAATTGTTAACCCAAATTTCAGAAACGGAGACCTGATTGAAATAAAGAAGCATTTGTTTGGGGGTCGTTGGGACTGCAGCCCTGGAGACACAGATTCAAGAAGCATTTGAATTGTGCTCTGCCCAACTACAAAATGCAGATTTATATAGGCAAAAAACTGCACGGTTACTTAAATTATTTGTCAAGAATTAGGATTGGAGCTGGCAAGAAGTAAGGGTGCTTGTTAAGAAAGGATTGGTTGGGGTCTGAAATGATTGCATAGTTTCATAGTGGGGGAGACTTTGAAACTACAAGGCTGTAGCTGCTGGCATATACTGTTTTGAAAATGGCTGGTGGTGTCCTTGAGTTTGATACAATTCAGAGTAAATTGGAGTTTTCAGTGATCCAGGAATGTGTCTCAAACCACATCCACAATGACCACCCAGCTCCCTTTTGGATGCCTGAACCCTAGTTACTCCATTTTGATTTTTAAGTGATCTTAAATATGTCATCAGAAAGAAGGTAAATAGGGAAAGTGTAGCAGACAGGACTAAAACAGGAGGAAGGTCTGTGAAAAAGTAGAAGCAGGTAGTAAGACAAATTCCACTGACTGTTTAAATTTGCTTTTCAAACATCCCTGACACTGGAGCATACTTTTAAGACTATAGTTATACTTAGCCATCCATTTTGAATTAGAAACCCCACTTCCCTCCAGTTTCTTTCATAGTGATACCAAATACATAACCAGATTTCCAAAGACGGATTTTCTTAGTGCTAATCCAGTGTCAGCCTGATCGTAAGTGTGTATCACAGTGAATCTTTAAAAATGTAGTGTGTGTCCTCTGTTCTATATCTTAGAAGTTCTTGCCCTATTTGGCAGTCTTGTAAAACTTTTAGTAATTTTTCTCTCAATGCAAGGATGATACAATAGCAGAGGCTGAAATGATAAGCCCCCTTAACATTTCAGTCAGTAGAAAGGAGGAAAGAAAGGACAAACACAGTCAAGAGAAGTCATTGTCTAGAAAATAATAAAATTCCACATTTATATGGTGCTTTGGAGTATTCCCAAGGTATTTGCACATATATCAGCTTTTCTGATATAAATCTATAAAGGAGGCAACAAGAACCATAGCCTCATTTTGCATAGGAGAAAATCAAGATTCAGGGATGTGATCTAACCAAGGCCACATGCTTAGAAACAGTAAAGGAGCACGGATTATCTGACTCATAAACCAGGAAGCCTTCCCACACAGTATATATAAAATACTTAAAGGGTTTTACATTTCCCCATGCTTCTTCTCTGCCTTCTTTGTTGTTTTCTATTTCTTCTCTGGCCATACAATGTCTTCATTCTTTCCAGGATATGCCGTAGGCCCTCTGCTCTTCTTCCTCTACATTAAGATTAATTTCCTTATTACCAACACTATCCAAGTTTTCTCCAGCTCCATCCCTATAGTCATATCATCTCCAACTATCTACTGAATATTTCTCCTTAGATATCATATAGATGTATATAACTCTGAGTGAAACTGAACTCAACATATATACCAGTAAACCTGCTTCCCTGCCTGTATTCTCCGTCTCACAGGGAAATGACATCGTTGTGAACTCAGTTGCCCAAGGAAAAAGTCTGGAAGTCTTCTTAGATACTTCCTACTCATTGCTCATGCCTCATGTCCAAGTACACATGCCGCAGTTCTGGTGGATTTAACCTCTATAATATTGTCTATCACCTTCCCCTCTTCTCAATTCCTATTGCCTTCCTTCATCCCTTTATTTTCTCTTTCCTGGGTTATGATAATATTTTCCTAACTGGTCTGTCTTTAGTTTCTCCAATTTCTACTGCTCATAGCTGCCAAAAAATCTTTCTGAAGGTAAGTCTGTTTATGCAGATCCCACACCTCCACGGAGAACTTGCCAGTGCTTTCATGATAAACAACCACTGGTTTAGTTCCTAAGACCTTTCATGATTTTTGCTTCTAGCCACTTTGCTGACTCATACTTCTACCAGCTAGCTCACTCTTTGGCCATATGCAACCTTCACTACAGCCATGCTGAGCTACTAACAATTACCCAGCCTTATCATGTGGTTCTGTCTTCCAAATTGCCTGGAATTTATTCCTTATCATTTATTCCTTATCTCCATTACCTTTACATAGCTAATTCTACTCTTTTCTTTCCAGAACTCAGCTCATACATCACATATTCCACAATACATTTCTCTGTTCATCTAATATGCACGGCCCCCGCTGTATTCCCATTTACTGAGTCACAAAATGTTCATACTATTCAATCCACTTATTTATTTTTAAAAGTCCTATAATACAGGAATGGTGAAAAGCATGAAAAGTCATTGGCATATTGTAGGAAAACACAAAACTTTTTATACTCTCAACTTCTATAAGACTTCTATACTCATTATACAACAACACTAAATTACTTCATTACTTCAGTTTTTTACATCTGTACATCAGCTAAAGAATGGGCATTTTAACCTATAGCTCCCCTGTTGGAAACATTTGTATTTGGCAGTGTTGCCATCATTTTTTTCTCTTCAGCAATGTTTGTGCAATTAGTTTGATATATTTTTGAATGTTTTATTTTACAAATAATGTAAAAATTAGTAGAAAAGATAAAAATTAAATTGCTGATACAAATAAAAAATACTGGTTTCACAAATGTAAGAAATTTGCAAAAAAGGAAGAAATCAGGAAATTCTTAGCTTCAGTCAGTCACTCATGAGAATTAAACTAGTCGACAGTGTTCTACTGCAAATAAAAGAACAAAAGCTTTCTGTGAGTAACTCTTGAAAACATATTATCTTAAAAGAAGTACAGTTATAGATTTCACAAATTTTTTAGCTTTGGGGAATGAGATATCCCTTGTAACTTGTAAGTATATTGTACAAATTTCATGCATTTCACTTTCATAGACCTGCTTCAGAACGCATTATATTTGACTGCATGGGACTATTTGTATGTGTGAAAAATCGTAAGCAATCTAAATATGCATCAGTAGAATGGGAGCAAATTAACTGATGCCACAATCACTGAGTAGAATATTATGTAGCCATTATTATGAAGGCTATGTAGCAACCCGAAAACACAGTGATAATTTAGTAGCAAACTGAACGGTAAATTAGAATTCCATGCCTATTATTAATTCACGATATACAATAATATGTCACACTGGGAAATTATTGAAAAGGAGTACACCAAATTTACAAAGCTATGTAGTTTTAATAGTGGGGTTATGGACAATTCCCCTCTATATTTCAAACTCTTCGTAATTGTTATTAATTCTAGAAGAAAAGTTTAGGAGGAGGTTATTTCTAAAAGCTCGGCATTTAGGGAGGAATGAACATCAATCGTAACTAAGATAAATGTAGTGGGACTTTGTAAATCCTCTATTGGAGAGAAAGCAAATTTTCAGTTGTAAGGAAGACAGATGAACATTAGGCAGAAGCATGATTTTACTGTCTGTATTTGAAACTTAAATACGATGAAAAGAGCTGTGGGTAGATACTGAGCTGACAAGGATTGAATTATGCTGGATTGTTCTCTGATCAGTTTGTTTACATTGGGAGCAACATTCCCCAGAATCCCCAACTCTGTATGGTTTCAGCTTAGAGTTGACTAAAAGTGAAGTTGCCCAGGATCTGAGAAGCAGAACTGGAACAATGGCCATTACATTCTGATATCAACATTGGTTAAGACAAGGGTAGACAGATGCCAGAGTACTGCTGGGTTCCAGTTTGTCTTCCTCTCCTACTCAGCAACCAGCTTTCCTTCCCGACTGCTGGCCATAATAACCAATAGTGACCCCAAGCCTATCTATCACCACCACTTAGAATCAGAACTCAGAAAGGCAGTAGCCACAGAGAGTAAATAGCTTTCCATAGATTTCTACACATAAGAAGCATGTGTAGGTGATCTGATGAATGGTCTAGCTGAGGATAAGCTGAACCCAGCACCTCTACCAGCCATGTGAACGGCCATCTGAGATGTTCAGATGACTGCAGCCCCATGAGAGAACAGGAGCGAGAAGCACCCAGTCATCCACAAGGAGACAGATGAATAACAGATGTGTTTTAAACCAATAAATTTGGGGGTGATTTGTTATAGAGTAATAGATAACTGAAGTGATGACAAGGAGAAAGGAAAAGCCTTAAACAGCACAAACTGGAAGTCACAAGTGGACATTCTTTCTTCTCAGAGGAAACAGTATAAATAAATTATCGTGGACCTAAAGGCAAAAGATTTAGAATTAAGTTATTTTTATTTTTAATTTGGCTTCTTGAACATGAGAATTAAAATAGAAATCTGAACACTACCCAAAGCACATTTTTATTAGGTTAAAGATTTCTCTTCCAACAGACATAAAATCTTTAAGAGACTACTCACAGAGATGTGTCTGGTGAAAACTGAATACAAGCTAAACCTGTATAGATCAAGGACTTCTGTGTAATAATCCTCAAGCATTATGCTACCATTTAATCAACTAATTTTACAAAATGCCAAAAGCCAGTATGTAATCTAAGGTAATGATTAACATATATTTCTTAAATACAGGTAAAAGTAAAAAGTAAATCATTTTAATTTATGGATTAGGAATGATAAATCCTGAAAAACAAATGTGCATTTTGTCTTACGTTTTTCTTTTTTTCCCCAGCTTTACTGACGTATAACTGGCATACAAAATACTGGACATAATTAATGTATACCATTTGGTGAGTTTGGTTTCTTAGGTCTCTCTAAAAGCAAAACTAACCTATACTACACTTTTCAGAGAAAATGTGAAAGTAACGGGATAGATGTTATATACCAGGTACTGCTATTACAGGTACAATTACACAAAAAAGATCTCTTTTTTGGCTGAGATACATAAATAAAGAGAGAGAGAAAATGAGGTGAATATAGCCTGAGAGATATTCCAAAATGTAGATAAAGAATATCATTTGCATTTACACGATTGGGTCAAGGTGGTTAAATGGGAAAAATCATGACCCACACAACTGGAGTTCTGTAGTTTCGGTTTCAAAGACTCTATTTCAGGAAGGAATCGCAGTGGTTATCAGCACCGGCACGCCCTTCTTATGGGGAAGACCAGAACAAACAGAGCCATCTCAAACCTAAAGAGTATTCTTTTTTTTTTTTTTATGGTACGCGGGCCTCTCACTGTTGTGGCCTCTCCCGTTGCAGAGCACAGGCTCTGGACGCGCAGGCTCAGCGGCCATGGCGCACGGGCCTAGCTGCTCCGCAGCATGTGGAATCTTCCCAGACCCGGGCACGAACCCGTGTCCCCTGCATCGGCAGGCGGACTCTCAACCACTGCGCCACCAGGGAAGCCCTCAAACCTAAAGAGTATTCTTAAAAGAAAAAAAAAAAAAGATTTTAAAGCTCAGGCTCTCTTGCAGTTTCCTTGGTTCTTAAGAAGTTAGTGGTACTATACAGATTAAAATCTTAAAACAGGTACAATTAAATTCTACAGGTCCTGCCAGTCAAACTAAATCCTTTCCTAACACTGATGTGAGGAAAGTGAACTATACAGTCCTTGGGGAATTAATCTCAATTTTAATAAACTGGGCAGAGAATTACACAAGGACATTTAAAAAATCTATGTCAAAAGAAGGATAGAAAGCTTCTGTGCTGTTTCTTTCTTAATATTTGGGGGAATTTTTCATCTACCCATAAGAATGCGGTTGTATCCTTATGTCCATATAAAAAGGATCAGACAGAAGAAAGAAAAGTTCACATCCTCCTCCTCATCGTGTTAGGTGCATATACGTTAATCGTAAGATGACTCAGAGTAAGCTGACTCAGTGTATTCTTTTGCTTGTTAGCTCATCATTCCAAGATCGAAAGAACACTACAAATCATACATATGCATGCGTTGACATTCTAAAGAAAACTATTCTGTGTAAGTTTTAAAGTTGTATGATGGATACAATTAGTAAAAAATGGGTTTCTGTTCTGTCATTTCCTGCAGAAAAAAAGTGCAAATTTTCCTCAATTTGTGTTATTTCAAAACATTCAGTACTGAAAGGAACCCTGCCATGTAAGAAAAATGAAGTACAATAATATAGCAAAAAAAGGTTTTTCAAAGCAAAATAGCCTAAGACATTGAAAGTAATTTGATACTTTACAAGTAGTCCAAATGATTCTCTGTATCATTGTTTCTTAGACCTAATATACCAGAATGTTGTTTGAACTACTACATTCTGAAGGAGATAGAATGAAAGACCTTTACAACTTGGTGACAGCACATCTCCCCACCCTCTCACTCACAATCTTATAGGATAATAGTGTAATGCTAGATTTTTTAAATGGAGTTTTAAAAAATGTTTCCCAAAGACTCGGTCATTTGTCCATTTGTCATTAGAGCGACACAAAGAAATATATGACAGAAAAACTGAAGAGTCCTCTAGTAGGCTTGAACTGAGTAAGTGATGGACATTTGGCCGTGAGGCACTAGGACACTATCAAGGACCTCTAAAGCTCTAAATGTCCCTGAGAACACTCTCCACCAAAAAACCCGTATTTTGACAAAGATTAGCTCTCTTTTGGATTAAGGACCCAATAGAGTATTTAAAACCACATAGATAAGCCAACTTAATTGGGATTGGAGGTTTAGGGGGCAAACAAAGGGGTTTATAGAATTGAACTGGGTAAACCATGTCTTTATTTCTACCATATTATATGCTATATTCTACCATATGATAGTGTACTCTATCATCTGTCTGTCTGTCTAGCTACCTACGTACCTACCTACCTATTTGCCTGCCAACCTATCTATCTATCATCTAATGCAGCCAAATAAGGTAAAATAGACCAGGGAAATCCTCCATCACGAGAGGAGACAACTGTACCCATAGAATGCCAAGCAACCAACAAGTGACAGCCCATGGAAAAGGAGGCAAAAACTAGGCGAATTATACCCCTAGACCTTATACTAAAGAGGCCGAGTCTTCTAAGCTCATTTGAGTCAGAGAGACTGTAAGTATTTGGGGCAAAGCAAATAACACAAAGGGTACTTTTCTTGAAATGTGCTTATACCTTTGCAGCACCTAATGTAGCAGTGAGTGACTGGTCAGTATTTAAGGATTTCAAGATATTTATCTTGATCACATATTAACAAAACTAACAAAGGACAGCTTATGAATTTTATTTTCAAATTGCCTAGACAACCAAACACAGCAGTGGTCCAGTGTCCCAAATAAATTAGATCACCAGATTCTTCAGTATGAGAAAAGTTAATGCTATTTCAGCATGTTATTGCAAAGCTTGATTGATACAAATAAAAGCTTTTGTCCGCCTGATTTGAGGAGTCAAGAATAGAAGTAAAAATCAGAAATGAAACCATTTTAAAATTGGCAAGCACCTTAACGTTATAACTGTCTGTGCTTAAAGACCCAAGATTCATCATGCACTCAATACCCTAAAGATTTTCAAGTCAAGTACCTTCAGCGCCCCGCTTGGCTATCTACACTTTGCTTCACTTTCACTCAGTCTTTCTTCCTTTTTCTTTTCTCTGTCTTAATGATAGATCTCAGAATGACTGCCACGCATCTTACCAAGTATCACCTGCTCTTTCCAGAGCCTGTGGGATGATCTCCATGTTGATGCTGCAGCCCACTTATTTCCAAGTTCTGATCCCTCATCTTGGTAACTGCATAAAGGTTTTCTTCTCCCACTCTGGAACAGCATCTCCCTCAATTTTCAATACTAGTGCCTACTCTCTACCCAGGACTACAGTAAGTGTCAACTAAAAGTTTCTTGTCTTCTTTAATAAACTCAGGAAAAAAAATCTTCCTGAGAATGAATAAACCATTTTAGCTCAATGTATACAATGAAATCAAACTTTTCAATGTATTTTATGATTTAGGTTGTGAATTGAAATAATCATCTAAAAATATCTGCTGATTCAATAATAAGGGTTATGTAATAATATGTGAGCATGAGTTTTCATCTTCCAAATCAACCCAAGATAGCCTTTTTTACTCCTTCAAAGTGGGAAAAGACCGAGTGCCAATGGGATTGTTTATCAGGTAGACTATAACCTCCTCCAATTAGAAGTCAGTTCAGAAAAAAAAATGTCATACAATTGTTTATGTGTGTGTGCTTCTGTATACATCCAAGTTCCACATCTTAGCTACCATACCTTAATAAAGAGCTACAAAACACAGCAAGATCAATTTAGATTAACTTTAACAACCTCTTTAGAAACTGTGGTGATTTTAGAAGAATATTTTATGATCTGAGATGGCTTCTAGCTCTTCACTATTTACGAGAATCTTGCCCTTGAATGGTGAAGAGTTAATATCAGCTAAGTACATTCTCCTGAAAGTTGATGACTTGAGCAAACCATCTATTTTATCTTTAGGATTTCTTATTACTTTGGATCATTTATGTAGTCTTGTTCCAGAATTACCTATTTCCATCTGAACCATAAAGCACAGGCACACACAGACACACACACACACACGGAAATAAGACCTTTGAGAAGACATAAATTCTCAAGTGAGACAGTTGAGATTCCTTCAAAATTCACATGAATTATTTGGCTTTAGTGCCATCTCACATGTTTAAAACCATGTAAATCACCTCAATAAACCAGAAAAAGATGAAAGTTATGATTTCCTCTCCAATAAAATGTGAACTGCATGAACCTCTTCAATTTACACCGATGCTCACTGTGAGCAACTTTTTCAAGTTAGAGCCTAGAGAAAGAGCACAAAGAAAAATCTCAGCTCTGGCCACTGAGCCATGACTCCTGGACCCAATGAGCACACTACTTTTCAGCCAAGGGTACCTTTGGGGGAATTTCTACCCACTTCACACTTCCAGAATTGGTTCAAGTAAGGTAAAAGGGCAGTCAGGCCTTTAACAAACAGCTTAGCTTAGAAAGGAACAGTTTCAAAGCCACGGATTTTGACTTTTCTTTTTCAAGAAGATTTGGAAGGCCTCTTTTGAAGTCTTTATCATCAAATAAATAATGACAATTTCTCTTTCTTACACACTTTCAGGCTTATAGAGGGTTTTCCAGATACTTTTTTCTTCCTCATTTGATAGACCTTGTGGCATCTGCCCAAGCTCAGTAGGTACTGTTATCTCTTCATCTACAGTGAGCTATCTGAACCTCAGATATTTTAGGTGATTTGTCAAAATCCACCAGAGAGTAAATGTTGAGGTCAGAACTGGAACCTGGGATGTCCAACTCTAATCCAGGGTTCGGTAGAGCCCAGTTCTTCTATATACACAGGTATATGTTTGCTCGCTTCAACTGTTAAATGATATTTAGAAATAAGATGCTCCCAGAACTAACTGTCTTCAGTACCCACAGTTATTCATATTCCTCCTTAAGCACCTAATTTACCTCACAGAGTGGCCTGGGCCCAAGGGAGAGTCTGGGTCCCTGAGGTTTAGGGCACTGCGCACTCCCTAGCCATTGGGTTTAATTTTTCCAACTTTATGACTCCAGGCTCAGTCCCACTTCGCTGGATTGCATTGTCCTGAAATATGTTTATATGTACCCAGGGACTCCAGTAATGGACCCATAAAAAATTCAATAAAGAAATGTTTTAATCAAAATACGCTGTCTAACATCACAGAGTCACCGGAATTCTCATTTAAAGTTGGAGCACATCTCTGCAAAACGTTGATTGCTGTTGTAACCTCACTGGTTTCTAAATGCATTCCGTTCATGCTCTGCTGTTGATGGAACTGGCTACTGATGTGTATCCTCAGAAGAACCTTTTTTGTATAATGAATAAAAAATTTCAGAACATATGGAAAGGGCCTACCATCTCTCTCAGCCATGGTGCCAGAGAAACAGAGGAAGGGCAGCTGTGCCACTTCCTTTCATTGGGTGCAATGATCATGTGAGCATCATATAAGAATACTACATCTTTAAGAGGAAAAAAATGTCCTCTTTTTTCCCCACTGAGCAACTGCATGTGCACGTTTCTTAAAGCATCTTTTCTGTGCAAGCTGTAGGTCTTTTTCCAAGGTGAATAAAATCCCCACAAAATGCCTGTAAGAAGAGATATTCCTGATGCTTCCCTTGGGCATTTGCTGAGGCAGCCAAAGTATGCACTCATGCTATAGATCACTTTGGCACCATTAAAGAATTACAGGGCATCACATGGTCTTGTAGGAATTAATCACTGCTTAACAGTATGTGCTCCTGTGTTTATAAAGTCATTTGGAATATCTGCCTGTAACCAGTGGCTCACTGAATGGAGTATCTGCAGGTAATGAACCATGGCATTTTGCTATGGTCGAGCTAAAGAATGTCGCAATTTACAATTAATATGATGGCAGCAAAATGTATTTATTTTAGGGAAAGTCACAATCATAATTTGAAATTTTTTAATAAAGAGAGATTTGATTTATATCATATTTTGCCAATAGATCTTCACAAAGGAACTCAAGGTGGGACAGGACAGCATCCAAGATAAATGCCCTCTAGCACTTTATAGCGAGTAACCCTTTAAAGGCACAGCTCATATAGCCTTGTGCCTGTATTTTCCTTCAGAGACCCCTCAAAAATATTAAGTAAAAAGTATATATTAAATTTCAGTTTCAAGTATTTGCCATCAATGAGGTAGAACTGCAGGTTATGGTCTGCTAAAGATTTAACCGCCCTAAAGAACCTCTGGAAAAAAAGAAAAATAAAATGAAAGGAAGTGAAAGAAAAAAGAAGAGAAGAAAAGAAGTAGAGACCAATAACCTTACACTGTACCCGAGTAGGTAGTAGCTGTTTAGTGGGAATATGGTGAATATTAAGATCAAGTAAGAGAGTCCCTTTCTGGGGCTTCCCTGGTGGCGCAGTGGTTGAGAGTCCGCCTGCCGATGCAGGGGACGAGGGTTTGTGCCCCGGTCCGGGAAGATCCCACATGCCGCGGAGCGGCTGGGCCCATGAGCCATGGCTGCTGAGCCTGCGCATCCGGAGCCTGTGCTCCGCAACGGGAGAGGCCACAACAGTGAGAGGCCTGCGTACCACAGGAAAAAAAAAAAAAAAAAAGAGAGAGTCCCTTTCTAGATTTCTCAAATATTACACAAATTTTCACTTATATTTATCTTTCTTGTATGATTCAGATGATATACTCAAGCATCAATTAGCCTCCCATAAAAGACAAGATGTAGAAATGTGAGGATTTATGTCAGGCTGTCGAGCTGTGTGCTCCTAATTTGTTTGTCGTTCAAGTTGTTTATCATTATTGTACCTCATTTTTAAAGTGCTGAAGAAGGTTTTAAATAGATGCTTTTGGAATCTATATGTAACAAGTAGTAGAATGAGGGTACTCCATTTTTACTAGCATCCTGGTATAAGCATTAACCAAGTTATTGAGAATTTTATATAGCCGAGAGAAGGCTCACTGCTCCCATTTCTGGTTGTAAATTCATACCAAGAAAGGTAGGAAATAGATAAGAAATAATTAGTTCATTTTCCTTTCTCCACTCTTTAACCTCCATGAATTATCACATTGCCAAATAATTAGGATACTGTTTCACATGTCCTATTTGCTTAGCAGTTGAAATCATTACCTACAAATTATGCAGGATTCTTTTTTTTTCAGGCTAACTTTGATCATGCTAGATTAAACAAATAAATTCAAAATCACCGGTAACTATAAAGATGTGCTCCATGTAATATTAAATTCTCCTGTTTCAGGACTTTCATTTTAGTAGTTAACCTTTCAAGCAGGTCTCTCAGTTCCAAAATATTAGAAGTATTCATTCATACTCTTTATTCATTGACTACTCTACCATCATCTTAATATGTATTGGTTATAGCCTTAAATAATTTCCTGGGTTAATGTGGGAAAAGGCACTTGTAAGAAATTTGTACAAAATGCTGACATATTGTTTTTGTTAGAAAATAAATGTCCAGTTGCAGTAGGAACTGTTTTCTTCCTTAACGAGAGAGGAGAGAGAGAGAGAGAGAGAGAGAGAGATCCTTTAAGGAAGTAAAATTTAATAATGTCCAGGTCCATAAGAAGTTCTGGAGAAAGGTATGAGTTAACTTATCCAGGCTCTCTTGTGACCTATATAACCCCAAGATGTACAGTCTTTTAAAAATAACTACATATACATCAAATTAAAGATGAGAATACCTTAGTCTCTATCACTCTCCTTGAATCAAACCAAATTTTGCCTCTCGTTCTGTTTATGTCTCCAATGTCGTCTTGGTTATCCAAAGGTAGACAGTAACCCTGAAACTCTTCCTTTGGAAGCAGATTCAGGTGAGAAATGATTTCCTTCTGCTATTGAGACCTACCCCTTGCTATGAAATTTTGCTGCAAATCAAGAAAGCAATTTCCCATGTGATCATTTCATGCTTCAGTTCGACTGAATTTTCTGTGCTCTTTGAACCCTAATTTGGGATTGAAATTCCACTTCCTTGTATTAGGAGCGGCGAGGGAGAATGTCTGCAGATGGTTTGTGTTTAAATGTGAGTCCTCCGAGTTTCTCAATGCCCTGGTCTTGGGCTTATGAAGAAAATGAAAATGACCTGGCTGCCACAGCGCAAGTCAGAGTCACTTTCATTTCTCGCCTTCCAGCCCTGACTTCCTCTAATGTAATTTTGTCTGCTAAAGCAAGAGGTATGACCACTGTGTTATTATCTGCATTTTAGCTCTAAACTCCTCTGGCCTAACAACACAGGGGCTCTCCCTCTCCAGAGCACCCCTCAATCTGATTATGCCTCGCTATGAAAGTGAGCTCTGGCTTCTCCACCTGGCCTTTCTGCCTCTTCGGCCTATATCCTGAATGTTCTAGCAAACTTTACTAATGCTACTGTTATGCCACATTTTTTTTTTTTGCAATGCCAAGGGTAAATAAAAGTTACATGCCTATCAGAAAATCAAGAGTTTCAAAGTAAATATAAGTTCTCTCATCATCTCTAATTGTCACTTGCTGTGGATGTCAAACTGACAGAGTAGCAGAATCTAATTTCCTTGTTTGATTCACCATGAAATTAAACTGAACTGACAATTTTTATTTTCACCTGGCAAATTCATCCGACACTATTTAAATCTAGTTAATCAAGTACAGTTATCTTCTGTGCACACTCGTCTCCCCTACCACACCTCTGATTTGCAGTATCCCACTTCCTGGACTCCCTCAGACAGCCGTGCTTTGGATTACATTTACAGTTTTAGAAGGTGTAAAGGAATGCATGAACATAGTTAGCCAAGGTGCCAGCAACTGTATCATGTCACAAAATTACTACTGAAAGGTGAGAAAAATAAGAGTAAAAAAACAAAACACTGCTCAAAAACCCAACCAGTCAGGTGGTTTGGCGAAGCCTGTGCTCAGTAGAGGAGAAAATATCATTCTGAAGTTAACTGACTTTCAGAAAAAAAAAAGAGTTTAACCTCTGTAAGGAATAAACATCACCATTCAGAAATAATATTGTAGTAGGAAGTGCCAGATACATATTTTTCTGACGAAATGAGGCCATCTGGCAGTGTGGGAGTGGCAACCTATAGATGAACTATAATTTGAGTTTCAAAGATAAGGAAGGCTCCACATCCTGGAGCCATTATACAATGTCCCAAGGTAAGGACAGAATGTATGATACTGTAGGGTACCAAAAAAGGTATGTGTCTCGCCATGTAATGGTTGGCCATTACCAGCAGCTCTCAAAGAGTAACTTCAAGGATCATCGATGAAGGAAAGAAATTAACTTATTGAGTCCACAGAACATTAAATGGGTTTCTTGATGCCTGAGTCCAAGAGGGGTTGCACATTAGCTGGACCCAAAGCTGCGAGTTATATCATGTCATCACCCTGAACAGCTCTTCAGTTCCAGGCCCATTTCTGGATTTTTACAATGATTTATCACAGACATGTGTCTGACCTTTCTTTGTTCTGGAACTGAAGTGAATTTTCATGGCTTGAATATCAGTCCCAGGACATCTTCAAAGATGAACAGAGGCTCTGGGTTGATTCCACATTTGAGACAAAAGCTAAAAGATTTCTATATGTTAATAGAATCAGAGTAAATATGTGGCTCAACCTTCATAAAAATGCATACTATGCAAAAACATCAGCATGCAACTTCAGAAGGGCATTCATGGACTCCTTGAAGCCCTTACATTAACTAAACATAACCATAGCTACAATTTTTTGAGCATTTTCCACATGCTAGACACCTCTAACACTTCAGAGATATCAGCACACCATCTGGCCTGGCCTCTTCAGCCCTGCTGGGGAGGAACGTTAGATTAAAAACTCTAGGCCACTCACTCTGGAGGAAGTTACATGAATTTGCTCTTATGACATGCTACTCAAGTACAAATAAGTACCTGCAAAGTAGGAGTGGCTGCCATTGTAACTTTAATTTAGGGTCCCTATCTTAAATCACTTATTGTTTTCATTGCTCCCAACATCTTAATATATATAACGTATTACTCTTTATAGGGAGTCAATCAGGCATGTTCACTGAATCTCAGTAACAGCAATTCTGGAGAAAGACTGGTTGCGTCTGCGTTTCCCACAGGTTTCTCCAAATGATTTTTGCATCTACCATATAACTTGAGTTTCTTTTGAACCACACCAAATATATTCCTCAAGTCATTTTTTTTTCAACCGCAGGTGCAGCAACTTAAGCTTATTTGTATTGTTTAGATCCTTAGAGCCCTGAAAGAAGACATGATTATCCCCATTTGATAGAGTGGGAAACAAAGGCCCAGAGAGGCTGAATAACTTCCCCTTGTCCACACAGCTCATGAGTGGTAAAACAAGACTTAGAATGCAATTTGGCCTGACTTTAAAGCCCGAGTTCTGAATTTCTGCACTCTAGTGCTGTAGACTGCAGGGTAAGAACCTCTGCTTAACAACGTTGGTGTACTGTAAAATTTATGAGACATTATCAAACATTAACTAGAATAGAATGAGCAATAAGAAGTTGACCTTAAGCATCTCTTTAAATATCCAGGTTATTTCAGGCTGAGAAGTCAGATTAGAGATTTCATTTCACAAATCCCATCCCATTCACTGCCAGGAGTACCTTCCACAAATCTCTACCCAGTCAGTCAGTTCTATTTATTGGAAGACTTTGTGATTACCTATGGCCAACCCCAACAAAAAGGCTGGATCCAAGGAGAATCTCCATCCCAAAGGCTTAAACCTATATTTTTGCACAGTATCCACATGCTATTCTTAGGATAAATACGAACTATGAAAATACTTCCTCCTAGCAAACAGGACAGAACGAGCTACATGGAAACGCAGTGATCTAACCCTAAGCCGCGTGTTTAGGATAAAATCAAGAATCTACACAGAAGCAGCACGGGTAAGTGCAGGTAACGTTACAGGAGCAACCGCTACAAAGCAGAAGAGAAGCCCTGGAACCAATGGCATCGAGTGGTGGCAGATGACGGAGGTCTTGGAGAAAGTTGAGACCTATAGGAGCAGCAGGACAAGGGCTGTCAGGATATTTCAGAGGAACACCACCAGATAAAGTGATCTGCCAAAGACTAAAAGAGGGCAAGGAAGGAAAGAAAAAATGCAGGGCCTCTTGGTGTTCTGTTCTCACCGCACTATAGGTTATGGTTGGGGAGAAAGGAGAAGCAAGAGCAGATCTTTAAGAGAACATTTCCCTACAAAGATCATTCCCAGGGAGGAACAACTAGTCACTTGACCACAGATGTATGTGCACTTAGGGAGCCCAAGGATGCTCCTTCTCAAATACCTGTATGCTAAGTCATTAATATTTCTCTCTAATCCATGTGTGGATACTGGACATGGAATTCTAGAAAGAACTCCATAACGAGGATTCAGATAAACAGAAATAACTCTGGTTTTTTTCCATTGGAGATACTGATACCCAAGCACTCTTCCCACTTTTTTAAAACAAATTAAAACATTATGAAAAGGGATATTATAGCATAGTACAATATACTTACCATTTTAGTGAAAGTAGTAGACAAGTTCAATCAAGGCCCAGGAAGTAAAATGTGAAACTGAATTACTGAGGAGGAGAAAAATTTGATCACCTACTACATGTTTTAAAAGCAGGTAAGAGTTACATCTGGCAAAAGTCTCAACACAACATTTCTTCCAGTGTAAATTGTGAGAAGACCAGAGAGTGTTTCATGGGCAGCCGTCGTTATGCATACTAATACTCAAAGTTGGAAAAGGATACAAGGGAGCGGAGGAGACGCTCACAGGACAAAGTTAAATGCAGAAACCAAGGAAGCACCTACTTTTAAGAACTAGGGAAAAACAACGACAACAACAAAAACAGGAGTTCCAAAGATAAAAGTAAAGTTATGGAATAAAGGAGGTAAATACAAAGTGTAGGCTTGTGCTACTCAAAGTGCCAGACCCAGATGTGGGAATGTAAATCAAGCCACTGTGTCTCTGAGAAAGTTGTGCCATTACTGCTACTACTACCATTTAAAGAAAAATAATCGTATTAGCCTGAAGAGCCACACAAAACAGTGGGCTTAAGGATGTAGTTAATTTACATTCTGTTGAAAACTCCTATCTCCTCATGGACTGCCAACGAAACTAGTTACAAACACTTCTGGGGACCACGTGTTGAAAAGGACTGGTTTCAACTTCAAAAGAGAAGAGATCGTCAACAAAAGTCTGGAAGGGCGAGCGGAGTGCCAAGTGGAGAGCAAACATCAACACCTGAGGCAGGAGAGAAGACTCAGCTTTCACAGAAGGACGCTACAAAGGAAGAAAGTCATTAGGAGAAAGGGACAGAGAAAGGACACTTAAGGAGAGACAGAGGAGAAGGATGATAACTTCTCTGCTCACGTAGGGAGCATGTGGATAGAACAGAGAGAGAGGATGTCATTGCTGACAGAGAGGGTACCCGGGCCTTTGGATGTTACCCCAAGTAGCTAGTGCAGACTAGAAAGAAGGGCTTCTCACTTTCAGGATGAGTTGGTGAAGGAAAACTTGAGGGCTATTGAGAAGGTTCCAAGTATATTTTTAGAGTAAACCATTGTTCTAAATATCACTTTTAAGATGACTGGTTAATATAAGTTATAGTCAAATATCACACTGAAGACTTTTACCACTGATCCAAAGTATAGCTCTCATTAGTTTAGGAGCACCTGCACCCTGAAAATGGTTCTCGGCACAGATAGCGATAACTGACTATATTCATTTGCTAGGGCTGAAGTACCACAGACTGGATGGTTTATACAACAGACATTTATTTTCTCACAGTTCTAGAGGCTAGATCAAGGTGTCAGCAGGGTTGGTTTCTTCTGAGAGTGTTCTCCTTGGCTTCTAAATGGCTGTCTCCTCCCTGTCTCTTTACACGGTATATGTCCATGTCCTAGCCTCCTCTTCTTTTAAGGACACCAGTCATATTGGATTAGGGCCCACCTAATGACCTTATTTCAATTTAATTACCTCTTTAAAGGCCTTTCTCCAAATACAGCCATTTTCTGAGATACTGGGGGCCTAAGGCTTCAATATATGGATTTGGGGATCATAGCCCATAACACTGATAAAGCTCCAACCTATTGTGAAACCTATTGGATAAAGCTCCAACACTGTGAGCACACCATGTCATGTGCAACCATGCTCCCTACACATGGTTGTGACTAGCACAGCACATTCCAAATGGAGTGGGAGGTAGGTTTGGGGGCCTCAGTTCATCTGTGCTAGCTGGATGGTTTTGAACCACGTCCCCATTCTTTTTCAAATTCTCTTTGAATCAACTATCAATTTTACGATATTTCACATTGAAAATAAGATTAGAATACGGACCCACATATCCAAACAGAAAAGTTGGGTGAAGTAATGAACAGAGTCTAGGGTTATGGGTGGCACAGCTCAGGTCAAAACAGCTTACACAGGACCACATGGTAAATTTGAGGGATTTGGGTTCTTGATACCTTTCTTAATCCATTGTAATGTTCTCTTTAAACACATGGCTACATCCTCTTCAAACAACCCAAGACATATTTCAGAAAATTCGGAACCTGCAGTCTATAATTTAGACCTCTAGCCATCAAAATCCAATGTACTAAAAAAAAAAAAAAATCCAATGTACTTACTTCAATGAACCCAGATATTTGAAGCTTTTTATGTCTACCCTATATTCCACTGGACTAGCATGCTTATCTTTTGATGTCAATTAGATGATGTCATGGCTCTCCTCTACCTTTGGGGCATTTCTTCCCCATTCAATTAGTTCTCTTCTGTAGGCAAAAATTTTATCTAGGTATCCCACTCATTGAAAGATGTTATTTCATTTGCAATAAGTAGGAGCAAGCGCTTAAAGTGATCAGTTTGGATGAGATCCATCAGAGTTGGAATCCTTCTGCAAGACTTATGCTCAGGAGTTTATTTTACTCCATTCCCTTTATAGAGAATACCCAACCTGCTCTGATTCTTTGCTCATTAACAGCTTAAATCATGCAAAATGTTAAAAGTCACTGTTGCAATGGTATTTGATAGAGAATTTAAATTAGACCACGGAGAAAAATGACAGTACTCCTCTAACGCTGTATGATTCATTTCTTGGTACCAAACCAGGAGTTGAAAATGCAATGCAATTTTATAATGAACAGAAGCACTGCCTCTGGCCCTCATACAACTCCAAAAATAGTTAGAACAAGGCTGACCAAAATTCAGAAGGGTCTTATGCATATATATGTATAATATAAATATATTACTCTCTCTATATATATTTTCCCCCTTTCTCCCTCCCTCCTTCTGACTCTCTTTCCAACTTTGGGACTCTCTATCCCTCTGTTCGTCTCTTGGTCTTCTTCTCACTCCCTTTCTCTCTGTCTCTCTTTTTGTCTCTGTCTCTATTACTCTACCTTATTTTCTCCAACTCTGCCTATGCCTCCTCTGGGTCTCTCTTTGCCACTTACTCTGTCTCTCTTCGTCCTTTTCATTCTCTTGCTGCCCCTTTGTGTGTATGCCTCTGTGTCTCTTTATTCCTGACTGTCTTGTCTTCTTAACTGCATACCTAAGTCTCTTTTACTATGTGAATCTTTCTTTGTTCCCATTACAGACTCTCTCTCTCCCTTTCCCTCCCCCTCCCTCTCCCTCCCTCCCTCCCTCCCTCTCTCTCTCTCTCTCAGCAGTGTTTACAGCAATTCCATTTTGATATATTCCATTTTTTGTAGAGAAGCTATTTCTCGAGAGGCTTGCAACTGCCCTCTGCCTGCTGGAGGAGTTTTCTTGTCTCTTCTCTCCAAGCCCGTGCGTGGATTTCACGGATCATCCAGCAGAGGAAGTGCAACCAGCACTTTCTACACCTCTTCACCCTGGAAGCTAAATATATGCTCTTCTTTCAGACTTAGCTTACCTCAGCGTGAAACCTGCCAGGAGGGTCTCAGATCTTCACCATAAGTGGCTTGTCCACAGCGAGTCTGCTGAAGCCATCGTCTGGGCTTTTGCTATTTTTGCCATTCTTAAGAGACTTCTGGGTTACTTAACATAAAGCCCTACACAATATTTCAGTTTTATGCTTCAGTTCTGAACTTCGTGATAGAACTCTAAAGGATGAATAAGCTTGTTGGGTTTGAAGAAGAGAGATTATGAAAAGGATTTAGGTTTAGACTTTTGACTAGGGTAAGTAAGGGGCTTGATGTGGGACAGAGGAAATTAGGGGCCAGAAAACCAAGGAAGAGACCCTTTATGGGCAAGTGTGCACATTAGCTGAGAAGTGGTGTGTATTGTACTTTTTGTACAGTTAATTGCATAGTTGTTGCGAAAAATAAAACAGCGCTATCATCACGTTACTGTATAATTACCATTGTTTCCTAAGATGTTACTATGTAGTTACTACATTATTACAGAAAAATAAAACATGTTATTTCATGGTAACTATGCAATTAGTTCATGTCACTACTAAATGTACACTTAACTGAACCAACGAAGACATAAAATGTTCCATTTTTTCCCTCTGTGCTCCTAAGTCATGATATTGTCCCTCTTTTCGAAATGACATAATGAATCAATGCACTAACGTGGGAAACATGCAGATAATGCTTTTTCATCATTTTTTTTTTCTGGTAAGCAAACGAACTCCTTGGAAACTACAGATGCAAAATAGTTAGCATGCCAGATAGGCAGGCAGATAAACAGATTCTATCAAGAAAATCTGCATTTAACGAGCTGGGAACAATGAGTCCATTTGGGGTTGTGGTTAGGAAGGGGTACCTTGGCGAGCCAAGGGCCTTGGTGGCTACAAGGAATGAGAAAAGAATTAAATGCGTTTCCTTCTATGTTGCTTGCAGGCTGAAAGCACAGCAAACAAAAACTGGTACCATGTTATGTGTACATTCACAGAAGAGCTTCAGTTTCTGTTGCACATACTGCGAAGAAAAAAATGCAGTGTTTCAATATTTAAATCAGTTCTATAAAAAGCAGACCACTTGGTAAAAGTTTGAATTCCCCCTCAGAAGTTGTTGGTCTGATAGTACAAAAGAGATTTAGTTTTATAGAGAGG
Source organism: Delphinapterus leucas (assembly GCF_059928025.1). NCBI lineage: Eukaryota > Metazoa > Chordata > Mammalia > Artiodactyla > Monodontidae > Delphinapterus > Delphinapterus leucas. The sequence continues at coordinate 85,643,051 of NC_143134.1, forward strand.
GGGGTATGCAGTATTCTTTGTCAACGCCAGCATATCTTTATACTCAAAGCCCTGTGTACAATTATCTTTCTATGAAGCTAATTGCAAACTGCTTCAAATAATGAGAAAGGGTATGTTTATTGTAACTAATTGATTTCCAATACTTAAAAATTAATTGGGCAGAACAGGTCATCCCAAGCTTTCTTTGAGTCATGTTTTAATGGGCTCTGAATTTAAGGAATTAATGGATAGATTAGTATAATTTATTTTTACATTTGTTTTTTTCTCAAGAGACAGTTTTAAAATTCTCCTGGGAAGAAACCATATTCTTATTCCTTTTCTCAACCCTTTCCCTTTTACTGCACAACACTGAACTCACCTCTTCTTTATTTCTAGCAGGAAAATGCCTCAGCTTCCTAGCTGTTCTGACTTTAAATTCTAATCATGAAAGTAAAGAGTCTCAGGGATCATGTGAACTCACTAGTAAGTCTGCAAAATATACCAGCCACCCTGTTTGACTGACAAAAAGATACCTGGGGAAACTGTCTTTGCCCTCTCACATATACAGTACTTATATTTATATGCAGATTTCAAAATTCACAGCTGATGTGTTATTTTTGGAAATGTAGGTTGAATTCAACACGTTTCCATTCTTTGTATTAGCACATACATATAAAGACTGTTCACAAAAGGAGGAAAGCAAATAAAACTTTCATCAATGAAGCAGTTACCTAAATTCCTGGTGATCTAATTCGACAACTGTCAGTCATGAACATATATATGCATCCTTTTGAAGGCAAGATAATCAAGTACCTATGATCATCTTTATTCAAGATAGGTCACAGAGATTCAGATTCCTTAAAGGCAGATGCAGGTAGAATTAAACCTAAGTTTACATGTGATTAAAGCAGGGCTGCTGTGTCTTTCTCATCTTTCACCTAACCACCCTTTCCTGGACCCAGCTTTTAGGACTTTTATTACACACCAAACACAATCATTCAGTTGAGCGTCACCCCAAAGCATTTGTTAGCTGTTAAGTATAAAGAAAACGTCTCATTTTTTCACAATGAGAAGCATGGTATTGTAGGCGGAATTCTAAAATGGGCTGCAAGATTTCCCACCTCCCTGATTCACATGCCCTGCACAATCCCTAGGACTGCCAGTGTGATGGGCTTCACCCAATAACCGGTTATGTTAAAATAAGGAGATTATCCAGGTGGGCCAGATCCAATCACGTGAACCCTTTAAAAGACAAGGCTCTTCTACAGCTGGTCACAGAAAAGGAGGTCAGACAGGTGTGCTCCCACTGGCCTAGAAGAGAGCTGGCATCCATGTGTGAACCATCCATGTACGGGGCTCCCATGGGAAAGAACTGCAGATGGTTTCTAGCAGCTGAGAGTGGTCCCCAACCAATAGCTAGAAGGGAAATGGGTACCTAGAATCCTGCAACCACAAGGAAATGAGTTTTTCCTATAACCAGTGAGTGTGGAAGAAGACTCCAAGCCCAGATGAAAACACCTTAACTTTAGCCTGGTGAGACTGAACAGGGAATCCAGTCACACCATGCCAGATACTTGGCCTACAAAAAATGTGAGATAAAAAATTTCTGTTGTTTTCAGCCACTACATGTGTAGTACTTTGTTAGACAGCAATAGAAAAATAATACAACTGGAAAGAAAGCATGTGACCCTTGAATCTGGAAGACTTTTCCACGCTTACACTTTTCATCCCAGACATTTTGGAGATACACTATTGAGGTTTTGGCACCACGTTAGCTTTTCTCTGGCAAAGTGTCAGCTACAAGATTCAATATTAACTGGCCATACCTAGTATTTAAAGACTTCGTGACCAAGAAGAAATTTCTAATAGAACCAGAGTTCCCCCAAGAGTATTCACGTGCTCTGTCCAAGTAAGTTCATTTATGAAAGGAGCCTGTTTCCACTCAAACTATCATGTTTCTTATTTAGAAAAGTCTAAATAAACACTTCATGAAGCCCATTGCCAGGGCTTTGTTTTTTTGGAAGCATCCACTAGGCTGAGAGTGTAAATGATTGTACTCTCTGGGATGGTATAATTCACAGACAAAGGAAGGAGAGAAAAATGCAGCTTTGCATTAGCCCACGTCACATTTGTGAAAGTCACAAAAAGGATAAGGTTTCAGCTCACGCAGTTGATGGTGCTTTGTTAAAAGGGCTAGCCCATCAAACTCCCACACAAGAACCCCAAAAGGAAGCCTGATACTGGCAAACATGCAAAGGCACACAACACTGTGTTTTCATTAGTGTCACTGCAGATAAAGACATTACAACAATTTTTGTGAAGATGAAACCATGGATAGACTGTCATTTAGAAATAAGTACAATTACACTGTCCTAAAGGTAAGTCATATTACTGTATGTGCAGCATCCCAAATTGAGTTGTCACCTAAGTGCTTATGTATGTTCAGCCAGGAAGGCTGCCTGTCACTTGTCATCAGGTTGTGCCTCATTGAAGAATTTGGGGTGGAGGGGAGCTTGTTGCTCTGTTGTGGTCTATTTGTTTTTCACATATGAACTAAATAACATAAATAATGTGTATGTGTTTTGTTTTATAGTGAAAGATCTGCTTTTTAATAATACCTTTATTGAGACATAGATAAAATTCACCGTTTTAAAGTGTAAATTTTAGTGGTGTTTGGTATATTCACAGAGCTGTGCAGCCATCACCACTGTCTAATTTTAGAACATTTTCCTCACCCCATAAAGAAACCCTGTGCCCACCCAGTAGTAGTCACTCCCCATTCCCTCCTCCTCCCAGCCCCTGGTAACCTCTAATCTAATTTCTGTCTTTATAGATGTGCCTATTCTGGACAGTTCATATACAAGAGATCATAAAATATGTGGTCTTTTGTGTCTGATTTCTTAGTATAATATTTTCTTTCTTTTTTTTTTTCTATTTTTTTTGCGGTACGCGGGCCTCTCACAGTTGTGGCCTCTCCCGTTGCGGAGCACAGGCTCCGGATGCGCAGGCTCAGCGGCCATGGCTCACGGGCCCAGCCGCTCCGCGGCATGTGGGATCTTCCCAGACCGGGGCACGAACCCGTGTCCCCTGCATCGGCAGGCGGACTCTCAATCACTGCGCCACCAGGGAAGCCCATTAGTATACTATTTTCAAAGTACATCTATGTTATAGCATAACTCAGTACTTCATTCTATCTTAAGACCAAATAATGTCTCATTGTATGGATATACCACAGTTTAACTGTTCATCTGTTGATGGACATTTGGGTTTTTTCTGCTTTTTGACTGTGATGAATAATGCTGCTAAAAACATTCATGTACAAGTTTTTGTGGGAGTCTATGTTTTCATTTTTCTGGGGAATGGAATTGTTAGATTATATGGTAATTCCATGTTTAACATTTTGAGGAACTGGATAACTCTTTTCCAAAGTGGTTGCACCATTTTAAAATCTGACCAATAATGTTCAAGGTCTCCAATTTCTCCATATACTCACTAACACTTGTTATTATCTGTCTTCTGTCTAGACATCCTAGAAGGTATGAAGTATTATCTCACTATGGTTTTAATTTATATTTCCCTAATGATCAGTGATGTTGAGCATCTTCTCTTGTGCTTATTGGCTGTTTGCATATCTTCTTTGACTTAATGTCTATCCCTGTCATTTGCATATTTTTAAATTGTGTTACTTGTCTTTTTCATTGTTGAGTTGTGCAAGTTCTTTATATATTCTGGATATAAGTCCTTTACCAGATACATATGATTTTCAAATATTTTCTCCCATTCTGTGGGCTGCTTTTTTATTTTCTTGATGCACAAGAGTGTTTATTTTGATGATATCCAATTTATCTTTTTTTTTTTTTTTTTACTGTTGTTATTGCTTGTGCTTTTTCTGTCATATACAAGAAACCATTGACTAATCCAAAGTCATGAAGATTTCTGCCTAGGAAAGTTCATAGCTTTAACTCTTTTATTTAGTCTGTGGTTCACTTTTTGTTTATTTTTGTATATGATATAAGGTAGGGGTCCAGTTTCAGGCTTTTGCATGTGGATATCCACTTGTCCCAGGAATACTTATTGAAAAGACTATTCTCTACCATTGAATTTTCTTGGCACTCTTATCAAAAATCAATTGAGCATAAATATATGGACTTATTTATGGACTCTCAATTGTATTCCATTGATGAATATGTATATCCTTATGGCAGTACCACACTTGCTTGATTACACTATCTTTGTAGTAAGTTTTGAATAGGGAAATATGAGTCCTCCAAGTTTGTTCTTTTTCAAGATTGTTTTGGCTATTCTGGGTCCCTTGCATTTCCATATGAATTTTAGGATCAACTTGTCAATTTTTGCAAAAAACTGCAGCTGAGATTTAGATAAAGGTTGCATTAAATCTGTAGTGCAATTGGGGGAATATTGTCATCTTAACCATATAAGTCTTCTAATCCATGAATATGAGAAGTCTTTCCATTTATTAGATCCTCTTTAATTTCTTTCAAAGGTATTTTGTAGTTTTCAGTGTACAAGTCTTATACCTATATGTTAAATTTTAAAAATTGTGCTATTTTTTGTTATTGTAAATGAAATTATCCTCTTAACTTCATTTCCTTTTTTTTTTGTGGTATGCGGGCCTCTCACTGTTGTGGCCTCTCCCGCTGTGGAGCGCAGGCTCCGGATGCGCAGGCTCAGCGGCCATGGCTCACGGGCCCAGCCGCTCCATGGCATGTGGGATCCTCCCGGACTGGGGCATGAACCCGTGTCCCCTGCATTGAAAGACGGACTCTCAACCACTGCGCCACCAGGGAAGCCCTTAACTTCATTTTCTAATTGTTCATTGCTAATGAGAGCAATGTGTTTTTAGGAGAATATGACTGGTTAATTCTAGGACACTACAGCCATGTCAAAGACATTCTTCACAGCTCTATCATAGCTGTGTTACACCTGCAAGGAATTTTGTGTCTTTCTATCTCTTTTTCTCACATAAAATGCCTCCTGATCGTTAACTAATAAGAACATTTCCTTTAAAAAAAGCTATAAATATAGTAGCAACTATCTATATTTTTCATTCAGGCAACACACGTATGCCAGGCACTGCTCTAGGTGCTTGAGACATATAAGTGTTTGACATAGATATATCAGTGAACAAACCAGCAAAGATCCATCCTTCCTTGGAGCTCACCATTTTTATGTCCAGCACTGGTTCAGAGTTTGAAGATGAAAAATAATTACTAAGGATCTTATTTTTCCTTGAGAAAACTGCAACGTGATTAAGATAATGAACCAAGTAGTGGACTGACATTTGCCATGGACATAATAAATAAACAATGTGTGTGTACATGCAACAATTAACCCATTTAACTATATTTACTAAGGAGTAAGATCAAGGACCTATGCTAAGCACTGATTAAAACATGGCCCAGAGCTCAAATCGCTTGCATTTTAAGATGAGAGCTGTAGGGTCAAAGCAATGCTAATAGATGGTATAAGATAAGCCACAAATAAAATGTCGAATGATTTTGGAGATGAGAGATCACATCCAGCTATACTCACAGAAGTGGTGAAATTTAAATTGAGATCATATGATTAAGATTTGGATAAGCGAGGGCTTCCCTGGTGGTGCAGTGGCTGAGAGTCTGCCTGCCGATGCAGGGGACACGGGTTCATGCCCCAGTCCGGGAGGATCCCACATGCCGTGGAGCGGCTGGGCCCGTGAGCCATGGCCGCTGAGCCTGCGCGTCCGGAGCCTGTGCTCTGCAGCGGGAGAGGCCACAACAGTGAGAGGCCCGCGTACAGCAAGAAAAAAAAAAGATTTGGATAAGCGAATATTATGAGGTGGAGCTACATTATAAAAAGAAAATTATATGTGTGTGTGTGTGTGTGTGTGTATATATCCTTACTTTTGTAGTCCAATTATATGTATATATATATATATGTATATATATACACTTGAGTAGTCTAATTATATGTATATAGACATGTATGTATGTACGTATTTACATGTATATATGCATATGTGTAGTATATATGTATATATACTTGATAGTCTAATTGTATATACATATATATATATATCCTTACTTATGTAGTCTAATTTAATCCTGTAATGAAGAGGACATGATGAAGGAGAAGAGTACGTGTAGAGAAAAGAAGAAGGAAAGAGAAAAGAAGAGGTTAAGTAAAGGGAAGTGATGGAGATGCATGAAAAAGGGGAGGAGAAGAACAGTGGGGAAGGGCTAGAAAGAGAAGAAGGGGACAACTAAAAATTTTTTTTAGTATATTCTACATCGAAGACACTGAACTGGACACTCTGCATGAACTGCTTCATTTTCTATTCATAAAAGTCCAAAAAAGAAGGTATTATTCTAATCTCCAGTTTATAGATAACCAAGGCCTAGATAAGTTAACACATAACTTACTCAAAGTCTTGTATTTAGTAAGTTAAAAAGGCAGAATTTATTCCCGAGTCTGCTTACTCAATTATATTTTCTTCAGGTAGAAAAATTACTTCAGGTTAGGGTAAAACAAGAAGGAAAATAATCTTCACGAAATCCTGGGCAATCCCTACCAATCATATTAAAGTCAGAAGCCAGTGAATGAGATCACAAAATAAGGCACTCATTTCCCGTTCTTCTACTCCCAGCACCTAGTACAGTGCCAAACACATTGTAAAGGTATAGTTATATTTGAAAACCAGTGAAACTTTGAAAAAAATATTAGGAAAAGGATAAAGATCATGGAGTAGCATCACAGAAACCAAGCAAGCCTCAAAAAAAAAAAAAAAAAGGTGATGAATTACATCTAATGCCACAGAGATGGCAAGAAAAATGAAGACTAACAAAAAACTGCTAAATTCAACAATTAAAAGGCCTTTTCATTCTCTTACTGGTGACATTATTCATTTATTTTCGTTTTTCTTTAATCAATTTTACTGAATGATAATTTACATGTAAAATTAGACCTAGTAAAAGGGTACATTTTGATGAATTTTGATAGTTGTATACCTTATAAACCACCATAATCAAGGTACAAAATAGTTCCATCACTCCTCAAATATTCCTTACATAATGGTGTCTTTTAATGATAGTATTTCTTAGTTTTAACACAGTTCAATTTTGATGAAGAGAATGTCTTTTCATGAACAGAATTTCTTAGTTTTAGTGTAGTCCAATGTATCAATTTTTCCTTTATAGTTAGTGGATCTTGTGTTCTGTTTAAGAAATGTTTCCATACTACTCAGTATGGAAGTTCCTTAAAAAACTAAAAATAAAGTACCATATGATCCTGCAATCTCATTCCTGGGCATGTATCCAGAGAAAAACATAATTCAAAAAAGATACATGCACCCCAATGTTCACTGCAGCACTATTTACAATAGCCAAGACATGGAATCCACCTAAATGTCCATCGACGCATAAATGGATAAAGAAGACATGGTACATACATACTGATGCAATGGAATATTACTCAGCCATACAAAAGAAAGAAATAATGCCATTTGCAGCAACATGGATGTACCTAGAGATTATCATACTATGTGAAGTAAGTTAGAGAAAGACAAATATCATATGATATCTCTTATATGTAGAATCTTTTTAAAAAATGATACAAATGAGCTTATATACAAAACAGAAATAGAGACATAGAAAACAAACATATGGTTACCAAAGGGGAAAGGGGGAGGAGGGATAAATTAGGAGTTTGGGATTGACAAATACACACTACTATATATAAATAAATAAACAACAACGATCTACCGTATAGCACAAGGAACTATACTCAATATTTTGTAATAACATATATATATATATATATAACTGAATCACTTTGCTGTACACCTGAAACTAACACAACATTGTAAGTCAACTATACGTCAATTTAAAAAGAAAAAAGGAACCTTTCTATATCTCAACTTGATGAAGAAATCCATGCATATTATTTTAGAAGCTTATTGTTTTGATATTCATGATAATCTACCTGTAATCCAACTATATACATCGGCTGAAGAAACTGAATAAAAATAAAATGTGTACAGCTATTAAAATGACTAAACTTTTAATGTCAACTTGAAAGTTCATCAGCAGATGAATAGATAAACCTGGTATACTCATAAAACGGAATATTACTCAGAAATAAAAAGGAATGAACTTTTCTTTTGAATGAATCTTAAAATAATTATGTTGTGACAGAGCCAGACACAAAAAGCACACTTGCTGTGTGATTCCATTTATATAAAATGGTTTAATGAAAACCACAGTAATAGAAAGCAGATTAGCAATTGTTTGGGGATAGAGCAAGCAGGATGGCAAGAATTATAACAGCACACTATGAAGCTTTTTGGGGTGGTGAATATTTTTATTATCTTGATTGTGGTGACAGTTTTATTGATGTGTTAATATGTTAAAACTCATAAAATTGTATACTGAACACATGTGCAGTTCATAGTATATCAATTATGCCCTAATTAAGCTGTTAAAAATAATTAAATTGTGTATCTTCACACAACAGAACATTAAACAGAAATGAAAAATTTTAAACTACAGCTCTATGTGGCAACACAGATAATTCTTAAAGCATTAAGCAAAGAGGCCAGACAATAAAAAATACATAGAGTGTTACCACAATAAGTATGAAACTTATTGTGGTAATCATTTCTTGTTGTATATAATTCAAGTCATTATGCTGTACATTTTAAAATTATATGGTACTGTATGTCAACTATATCTCAATAAAACTGGAAGAAAAATAATTTTAAAAATTAAATTAAAAAAATAAAATGGGAGAAAATACACAGAGTCTGATTCCATTTAATATGAAGTTCAAAAGCAAGCAAAACTAATCTATGGCATTAAGAGATACAACATTGGTAAATCTTGGGAAGAACAGAAGAGGCAGAAATCGGGAAGGAGCATGAAGAGAGTGTCTCAGGAGATGAAAATGTTCTATAAAGCAGCATAAACAAAGTTTAAATTTAGTTATTGATTGGGAGAAAATATCTGCAAGATGTGTAAGTGACTATAAAGTTTTAGAATACAGAATAAAGAAATTTACATATATAAGAAAATTACATCCCATGTTTGAAAATTGTCCAAAGCTACGAATAAGCAATTCACAGAATGGACCAAAAAATGGAAAGATATTTAACCTCACTAATAATTTTAATTTATATTTCCCAGATTATTAGTGAGGTTAAATATCTTTTCATATTTTTTTTCTTACTGCATCGTCAGCACCTAGGACAGTGCCTGGCTCACGGGAGCCACTCAATATATACTCCTTAAATGATTAAATACTCAATATTGGTAAACATGGGGAATACAAGTGGCCTTTTATTAAAGTGGTCTAAAAATTGATGTAATTACATTACAGAATAATCTAATGAAGCTGGAAGGTGTGTGCATGCCATTTAACCCAGCTCATCCACTTCTAGTTATACATCCTGGAAGTATTCTTCCTCATATGTTGAAGAATATTCACTGCAACATTGTCTTCAATGAATATTTGAGATAAAAACTCTTAATTTCCTTCAAAAAGGAATTGGTTAAATAATTATAAAATTGCATATTATGGAATACTATGCAATAATAATGAATGAAATAATAAGGCCATATGCAACAACATGAATTATCATAATAGTGAGGAAAAAAACTATTTACAAAAGAGTGTATCCAGCATGAATGATATGATACCACTTGCATAACATGGAAACAGTACCACATATTGTTTAATGAAACACCTAAACGTCTTCTTTGTAATACAGCATGTATGGGGAATTTATTTGCCAGGTCCAGGATAGTCATTACCTTTTCTGGGGGTGGTAAGAAAAGACTGAAGGGAACACTTCTACTGTAAGAGCTTCTGCTGAGCTCCTCTACTGTACATATCATGGATGTTTCTGTTTGTTTAGATAAAAGATCTGAGTCAAATATGACAAAATATTAAAATTGGCTGAGGTTGCTTGGATAGTAAATACATGAATATTGTTTCAAATATCTCTGTATTTTCTGTATATGTGAAATACCTTACATTTAAGATAAAGAAATGGGGGGGTGAAGATACAAGAAAGAGATGTACCTTGCCCTCGAGCTAGGTGAGTACAGTGTGTCTGTAATGTGGGGAGCAATGTCTGCTGAGGGATAAGGAGCTTGCAGTGCAAGTGGGGCTAAATGAGTATGGTAATATATGGCCCATAACCTCTGAGAATAAGGTAAGAATTGTGGTTAATAGTATATGAAACATCCTAAGTTATACAGATCAGCATATAAAATGCATATCCATGGCAGCAATGGAATTCATAAAAGGGTACAAGATCTGGAGAATGGATTGGGATGCCATGTACCAAAAAAAAAAAAGCCGAAATCTTTGGCTATTCGTAATTTCAACACATATCTACCGACAAATTTTAAAACTTTCCAAAATAGGGCTAACCCTGGTAGTGCTTTCTTGAAGCTAAAAACTAATAAATCTTACTACTACCAGAGAGATTACGTTGTCATTAGGATGAAAACTTAGGACCCTGAGTAGGGCCATACTGAATGCCAAGGACGGAGTCAGCGTAAGTATCCAGTCTTTTTTTTTTTTTTTTTTTAACATCTTTATTGGAGTATAACTGCTTTACAATGGTGTGTTAGTTTCTACTTTATAACAAAGTGAATCAGTTATACATATACATATGTTCCCATATCTCTTCCCTCTTGAGTCTCCCTCCCTCCCACCCTCCCTATCCCACCCCTCTAGGTGGTCACAAACCACCTAGCTGATCTCCCTGCGCTATGCGGCTGCTTCCCACTAGCTATCTATTTTACGTTTGGTATCCAGTCTTTTCAAGTCCTTTCCTCCCCACACAAGGAAATCTGTGCTTCTGTAGCCAAATGAAGATTTAAGCTCGGGCTGGCCTTGGCTCTGCCCCCATCAAACCAGAGCTCACTGAACTGTTTGATTGTGAGTAGCTTCTTTGATTTTTAAACTGGTTAAATATGATGAAAAGCTGTGCACAAACTTGCGAACGAACCCCAGAAAGACAAAGGCCTTCGAAATGGACATTTCAAATGAGCTAAGTAGGCGGAGAAGTGATTGTTCGTATTTCATGGGGACTTGGCTTTTCATGAATTCATCTCAGTGTCATCTTTCATACATATTACAGTGTCAGTTCATTAAAATTCTTGATGCAGTGCTGAACCTGGTCAGACTGAAATGGGGCTGACAAACCTCATGTCTGCTGCACAGATAACCAGACCTTATGAAGGTGAAATTAGTTTTCAGGAGCTGTACTGCTCACTTGATTGATTCCGTCTTAGAAGTCATATGACTTAATGTTTCCTGCTTGGGCTGCCTCTGTCATGCAAACATGACCTGATAACACATTGTCAGGAGCACTCCAGAGAGCTAACAGCAATCTAACATCTTTCTACTGAGTGTGAAGTTCTATCTGAAATGTGCATATTTGATAAGCAGCTCGTCTTCTCTCTGTCCTTTTCATTTTCAGAAAGTTAATCTTCTCTGCTTTAGTGAGTGCAGTGGGGAGATGAGGTGGGCAGACATGCCGCAGGTGGCCCCAAACTCTGCTACGTGAGGGAAGCTCACTGTCTAGAGGCCATTCTGTCTGGACATCACTTCCAAGAAACAGCCAGACAAGAAGTGACAATACAGGTCCACTGCTGTGTTCAGGAGGGACAGCATTTTCAAGGACTCAGGCGGGGAGAAAATGGCATCAGGGAGTTTCATTACTGAGTGTTATTTGACTTTGTTGTCAAAGATTCATTTAACCATCTCACCATGGCAAAAATCTGTATTGTATATTCAGTCTAAAGTACACAATGTCTTCTTCTGAATCAGAGGTGGCTGACCTCATAGAATTTTAATGCTGGAATTCATACAGAAGCCCCCTTTCATATCCCATTTTACAGGTGAGCAAAGCTAAGCTCAGAGAGGCTTAGTGGTTCATCCAAAGTCACATAACTATATTAGTGGTAGATCCAGGGCTAAGATTCCGATCTCCAGGTTCGGTTTAGTCCTCCTGGCACTCCACTGCACAGACCCTCACCCAGAAGTCTGACTTGGGCTTCAAAGAGATTCCAAGAAGGTCACATCTGGACCCAGGGTAACAGCTTCTCATTCCTGATCTAGGCTTCATATTTTCTCACATAATAACGTCATTTTAAAGTTTACAAGTTACGAAGTGTGACCACAGACGTTATCTCATTGCCCTTCACAAAGAAAGTTTATGAGACAAAGCATTCAAGGCATTGCTCTCACTTCACTGGTAAAGAAACTAAGAGCAAGAAGTACCTGCATTGTCACTCCTTGGCTGGCTGCCTCTTGGAAGTGACATCCAGACATGTTGGCTTCTAGACAGTGAGCCTCTCCATGTGCCAGAGTCTGGGGACACCCACAGGGTGTCTGCCCACCTCATTCCCCCACTGCACTCACTTGCTCAAGGCCAACCAGAAGGCAGTTGAAGGAATTGGATGGAGGTAACCAAAGAAGAGATAGACACAGGAATCCAAGAACCAGAGTATCCAACACTGAAGAGTGGCAACACTGAAGAGCTGCCAGTCTGCAGAGCAACCAGACCAGACAAAAGCAAGAGGGGCAGGAGCTCCAGAAAGAAGCCTCAGGAAAATAATAAAACCGAAATGATAAATCATCTGATATATCTGATCATCGATAAAAGAATACTTGTGGCCAACTGATCTAAAGGAGAATTTTGAAAAAAAGAAAAGGTACATAGAAGGCTAAGTGAATTTTAAAAAGAGAAACAATAATTACCCCCAGGAAAAATTCAGAAGGAAGCGTTGTTCTAGTAGACTATTTAGCTCTAATGTAAACAATATTCAAAAGGCATAACAATTTGATCGCTGACTTTAGATTAACCAAGAGATGTAATGTAGATACACTGAGAGGACAGTGGAGACGTAAAGTTGTAGGAGACAGAGGACTATAAGAGAGCCAAATTCTCATTTCCATAAAAAGAACTCAATAAACAATGTTTAAAGTTGATAAATCTGTTAGTTTTTGCTGCATAACACACAACTACAAATGTTAGTGGCCGTAAACAAGAACCATTTTATTTGCTTAAGATTCTGGAGGGTAACAATTTCGGCTGCACTTAGATGGGATGATTTATCTGTGCTCCATGTGTCAGCTGGGCTCATTCATGTGTCTGTGGTCAGCTGACAGTGGACGGCTTCATGCATGTACTTGGAAGTTCGCTGGCTGTCAACTGGGTCAATGGAAGCAACTGGGCTAGCCTGGGCTTCTTTACATGGTGGTAGCCACAGGGCTCCCATGTGCAGCAATAAAACGAATCCCAATTTCAAGCCTCTGCTAGTATCATGTTTGTTAATGACACACTGGACAAAACAAGGCACATAGCCAGGTCCAGATTCAAAGAGTAGAGAAATACACAATACCTCTTCAGGAAGAACCTATAAAATTACATTGAAAAACTGAGTATATTCAAAGGTGGGAAACTTTGCGGCCATTTTTGAAATCTACCACAATAGAAATGGACAGAATAGATATTCTATTTTAAATACAAATTGAAAAACTAGAATTAAGTGGTTATATTGTACAAATCACAAATATATATCTACAGGACAACTGGAGACAGAATGGCTGCTTTAATGTTACTTGAATGAATACATGTAGGTAGGATGAAATTTTCAATGTGTCTGAAAAGTATACTGAAAAAAAAGTATACTGTATACTGAAAAGTATCTGACAGAACTTCAAAAAGTCTTGCATCTAAAACTACTTAGAAATTAAGATGATGTGCTCCAGAAATTGTGTTAGGTAACACGGAAAGTGGATCTAAAAATGAGAACTCCAGTGACAGGTTCTATGGACTAAATATGACCCTTAAAATTCATATGTTGGAACTCTAGTCCTCAATGTGATGGTATTTGGAGATGAAGCCTTTGGGAGGTAATTAGGTCATGAAGGTGGAGCCCTCATGATGGGATTAGTGGTCTTACAAGAGACAAGAGAGAGTCTGCTTCCTCTCTTTCTCTTTCTCTGTGCCATGTGAGAATACAAGGAGAAGGCTGTCCACAAACCAGGAAGAATGTGCTTACCAAAAACTGAATTGGCCAGCACCATAAACTTGGACTTCTCAGCCTCCAGAGCTTCAAGAAATAAGTGTTGTTGGCCAAGCCACACAGTCTACAGTGATTTGTTATAGCAGCCCAAGATGTTTAAGACAATAGTTCAATTCAACTATTTTAGGAAATACGTGTTTTAAAAAAGCAGTATTTCTTAATCAGTACGTTATGTTACATGATTTAAACATGTATCTTAAATAAATTATGAATTAAATATCACCATTAGGAATTGAGTATACTATATCTTTTTTATAATATTTATTTATTTTTGGCTGCACTGGGTCTTAGTTGCAGCACGCAGGATCTTCGCTGCGCCATGTGGGATCTTTAGCTGCAGCATGCAGGATCTTTTAGTTGCGGCATGTGGACTTTTAGTTGCGGCATGCAGACTCTTAGTTGTGGCATGTGGACTCTTAGTTGTGGCACGCATGTGGGATCTAGTTCCCTGATCAGGTATCGAACCCTGGCCCCCTGCATTGGGACCGTGGAGTCTTTTTTTTTTTTTTTTTAAAGATTTATTTATTATTAATTTATTTCTTTTTGGCTGCATCAGGTCTTAGTTGCGGCACACAGCATCCTCATTGAGGGCATGAGGGATCTTTTATTGCGGCTCGCAGGCTTCTCTCTAGCTGTGGCATGTGTGTTTTCTCTTCTCTAGTTGAAGTGTGCGAGCTCAGTAGTTGTGGTGCTTGGGCTTAGTTGCCCCATGGCATGTGGGATCCTAGTTCCCTGACCAAGGATCAAACCCGCGTCCCCTGCATTGTAAGGTAGACTCTTTACCACTGCACCACCAGGGAAGTCCCAGGGAGCATGGAGTCTTACCCACTGGACCACCAGGGAAGTCCCTACTATACCTATGAAGTAATCAATCTGGCCAAAAACTTTTACTTTAGTCTTCTATTGAGAAAGTGATAACTGCCTTCTCTTAGCTGATATTTGGATATTCAGACACATTTTATACATATATAAAGAATTACACCAAATTACTAGTAATAGTTATTTCTCAGTAAGCAAACTGCCAAGAATTTTAGAAATCTTCTGTTGGAATTATCTAGTTTTCTAAAGTAAATATACATTACGATTTTAAGTGGTAACCACTGCCCACTGTACCAGCTCTAGGTCCTTAGTTCAAACCCCAAGTTTCCATACAAGAGAAGATTTTCCCCAATTTCCTCAGTCTCCAACATTACTGAGATCATCACCATCTCACCAGATGTTTCAGGTCACCTTTGGCCTGACAGTTTTCCTAAGGATGCTGTAGGGAGGCATTAGGGGTGGCTGAAAGGTGATGAGTAATTATTAGTTATCATGAGTAATGATTACTAACTCCTAGGTGTCAGCCCTCGGAGTTCTTGGTGTAGATGGAAGGAAGGAAGTCCCACTCGTATAAGATCAAGCAATCTACTGACTCACGTCTGGTCCTGGCAAAGTGAAGTCCCATCTCACATAAAGACTGTTTGAGAGGTTAGTTATTCAGGGTCAAACAGTGCCCCTTGCAGAGATTCTTCAAGCAAACCAGAGAAAAATTAAGTGTGGAGGTGACGAAACGTTTCTGTATCCTGATTGTGGTAGTGGTTAAAATTCATAAAACCAGACACAAACACAAAAAGTCATTTTTCTACAGGATAATTTAAAAATAAAATTTAAACAACATATTTGTCATGGAAAAAATGAGTTCCACATTCCTCCAGGACAGGAAAGGCTCACAGACTTTAAAACCAATACAGAAAGGAACTGCCTGACTTTCATTCTCTGGAAAGAATGTTTGCATTACATCCTAGATAAGGTGTCCTCTCTTTAGAATGGACCTAAATGCCACGAATTAAAAAAATCATAGAACCACTGAATATCCACATCAAAAGAAATCAAACATCCTTATCTTGCCACCTATAAAATAATGTTAATTTTTCAATTCATTCCATTATTCCTGTTGGAAAATCTATTTCCTGAATTTTGTCCTGGTTCTGTACAACTCCGTTAGCATCCAACATTGTACCCAACACCTAGCTTATTGTTTAGTACACAGTAAACATGCCATAAATATTTGTTAAATTAATTAATAATTTATATTTGCTCCCAAATTGGCATATTCTGATGAAATCAATATAACACTGAAATGTCTCTTATAATCACCCAATAAACCATTTACCACTAGTGTTATCAGTGACCCCATAGAGCAAATGTAAGCAAAACAACTCCACAAATGTGTGCATTCAATAGCCTCTACCCACTCATCTCCACACATTTTGGGTGAGGGCTGGGGTCTGGCTCTGCTGCTCCAGCCTCTTGGAAGAGAGATAAAAGGTTAGTGTGCCAAAGAGAGCACTGCAATACTAAGGGCTGTGTTTAAGAATTCTGAACATTTCATATTTTAAGTTGGACAAAGGAAGGGAAAAATACTACCGTAATTACCAAACACCTCTTTTTCTCTTGCTTTTTCTCTAGTGTCGTCAGTTCACAAACACCAAATCAACTAATTTTATCTAGCATTATTCAGGATGCCTTGTTTTATCAAAGTACCACGCATGCTTCCAGAAAGGAAAACAAGAGAACCGCTTCTCCCATGTAGTCACATCTCAGAGGACAGAAACCTAAAATAAACACAACCTTTATAACCTAATCCTGAACTGCAAGAACTCTGAACTCTATTATATTTCTTTGCCTTCCGGCTTGGGGAAAATCACGTTGCTGACTTCAGGTGAAGAGTGATGAATGAGTGGTCCTGGTTAATTCAGAACCTCATCAGCCTTTCCCAGGCAAACTGTTTCTTGCTTTTCCAGAACCAAGCCTAGGCTGCAGCCACCGGCAGAGAAGGTTTATTACAGGTAAGGCAATCAGTGGAATGGGGCTGAAATCTCCAAACAGTTTTCCCATCTGTGGCATCAATGCTGTTTGGGAGCAGAGGTGATAGGCCTGTGCGTCTGACTGAGTGTTTGCTCTGCTTCACAGAGTACAGACATGCCCGGTGCATCACCCTGCCTATTCACCGCACACTTTAAGCTTGCTGAGGTTCATGTCATAAATGCAACTATAAACCTGGCCATGTTTATTGTGTGTCCCAATTCCCTTCTCTTTTTAACAAGCGGAACTATCATTTATTGGTCCTTCTTTCCTAACACATCTGAGAAATTTCCTCCAGGTTTGAAGCATTCATTCATTTTCCTTTGAAATCCTCTAGATGCATTTTTCAGATCAGCCACTAGATGCCCAAATGCCAAAATAAAACTCTAGCAGCTTTTCCGAGGAAAACAATGGTTGTGTAATTTAACAAAGATAGTTTTTTTCAACCATGTTATCCAGTGGCCTGGGCGAGGTTTTCATGTACTTAAGGAGTTTTTTGTTTGTGTGTGTTTTTTTAATGTACTGAACAATGTTATTATATATATTAAGAGGAGAAAGTTCTCAAACCAAGAATTATTAGAAATAAAAAAATCCCAGAAGCTGCCAGTACTTCTCTGACAATATAGAGCTAGAAAAAACTGCCATAGATCCCAGCGCCCAAGCTTCAAACTTCATGACCCTCATGAAACATTCTTCACCAGCCACACTCCCTGGCTTACTTGTAGCAGCACCGAACACGAGGGTCTGAACTCTAGCAGAAATCGAAGCGGTGAGCTGGGACCTTGAAGTATCCCCAACACGGGTAGTTAATATGATTTCGTTATCAGTGTCCTTTTTACTGGAACTTTCTGCTTCTGTTCTTTTGAAGGATAAATGAGTTCCACTCTGGCTAGATTTTATATGGTACATCATCAATATACAGAGCATCCAGACATCAGTGATGCGCTGCAAAGAACCTCAAAATCACAGCCTAGGAAATGCTAGTGAAGGAACAGAGTTGGATTTGCCTGCATGCATCAGAGTGACTTGGAAAGAGAGTATGTGAGCATGGGAAAGGTTTTCAAATATGTAAAGGGTCATAATGTTAAAACCCAAAACTGTAGCCCTGGAAGAAAACTTTGAGAGCACTGCCACCAACAGAGAGGATAATATTCTCAATCCATATGGCCCCTTTCCTCATTGATGGACACAAGTCCTTCTTTACCTATATGATTTTCAGCAAAGCTTTTTTTTTTTAAAGAAAAAATTGCTTTTCATGTAAAAAGTTTTTTTTCCCAGCTTTATTGAGATATAATTGACATAAAACATTGTGTAAGTTTAAGGTGTACAATTTGGCGTACGTATATATTACAAAATGATTACTACAGTAAAAGTTAGTTAACAGATCCATCACCACACATAGTTATGATCCTGTGTGTGTGCTGAGAACTTTTAAGATCTACTCTTTTAAGCAACAAGGACTTAACTGTAGAGCAAAGGGAATTATACCCGTTATCTTGTAATAACCTATAATGGAATATAATCTGCAAAAATACTGAATCATTACGCTGTACACCTGAAACTAAAACTATATTGTAAATCAACTATACTACCATTAAAAAAAAGGAAAAAGAAGAAAAAAAAAGTTAAAACAAAAAACTCCTCTTTTAGCAACTTCTAAATATACATTACAGTATTGTTAACTATAATTACCATGCTGTACATTACATCCCCAGAACTTATCCATCTTTTTTCCCAATTTTACTGAGATATAATTGACATATAACATTGTATAAGTTTAAGGTGCACGACATAATGATTTTATGTATGTATATACTATGGAATGATTAGTACAATATGTTTAGTTAACATTCATCACCTCACATAGTTACTCAACAAAGCCCTAATGATGGTTCAAAACAATGGAAGGAAATGTTACGCAGATAAATGAAGAATCACCCAACTTGCCTCATGCCCATCGTGGTTAAAATGAACCATCTAAATAAGATGATTTCCTGCCTCATTCCTAGCCTGCTTCCACGTGGCCGGATCGCCTCACTTTTTGCAGTGGGGAAGTCTCTTGTTGCCTCCACACTTTGGGGTCCAGGCCAAATTTCCTCCTTGGTCTTAGGGAAAGGAGGAAGCTGTTTAACTCCTTCATGCTAGGATTTGCCTCTGCAAGACTCCCTTTCTGGCTCCAGAGAACTTGGGGTGATGGTCAGGGAGCAGCCATTCCTTCTGCAGGCAGCCTATACCTCACCCTAGGTTCTGACCTAGCTATATGGCTATAAGCAATAAAAACAAAAAATGAGTTGAGATATTTAGATTTTTTTCACTGTTGCCTTTGCAAGAAAGAACTTTCTAACAGTGAAAGCTGAGCACCAGGAAAATGTGTGGATTTCAAAGTAGTGAGTGCCCCATCACTGAAACCGTTTATGATGAGGTAGTGTAGCCCCTGCCCAAGCTGTTGAGGAGATGGTTCCTGAATTGGGGGAATGATTAGCCCCAAAGACCTCATTTAATATTTCCCTTCCAATTCTACGTTTCTATCATTTTTGTAGACCACATTCCAAAACGTGAAAAGGACAGGTCCAGCATTTGGAAGCCATACAGAGTAATGATATAACGAAAAAGAGATTCCCCCTCCCCACCCAAGATGGCAAGTGATTGTATGAGGTTACTGAGGTTAACTATTTCCCTAACAGGGCTCAGTATAAGCCTGAAAAACATTTGCTTTAAAAAACATCTGGGGAGGACTTCCCTGGTGGCACAGTGGTGAAGAATCCACCTGCCAATGCAGGGGACATGGGTTCAAGCCCTGCTCCGGGAAGATCCCACATGCTGCGGAGCAACTAAGCCCATGCACCACAACTACTGAGCCTGCGCTCTAGAGCCCATGAGTCACAACTACTGAGCCCACATGATGCAACTACTGAAGCCCATGTGCCTAGAGCCCGTGCTCTGCAACAAAGAGAAGCCACCGCAATGAGAAGCCCGCGCACCACAGTGAAGAATAGCCCCCACTCGCCGCAACTAGAGAAAGCCCACGCACAGCAACAGTGACCCAGTGCAGCCATAAATAAATAAATAGATAGATAGATAAATAAATTTTATTAAAAAAAAATCTGGGGAGAATGACACCACATTTTCTTTAGCAATAGTTCTTACACAGAGCAATGCTGCCTGTCAAATACTGACACCTAAGTCATTTAGAATCACTTATTTTAAGAAGTAAGTAAATCTGTATACATATACCACAACTTCTTTATCCATTCCCCTGTTGATGGACATTTAGGTTGCTTCCATGTCCTGGCTATTGTAAACAGTGCTGCAATGAACATTGGGGTGCATATGGTACATATATATACAATGGAATATTACTCAGCCATAAAAAGGAAAAAAATGGGTTATTTGTAGAAATGCGGATGGACCTAGAGACTGTCATACAGAGTGAAGTAAGTCAGAAAGAGAAAAGCAAATATCGTATACTAATGCATATATGTGAAATCTGAAAAAAATAGGTACAGATGATCTTATTTACAAAGAAGAAATAGAGACACAGGTGTAGAGGACAAATGTATGGATACCAAGGGGGTGGGTGGGATGAACTGGGAGATTGGGATTGACATACATACACTACTGATACTATGTATAAAATAGATAACTAATGAGAACCTACTATATAGCACAGAGAACTCTACTCAGTGCTCCGTGGTGACCTAAAAGGGGAGAAAATCCAAAAAAGAGGGGATATATGTATACGTATAGTCGATTCACTTTGCTGTACAATAGAAACTAACACAATATTGTAAAGCAACTATACTCCAATAAAAATTAAAAAAAAAAAAAAAAGAAGTAAGTAAACCTGACTGGGAAAGGGAAACTTAAGTCAGGCTCCTTGCTGCCAAATGCTAAAGCAGGCATCTTACAACGCTGATCCCATTATTCAAATATTCTGCATCTTCTAGAAACACGATCCATATATTCCCATACCACATGGAGCTTCTGCCTGGTCAGCCATGGCAAAGGACTGTGTGGAGTTCCCTGTCACGTTGCAGAGGCAGAAGGTGGCCAAAGAGACAAGCCACTTGCACAGATTGCTCCCTAGAGCAAGAGACCTACACAGACTGCTTCTATTATTTACTCGGTATTATATGTCAAGTAATTGGAAGACCTTTTACATTCAAAGGGACTATAGAGAGCTGTCCATTCACCAACATATGGTGTTACATGTGTCAAAATTGAAGGCCATGGAAAAGCCAGATTCCCTGAGTGACATCCATCCAGAGCAGGACCAAGGTCTGGGAGTGAAGCCACGGTCACTCCAAGATTCATTCATGCCAAAACTGACTACAGATTCCTCTCTATCAGATAGCTAGAGGTTTTTTACAGCAGAAAATTTCAGCCATAAAACTTGCCTCCTCCTTCCTTCCCTATGAGAGTCTTACAAAATGCTTTATGGTTCTGTGTATATGATTTAACCTCAGCTCAAGTAAAAATCATCGTTAATTTCTTCCCAAAAGGTATACTGGGTGGTTCTTGCCAACTTGATGTTATCATTTCTCCAACAACATATTTTGTGACAATCATGCACTGACTGACATGGAGGAGGCTTCAATGAAAATGCTGCCAGGGATAGCAGGCTCCCAGGTAGTGTGTTCATTCATTTACTCATTCCTTCATGCATCTGACACTGACTTAGCAAACACTGACTGTGTGTGGGGCAAGGTGTTCGGTATAAGTCTGAGTGAGATCCACAGTCCCTACTCAGCATAGGACTTCGTGTAAAGTCAGTATGGCAAGTGGCACAACGGAGTGAGGCACAGAGCATAATGGGAACAGAGAGTACGTGCAGAGAGAAAGACCCTATCTCAGCCCGAGGAAGAACCGTAGTTTTCAGCTTGACCGACGAGCAGGGAGCTGGAGAGTTAGAGGGGCAAAGCCATGAAGACGTGAGAATGCCAGTCATTTGGTTTATGGAGAGAATGGGGTCAAGGGGCAGGTGGCAGTCAATATAGACAGTTTGCATGACTCTGTCCTCAAGTTCTGATGAATCACTGAAGAATTTTAAGAAAGGGGGGTGGGTAGCATGATTAGATTTGTGTTCTAGAAAGATGATCCCATGGCAACAAGACTAATGCACCATAATGGGAAATGAGAAGATCAAAGAAAAGGAAAACTTCTAGAAGGTCCCAATAAGGAAAGTTCTAAGGCAGTGGCAGTCAAGATGAAAAGAAGACTGATTGAGAAGGCAGATTTGTCTGTTTTAGTTGACCAATTAGATGTGGGCGTTCAGTAAGAAGGAGGAATCTAGGCTTATTTATGGGTATCTGGCTTGGTCCAGGACTGAGGCCCTCATACCTAGATACACATTAGAATTAATTGAGGAGCATTTTTAAATACCCAGCCTGGGCCCTCCTCTCCCAGGGTTCTTATTAAAGAGGTCTGGGATGGGGATCAGGGAACAGTATTCTTTAAAAACTCCCTGGGTGACTCTAATGTGTAGCCAGGTTTAAGGACTTGAGATCTAGGGGATAAATGTGACACCAAGAGACAGAAAACACAGGAAGATGGAGGAGGGTGGCCATCATTGCACAGAGGGCAAAGGAGGACAATCCGGATTTCTCTCTGTCTGGTCCTGCCGAGGTTGAGAAGGGGGTCAGTTCTGGGTCAGTACAGATTTCATTGTCTGTGCTACTGTGTCACCATCTGCCAAAACATTTGTTAAAACTTCTGCCCTGATTTTGGGTTTCAAATGTACAGCTAGCTCCTTTTAGCGCTAGAAACATGGCTCTGGTATAAAGAAGAGAAAATAACTACAGGGAAACTTTTCTGCAGGAAAAGTGCATAAAAAATGGTCAAGGATAAAACAGCAGGAACTTACATCTGAATCCAAAATGATGTGCTATATGATTTTTCTGGGGTAAAGCTTCCCAACCCGTGAATCCTTCCTTTGGCTAAACTCTTGAGCTAGGGAACTGTTGTTGTACTGAAATCATTCTGGATGCCCAGGAGCACTGAAGGGATTAATGAACAGTTGTGTAGCTAGCCCGTCCCAGAATCCAATGAATAATCAATGGTACTTGAGGCTCCTTAGGTAACTGAATTGCAAACCTGGTAATAAGGAGACTTGTATCCAATAGTAGAATTACACTCTATTTCCTAATGTAGATATTGATGAAAGACCACTGTTCATATGGATTATTTACCTTCTATCTCTATTAAAAATCGAGCACAGTAAATTGTCTGTTTGCTAATATATTTTTCCTACCTATACCTTGTGCAGAATGACGTACAACTTACAGCTACACAAGCCCATCACATCCACCTCCCAACTACAGGAAACAAGTACAAAAGTTACTCTAATCTATTTACTTTCAGAATTGAGGTGAAGAACATATATGTGATAGCTGGTGTAACACAGGCTTTAGGGATCCAAAAAATTATTTGTTTTAGAACTCTAAAACTGTACAGTGGTTTCAGAGAGATTTAGCATTGCTCCTGGAGGAAAAATTATGTGCTCTTTTCACTAGTTCTTAATGTGAATTCCCAATATTAAAATAAGCATGACAATTATTAGTAAATGGGAGTGTCATTGTCCAAAAGACTCATAAATTCACAGTACTCCCATTTAAAACTAAATTGAGGACTTCCCTGGTGGTGCAGTGGTTAAGCATCCGCCTGCCAATGCAGGGGACACAGGTTCAAGCCCTAGTCAGGGAGGATCCCACGTGCCACGGAGCAACTAAGCCTGTGCACTACAACTACTGAGCCTGTGCTGTAGAACCCACGAGACACAACTACTGAGCCCGCGTGCCACAACTACTGAAGCCCGCACGCCTAGAGCCCATGCTCCGCAACAAAAGAAGCCACCGCAATGAGAAGCCCACACACTGCAACTGAAGAGTAGCCCCCACTTGCCCCAACTAGAGAAAGCCCGCACGCGATGAAGACCCAACACAGCCAAAACTAAATATATAAAATAAGTAAATTTTAAAATAAATAAATAAATAAATTGAATGGGCCATGCCTCTTTCTAAACTGTAACTTGGAAAAATTGCTTAAACCTCTTTAACCCTCGGCTCTCTAGTCTGTAAAGTAGGCTAATGATTACTCACATCATAGGGTGAAGAGAGTTAAAATAGTCTACGGAAAGCACCTACAATAGAATAAGAGCAATCTATTAGCCAGTGTTTATATAACTAGTAGCATGTGCCTTTAAGATTCAGGGCTGAGTTTCAGCCTTGAGTATGACACGAGCCAGCTCCACGAATCTGCACACGTCATCTGATGTATCTGGTCACAGGTTGTCATCATGTGTACAAAACAAATAACTCTTCTAAATAATCCTTGAACTCCTTCTAACTGTAACAATCTTCTGTAATTCCAGACTTTTCCATTGCTTCTCATTCTTTTTCCATCTCAGCATTATTTTTGCTACCTTGTGCATTCTTCTGGTTTAAGGAATAGGATCAATTACAGTTGCTAAGTACTAGGGAAATTATACATAAAAATCCAATATAGGCGTTGATATTAATTTCCTATACTG